>NC_133408.1:121122500-121745000 GCF_049350105.2 Macaca mulatta
GAAACATAGAGGCTTCTGGTAACAGTAGAAGCCTCCTGAATTCAAAGAGCAGAAGCTGTTTCTGCATAGGAAGAAATCCACACCCGTAGCTTTGTTTTAGGTCTTTTTTTATGATTATTTTATTTATTTGTTTATTTATTATTTATTTATTTATTTTATTATATTTTATGTTCTAGGGTACATGTGCACAACGTGCAGGTTTGTTACATATGTATACATGTGCCATGTTGGTGTGCTGCACCCATTAACTCGTCATTTACATTAGGTATATCTCCTAATGCTATCCCTCCCCCCTCCCCCCACCTCACAACAGGCCCCAGTGTGTGATGTTCCCCTTCCTGTGTCCAAGTGTTCTCATTGTTCAGTTCCCACCTATGAGTGAGAACATGCAGTGTTCGGTTTTCTGTTCTTGTGATAGTTTGCTGAGAATAGTGGTTTCTAGCTGCATCCATGTCCCTACGAAGGACATGAACTCATCCTTTTTTATGACTGCATAGTATTCCATGGTGTATATGTGACACATTTCTTAATCCAGTCTGTCAGTGATGGACATTTGGGTTGGTTCCAAGTCTTTGCTATTGCGAATAGTGCCGCAATAAACATACACGTGCATGTGTCTTTATAGCAGCATGATTTATAATCCTTTGGGTATATACCCAGTAATGGGATGGCTGGGTTGTTTTAGGTCTTCTGATGTTCTTTTAGCCTTTGGGCTCCCAAACTTTGAGTAGGCAAAGTACCTGTATACTCATATGCTTTAACCGCTGCAGCAGTGATAGCTGACATCTTTTTGCAACCATTTGGTACATTCATTCATTCATTCATTTTATATATTAATGTTTAACTTTTATTTTGAAATAATTTCAGACTTTCAAAAAAAGTTGCAAAGATAATACAAAGAATTTTTATATATCCTTTACCCAGATTCTCTAAATGTTAATATTACCACGTTTGCTGTATCAAACACTTTGTGTGTACATATATATATATATGTATGTGTCATGTTATTTTTCTGAAACACATGAGAGTAAAATTCAGATATGGTACCTATTTACCCCTAATACATCAGTATTTTTGCTACAAACAAGCACATTCTCTTATATAACACAGTACAATAATAAACATCAGAAAATTATTGATATAATACTATTTATAGAACTCATTTAAATTTTGCCAAGTGTTCATCTAATTCTTTTTAATTTTTTAAAGAATTGTTTTATTCTTTAGTAAAGGATTATTTATATGCAGTAAAATTTACCCTTTTTAGTTTGTAGTTTTATGTATTCCAGCAAACCCATAGGAGGAGGCCTCTAATGGTCTGGGCATGGTTTCCTGGCCCTCCCCAAGTAGTAGGGCTTCTCTAAAGATCTGGGCCCAGGATTCATTCTTGCAAGGTTTATTCTGTTTCCTTCAAAAGGAAACAGAATGTGGTCTGAAATTGCATATAGTCCCCACATTCATATGTTGAAATTTTAATCCCCAAGGCGATGGTGTTAGGAAGTGGGGCCTTGGGGTGGTGATTAGGTCACCTCTGCCCTCAGGAATGGGATTAGCACCCTTATAAAGGAGTCCCCGGGGTGCTCTCTTGTCCCTTCCACCATGTGAGGACACAGCAAGAAGGTACCACCTATGAACCAGGAAATAGACCCTCACCAAACCCTGAATTTGCCAATTCCTTGATCTTGGGTTTTCTAGCCTCCAGAACTGTGAGGAATAATCTGCTGTTGTTTATAAGCCACCCAGTCTGTGGTATTTTGTTATAGCAGCACAAACAGACTGAGACCTGTGGGACTGCTGCTTCCCTCCCAAGGCTGGCACCACAAGGGAAGCCTACTCCTGGCCCCAGTCTTTCTCTTGAGCACCAGCAAAGTCCCTGAGAAAAGTTTGTGGGTAGGTGTGATTTTCCCATGTGCCTGAAGCTCCCAGGGGTCCTATCCCCTCATGCTGTCACACACTCAGCCTTTAGCGACCTGTTAAAAATTTTAGCTGAATTCTTACCAGCTTGTATAACATGTGGCACCTCTGCCAGGTAAGTGAATATCCAAGCCTGTGTCTCCTTGAAGGATCTTGACTTTCCTTAGATGCTGAATTGGCTGGTTGCCCTGCAACCACAGCTCTATGATGGATTCAAGAAAAGCTGTGACTTCACAGATTAGTTCTCATTTTTTGTTGTTGGGGTTTTAAGAATAAGAGTAGCATTTTTTCTACTTTTCTACATACTGGCAGAAGCCAGATGTGCACTTTACATTTTATGATCATCTATGAATTTGATTTTTTCTTACCACACCTTACTGAGAAAACATTTCAAAAGAAAAATCATTGTTTCCTGACGTATCAGTAATGCAAAAATAAATCAGTGGAAACATTCAGGTAGATATGCATTATTCTTAGAAATTTCTTTCCCAGAGAACAAGCAGTCATCTGAAAAATGAAAATGATCACATCTTTATCAGGACACACATCTAATGTGGTGATATAGTGATTAACCATGGTTTGAAATTTAGATTTAATTATAGCTTCCAATAGGTTGTTTCCTGCAGTTGCTTCTGACCCACACTCAAATCATTATTTATTATTTTCCTGAGACTTACACATTTAAAAGTCTAATTGGATAGCATTCACCTCTGCCAAGCTCAGACATGGATTTACTTGCTAAAGGCTTTTAGCTAGATAGTCTACTCTGAAAGTTATAGGAAGCCTTTAAGTATTTTGAAGGGAAACTAGCGATTAAAAAGAAAATGAATTGCCTTTATTATAGGGAAATCTAGCTGCCTGGAATATCTATAGTGTTAACAGTTATACAGAAAATATTTATATTGTGAGATAATGCAAAAGAAATTCCCGAATATTATCCTAACACGGTAATTTGCTACTCTAACGTTTTTTTCCCTCAGGGCATGTGCCATGCTTCCCCTTACAGCAATAGGTTTTAGCTATATTAGGAAACTGTGTCATTTCTTAAAGGCAGCTAGTTACTCATGAACATTTATTGGACATCTTCTGTATTAGCTACTGGAGGAACCTGAAATATTGCAAAAGAAATAATTATTCTGAGTAATTGTCAGAAAGGTATGGCATTCTTTCTGGATCCACTTTGTCTAACATACAACTCCCAGGGATATTCACCATCACACCACAGTCCCAGCTCCTCTGTTTATCACACTGTTCTGTCCTTTGAAGTTGAGACAAAGCCAACCATGGATTTCCTCTTAGTGTTCTCCCGTGAACCTTTAGTCTCTCTTATCCCTGGCCAACTGGAGCCCTAACTCAGCTACAGTGTTCTGACGCATCTCCCCTGCAACCCAAACCTTCTACCAGGTACCTCACTGAATGAAAATGTCCTCATTCACCTCCACAAAAAATCTGAGAAAACAAATTTATACCAAAGTGTACTTTACCAAGACATCTTTCTTAAGAGGATATCTTTCCTATAATATTTGTGTTTGTTTTCCTTTTGATTTGAACAGAAGAAGATGGTATAACCTCAGGCAGGTGACTGCAGGTATAACCTGCAGTCCTGCATATCACTCTGGGGGCTGGCTGCTAGTCTGTATGTAGGCAGACCGCACTAACCTTCATGTTCAGAAGCAGACTGCAGATCCACTCCTATTAGAGCATGTTTTGCAGTGAGCGTAATGAGGTTGGTCTGTGTTATCTACACATTCCCGCCTGTTCATCTTCATAACACCTGTGTTGGGAGTGCCATCTTTGGAAACAGGACAAATTTTTCTCCTCTCCTTTTTTTGCTTGAATTTTCATCTTGGAATTCCAGTGTCAGTTTAATGTTTAGGGCTTGTTTAACTGGCACAAATTCCAATCCAGGGTTCTGGGGCTCCCAAGACATCAAGTTTCCTGATGGGAAAAGATTACAGTAGTCCCTCCTTATCCTCAGGAGATATGTTCCAATATTCCCAGTGGGTGCTTGAAACCTTGGATAGTACCAAACCCTAAATATACTATGTTTTTTCTATATACACATACCTATAATAAGGTTTAATTTAAAATTAGGCACAGTAGGAGATTAATAAGCACATAATAAAATAGAACAACTATAAGCGGTATACTGTCATCAAAGTTATGTGAACGTGGTCTCTCTCAAAATATCTTATTGTACTATACTCACTTATTTTTCAACCACAGTTGACTGTGGGTAAGTGAAACCATGGGAAGTGAAAGTACAGATAAAGGGGGACTACTGTATTCTCTCCTGACTTTAAACTGATTAAAGAAGACCAATCATCCCCCTACTTGTTCCCTCTAAGCAACTAACAGAGGAAGCACTCCTTCTTCTGGGTGAGCTTCCTTGGGGGGCCCAAGACATTGTAGTGCAACACTGCATACCCATTCCCAGGGGGCCCCGTATGTCACTGCATTGGGCTTGGCTCAAGAGATAACAAAGTAAAAAGACATTCAGTGAATTAAGTTCTCTGTAGTCTCACCGCTGTAAAGAACTTGTTTTAAGTCCTCTGGTGTTGAATTGGGGAGGCAATACCATAACCCCATACCTACAACCACTTTAGAAATACATGTAAGAGAATAAAAAGAACCTTAGAGTTCACTCAAGCCGATGTGCTGTGAGAGGTTAGGGATGGGTGTGTGAAAAATTGAGCCCTTTAGTTCAACTTTAGAGAATCTGTACTTGTATTCACTTTATTTTGTACCACTTTATACAATATTTGTTTTGATGTAAGAGTTTCCTCCTAGGAATGTATACAAGTAGGCAAAGGTATATAAAAGAATATTCTTAAAATTTTTTAAAACAGAAATATTGGAGATAACCTAAATGTCCATCAAAAGGCTAATGGATAAGTTGTATTCAGTTATTTAATGAAATAAAATACTGTATAGCAGAGAGAAAATCAATAAATTAGAACCTCATATATATATATACACATAAATAAATTCCAAATAGATAATGTTGAGGTTTTTTTTAAAAAAAGGATGCATAAATATATCATTTATTGGAAATTTAAAATATTAAAAACATCAGCCAGGTACGGTGGCTCACGCCTGTAATCCCAGCACTTCAGGAGGCCAAGGCAGGCAGATCACCTGAGGTCAGGAGTTTGAGACCAGTCTGGCCAACATGGTGAAACCCCCACTCTACTAAAAATACAAAAATTAGCCAGGCATAGTGGCACGCACCTGTAATCCCAGCTACTCAGGAGGCTGAGGCAGGAGAATCACTTGAACTTGAGAGGTGGGGGTTGCAATGAGCTGAGATCACACCACTGCACTCCAGCCTGGGTGACAGAGTGAGACTCTGTCTCAAAACAAAAACAAAACAAAAATCACACAAACAAAAAAAATGATGTATTATTTTGAAATGTAGTTAAAGCATAAAAACACGGATACAAATGATAAATATGAATTTCAGGTAGAGATTTTCTGTCTCAGAGAAATAGGGTTGGGGATGAGTACCTAAGAGGTTTGAATTGTATCTATTTTATTTTTTAACATGGTGGTAGATAAGTGTTTACTTTATTCTATATAATTTTTCTTCTGAAATATTGCATTATAAGAATTTTAAAAAGAATGAACCCTTTTGATTTAAAAAAGCTTGACAGCCAATGAACAAGGTAAAGGAGGCTCAGGGATGTTGAGATGCCCAAAGTTACAATGGTCTCCACGCATACCTCTGTGGCCCCTTCCAGGAGCACCTCATAAGTCCCATCATGACTCCTGGAGTAGTGGCTCTCGAGCTGTAGCAGGCTTATGGCGAAATGCATACTTTGCCTTTACCTTCACCTGTGATTCTCATTTAGTTGGTTTGAGGTTGGGCCTGGGAGATGCAATTTTTATCAAGCATGCCATTGATCTTGGTGGGGAGCATCAGGATACTTTTGAAAAACACAGATCAATCCCCAGGAGCCCATGGTCCTTCAAGCCTTTGCCAGAGACTCATCACTAATAATTATCCAGAGTCAAATAAGGATTGAGTATAAGATCCAAGGAGCATCAGAACTATGACTTTCTATACTTGCTAGTGATTGTTTCTGTGTCATGCTCAACACCATGAAACCCCTTGGAACCTGTGTGGTTTTGGTGGGGCAAGAAATAATGTTAAAATGTGATGGAGAAAGCTGGAAACAAGTCCTGAATGTTGCTACAAATTATCAGAGATGAAACTAACAGTGCAAGGGGAATTACATAAACAGTAACTTGGCATTAATTGTGGATGGATGCTGTTATATACTCTTTTCCCCCGTTACCAAAATGAATTTTTTTTTTTTTTGAGATGGAGTTTTACTCTTGTTGCCCAGGCTAGAGTGCAGTGGTGCAGTCTCAGCTCACTACAACCTCCTGGTTTCAAGCAATTCTCCTGCCTCAGCCTCCTGTGTAGCTGGGACTGCAAGTGCACACCCACCATGCCCAGCTAATTTTTGTGTTTTCAGTAGAGACAGGATTTTGCCATGTTGGCTAGGCTGGTCTCAAACTCCTGACCTCAGGTGATCCACCCACCTCGGCCTCCCAAAGTGCTAGGATTACAGGCGTGAGCCACCGTGCCCAACCAATAACTTGTGTTTTTTAACATACCAGAAAACATGGAAAAATGTAAAGAAGATGCAACCCACCTTTACTACCATAGCTGAAATAGCAGCTATCTGTTATGTGTGAACTGGCTGATGTGTTCATAGCTTGAAATTAGCCACAGTGAAAGTATTTACACCACAGAAACAGGCAAATGGCATAAATCAGAGCCTTCACTTCTATCCTAGTCTTAGTTGTTAAACAATTACTAGCAAACCATTGAGCCATACACATACACACATACGTGAATGTATTTATATACAAATGTTTAGATATATATTTCCCCCCAATATTTAGATAATACTATAATGCAGTTTTAAACTGTAAGTGTTTTTCTGACCTAAAGAATATCCAAGCTATCCTGGGAAATTAATAGAACATCTCTTTCTCATATCCTATGTAGGGGGAACAAGGACCACAAGGCTTTCCAGGCCCAAAGGGCACAATGGGCCGTGGCCTCCCAGGCCAGAAGGTAAGTGTCTCAGGATCTTAGAGAAATGCTTAGGCTTAGGATCTCAATAGCTTCACTTTAACTTTGGAAGAACTCTCATATATGTGTCACGCGTCCCCTTACAACTCTCAGAAGAAAAAAAAATCCACTTGAAATTAAATCCTTGTGCATTGCTTTTTCTACCTATAAATAGGTTTACTTTATAAAATGTCCTTTTCTTCGAGAGGTTGAGGCAGGGGGATTGCTTGAGGCCAGGAGTTCAAGACCAGCTTAAGCAATATAGTGAGATCCCATCTCTATGTTTAAAAAAAAATCTCATTTTCTTTATTCTCAGAAGATAACTAATAAAAGATTTATTAGTTATCTTACAACATACTTACAACATACCATGTAGGAGATACCAGATAACTCAGGAACTTGGTAAATTGTGTAATAGTTGTATGTCCTGAAAGGTGAACTGATTAGATGGTATTATTATATCTCAAGGTCTCTTCACTCTGAGACCTCTGGTTCATCATGAATTAGATTATGGTATCTGATGGGATGTAAATAAGTTACCCCCAATTTTTTTTTTCAAATACTGCATTTGTATAAACAAGAACTGAAGGTCTTCAAGAGATGCCAGTTGCAGATAAACCAAAGTATAGAGCTTTTCTTATCTGGCTTTTATATTCACATTCTGAACCTATCATTTTACCCTATTGTGTAAAGGGAGAGCATGGAGAACGGGGCGATGTGGGAAAGAAAGGTGATAAAGGAGAAATTGGAGAGCCTGGATCTCCAGGAAAACAGGCAAGAAGTAGTTTTTAATGTCTCACTGTGATTTTATACTCTAACTGGTTCCAACCTATATTGACTTTTACTCTTCTTCTACTAAGTAGGGTTTGCAAGGACCCAAAGGAGACCTAGGACTTACAGTGAGTATCCATTCTAGAGGGTAATTGAGGGTTTTGTGCTTCCAAAATTTTTGCATTCATACTTTAGCTTTATAATTATGAATTTTTGGATGCAGAATTCCAGTTTCTATTTAAATGAGAGCAACTACTACCAGCCCAGTGTTGACTTAGATGCATGAGGTAATTGAATCTGACTGTGAGGGGAGAAATAAAACTTTGTCCTGCCTTATGGTGGGTGTGTGTGACTACTCCACTCGGATGCTTGGTAGAAATGATCACACTGCTATTACTGGCCAAGAAGGAGGTGGCTGTTTCAAAAAAGCCAGATTACCAAATGACTTTAATTTATGTGGTTCATCTCATTTTAGAATGAGGACTCTTTTTTTCCTGAACTAGTTCCTTTAGAAGTGCTCTGAGGAGAGCAGCAATCACAAAATTGGGATTACATTTATGTATTGATTCAATTATTCAATAAGTATTTTTTGAGCATCTACAAACGTTTTCCTGTTCTTCTCCCCACACCATTAAGAACAGAAAACGGACTCTTTAAAGTCTCATGAGTGGAAGGCAAAGTCTCATTCTTCCTTTCTGATTTGAAGGCAATCCATCTTCTGGGGTTGAGGAAAAACAGATACCTTTTCCTTTTTTCCTGTTGGACTTTTCCAGGGGTTGTGGTCTAGAGGGGCTGACTCGATGTACTGTACTAGGAACATCCAAGTGTGAGGGAGTGACAGTTCAGTTGGTGAAGGCAAGAGCTGAGAGCTGGGCATGTGACCAACGGAACTGCACATGTGTTCTGTGGGCTGTCTGCCTTTTTCTCTTTGCTGTTCCCCACCATAAGTCAGACCCCCCAAAGATGCCCATAGTAGATGAAGTAGCTACATATACACAATTTCTCCCCAAAAGTAGCAGGGGAGAGTGTATGTAAATGAGCAGAGGAACGTTTCCTGTAGGTTTATACCTGCCCTACTGTCCCAACATGGGGAGAGGGACTGGTTTCCTTTCTCCATTCGTTTATTCATTCATTTCACCAACATTTATTGGACATATCCAGTAAACCTTACTCTGAGTCAGGCTCCAAAATAGGCACTGGGGAAATAGTGGAGAGTGAGGCTACCTCTCAGAACTGAAGGAGCTCACAGCCTGGTGGAGAGAAAGACAACAAAGGGTGTTCACCTACAGAGTGATAAATGCTATGATAGAAGAAGTGATCTGGGGGTCCAGAGCAGACAAAATGGCGTATGATGGTGTTTGAGGGCAGGATGGGCTTTATCTCTTGAGTGGAAGCTTTTCAACCAAGAGGCAGAGACCTTAGAAGTCGGGACATCATTCTGCTGACTTTGGCTTTCTAGATTCTGGAAGAAGAGACTAGCAAGACAAGAAGAGTGAAGGAAAAGAGAATTTGCATTCAGTGAGAATTTAGTGTGTGACAGGCTCTGTGTTAGGCTCCTCTACATCAGTACATGTTAGGCTCCTTACCTAGTACTGCAGGGTGTTTTAGAGGCCCCTGCTCTGGAACCCTGGTCCTTTTCCAGCTGCACTCCTTCCTCCAGGTGAGAAGTCCTCGGGGCCAAAGCGCATGCACGTATGTCCCTCTGTGCCACACACTGGAGGCATGGAATTCCAGAATTCTTGGTTCACACATTGGAGGCATGGAATTCCAGAATTCTTGGTTCAAATGGCCACAGGTTTGGAGAGCTGAAGCACTGGCCTGGCTGCACAGGTCCAGCCAAGAGGTGGCCAAACAGCAGGTGGTTTCAGGGGATTTGGACAGAGCTTGGAAGTGAGCACTGGTTCACGGCATGAATGCTGGCCAAACCCCCATGCAGTGTAGGACTAGTGGGTTGTGGTACAAGAATATGGTGACAGGCTGGTGGCAATAACCTTCTCTTACCTAAGATCCCACCTTTAATCTGCATGACAGCTCCATGAGGTAGATAGTATCTCTACATCAAATGGAGACATACAAGTTGGTTGAACATTACACCCAAAGTCATCTAGCTGGCACATAGCAGAGCCCTTATAGCTAGAGGTGGCCTGTCTGAAACCAAATTCAGGCTACTCCCCTATGAAAGCTGTTCTCAAAAGGCCTCTTTCCTCTCTCTCTCTCTCTCTCTCATCCTTTCTGTGATCAAATGTATCCCCCAGTAGCTATCAATTGTGCAGATCCATTTTAGACTAACAAACTCCTCTTTTAAGAGGCAAATGCCATTGATGGCATTAAATGTTTTAATACATCCCATAAAATTATTTAAAAAGACTCTGTTTCTCCACCTGTCACTTTGGTGTTAGCATTTCCCAGTGTCTGGCCTCAGTCTTCCCTGTCTTCAAACTCTCAGGGAATGCAGCCACTAAAGGCAGGGGACATACAGTTTGAAAAGGCTAATTCAATAGCACAGTGATGGCATATCGTGAATGAAAAAATAGTGTTTTTATTTTAAACAGAAAGAATATATTTATCAAATGTGGGGAAGGGGAAACACACTGGTTTTAAAAAGGCTGAGAAACCCTGCTCCAGGCAATCTTATTTTTAGTCCCTGTTTGAACAACCAAGTGTATACTGGCATTTCTTAAATCTACCCCCTACTTGGACAATTCTCCTGAGCACCAGATCTTACATCCTAGGCTGCCCGTGGACATATCTAGTTGGATGTTTCATAGACACATGAGACTTAGCCAGACTCAAGCTGGGCTCCGTCATCTTCATGAGCTCCCAACCTGCCCCCATCCCACTCCTGCCTCTCTCAGAGTATGGCCCCACCATCATTTGCCTCCTCTTAGACTCCTTCTTTCCCTCATCCTTTCTTCCAGTTACTCACCAAGCCCCTCATTCTTCCCCTGGAATGTCCCTCCAGGCCTGTCCTCCTCATCCATTACTACTACCACAGCCTTCCGATGTCATTTTTTTTTTTTTTTTTTTTGCCTGAATTATTTAGGAACCTCAGACCCCTCCACTGGCTGCTATGATCATTTCTCTTAAATAAAAGTTCCACCAGAGCTCTTCTCTGCCTAGGGATCATGTGAGTCCCACTGTCCAGGATAAAGTTCATACTCTTCAACATGACACAAAGGTTCTCAAGAGTCCATCTGTCTCCAACATTTCTTGTCATTGTTTCTGCTATGTGCCCTGATTCATAAGTTTACTCGAGTACTCTAATGCAGTATGCTCTGAGAGAAGGCCGACCCCCTTGCCTGAATGCTCCCCTTCCCTGTCCCAACCTGATCAGAGTCTGCCTCCCTGGACCACAGTCGCATCCCCATTCTCCTGCCCCAGGAATTCCCAGCAGATCGAGATGGTTCCTCGGCTGTCCATAGCACTTATGAAAGCCTTCGTCTGTCTACTTCTTCCTAGATTGTGAATCCTTTGAGCGATATAAATATGATGCCTTCATCATTGGCACCAAGTAACCAAGGTAGTTGTTCAGTGATTTTAGGGGAAGGAATGAACTCTTCCAGTCACTTAAATGCAAAGAACATGAAGAAAACATTTATATATATGGTGACTTCAAGCCTTTTAAACCTGATTATGCTACAAAACATGTTGCAAAATTAAAATCCAACCTTAATACATGCATTGCTCTTTTAAGGGAATAAAAAGAAAATATTCCCATAGAAAAAGGTAGGACAAAGAACATACGCAGATATGCACAAGAGAAAACAACTTGGAAACATGCATATGAAAAGAAATGTAGCCTCACGAATATTTTAATTAATGTAATTTGAAACAATGATTTTGATCTATCAATTGACAAAGATGATATAATAATAACAGCCAGTATTGTGTGGCTAAAATAAAACAGATTTTCTTATCTACTGCTGTTGGAGGTGTCAGTTACTACAACTTTTTTAAAGTACAGTATGAGAGTGTGTATCACAGAGCCTTTAAGTGGCCGTACATTCAATTTCAGTAATCAAGTCTTTCAGAATCCTTAATAATGTGGAAAATGAATTATAATATAGTATTGTGGCAAATTATAACCATAAAACTTGATGTGTAGTATTTTCTCCATTTATAAAAAATTAAACATAAATATATAAATACATACATTTCCCCTTTCTAGATATTTTTAATATAAATATATAAATACGTACATTTTACCTTTCTATACATGTTCTTGTTTCAGATTTTTTAAAATGTCTCTTTAAGTGTGGGAAAGCATGACAAAGCCTAGAAAAAAAGATGACTGTTGACTCTCATTTTGTAGAACTGCATTATATAACTCAGCATTGCGGTAGATGTTCTTTTTAAATAGCCACTTGGGGCCGGGCGCGGTGGCTCAAGCCTGTAATCCCAGCACTTTGGGAGGCCGAGACGGGCGGATCACAAGGTCAGGAGATCGAGACCATCCTGGCTAATATGGTGAAACCCCGTCTCTACTAAAAATACAAAAAACTAGCCGGGCGAGGTGGTGGGCGCCTGTAGTCCCAGCTACTCGGGAGGCTGAGGCAGGAGAATGGCGTAAACCCGGGAGGCGGAGCTTGCAGTGAGCTGAGATCCGGCCACTGCACTCCAGCCTGGGCGACAAAGCGAGACTCCGTCTCAAAAAAAAAAAAATAAATAAATAAATAAATAAATAGCCACTTGGAATCATTAGCTTTTACGTACAGTTTAAAAAGTTAAATTAAAATATTATGAATATTCCCTATATATTCTACTTTTAAGCCATGTTACTGGCTACATCACCTCCACCTTGATTATGTCATTATAGATTTGTTCTTAAAAGTTTTACTTTTGCACCTGTTAAAATTTATTTTCTTAGATTGGGTCCACTGGTCCTCCTGTTGAGATCTAGGCTTCTGTTAATCATCTCTTTTAGCTTCAAGTGTTGGACAAATGTGGAATCCTGCCTTCTCTACTCTCATCGTACTTACTTATAAACACACTGCACAGGGAAGAGCGTTGGCAGCTTTATTTCTAGTACACAGCTCATTTCAGGCCCTTCTGATGGAGCTCATGCGCAGCAGGACAAGGAAAGGGCATTCAGGAACATGGGGAAATGTCACAGAAGAGCCAAAGCAAGAGTGTTAAGAAGCTGAAGAGAGGACTTGAAAAATCAGGAACTAGCACAGAAAAAGAAGAGAAAACACAGCACAGGATGAATTCTCTGCAGGCATTGGGGCTTGTCTTGGTTGCTCAGCACATGTGGTTTAAATTGTGTAACTGAATGTATATATAGCGCCACACCACTGTAGGTATGTTAAAGTTGCCAGACCCTGTGTTGATGTGTGCATTACCATTGGTTAATCCATACCATAGCCCTGAGACACAGATACTATTAGGGCACCAAATGCCTGAGGTCACACAGCTGATAAATGCTGCAGTTGCAATTTGAATTCCGAAAGTCTCAGCTATTAAGTTTCACAGCTCAAATGCATTTTAGTTATGGTATATTATAGTCAACTTTTGACTTCTGTGTTATTTTATTTTCTGCATTGAAAGGATTAAATCAAATGGTCAATGCTGATTGTAATAAGATATCATTTATAGCTATAGGAAAAATATTATAGTCATTCATATAGTGATACATTGTTCTTTTTATCCCCTAGAAAGAAGAAATTATCAAACTTATTACAGAAATATGTGGTAAGATTTGACTCTCAAGAAAAAACCATCACTTTAAAGTGTTAGCCCCACTATGTACTGGGTTGGTGAGAGAATGTGTTTGTCCAGATGTATATTATATAGCTAGTAGGAAAATGTAAAGCTCATTTGAAGTCAATGGATACTGAAAGGAAGCAGTAAGAGAGACTGTGGAAATCCTGATGTAAGAAAATAAAATCATCTTCCCAGACTGGTTAAGGCATGTGAGGGTGCCAGCCTAGAGTATGTAGGCAGCCGGGCCTTTTGTTAGCACAGTACTCGTTTGTATTCTGTGACATTTACCTGAGCTGAGAAGAAAAACTCAACAAAGGAAATATGACTACAAGAGCCAAACTGGTATTTGAGTCCAGCCTAGCTGGTGATTAGAATGTCTGTGTTTTTCCTGAAGCCATGAATTCTTTCTGAGTAGAGTTTTGGGTTGTACTCAGTCCCAAAGGTGGGAGGACAGAGTCACGTGTTCACCTTGCTTCACAACTACTAAATCCTTCCATGGCTGAGTGGTAAACTTAGAGTTACCAGAAAGAGGAAGTAAAGAAAAGAAATTAGCCAAAAGGCAAGAGACTAATGGAATAATGATGGGAGAATCTTCTGGGTTTAAAGTAGTCAGAGGCAGGCATATTGTTGTCCTTCTATACAGAGAATCCCAGAACCAGCTTATTTCCTAGAAGACTGCTGGGCCTAAGAATCAGCCTGGGAGTCTCTCTAGTGAGAGAGCAATCTAGACATGGCTTCTGGGTTCTAGAAGCCCTATAAAAATAGCACATGATTTCCTGATGGTTTTCTGCAGTAGGCTTATTGAACAACACAAAGATATGAATAAAGAAACAGAACCCTGATAAATTTCCTGGTGACTCTGGCAACTGCTTTACATGGTTGTTATCAACTTAAATAGAAGGTTTTTTTTTAACTGACTAGTGTTCTCGGGGATTACTCCCCTCAAAAGCTTTCATAGCATGGATGTACTGCTGGCCTCCTTGGTAACGTGAAAGCTGCCATAGTTGTCATTGTGGGTGACTGGAGACATAAACTAGAGTAGTTAGGGATAGCTGTTCCTGTGTACATTTAAGATCCTAATCCTTCCACCACAATGACAATTTTTCATCCCATTACTTCATCCACTGGCCAGCCTGGTGAGCAAATTTCAATTTTCATATATGGCTATGGTTGAAGACTGAAATATCAGCTTTCAGATTCAGATTAAATACAATGGTGGGATGATAAACAGCAAATGTTGGATGGTGGTTACCTCTCTGGGAGAGGAAGAGGAATGTTATTGGGACGGCATCCACAGGGCATGCTAACTCTTTTAAAAATATTTTATTTTAAAATCCAAGAAACAAGCACATAAGTATTTATTATTATCCACTACAGTGTTTTTCCCCACACATATATTATATTATATATTATGTATATTTTAAAAGAGTCAAGTATAGAAACCAGAAGGGAGAGAGCTGTTAGGTATTTTCACAATCACAGAAAAGGAAGAGAATAATTCAGGTCTCAGGTTCATCATTGCCTTTGTCTCCCCTCCCCTCAACAATCTGATGTCAATCATTCCCACAATGTTTCTATCTCGACATTCATCTTTTAGGTTGTGGGCCCAAATGCAAAGAGACTCCGCTAGAGCTGGTGTTTGTGATTGACAGCTCAGAAAGCGTGGGGCCAGAGAACTTCCAGATCATCAAAAATTTTGTGAAGACTATGGCTGACCGGGTTGCTCTGGACCTTGCCACGGCCCGCATAGGCATTATCAACTATAGCCATAAGGTGGAGAAGGTGGCTAATTTGAAGCAGTTCTCCAGCAAGGATGACTTCAAGTTGGCTGTGGACAACATGCAGTATCTGGGGGAAGGCACATACACAGCCACCGCTCTCCAAGCAGCCAACGACATGTTCGAAGATGCAAGGCCGGGTGTAAAAAAAGTGGCCTTGGTCATCACCGATGGGCAGACAGATTCTCGTGATAAAGAGAAACTGACAGAGGTGGTGAAGAATGCCAGTGACACCAATGTGGAGATATTTGTGATAGGGGTGGTGAAGAAAAATGATCCCAACTTTGAAATATTCCACAAAGAAATGAATCTAATTGCTACTGACCCAGAGCATGTTTACCAGTTTGATGATTTCTTTACCCTGCAAGGTAAGGAAGGCTGTCTGGCCCAGGGGAAAGGCATTTACGTTGTTTCTCCAAGTACCATATCACTGGTTGGTCCTGACCAAATAGAAAAATTTGGAGGCTAATAAGGCTTATGCCAACATTAAATGGTAACACGTAAACTCCAGAAGATTAAAAATACTTAGTGTCATTCAGTTTGGAGGGTACAATCCCTTGTCTTTAATCAGGGTTAATAAATGCTGAGTTGGCCTTGGAGTTAACTAGAGTCCATGGTCAACAGACAGGAATGGAGAGAAAGAATAGGACTTGGGGATATTGCTAACATTGGGTAATGTTCAGAAAGTTACCTAACTAAAATAAGGGATTGAGCAAGCCAACAGCAAGGCAGAAAACAGTCAGGGAATAAAAATGAATTAAGAAGTACATGCTGAATGAAAAAAAAAGTTATGATCATCTAAAGAGATGAGAAATGCAAGTAACTGGGATGAATTAGAGGACATGTTCTAGTCTCTGTTTTTATGAAAGCAGATAATGATGAGTAAACAGGTTGATATCAGGAATTTATCTCAAAGAACAACATTTTAAAATTTATTGTACAGTGCCGGGCACAGTGGATCACAAGGTCAGGAGTTAGAGAACAGCCTGGCCAGTGTGGTGAAACCTTGTCTCTACTAAAAATCCAAAAATTAGCTGGGCATGGTGGCGTGTGCCTGTATTCCCAGCTACTCGGGCAGCTGAGACAGGAGAACTGCTTGAACCCAGGAGGCGGAAGTTGCAGTGAGCCGAGATTGCGCCACTGCACTCCAGCCTGAGTGACAGGCAAGACTCTGTCTCAAAAAATAAATAAATAATAAATAATAAAATGTATTGTACAGTCAATGCTAATCTGATGGGCTTCTCTATGCTAAGTTTATCCTTTCACATTAACTGATATTTACTAATGAGCCATCCTAGGACATTGATCTAATTTAATCTATGATTAAATCATGGTCAGTATGACTTTATGATAAAATGTATACCAATTCTTTGGAAACTGATGATTCACTCTGGCAGACCTGCACCTGGCAAGTTTGTGAAGTAAGAGAAAGGCTTCAGTTTGGCTTCATCCTTCTTCCTTTACCCACCTGGGAGTGGGGTCTGATGTGGCTGGGCACCGCCCATCAGTGCCTCATGCCCTGCCTACTCCGTGTACCAGCACACTGGCCTTAAGGAGAGCATACCGTTCTCAGAAACTTTCCATTTGTTATTTCTCACCTTCTCCAGAGCTTTCTAACCTGGGGTTCTACTTCCTCAATACCCTGCTGGCTGACTGGTGGGTTTGTTTATCTGGTATATTCAATCTCACTGGGCTGTGAATGTGTTAGAATAGCCAGAGACATTTCAGAGCCAACTTATATTTAATCCTTGGAGAGCTTCATCATTCTATCTGGAGTTAGTAATTTGTTACAGCCTGTAAGGAATATTTTCAACTGGCTGGCCATTTGCTATCCTTAAAACCAGAGGTAGTTGCCAATTCAACTTACTATGGGTGAGGCTAGCTCTTGACAAGGAGTGATTCACGGTGAACAGAGACACTTTGGATGAACATACATTAAAGTGATTCTTTTGCCTCTTTGTGTCATATATATTAAATCAAGTTATTTTAGAGGACCTCTTACACAGGATGTAAAAATGCTTTTATAAGTTAGTTAACTTAGCTGTTGATTTCAAGTAATGGGAAATTACATATTTTAAGGAGAGTGCAGATCTTTTTAAATGAGTTTTAAGTATTGTTTCATTGCTTCTACTATCTCTCTTTTCTACTTCTTTTTTAAAAGACACCCTGAAGCAAAAATTGTTTCAAAAAATTTGTGAGGATTTTGATTCCTATCTCGTTCAAATCTTTGGTTCATCATCACTTCCACCTGGATTTGGGATGTCAGGGGAAGAACTCAGTGAATCTACTCCAGAGCCTCAAAAAGAAATTTCTGAGTCAGTAAGTAACTGTCTCACTTACTCTGTGAGCTTAAAATGGTGTATTCTCTCTGTTTGATATCAAAGATCATTCTGCCCTGCATTGTCAAGAATCAGCTGAGGCATGTGTATTTTTAGGTCCTTGGCTCTAAGTGTTAGTATCTTGACTTTAGACTTCTAGTTCTGAAATAGCATTAGGTTTTGTAGGGTATTTTTAAAAAGTTATGTATTTTATATGTATTTATTAAACGTTGCAGATAACATTTTTATATTATACTCCTATCACCATCAAAGTAACCATGTGTGCTATGACAGATTAACACGACACTCTGAATTCACCTACTTGCCATGCTGTGCAGTGCCTTTCATACCAGGCCACAACTCTCCCTCTTCGTCTGTGCATCTTCTTCCCACTTTGTACCCTCTCATGTTTTTTCTAAATATGCATATGCCCAACTGGCCACTCTCCCACACTCTAAGCCATGCGTTTGCTCATTTGGCTTCCACCTCCTGTGCTCTGAGTGAGGACTGTGAGGGAGGCTATATATGCATATGGTGCAAAGTAGATGCTCTGTTTCAGAGCTCCTCAATCACATAGCATGTGAAGAGCCACCTCCTGAATCAATTGAGACAAATGTGACTGTCCTCCTAGCAAGCTTCTGGGAACTGACTTCAGCCAATCAGATTATGGGCAAAGATTAGTTTTTTAAGGAGAAAATGGGGGAGCCTTTTATAGTTACTAATGAGTGCTATAGTCTCTTCTCCACCAAATTGCAACTTGGGCAAGTCTAGACCAATTTCTATTACCCCCATGGACATCCTCTGGCAAGCAGGCACACAGCAGTCATGGCCCTGTTGTGTAAGCTCAGTGAAGTCCTTGCACTGCCCTTTTCTGAAGCCTTCATGTACATGAAAGAGTGACCATGAGCCTGTGCAACAGTGTTCCAACATCAGGATTCAGCTAACAGTCTACTTAGACTAAGGCCCTAAGGAACATTCAGATCAGTAGTTGAACTCAGGGCCATTCAGGAATCAGGCCTGCGATACCATTCCTAAGGGCACAGACTATAGAACTTACTAGATTCTCACATCCTGTTCACAAAAGGGCAGAAAGGCCTCTAACATATTTCTATTTGATTAAATAGTAACCAATTGCAAAATGGGTAATTCCAGTCAGGGCAACAGATTCTACTAAATTGCAGATTGAAATTAACACAAACATTTATACTCCATGGTCTATACCAGGGGTCAGCAAACTCTGTAAAGGGCCATATACTGAATAGTTTTGGATTTTCAGGTCATTTGATTTCTGTTCTAATTACTCAACTGTGCCTTTAAAGTAGAAACACAGCCATAGATAATACTTAAATGAATGAGTGTGGCTGAGTTCTGATGAAATTTATTCACAAGAACAGATAGTGACTCAGATTTGGCCCACAGTGTTGCCAACCGTGATCTATATTGTGCATTTTAAAGTAAATTCCAGACAATAATGGACACAGCCTATCTCCTCCTGAGCATGGACCGCTACTGGGGCCTCTCCTGTTTGTGTGACTTACCACTTTGTCCCTCTCTAGTCAATTGACATCCCTTTCTAAAGTCTTCCTAAACAAGAGCAAGCTCAGGTTTCATCCATGAATTGATGCTTAAACTGAGCCCTCCTTATAATCACTGAATCACATTTTTGCTATATTAATACCAGTGAATTCCAATAGCATGTATTGATTATTAACTGCTATGATAGATGGTGTGACTCTTAAGACATGGCTTCTGCCTGAGAGAAGCTCACACTCTTTCAGGGAGATAGGTAAGTACAAGATGCATTACAAATTTTAGCAAAGCTATGAAGGAAACACAGAGATGATGCAATTAATTTCAGGAAAGAGAAATGGGAAAGTGTCTTAGTCTGTTGGGGCTGCCATAACAAAAATACCATAGACTGAGTGGCTTAAACAACAAACATTTATTTTTCACACTCTGGAGGTTGGGAAGTCTAAAATCTGGTGTTTGGTGAGGGCTTGCTTTCTGGCTTGTAAACAGCCACCTTCTTGTTATGTCTTCACATGACCGAGAGACAGCTCATCTCTCATATCACTTCTTATAAGGGCATTGATCCCATACATAAAGGCTCCACCCTCATGACCTAATCACCTCCCAAAGGACCCACCTTCAAATACCATCACATTGGGGATTCAGGTTTCAATGTATGATTTTTGGAGGGACACAAACATTTAGTTCATAACATGAGGCATCACAGAGGAGGTGACATTCATTGAGTCAAGTTTTAAGAATAACGAGGAGTTTTTCAAGAGAAGAGCAGGGGGAAGGGTATTCCTAGCAAAAACAAAAACAAAACAACAACAACTAGAAAAACGGTAGGCAAAGGGAGACTTTAAAGTGCCATGGCATTTCAAGAAAGTTGAACAAGTTCAGTCTAATTGTAGCCTAGGGTGTGGGTGATAGAGTGATTAGAGTTAAAACTGGACAGGTAATTTAAGGACTGATTATAAATGTCTTAATGTATTAAGGCAAGGAGCTTGAACTTCATCTATAGGCCAGGCAGACAGAGACAGCAGAGGAGTTTTAAAAGTAAGAGTCATATACTCGTATTTGGTTCACAGAAAGAATAACCTTGATTGCTGTGTGAAACATACCTAGGAGGAGGTGAGGAGACTGGAGGCTGAGATACGAGGCGTGATAGTCCAGGGAAATGATAATGAGGCCCTGAAAGAAGGCAGGGGCAGTGGGAATAAACAGGAGGCACAGATTGAAAAGCCATTTCTAGGGTAGAATTAACAGGATATAGTGATTGAAAGGATTGGAAGTTAGGGAGAGGGAGGGGTTTGGGTAGGACTATCGGGTTTCTACCATGGAGATGAGATAGATTGAAACACTATATACTGAGATGGAGAATATAAAAGGCAGGGTGGTTTTTGTTTTGTTTTGTTTTTTAAGGAAAATAGTGAGTTTAGTTTGCATCATGTAAAGTGGAGGTGCCTGAGGGACATCCAAGGCAGTTATGATACATAATGAGGAAAAGTAAGAACGGATGCCTCTGTATCAAGTCCCAGGAAGCTTGATGGCCTTGAGAGACAAATGACATTAACAGACTAGGACAGATGAAGCTTTCTAGTAGCTGGGGAGGGGAGGAAATAAGAAAAAATACAACCAAAATACTCTGGATTTATAACACCAAGAGCCACATGAAGGGAAGCTGAACATCAGCTAGGTCTCTCTAGGGGAACTTTGACCCAGATAGCGGGACCTCGCAGTGAACTTGACCTTCTCGCATCACACCTCTTGTCTCTAGGCTTTCTCATTCTGGCTCTTTTTAAAGAAGCACCAATGCAAAACTGAATTTTTAAACAACTATTTCATTATAGATATTTAGTTGGAACAAACATGTGCATTTATGTTCACATTTAAATCTTTGACATAGAGTCATGCATTGTTTAGTGACAGGGACACTTTCTGAGAAATGTTTCGTGAGGCAATTTTGTTTTTGTGTGAACATCATAGAGTGTACTCATATAAATCTAGATAGTATAGCCTGCTACACATCTGGGCTAGATAGTATAACCTATTGCTTCTAGGTTAGAAACCTGCAGAGCATGTTACTGTACTAACTACTGTAGGTAATTGTAACACAATGGTAAGTATTTGTATATCTGAGCATATCTAACCATAGAAAAGGGTAAAAATATAGTATTATAATCCGATGGGACCACTGTTGTGTATGTGGTGTGGTTGACCAAAACATCGTTATGCAGCACTTGACTGCACACACATGCACCCGCACATAGTATACACATACACATATACAAAAACATATTTACGCCTCTGTGCATGCACACCCACCTTTATCTAATAAGTATAGTTACAGTATCCAAACATCTAAAATTAAATGAATCTGTTACAACCTTTCTGTTCTCAGATCATTCCTGAGCCTACCCTAGGTGATACTGCAAAGCTAGTAAACAATCATGTCAGAAGTACCATTTCCCTTTTGTTGTCTCTTCCTTTTCACTGTTGTCCCTTCTGTCACTCCCTTAAGACACCTAACTCTGTCCTTCCTTCCTCCTCTTCTTTCTACCAAAATACGTTCTTAGGGAAAAATAAAATTAACATTCTCTCACTGTGATCATGAAAAACATTCAAATTCTTCATAAAACCCTGCATAACAACTAATTATTAGTATCACTGCAAAAGGTTGCTGTATAAGTATTATTTATTGCTTATAATAGACTTGTTACCCTCAGAATATAACTTGCACCTGTGTTATGGAGGAGGAAAAAACAAAAAATAATAAACATATTGCTAACTGATCTAGAAGAAATATTCCAGACCGAGAAGTCAGGAAACCTGGCTTGTGGTCTCAGAGCTGAAGCTAAGAACTATTCTCTTGACTCCAAAGCCTGTATTTTTTCTATTTTATTATTTCTGAAATTGGGATGCATCTATTTAATGTGTGTGGTCTTTTTTCAAAACTATTTTAAAATGTATAGTACATCTCATGATGAATGACATCTTAGAAATGAAATCTGATAGCTGCCTGACATTAGGGGAATCACCTATTTTCCTGAGGTCTCAGTTCTCTCATCTGTAAAATAAAAGATTGTTACTAGAATATTCTTCCTGTTCTAAAAGTATATGATTACAGCTGTCAAAAATATTTACTGGGTCAAGCCAGAATGCAGACTATTTTACTGCATTTTAATGTATGAGAGGTTTAAACAGAACAAAATCTTGCATTCCACCCTTTATGAAAGCCACAGTTAATCCAGAGAGGTGCAGCCCAAATTCAAGGTGTTCCTAAAGGCCCCCGGGAACTTTAAAATGCAAATAAATCACCTTCAGATTAAGTATTTGAGTGCAGAGAGACCTGACAAGGAAGTGTGTTTGATTCTTGGGGAGAATCAACCAAGAAGGACTCCTGAGAAGCCAGACAATTTGAAGATCCTGGCTGCGGAGCCCACTGGCAGTAGAATCCCCAGAGCCGAATTGGAGAAATTTTGACCCACACTTCTGGGAAAATGCTAAGTCTTAACACAAACACTAATGCAGATGATCATTAGCATTCATCCAGAGCAGACATGCATTCAGATTTGAAGACTTTGTAATATATGCAAAATTCTGGGCAATAAATTATGAGGAAAATGTTTGGAAATCAGAAAGCAAAAGACCTTTTGCATGTGGCACCTGGTCAGCAATCCTCCTTAGAGTCCGTTTTCCTCTCCTTAAAGATCAGCTCAAAGGCTGAAAGAGAATGGTGATAACATGTCTGCTTCTCCAGCTACACGGAGCAGCCCTGGACTCCAGGTTCGGCTCTCAGGTGCCCCTAGACTCCTCGTTTGTGCCTTTGACTATGGTGTCCCTGCTTGGAGCTGGAGCCAGCCTTCTTTTCTAAGGCAGGCCAGTGTGGCTGGAGTAGAAATGTGCAGAGCTTACAGGCAAGCTTGTGTTTTTAGATTTAAGATGTATTAAAAAGAATAGAAATACAACAAACATTTGGCTGCATTCTCACCACCCAGAAGTAACCAGTGTTTCCATTTGTTCATTCATTCTTGCTTCAGATAAAGTCCTAACTTTTTCCCTCCAGAGCTCTTTTTCCTCATCTCTCCAGAGGCAATCACTATCATGAATTGGGTGTGTATTCTGCCAGTCGTTTGTGTTGGTTAAATCCAACTTTTAGAGTTGGAAGGCAGGTTAGGGCTTAATCTTTTTTATTTGAAAAATGATGACATTAAAGTCTAGAGGAATTAAATAGTGCAAATTTATCTCTTTCTCTTTTGCTCTTTGCATATCCTTATTAAGTTCAACCTAAAGATGAGTATAACAGAAAGATTAAACCATTGTGAATTTATTCAGTGGATACTTTTTGCCTATTTTATGCTATGGAGATAGAAAAAAAAGAGATAGAGAAAGAAGAAAAGAAAGAAAAAAGATATGGCATAATTTCTCTTATCAGGAAAGTGGTATTTCTTTAGAAAACAAGAAATTATACAAGATAGTGGAGGGGAGGAAAACATTTTTTTTCCCTCTACCCATCTTAGGGTTATTAGCTAGGGCCTTGTAAATTAGACTGACAAAAGACAGATTAACAATAGGAAAACACCCAGAAGTTATTAACATGCAGCATATACACATAGGAGCATGGAGATGAGTAGCTCAAAGGGGTGGTTAGCACTTGGTCTTATATAGCATCTTAATGAAAGAACAATAGAGCTTAGAGGAGTGACAAGACAATGGGAAAGGACTTTCTACAGCAGCAGATGATGGGAAGATAAACATATGGGTGAACTAATGGAAGATAAAGATTAGTAAATAGTTTGTTATGTAGAGTCCTCTGGTGTATCTCTGGGCTAACTAAGGGTCTAGACTCCTCTTGAGTCATTAACCCTGATTTTCTGAGGACGGATGCCTTTATGAATGTATGTCCTGCATTGAGACAAATGAGCTTGTATCTGATTCTCAATTGCCTTCAGTTCAAAATAATCAGTGTGCCACAGGGGCATATTTTGGGAGGCATATTCTGTTACTCTTCAATAGGATAGGACTAAAGGTTAAATTACACACAATCAGCGTCAAGTATAGAAGAGTCAGAAGGTATTGTGCATCATCTAGAAGGGGAGAATCAGTACTGAGTGGGTTATTGGAGAAGGTTTTGCTCATGGAGACCAACTTCTCCTAGGCTGTGGTGGAAGGGTTGATATTGAGAGCCTGAGGCAGAGTAGAAAGGAAGAAGGAATGAAAGATCCTGACCAGATATTCTGGGAGTAGTGGAAGGCAAGGTTACAAAAATGTGGAGGAGGCTGGGCGTGGTGGCTCACATCTGTAATACCAGCTACTTGGGAGGCTGAGGCATGAGAACTGCTTGAACCTGGGAGGTGGAGGTTGCAGTGAGCCAAAATCGTGTTGGGCAACAGAACAAGACTCTGTCTTCAAAATAATAATAATAATAATAAAATAAATGTTATAGAGTCATGGTGAAATATAGTATTATAATATAGTATATTATGTCATAATATAATATATTTTTTTAAAATAGCATAGAGCATAGAAAACCAAACACACAGTATTTTTTTGTAAAAAAAAAAAAAATGGATACGCACATAGAAAAAAGACTGGGGAAAAATATACCTGAATACCAACAATGACTATCTTTAGGAGGTAGAATTACTTCTGATTTCTATTTTCTTTTTTTGATATCCACATTTTCTAAAATTCCCTTCAATTAACATGCTTGCTTTTGTGGTAAGGAAATTATAAAAATTGCAAGCCATAATAATTATGCATTTGTTGAAATAATCTGACATCTCACTGAGCCAGAAAATTAATGAAATTATTTTCACCTACTAAAGTTAATTTTGCTTGTCTTGGAATCTGTGGTATAATGTTAACAGATGTCAAAATTTCCAAATGATTATGTGATTGAGAATGAAAACACACATTCCTAAGCTTAGAAGAGGTAAAATATAGCTTTTGAGGACTCCAGACTTGAACAAGGTAAATATTTAAAGGCTGAGTTAATGCCTTGAAGAAAACTGTGCTGCTTAGCCCGCCTCTTCAATGGAACAGTCTCACCTTCTAGACCATATATCTGAAGTGTAGACTAATGTCAGTTGACTTTTATGTTTGATAAACTCCTCAAACTCTTATTTCTTGCTTAAAATTAAATACATCCAAGCAAAAAACAACAGGCTTTTTTTTTCCTGAAGATTTGTCACTAGCTTACCAATAACTTTTGGAAAGTTTCTTAATCATTTATAGCTTTGTATTCCCTCCAGTAGAAAATAAGGGACTCAGTGCTGGGCTCAAGGAGGCCAAGGTGGAAGGATCATTTGAAGTCAGGAGTTTGAGACCAGCCTGGGCAACACAGTGAGACTCTATCTCTATGAAAAATAAAAAAGAAAATAAGGGACCAAGGAAGTTTTCCTCTAGCTTTAAACTCTCTAATATAATGATTATTTTAAAAAGTTTACATTCAAATTGCTGTATGTGCATACAGGATCATTCCGAAAGAAAGAGGAACCTCAAGTAATTTCCGGTTTTGTCTCCACTTGTACCAAAAGTTGTGTTCAGGGGACAGTGAAAAGTTCCTATTGTATTTGAATTGTGTGCTCTTTATATAGGGCTAACAACCAATCCAAATGGAAGTCTTTGCTCTGTGTCACCTGATAATAAATCACTGTAAAAAATACACATACATGAGTAATGGTACTCATTAGTTTTTCCCTCTTGTGCGTGTATGTGTGCATGCGCACACACAAAAAGTCAAAAGCAGTAGAACAGCTTAGCTGGCAGAGGGCAGCTAATGATGACAGCATGCCAGGATCCCTGAGTAAAAAAGCATAAAAAACTATATTGGTCACAGATTTGACTATTTAAATAAATAAAAAAGCAAACAAACAAATAAACAAGAGAAACCGTTGCAAGGATAAATAACCAAGTGTCAGGACTCAGGTGAATGACTGATTCAATTGCATAGAGCTGGAATCCAAGGAAAAATTTGAAAATGAAAAAAGAATATAATTATTCCCATAAAAGATTTGTCTAGCTCCTGGTACTTGTCAAGAATAACTGACATGAATTTTATTATTATACTTTAAGTTCTGGGATACATGTGCAGAATGTGCAGGTTGGTTCCATAGGTATACATGTACCATGATGGTTTGCCGCACCCATCAACCTGTCATCTACATTAGGTATTTCTCCTAATGCAATCCCTCCCCTAGATCCCCACCCCACAACAGGCCCCGGTGTGTGATGTTCCCCTCCCTGTGTCCATGTGTTTTCATTGTTCAACTCCCACTAATGAGTGAGAACATGTGGAGTTTGGTTTTCTGTTCCTGTGATTGCTAAGAATGATGGTTTCTAGCATCATCCATGTCCCTGAAAGGACATAAACTCATCCTTTTTTTTTTTTTTTAATTGTACTTTAAGTTCTAGGGTACATGTGCACAACGTGCAGGTTTGTTTCATATGTATACATGTGCCATGTTGGTGTGCTGCACCCATTAACTCATCATTTACATTAGGTATATCTCCTAAGGCTATCCCTCTCCACTTCCCCCTCCCCACAACAGGACCTGGTGTGTGATGTTCCCCTTCCTGTGTCCAAGTGATCTCATTGTTCAGTTCCAACCTATGAGTAAGAACATGCGGTATTTGGTTTTCTGTTCTTGTGATAGTTTGCTGAGAATTATGGTTTCCAGCTGCATCCATGTCCCTACAAAGGACACACATTCATCCTTTTTTATGGCTGCATAGTGTTCCATGGTGTATATGTGCCACATTTTCTTAATCCAGTCAGTCACTGATGGACATTTGGGTTGATTCCAAGTCTTTGCTATTGTGAATAGTGCCGCAATACACATATGTGTGCATGTGTCTTTATAGCAGCATGACTTATAATCCTTTGGGTATATACCCAGTAATGGGATGGCTGGGTCAAATGGTATTTCTAGTTCTAGATCCTTGAGGAATCGCCACACTGTTTTCCACAATGGTTGAACTAGTTTACAATCCCACCAACAGTGTAAAAGTGTTCCTATTTCTCCGCATCCTCTCCAGCACCTGTTGTTTCCTGACATTTTAATGATTGCCATTCTAACTGGTGTGAGATGGTATCTCATTGTGGTTTTGATTTGCATTTCTCTGATGGCCAGTGATGATGAGCATTTTTTTCATGTGTCTGTTGGCTGTATGAATGTCTTCTTTTGAGAAGTGTCTGTTCATATCCTTTGCCCACTTTTTGATGGGGTTGTTTGTTTTTTTCTTGTAAATTTGTTTGAGTTCTTTATAGGTTCTGGATATTAGCCCTTTGTCAGATGATTAGATTGCAAAAATTTTTTCCCATTCTGTAGGTTGCCTGTTCACTCTGATGGTAGTTTCTTTTGCTGTGCAGAAGCTCTTTAGTTTAATGAGATCCCATTTGTCAATTTTGGCTTTTGTTGCCATTGCTTTTGGTGTTTTAGACATGAAGTCCTTGCCCATGCCTATGTCCTGAATGGTATTGCCTAGGTTTTCTTCTAGGGTTTTTATGGTTTTAGGTCTAACATTTAAGTCTCTAATCCATCTTGAATTAATTTTCGTATAAGGAGTAAGGAAAGGATCCAGTTTCAGCTTTCTACTTATGGCTATCCAATTTTCCCAGCACCATTTATTAAATAGGGAATCCTTTCCCCATTTCTTGTTTTTGTCAGGTTTGTCAAAGATCAGATGGCTGTAGATGTGTGGTATTATTTCTGAGGGCTCTGTTCTGTTCCATTGGTCTATATCTCTGTTTTGGTACCAGTACCATGCTGTTTTGGTTACTGTAGCCTTGTAGTATAGTTTGAAGTCAGGTAGCGTGATGCCTCCAGCTTTGTTCTTTTGGCTTAGGATTGTCTTGGCAATGCGGGCTCTTTTTTGGTTCCATATGAACTTTAAAGCAGTTTTTTTGAATTATGTGAAGAAAGTCATTGGTAGCTTAATGGAGATGGCATTGAATCTATAAATTACCTTGGGCAGTGTGGCCATTTTCACAATATTGATTCTTCCTATCCATGAGCATGGTATGTTCTTCCATTTGTTTGTGTCTTCTTTTATTTCACTGAGCAGTGGTTTGTAGTTCTGCTTGAAGAGGTCCTTTACATCCCTTGTAAGTTGGATTCCTAGGTATTTTATTCTCTTTGAAGCTATTGTGAATGGAAGTTCATTCATGATTTGGGTCTCTGTTTGTCTGTTACTGGTGTATAAGAATGCTTGTGATTTTTGCACATTGATTTTGTATCCTGAGACTTTGCTGAAGTTGCTTATCAGCTTAAGGAGATTTGGGGCTGAGACAATGGGGTTTTCTAAATATACAATCATGTCATCTGCAAACAGGGACAATTTGACTTCTTCTTTTCCTAACTGAATACCCTTTATTTCTTTCTCTTGCCTGATTGCCCTAGCCAGAACTTCCAACCCTATGTTGAATAGGAGTGGTGAGAGAGGGCATCCCTGTCTTGTGCCAGTTTTCAAAGGGAATGCTTCCAGTTTTTGTCCATTCAGTATGATATTGGCTGTGGATTTGTCATACATAGCTCTTATTATTTTGAGATACGTTCCATCAATACCAGATTTATTGAGAGTTTTTAGCATGAAGGGCTGTTGAATTTTGTCAAAGGCCTTTTCTGCATCTATTGAGATAATCATGTGGTTTTTGTCTTTGGTTCTGTTTATATGCTGGATTACGTTTATTGATTTGCGTGTGTTGAACCAACCTTGCATCCCAGGGATAAAGCCCACTTCATCATGGTGGGTAAGCTTTTTGATGTGCTGCTGGATTCGGTTTGCCAGTATTTTATTGAGGATTTTTGCATCAATGTTCATCAGGGATATTGGTCTAAAATTCTCTTTTTTTGTTATATCTCTACCAGGCTTTGCTATCAGGATGATGTTGGCCTTGTAAAATGAGTTAGGGAGGATTCCCTCTTTTTCTGTTGATTGGAATAGTTTCAGAAGGAGTGGCACGAACTCCTCGTTGTACCTCTGGTAGAATTTGGCTGTGAATATGTCTGGTCCTGGACTTTTTTTGGTTGGTAGGCTATTAATTATTGCCTCAATTTCAGAGCCTGCTATTGGTCTATTCAGGGATTTGACTTCTTCCTGGTTTAGTCTTGGGAGAGTGTAAGTGTTCAGGAAATTATCTATTTCTTCTAGGTTTTCTAGTTTATTTGCATAGAGGTGTTTATAGTATTCTCTGATGGTATTTTGTATTTCTGTGGGGTTGGTGGTGATATCCCCTTTATTATTTTTTATTGCATCTATTTGATTCTTCTCTCTTTTCTTCTTTATTAGTCTTGCTAGCGGTCTATCAATTTTGTTGATCATTTCAAAAAACCAGCTCCTGGATTCATTGATTTTTTGGAGGGTTTTTTGTGTCTCTATCTCCTTCAGTTCTGCTCTGATCTTAGTTATTTCTTGCCTTCTGCTAGCTTTTGAATGTGTTTGCTCTTGCTTCTCTAGTTCTTTTAATTGTGATGTTAGGGTGTCAATTTTAGATCTTTCCTGCTTTCTCTTGTAGGCATTTAGTTCTATAAATGTCCCTCTACACACTGCTTTAAATATGTCCCAGAGATTCTGGTATGCCATATCTTTGTTCTCATTGGTTTCAAAGAACGTCTTTATTTCTGCCTTCATTTTGTTATGTACCCAGTAGTCATTCAGGAGCAGGTTGTTCAGTTTCCATGTAGTTGAGCAGTTTTGATTGAGTTTCTTAGTCCTGAGTTCTAGCTTGATTGCACTGTGGTCTGAGAGACAGTTTGTTATAATTTCTGTTCTTGTACATTTGCTGAGGAGTGCTTTACTTCCAACTATGTGGTCAATTTTGGAATAAGTGCGATGTGGTGCTGAGAAGAATGTATATTCTGTTAATTTGGGGTGGAGAGTTCTGTAAATGTCTATTAGGTCTGCTTGGTGCAGAGTTGTGTTCAATTCCTGGATATCCTTGTTAACTTTCTGTCTCGTTGATCTGTCTAATGTTGACAGTGGGGTGTTAAAGTCTCCCATTATTATTGTATGGGAGTCTAAGTCTCTTTGTAAGTCTCTAAGGACTTGCTTTATGAATCTGGGTGCTCCTGTATTGGGTGCATATTTATTTAGGATAGTTAGCTCTTCCTGATGAATTGATCCCTTTACCTTTATGTAATGGCCTTCTTTGTCTCTTTTGGTCTTTGATGGTTTAAAGTCTGTTTTATCAGAGACTAGGATTGCAACTCCTGCTTTTTTTTTGTTTTCCATTTGCTTGGTAGATCTTTCTCCATCCTTTTATTTTGAGCCTATGTGTGTCTCTGCATGTGAGATGGGTCTCCTGAATACAGCAAACTGATGGGTCTTGACTCTATCCAATTTGCCAGTCTGTGTCTTTTAATTAGACCATTTAGTCCATTTACATTTAAGATTAATATCGTTATGTGTGAACTTGATCCTGTCATGATATTAGCTGGTTATTTTGCTCGCTAGTTGATGCAGTTTCTTCCTAGGATCGATGGACTTTACATTTTGACATGTTTTTGCAATGGCTGGCACCTGTTGTTCCTTTCCATGTTTAGTGCTTCTTTCAGGATCTCTTGTAGGGCAGGCCTGGTGGTGACAAAATCTCCTTCACTTATGAAACTTAGTTTGGCTGGATATGAAATTCTGGGTCGAAAATTCTTTTCTTTAAGAATGTTGAATATTGGCCCCCACTCTCTTCTGGCTTGGAGAGTTTCTGCCAAGAGATCTACTGTTAGTCTGATGGGCTTCCCTTTGTGTGTAGCCTGACCTTTCTCTCTGGCTGCCCTTAACATTTTTTCCTTCATTTCAACTTTGGTGAATCTGACAATGGTGTGTCTTGGAGTTGCTCTTCTTGAGGAGTATCTTTGTGGCGTTCTCTGTGTTTCCTGAATTTGAATGTTGGCCTGCCCTACTAGGTTGGAGAAGTTCTCCTGGATGATATCCTGCAGAGTGTTTTCTAACTTGGTTCCATTTTCCCTGTCACTTTCAGGCACACCAATCAGACATAGATTTGGTCTTTTCACATAATCCCATATTTCTTGGAGGCCTTGTTCATTTCTTTTTACTCTTTTTTCTCTACACTTCTCTTCTTGCTTCATTTCATTCATTTGATCTTCAATCGCTGATACTCTTTCTTCCAGTTGATTGAGTCAGTTACTGAAGCTTCTGCATTTGTCACGTAGTTCTCGTGTTATGGTTTTCATCTCTATCAGTTCTTTTAAGGTCTTCTCTGCATTGATTATTCTAGTTATCCATTCATCCAGTCTTTTTTCAAGGTTTTTAGTTTCTTTGCGCTAGTTACGTAGTTCCTCCTTTAGCTCTGAGAAGTTGATCAACTGAAGCTTTCTTCTCTCAACTCGTCAAAGTCATTCTCCGTCCAGCTTTGTTCCATTGCTGGCAATGAGCTGCGTTCCTTTGGAAGGGGAGATGCGCTCTGATGTTTTGAATTTCCAGCTTTTCTGCACTGCTTTTCCCCCATCTTTATGGTTTTATCTGCCTTTGGTCTTTGATGATGGTTACGTACTGATGGGGTTTTGGTGTGGGTGTCCTTTCTGTTTGTTAGTTTTCCTTCTAACAGTCAGGACCCTCAGCTGTAGGTCTGTTGGAGTTTGCTTGAGGTGCACTCCAGACCCTGTTTGCCTGGGTATCAGCAGCAGAGGCTGCAGAATATAGAATGTTGCTGAACAGCGAGTGTTGCTGTCTGATTCTTTCTCTGGAAGCTTCGTCTCAGGGGTGTACCCTGCCGTGTGAGGTGTGGGGTGTCAGTCTGCACCTAGTGGGGGATGTCTCCCAGTTAGGCTACTCAGGGGTCAGGGACCCACTTGAGCAGGCAGTCTGTCCGTTCTCAGATCTCAGCCTCCATGCTGGGAGATCCACTGCTCTCTTCAGAGCTGTCAGACAGGGGCATTTACCTCTGCCGAGGTTTCTGCTGCTTTTTGTTTAGCTATGCCCTGTCCCCAGAGGAGGAGTCTACAGAGTCAGGCCGGCCTCCTTGAGCTGTGGTGGTCTCCACCCAATTCGAGCTTCCCAGCAGCTTTGTTTACCTACTTAAGCCTCAGCAATGGTGGGCGCCCCTCCCCCAGCCTCACTGCCACCTTGCAGTTAGATCTCAGACTGCTGTGCTAACAATGAGGGAGGCTCCATGGGTGTGGGACCTCTGGGCCAGGTGTGGGATATAATCTCCTGGTGTGCCATTTGCTAAGACCCTTGGTAAAGCGCAGTATTAGTGTGGGAGTTACCCAATTTTCCAGGTGTTGTGTGTCTCGATTTCCTTTGGCTAGGAAAAGGAATTCCCTTCCCCCTTGCACTTCCCAGGTGAGGTGATGCATCGCCTTGCTTCAGCTTTCGCTGGTCAGGCTGCACCCGTGGACCAGCACCAACTGTCTGACACGCCCCAGTGAGATGAACCCAGTACCTCAGTTGAAAATGCAGAAATCACCCATCTTCTGTGTCACTCACACTGGGAGCTGGAGGCTGGAGCTGTTCCTATTTGGCCATCTTTGGTGCGCCCTCCGAACTCATCCTTTTTAATGGCTGCATAGTATTCCATGGTGTATATGTGACACATTTTCTTTATTCAGTCTATCATTGATGAGCATTTGGGTTGGTTCCAAGCCTTTGCTATTGTGAATAGTGCTGCAATAAACATACGTGTGCATGTGTCTTTATACTAGAACTTAAACAAATTTACAAGAATAAAACAACCCCATCAAAAAGTTGGTGAAGGATATGAACAGACACTTCTCAAGAGAAGACATTTATGCAGCCAACAAACATACGAAAAAAAGCTCATCATCACTGGTCATTAGAGAAATGTAAATCAAAACCACAATGAGATACCATCTAATGCCAGTTAGAATGGTGATCATTAAAATGTCAGGAAACATTAGATGCCGGAGAGGATGTGGAGAAATAGGAACACTTTTACACAGTTGGTGGGAGTGTAAATTAATTCAACCATTGTGGAAGACGGTGTGGCAATTCCTCAAGGATCTCAAACCAGAAATACCATTTGACCCAGCAATCCCATTACTGGGTCTATACCCAAAGGATTACAAATCATTCTAGTATAAAGACATGATTTTTTTAAAAAAGTAAAACACCTTTCTTTCTTGTTTCATTATATATCATGAATTTGGATGAAATTTCGATGTTTTAGTCCAGAAAATTTGCTTTTGAAACAAAAACCCTTTGTTCTTTAGATACCAAACATTTCTTAGAGCATCTTAGATGTTAAGCATTCTGCAACATTTGGCCTTAGCTGGGGTGTAATAATAGAAAGAGCAGGCAGAGGTGTCTGCAGCTAAGATTTTGGTAAGCAATCAAAAAGTGATGACTGTTGCTTTTATTTCAGCTGTATTATTGTTTTCTGCTACCCTAATTCCCAATCTCAAAATTGATTGAGTTCATGGTAAATATTTTGGAATATATTGTTAAGCTGTCTAGTGTTAGGAAATGGAGAAAGGCCATAAAAATATTAAAGAAATTAGTGTTATTTTCTCATAGCAGTGGCTAAGAATGAAATGAACTCCTCTCAACTTCACATCTTTCACACTTGCTTTGGATGTCCCAGCACCCAAAAATCTGTGCCTGGAGGTGGGCTGTGTGTGTGTGTGTATACACACAAATACACCCACACCAAGTGGTGGGAAAATCTACAACTTGGGGATTCAGGATGCATGACACAGAGGAGGGGCATTATTTCCTGAGTTTTATTTGAAATTGTTAATATCAGAGAGCTAGGGAAACACAGCATGGCTGAACTTGTCCTTATATGTTCCCAAAAGCAAACTAGTACTTTTTTTACTTGATATTATTAGAAACACAAAATGTGAATTTTTTTGTGTGTAGTTGAGTGTCACCAGAGACCAGGATGAAAATGATAAGGCTCCAGAGCCAACCTGGGCTGATGATCTGCCTGCCACTACCTCATCTGAGGCCACCACCACCCCCAGGCCACTGCTCAGCACCCCTGTGGGTGGGGCAGAGGGTAGGTAAACCAGAACTCCAAGTCCCATTTTGATTCTACAGTATCGTGCACAGATTTGGTGCACAAAGGTAAGAGAGATCTGCCAACCTGCTACTGTATCTACAATGTGCGGAAGGCACAGGGTTACCCAGAGAGAAAATGTTATGATTCTAAATAAGCAGGACAAAATATAGTTTTCACTGGACTATATGTAGAATTTGAAAACTGGCTGGTTGTGGAGTAAATTTGGTCTATAAAGAATTTCAAAGTTCTTATAGTATTTATTATTTTAATTTGAATGCTTTTAGAGGGGATTATGTTCTCCTATTTGCCGTAATCCATACTGCTCCCTATTGTCTTACATGTGCCCTTCACACATGTAGACATTTGAATTTTTGAACCTTTTATTGCATAGGAAAGAGAAGCTAAAATCTAGATTCTGATTCATTAACATATTTTCTATAGAGTTCACATCTATAGAAAATTGTATTATTATGTACATATTTTCTGCAGAATATGAGAGACAATTTTTGTGCTCAAAAGTTTAGATTAGCTTTAAAATGAATTAAACATATACATTATTTGGTTTTGTTTTTAAGGGCAAAGGTAGTAGAAATACATGACTCTTTTTCCATTTGGTCTAGGGAGTCTGCATAGTAGAGGTAGATTTAGAGGTAAGTTTTAGAAAATAAATGAATCAAGACATACCCCAAATCTGGGAAAATGTTTAAGGAAGATAGAGAGAGTACTGGTTTAGCTATTGCAAAATAACGCTTCTGACATATAAATCCCAGAGAGCAATTATCTATTTGGGGCTTTTTGTTTGTTTTTTGGCTTCTCCTACCTTGGAATCACTTCCTCAAGTAGGAAATACTAATCAAGGCACTCCAGAGTGCCACACAATAAAAAGGGATTTAACAAATGAGGAGTTCCATAATTAAAGGAACCTTATCAGGACAATGTGGTTTTATTGTTACAGCTATTCTATGCTTTCTTATAGTAGGTGTATTTCTACGATAAGACAATATGACATTAGAAGGTCATAGCATGTTTTTAGTGTCCTGCAAGAGCTGTTCTTTTTAAAAATAATTGTAATATAAAGACAGTCCTTCATTTTACTTTTTTTTTTGTAACTGAAAGAGTTTTCCTTTCATAGTGGGCAATTGCATGCGATCATAGTGGTGCTTCCTGTGAACAGAGTGGGAGGAAATGTGTACAGAAAGTGGAAATGTTATTCCATATTTTCATTTGATTGTAAATCAAATCCAATGTAAATGAAAGAAGTCCTGTCTTTCTAATCCCCACAAAAGTATTAGCCAATGAAGTCTCACATAGGCCCTCAGAGAAATAAGCATTTTTAATGTGGTTTCATGAGGATCAAAAACTTTCATGTTTTCAAAAGAATTAATATCTAGTAGCAGAGTTTCAGGTGGTGAGGGAAATATTTTGGGCTTAGAACCACATTTTCTTAGTTGGTTCATTAGTGTGCATGAAGAATAAAGTTTATTTATATAACTTTATAAGGTTTTTATTTTTCATGTCTTCAGTATAAGAAAAATCCATAACACATTTTCCTTTTCTCACTCTAGATCCTAGATGTTTGGAAGCCTTGAAACCTGGAAACTGTGGTGAATATGTGGTTCGATGGTATTATGACAAACAGGTCAACTCTTGTGCCCGATTTTGGTTCAGTGGCTGTAATGGCTCAGGAAATAGATTCAACAGTGAAAAGGAATGTCAAGAAACCTGCATTCAAGGATAAGCAAGTAAATTGGCCTGTCTCTATCAAAAGCCTAGAACTCTCTAATTTCCACATATTCACCCAATACAAATATAGACTATATTTGAGTGTATACTGAGTATTTACACCTTATAAATGCAATTGAAATCTCACTACAGCCCTAGGATGTAGGTATTATTAACCACTTATATAGGTAAGGAAGCTGAGTCTCTGAGAAGTTTAGTAACTTGTCAACTGACACCCAACTAAAAAGTGTCAGAGCTGAGGATTTAGACTTAGAGCTGTGTAACTTCAATACACAGGCTCTATCTACTTCACAACCTGCAATGTGATTCTGATTCCTTTAATTCCTGTTGTATGTACTATGTCAGCTCAAGCCCCTACCCCTGCCCCTGCCCATACCTCCACCCACTCCCTCCCCAACCTCCTTATGTCCCTGACAGTAGCAAGACATACGTGATAGGAAGGACTTTGGTGTGGGAATTAGAAATGATGTGAATGTTCATGCAGGAGTGCTGGGATAGGAGTAGGGATGGTGAAGGTAGTTAGATGTTTGCCTCACTTGCCCTGAAAGTGGTAACAGGAAGAAACCAATCCGAATTAAAATTACTTAAATGTATCACAAACTGTCACTTTGTATTCCTCCAACATGTTTGGTAACAAAGTGTTTAATGTATGTTAAAACAATATACCCTTTTATACCCTTCCATTAAGATATGTCAATGGGCCCTCCCATTTTATGGAGTGGAATTGGAAGGCTCTTGACAGCCAGGAACCACTTGAAGTTGCCATCCACTCTTGAACAGCATGTATTAAACAGTATTAAAGATAGGACTCACACTGAAAAGTGAGCCACCAAATTGAAACGCGAATAATGGAGAGTAACGGAGAATTGACTCTGTCATTTTATAATACTTTTGCAAGATCCTGTCTGGGAAGAGCATTAGTTCTGATCTGAGTTCAGACTGCACTTGCATATTTCTTTTCTTTTTCCCAGACTGCGTCTTGCACTGTCACCCAGGCTGGAGTGCAGTGGCGCAATCTCGGGTCACTGCAACCTCCCCGTCCTGGGTTCAAGTGATTCTCCTGCCTCAACCTCCTGGGTAGCTGGGATTACAGGCACGCACCATCATGCCCAGCTTGACCTCAGGATCCACCCGCCTTGGCCTCCCAAAGTGCTGAGATTACAGGCGTGAGCCACCCCGCCCAGCCGCATATTTCATCTTACAAAACTCTTTCTAGGCTGGGCACTGTGGCTCACGCCGGTAATCCCAGCACTTTGGGAGGCTGAGGTGGGCGGATCACCTGAGGTCAGGAGTTTGAGAACAGCCTGGCCAACATGGTAAAACCCCGTTTCTACTAAGAAGACAAAAATTAGCTGGGCCTGGTGGTGCGTGCCTGTAATCTCAGCTACCCAGGAGGCTGAAGCAGGAGAATCGCTTGAACCTGGGAGGCAGAGGTTGCAGAGAGCCAAGATCGCGCCACTGCACTCCAGCCTGGGTGACAGAGCGAGACTGTGTCTCAAAACAAAAACAAAAACAAAAAAAAAAATACTTTCTCCTTCTATCACGTCTACCCTCATTCAATTCAACAGTGCAAAAAGGAGCACTCAAGAAGGAGATGGAAGAATAGCCATCTTAGCAGAAATAATGATATATATAATTTTTTTATTTAATTAAAATTGTGTTAGGTAATATTTGATACTACAAAAGAAGATAATGTATCATGCTTGTCATTTTAAAAACACAATAAGATGAACACCAGTGAACACATCAACTAGAGAATGAAGCAAACATCACAACTTCTACCGAAGCTTCCCGTGTGGCCCTCCGCCATCCCGGCCCTCTGTTCCATGCCAGGGATATCCCATTTTGAACTTCGTGTTTACCACGTCAATGTGCTGTTGACTTTTATAGGCAATTTTACATGTAATATTCTATATATCTCTATGTGTCACTAAACAATAAATATTTAGCCTTGCTTATTTTAGAGTTTTACAGAAATGGTGTCAATGGCGTCATACACTAGTCTTCCGCAACTTACCATCTTCATTCAATATTATAACTAATCCATATATTTTATGATACATAAATGTACTCCTAAATAATTTCTTATTTAGCTTTTTTGAGCTTTTGAAAACTTGCATCATAATATGCAATTCTCTACAACTCACTAGATTATTACATTATAATTCATAGATGTTCATTTACTTCCACGGTTGTATATTTATGTGAATATACCACAATATGCCTCATCTGTGATCAGTTAAGTTCTTCTATTTCATTTTCCTCAGTATTCTGCCACTGTTGCTGTCAATGTTCTTATTCGTGTCTCTGAGTACACATACACCAGTGTTTTTCTGGAGTATATTCCCCAAAAGTAGGATTTCTGGGTTGCAGAGTATGTAAGCGTTCAAAACTAGTGTATCATACCCATTTGTTTCCTGAAGTGTCTGAGCCAATTCATTATAAATTCCCAGCAGTTGCCTATAAAAGTTCCCATTGCTTGATATTCTTATCAGCACTTAGTATTATCAGATTTCTTGATTTTGCTAGTATAGGTGTAAAATGGTATCTTATTTTATTTTATATTTGTTTTTGAGATGGAGTGTTGCTCTGTTGCCCAGTGTTACAGTGGTACAATTTCAGCTCACTGCAACCTACACCTCCTGGACTCAGGTGATCCTCTCACCTCAGCCTCCTGAGTAGCTAGGACTACAGCTGCCTGCCACCATGCCAAGCTAACTTTTGTATTTTTAGTAGAGGTGGGGTTTTGCCTTGTTGTCCAGGCTGGTCTCGAACTCCTGGCCTCAAGTGATCCATAAGCCTCAGCCTCCCAAAGTGTTTGGATTATACGTGTGAGTCACTGCGTCTGGCCAGTATATTATTTTTATTTGCCTTTCTCTGGTGACACCTTACCAGTTTATTTACCTTCTGTGCTGCTGCTTCTGCGAAATACCTGTTTATAATTAGCAAAGATTTTCTTTATTGGATTGTTTGTCTTTTCCTTATTGAGTTCTTGGAATTCCTATATATGTGAAATCTAAATCTTTGCTAATTATTCGTGTTGCTAATATCTTCATAGTGTGTCTTTTTACTTTTTTCTTGTTTTAAAAAACTCAATTTTAATGCAGTCCAATTTACCCATCTTTCGTTTTGTGGCTGGAACTTTTGTTCCTTCTTTACGCCACTTAGCCTGTCAGCCTCTCAGCCATTTTTCTCAGGTGAGAAACTTCCCTAGGACAAAAATGACTCTGAGTGCTGGCTCCACCTCACTAGATAATCATCTTCATGCCAGGTAACTTCTTAGGAGCCTGTTAGCTCTTTGGTGTCAGAGGCATCCAAACCAGAGTGACTCCACCTTGAATAAAGGCTGTGTAAAGCCAAACCTGCTGGGTAACATTCCCAGGAAGTTAGGTACTCTTGGTCACAAGATATTTATGGTTAAGGGAATAAGTTAATGGTGCTAACTAATTAAGTAAGACTCAGAAGTTATGGAAGTATCCCAATATTTTAAGAACAAAAAGCATTCTTAGTTTTAGAGTTTCACTTTAGAAATAACAATATATTCATAGATTCTTGCTGAAATCAATTTAGTATTGAAGAGAATAACAATACTAATAGCCTGTCACAAGCTGATCACAAGCCTTTATAATAAAGCACATTGTTTTTAGCTCTAATACCCTATATAAGCAAGTATTAGGTTTAGGTAGGGGCGTTCCTCCTCTTGCTTTTTGAGGACACCCCACTCTGTAATAAGAGTAGTCTCTAATAAACTATCTTAATTTCACTATACTTTGATACTTGCCCTGAATTATTTACTGCATGCAATCCATGAACCAGCTCTTGTGGTCTGGGTTGGCACCCCTTTTCCAGTAATATTGGTGATTTCTAGGTGCTTAAAAAAAATTTTTTTTTGGCCAGTTGCCGTGGCTCATGCCTGTAATCGCAGCGCTTTGGGAGACTCAGGTGGGCAGATCGCTTGAGCCCAGAAGTTTCAGACCAGCCTGGGCAACATGGGAAAGCTCCATCTCTACAAAAAAAATTAAAAATTAGCCAGACATCATGATGGGTGCCGGTAGTCCCAGCTACTTGGGAGGCTGAGGTGGGAGGATCACTTGAGTTCAGGAGGTCAAGGTTGCAGTCAGAGTGACACCAAGACCCCATCTCAAAAAAAAAAATTGTTTTCCCTTTATCTTCTTTAGTTGTCCTTAGCATGAAAATGGGTATGAGTTATAGAAATAGCCTTTACCATATTTTTTGTTGTAGGATGGAGAGCTATGGGTATTTTCTCATTTCCTGGATGCCCACAGTGCATAAAAACATAGGTATTGGTCACCATATTGTTGTTGGAAAGTAGAAGAACCCTTTAGAGTATCTAGGCTGCTATTTTGACAGGAGAAAAAGTACTTACATTTCTTGTTCAAGCTTTTCACAACTTTGCCCACATAGAAAACTGATATGGAAGCATGTTGTAAATGTTGACTTGGGTGTTTGTCCCTTTGTCTGCAATGTCCTTCTCCTCCTTTCCTGAATGACCACATCTTAATACTGCAAGGACAACCTGAAGACCTCTTCCTTTGTGGTACCCTCTCGTCTCTACCAATTGAGTGGCAACCAAAATGAGTGGCTGAAGCACGGGTCTCAATGATCGAGGTTTATTAAGCCAGCTTTAGGGCAAATCCAGGGAAAACACCCATTTGAAGGAGGTTTCAGAAAGTTTAGTATTTATACATTTCTGCAAAGTGGGGAAGGCATGTAGGAAGAGGGGCAGCTAGCCAGTAAGGCAAATAGTTATTTTCCCGTGTGTCCTTCATTAGTGCCCAGATCTACATTTTACACAAGACAAGTTGAAAGTCTGAAGAGAAAAAGAGAGTGAAGCAAGAGCCAATTATGTAGATATCTCTGGGCAGGTGGAGAAAAGATTGATCTCTTGTCTTTGTTGTGCACCTGGGAAGATAAACTTGTAATCAATATTATCAGCGTGGAATTGAACAGACTTCAGTTTAGGAACTAGACTTGGATTGTAGACCTATAGTTACAATTGGCATGTCCTTGCTTGTGGGAGGCCAGGAAAGAATTTATCTATGAATGATCTGTTGGGGGCAGTGCTTTCCGGATGCCTAATGCCTTTTACCTTTCCGTGGGGATCTGGCTGATGCACAACGTTAGTAACAGCTATTCATTTGGAAGAAGAATAGTGCAATGACTCAGCCCCAGGCTTAACCTTTTCTTTTGCATAAGAATTTGAGGAGGTCCCGAGATTTTTTTCCTTTCCCTTACGTGGTTCACTCACTCCCAACACTGAGGACCCAAAGCCCTTGGCTTATGCCTCCATTCTGCACACTGACATCAGGCTGAGCTACTTTGCTCTTAGTTGAGGCACATCTGCATTCATTTCCTTTCTCTGCTATAACACATTACTACAGATTTGATAGCTTAAACAACAACAGTGTGTTATGTTATGATTTTGTAGGTCAGAAGTCTGATGAAGGTCTCACTGGGCTAAAATCAAGGTGTCCCTAGGACTGTGTTTCTCCTGGAGGATCTGAGGGAGAATTCATTTCCTTGTCTTTCCCAACATCTAAAGGCCACCCACATTCCCTGGCTCATAGTTCCTCTATTTTTAAAGCCAGCAACAGCAGGTTGGGCCCTTCACATTCTGCCATCCTTCTGGTTTTCTGAGTAGAGTTGGGAAAGATTTTCTGCTTTTAAGGACTCATGTGATTAGATTAGGCCCACCTGAATAATCTAGAATAATCTTGCTACCTCAAAGTCCTTCAGTTTAGTTACATCTACAAAGTCCCTTTTGCCATGTAACGTAGCATATATACAGGAGAGTTTAGGGAGCAGACATCTTTGGGGCCATTATTCTATCTACCACAGCAGCTGTGTCCTCTGCCTGCTCTCTGAGTTACTTACCAGCGAAGACATGCCTTGTTTATCTTTGTATCCCTAGTTCCTTACATTTAAGAAGAATTCAATAAATTAAAAAATTGAACTCATTTTATGAAAGTCATTACAGAACTAATTCATTTAAAGTCACACCAGACTGTAAAAATTAGGAATCCTTAAAGCCTGTTTTAATCAAGTTAAGAAAATATGGGCTCTTAGAATTACCAAGCAATTTTAGAGTCTTCCAATCCTATGTCCCCTCTGTTCCTATTATACCTTTAGACAAATACCCCAAGCAACTGGGCATTCTTGGGGTTTCAGGAAGGTTATTGTCTCTTCCAAGAGCAGCTCATTCTTAGAGAACACTGACTCCCACTGCTGTAATCAGAGCTGGATGTCTTCTGTGGCTTCTGGCCTCCTACTCTGACCTTGTGAAGCCAATCATAATAATTGTGTTAGTATTTTAAGACAGTCAATATATCCTCTCTCATTCTGGCTGCTGCTGCAGCTTCTCCTGTTTCCATGGCTCTTTTACCATCCTATCCTCTAATTCTGAGCATGCCCTCTGGCTTGTAAGGATGTTCTTGGTGACTAAAGTGGGGGAGAAGAACAAACCACCATGTTCCTTGTTCTAATTCTTATATTCTTATGGATTCTACCTCGGATGGCTGCCACATCAATAAAAGACAAAATGTCCCTCTAGTTTGGCAGCAGAACAAAACTGAGAAATTACATAGTCAGAATCCTAAATTAACAAGTAAACTGGGACTTGTGGATTGCATAGACAGCAAAGACTTTCTCTGTTTTTCTCTGAAATTGACTAGAGGCTTAAATTTTATTTTCACCACCCTTCAGATTTGCCCTTAAACTTCACACTCAATTTCTTGACATCATTTGTCAATGCTAATGGAATGCTCCAGCTATTTCCTTCTTGGCATATCAGTTGGTATTATGTTAAATGTATCATTTGGATACTTTTCTTCTGTACATCTTAATGAGGAGTGCTATGGTTTGCCAGTATCTGCAACTTGGGATTTTTCTCAAACTGATTCCATTAAGAATAAATCACTGCTCAGACTTGCCTTCAGCTGTTTTTTGTTTGTTTGTTTGTTTAAAAAAAACAACAGAATATCTCCCTGCTGGAAAATAAAACAAAACAAAAACAACTCTTGCTCAGTGGGTCTGGTCTTTCTTCTTCCTGTTCCTCTCCACCCTGAGACTGTCATTGCACCTGGCTTCCAAATTGACTTCCTCTTCTCTCGTCTTTATCTGCCCAGCACTGTGGAGTTACAGTAATTCTGATTCAATTATTTTCCTCCTTCAAGTGTGTTAAGGGCCCTTCATATTCTTTAAGAGAAATGGCAAACCTTTTAGCATCATATTCAAGGTTTTTCAGGACCTCTCTGTCACTTATATTTACAGGTTATCTCTCTCCATGTCCTTAAACGTGTTCTTCAATTCAGCTATACTGAACTATTTGCTTCTTTTTGAGAGAACTATTCATTTCCCTTTGGAATTTTCCCTTCTTCACTCCCTCCCTTACTTTCTCCCTCTCTCCCTTTTTCTTTCTCTTCTTTACTTCCTTACTTACCAAGATGAAGTAACAGGGACCAAATTCTCTCTCATGCCTGAAACAACCAAAAACAGATAAAATATATGAAAAGATGCTTTGCAAGACATAGTAAATCAGGCAAGGAAGAGCAGTGATCCCTGAGAGGCAGAAAAGAAAGTGAGGTGAGCCCTACAATGGCCCCAGCTTACTGCTTTGAGAGAGTTTCCAGGCCATCACACAGAGAGGGGACACCAAGTCAGAGCCTCGTAGTTTCCCAGAATGGAGGGGGAAATACTGGAGTCCAGGAAGACTAAGGCAGCTAGAATTCTGAGGGAAGAGTACTGTAAAGAAAGGAATTTCACAGAAAGAAAACTTAGGAGATCTGCAGAGGGTTCGCCTTGAGCATTTGGTTAAGTACTGAGGGGTGAATGCAAGTGAGGAAACTATCCAAAGCCACTAACAGAACCAACTGAAAGAATTAGAGGGAGCAGGTGCTAATACTGGGCTGGAAATAGCGCTTGTCACACCAGCCAGACTGGAAAACCTCAAGATTCATGAAGTATTGGATAGACTACATATTCTGGGCCATAAATAGGTGCTAATAAACTTAAAAGAACTCAAATCATACAAAGTATGTTCTCTTATCACAATGGATTTAAAATGGAAATCAATTATAAACAATATATTTGGAAAACTCTGAAATATTTCTAAACCATATAGAATACTTTAAGGTCCATATGTCAAAAAATAAACCATAGAGGAATTTTTAAAATGTTTTGAATTGATTGAAAAGGACACAACATATCAAAATTAGTAGCTGGGTACTGTGGCTCATGCCTATAATCTCAACTATTTAGGAGTCTGAGGAGGGAGGATTGCTTGAGACCAGGAGCTCAAGAGCAGCCTGGGCAACATAGTGAGATGCCATCTCTAAAAAAGTAATTTAAAAAATTGTCTGGGTGTGGTGGCAGGTGCCTGTAGTTTTCGCTACTGGAGAAGCTGAGACAGAAGGCTCACTGGAGCCCAGGAGTTCAAGGTTGCAGTGAACTATGATTGTGCCTTAAAAAATATTGTGGGATGCTGCTAAAGCAGTACTTAGAAGGAAATTTATAGCACCAAATGTCTACTAGAAAAGAAGAAAGGTCTCGAATCAATGACTTAAGCGTCCACCTTAAGAAATGAGAAAAGAAGAGCAAATAAGTAATAAAAAACAGAGCAGAAATGAATGAAATAGAAAGCGGAAAATAAATAGATATATGCATGTCAAAACTTATTAAATTGTATGTTTTAAATATATGCAGTTTATTATATGTCATTTATATCTCAATAAAGCTTTTAAATGTTTTTTAAAGTATCTTGTAGGAGGAGAGAGAGAGTGAGTGAGTAAGAGTGTGCTAGAACTCACCAGAGACTGGAGATCTCTTATGAGCTTGGCATTTTAATTTACACTGCCCCTACCTAGAGGTGAATGTGTCTCCTTTGGTGACCTGAATCTGATTATCATAGTTGCATCTCCTAATCTTAAGGGGAGAAGCTGGGGTTTTGAGAGATGGATGGAGATCTTCACCTCCCCCTTACACTACTTAACTCATAGAGCAGCTGGAATCACTCCAATGATAATTCCAAGTCCTTCTGAACCCCAACTTTACTCTCATTGTCCTTGTCTTAGTCAATGGCATCACAACGTATCCAGTTTCCCAAGCTTACCTTCAGCCGTTACCATCCTCTCCCTTTCTGTAACTCACTGAGTCCTGTCAATTAGACCTCAGAAATCTCTCACATCTGTTTCCTCCTCTGTATGTTGACTTCTGCTATTTTTAAATGTTCTCCTTATTTTTATTAGTTGCCATGCCAATTAATGCCTCATAGAATGATTAGAAATATTCTTCCTAAGATACATATCAGATTATTTTAAAGTATTACCGCTGTCCCCCATTGCCTACATGATGAGGCTCAACTTCCTTACCAGGGCTGATAATGCCTTTCACAATCCAGCCTTCATCCTGTTTCAGCATCCCCTCCACACTTTATGTTTCAGCTCCAGCTGAAACTGGAGCTGAATAATTCCAAACATGTTAGGTTAATATGCTTAATAATCCCAAACATATTAGGTTGAGCTTGTTTTTGGTATTTTTGCCTTTGTGTCTTTGCACCTGCTGTTTCCTCTATCTCTTCTCCACATGGCAGTCTCCTACATACTATATAAGATTTAGTTAAAATATCGTATCTTTGATAAAGTCTTCCTCATCTTTGCCCCAGAAACGGCCCCCTTTTGTTTGACTCCCAAATGGTTTTGCTCCAGTGGTATTTACTAACAGCACAAATAAGATGTTAACTAACTGCAACCTGGGGCAGTGAAGTTGGGCTGAGAGCAATGACTGAAATGCTGGTGTAAAAAGGAGGTAGCCAGAAGAGAGAGGAACTGCTTAGGTTGGACCCTACAGTATTCCCCTTTCTTGGAGCCACTTAGAGACTGAGAACGTTTTCAGAAATATAGCAATAAAATACGAACAGCCATTTTTCTTAGAATAGACATAAGAAGAAAGAGCTATGTTCTGGGTATTGAGAGGCTTGCAATTATTAACCCACCCACTGGGAAAGAATTGATTTGCTTAATGACAAAGGGAGCTGTGTCATTCAAAGGAGACTGTAACAGGTATTTTAAGTCAGGGTTCATGCACCAGGGACAAGAAGGAGATCAGTCACTTCCCTACACTGCCTGGTATGGCCAAATACTAACTGAAAGCTCATATACATTGTTTTTTGCTAGTGTGGACATTATAATTCATTTGAATCAAGATCCATCACTACATGGAAAAAAGCACTCTGGTATTAAGAAGTGAAAGTCAGGTTTCTTAATTCATGTCTGCTAAAATCATCTTGCAACTCATTTATCTGATTTGTTTGATAAAGAAAAATAATTTTAAATATCTTAAGATAAAGCTTTAAAACTTGACCCTATAGATAATACTTATACTTCCAGTATCAAAAGGCTCTGGCAAATAATTTTTAAGTGGAATGTTGGTATAACAATTGGGAAAGTTTTTCTCGTGATATATTTGCTATCTGCCTTTTCCCAGAACTGTTAGTTCAAATTAATGAATATCTCTCCGAAGCCCTTTTCCCAGTACAAATACTGCCCCTCCTTCAGTTTATTTTTGTTTAACCTAGAGCTTAAATGAGTTTCCAAAATGAGTGAATTTTTCATTATTTTATTTTGAGAAAGATCTCTCAAGTCAATTACTATAGGAAATTCAATGGTATCATTTGATTTCCTGAACCATCAACTATAATATAAAATAGACGAGAACATATTAAAGGGCTTGAGTCATTTTCTGGTATTTTCTGTATGTTTTCTTTAGTTTCTACTTCCACAATGGAAGAAATCTTTATTTTCATTCTAATTCAAACAACACTGTATCACCTTTAAGAGAGAGGGCTTTTGTAATTCTCTAGATTCTCTTCATTTAAGAAAGAGTGTTTAGAATGAGTACTTTAGTAAATATAGATTCTTATTAATAAAAAATTTTGAATCAGTTTAAAATTAGAGACTTCCATTCCTAGCGATACGCAGAACTACTTTATTTGGGCAAATCCTTATGATGAAAACAACTAATTTCTTGAAGAAAATTGAATATATTTCTTAAAAGATCTCTGAAATCTTAAAAAAATTATTAAAGCTAGCGAATGAGATATTAAGGGGCTCCAAGGCTAAAATCTAAGGGAAAATGGGAAATTAGAACAAGTAGTGGGACACTAGAGCTGATTTTGCCACCAAATACTTGTTATTTCAGAATGTCTTAAACTTTAGTTTTAATAGCTTCTGAATATAAAAAAGGCAAAATTTAAAGCTCAGGATCACACGAAATGAGGAGTTTAATAGGAGACCCTTCTACCAAAAAAACGACTGCAAAGCGACATGAAGGAGCTTGTGGATGATGAAAAATAGTCTATATTTGAAAACATAGAGATAATCTCAAGTTAGATGAAAAACATTAAGTCATCCAAGGAACTAAGTATCTCAAGCAGGGTGAATGCTAAGTAAACAAAAACCAAAAAACCAAAACATACATAGCCACATCATTGTCAAACTGCTAAAACCCAAGAATGAATGGAAAATCTGAGAAGCAACAAAAAGAAAAATGACACATTACATTCAGGGGACCAACAAATGTGATTACCAGCTGACTTCCTGTAAAAAACAATGGAGGCCAGAAGACATTTTCACGTTTTCAAAATGCTGAATGACAAATATCTGCCAAAATGGAATTCGATACAAGTGAATAAAACTCTTCTTTTAAAATGAAGATTTAAAAAGAGACACAAAAAACAAAAACTGAAGATAATTATTTTCCAGTAGATATGTACTATAAAAAATAGTATAGGAAATTTTTTACCTAAAGGAAAATTATACCAGATGGTAATTTAGATCTACTGGAAGGAATGAAGAACACCAGAAATGGTAACTATGTAGGTAAAAGTAATATACAAATTAATTAGTACAGGATCTTGGATTTTATAATTTGATTTCCTGAGCCACCAAACACAAGATAATAATGAACATATTAAAAGCCTTGAGTAGGTTTCCATTATATTCTGTATGCCTTTTTTTAAGTTTCTACTTCCATCATGAGAAACTTTTATTCTTCTCTCAATACAAACAACATCATATAACTTTTAATAGGTAGGGCATCTGTATTTTCTAATTTCTCACATTTTATTTTATTTTGCTGTTTCTAGTTACTTCATTAAGGGGTTCTTAATAAAATAGCGTAATGTGCTGCTTTTGCAAATTCAGCAAGTATATCACACAAAAGAGAACACCCCTCGCCAACACACATACAGCTCTTCAGGCAAAAGGGGTGTGTGTGTGTGTATTTCTTGGCCAAACTCATTTCTCCTGCCCATTTTCTTTTAGTTGTGCACCTGCAATTTGATCTTGCACTGTAATAACTCAATTTGCCTAATCTCATTATACTTGACTAAAAATGAAAAGCAGCATATGTAAGATACATTGACAGGTTTGTAAGAAAAACTGTTTAACCTTCCAGCAGATTGCAACAGTTTAATGCAGGGTTTCTTAGCCTTGTTACTGTTGACATTTTGGCTGCATAATTCTTTGTCATTGGGGGGAATGTCTTGTGTGTTATAGATGTTTAACATCATCCCTAGCTGTTATCCACTAGATGCTAATTTCTCACATTTTGGAAAAAAATTCTATTACTTTTCTTAATGCATTTAAAAAACAGATGATGTGAAACAATACAAAAATTATTTCTCTGTAATTTTGGAATTTAGATCTACATAGTTGTAATATATATGACAAAATAGCACAAAGAAGGTGGATGGAGGTAAATGAAACTATATTATTGCAAATTTTCTGTATTTTATCTGAAATAATTCAATATTAACTATAAGTAGATTGAGATAAACTAAAAATGCATATTATAATCACTAGAACAACTATTAAAAAATAATACAAAGAAATAGAACTAAAAAGTCGTTAGAGGATTACCCTGGCGTACTAAAAATTATTTCATTAATACAAAAGGAGGCAGGAAAAGAAGAAAAAATATGAATAAAAGCCAGACAAGACAAATAATGAGACAATAGGCCAGGTGCAGTGGCTCTCACTTACAATCCAGACCCTGTCTCTACAAAATAAGAATAATGAGAACATAAATAGTAAAAGGACAGCCATACATCAAACTAACAGATAATTACATTAAATACAAGTAGGCTAAATACTCATAAGACAAAGAATGTCAGGCTGGATTTTAAAAAGCAAGACTAAACTATATGTAATTAAGAAACATGAATGTCATGAATGTAAGAAATTAAGAAATGCACCTGCACCTTTATTTTTACTGTGTGTGTGTGTGTGTGTGTGTGTGTGTGTGTGTTTTAAGGTAGGGTCTCACTCTGTCACTCAACTGGAGTGCAGTAGTACAATATAGCACATTGCAGCCTCCAAACTCCTGGGCTCAAGCAATCCTCCCACCTCAGCCTCCCAAGTAACTGAAACTACAGGCATGTACAACCATGTCCAACTAATTTTTAATTTTTTTGTAGAGATCAAGTTGCATTATGTTGCTCAGGCTAGTCTCAAACTCCTGGCCTCAAGCTATACTCTCTCCTTGGCTTTCCAAAATGCTGGGATTATAGGCATGAATCACAGCAGTTGGCCCACAAATGCACTTTAAATATAGAAAGAGAAATATGTTCAGAGTAAAAAGATGAGAAAAATATACAAGGCAAAGAATAAGCATAATAACGCTGGAACGGACGTACTCATATATATTATAATATTCTGCATCTGTATTTGCCAAAACTTATATAAAACTATGTACTTGAAGTGAGTGCATTTTTTATGTGTACATTATACCTCATGAAGTTGATTTTAAAATAAGTAACACATAGATTAACAGCCGATTATGTGTAGTAGAAGACAGAAAACTGGAAGATCATTCAGAAGACCTTCCCTAGCATGCAGCATGAGAAAGGATGAAGAGATTAAAAATAAAAAGGAAAAGTTAAGAGACATGGAAGTTAAAGTGAGCAGTCTAAGATTAATTGGAATTTTAGATTGAGAAGGAAAGAAAGAGGCATGAGGCATAGACAATTTTAAAAAGGTGATACCATGTGAAATTTTTCAGAACTGATGCAAGTTACCAGTTTAAAAGTTCAAGAATCCCAGTGAATCTTAAGGAGGATAAAATTTAAAAACCTACCCTTATATATATAATATGAAACTACAGAATACTAAAGACAAGACCAAAGTTTAAAATCAGACAGAGATTACCTCTAAGCAGGAGCAGTTAGATGTACAACTGGCTTCTTAATAAAATCAGTGGAAACTAAAGGACAGTGAAGGAATGTCTTTCATGTTTTGGAAGAAAGTAATTGCCAACCTAGAATTGTATTTCATGGCATGAGGGTGAAAATAGACATTTACTGATGAAAAAGAGTGAGGTCAACTGTAGAAAACTCTAAATAAGTTATAAAAAAAAGTTATTTAGGCAGAAGGAAAATGATCCCCAGTGGAAAACCTGAAAGAATAAGGGGCAAATAAATTGATAAATATGTAGGTAAAAATAAATGAACATTGCCCAAATAGAATAATATTAATAATGATAATATGATGTTTTAAAAAGAATTAAAATGCAAAACAATGGTAATATATAAATCCAAAGTGAGTAAAAGGAGGTAAGATATTCTAATGTTCTGGTCTGAGGATGAAGATGTTGATTAACTTTAGACTTTGATATGTGAAATATGCATGTGGAATTTTCTAGGAAAATCAGTACAAGAATAGAAACAGAGGACATAGCTTCAAATCTAGTAGATGGAAAAAAAAAAAAGGAAAAAGATAAAAGTATTTAATTAGTCCAAAAAAAGAAAGTAAGTAAAACAAAATGTTAGTCCTATCAGATAAATAAAAAGCCCAACACAAAGTGTTGGATTTAAACCAAAACATATTCATAATTATATTAAATGTATTCAGACCAAGCATTGCAATTAAGAATCAAAGAGTAATAGATTGGATAAAAATATCTAACTATACATTCTTTTACCAGAGAAAATATAAAACAAGCAGGAAGAGTAAAAATAAAAATATGGACAAAATACAACATGCTAATACTAACCAAATAAATGTTGGTGTAGTTATGTTAAAGTCAGACAAAGTGATATGAAGGCAAAAGAGCATTATTAGAGATAAAGATTTCACTTCATAATGATAAAAGACTTGATACACCAAGAAGATATAATAATTTAAACTTGTATGTACCTAATAATATAACCTCAAAAGATATAAAGCGAAATGGACTGAACTATAAGGAGAAATGGATGGAGCCAAAATCACAGTGGGAGATTTCTCTCTTTGTAACTGAAAGAATTACACACACAAATCTTTAAGGCAATAGAATATTTGGATAACATGATTAAGTAATTTGATGAAATGGAAGTATATTGAACACTGTGCCTAACAGCTGCAGAATATATATTCTCTTCATGTATAAATGAAATATTTACAAAATGTGACCACATACTGGGCCATAAAAAGCAAAGTTTCAACAAATTTCAAAGGCAAAGGATTTTCTCTGATAACAGTGTAGTTAAACTAGAAATCAATGAAAAGTTCATTAAAATATCCTCATATATAAATGAAGAAACACATTTCTAAAATATTCATGAGTCATTAAAAAATCAAATACAAATTAGAAAATACTATATACCTAGAGAGATACAATTGAAGGAGTTCTTAAAAGGATAGTTTAAGTTGTAAATGTGTATAATAGAAAAGGCTGAAAATTAATAAGAAGTCAGGTGTGGTGGCACACACTTGTAGTCCTGGCTACCCTGGAGGCTAAGGTGGGAGGATTGCTTGAGCCTACAAGTTCGAGGCTGAGGCTGCAGTGAGCCATGATCATGCCAATGCACTCCAGCCTGGGTAACAGAGCATGACCTTATCTCTAAAAAATTTTAAAAGGAAAATAAATTTTAAAAAAGAAAATAATGAGATTAGAAAAGCATCAGCAAGCATAATTCTAAAAAGCAAAATGAAGAAAATAAAGAACATAATTCAATGAAATAGAAAACACGAATAGATATGATCAGCGAAGCTGATTCTTTGAAAAGACTAATAAAATTGACACATCTCTGGTGAAGCTGAGCAGAGGAGAAAAAGAGGGCACAAATAATTATTATATCCTCCTTCTACATCATACACTGGGTATCTGGAATCTTAGAATTTTCTGTTCAAATGGCTCGAAGCTTGTTTCCAGAGCCTGTTCTGGCCTTAAGTGGCCAAATGGCAGTGTTGCAAGGACTGTGGATAGCACACACAGAGGTGATGACTGTCTACCTATGCATGCGCATGGCTCTGTATGGGTAAGTACAGAATATAGTAAAAAGAGAAGGGCTTGGACCTTAGCCTGGAGCTGGGGTCATCTCTCCCCATGTGACTACATTTGGATGGAACTCTAATTCTTAGAGTCTAAGAATTCTAAATTCAAACCAAGTCTTCCTAGTCATTATAAAGGTATATTTACCAAGGTAAAAGGTTATGCCCAGATGGTGTGCAAGTCTACATTTTTTCCCTTCCCCAGAGTTTGCAAATGATTATGGATGGCCTCAGAGAACGGATATGTCATCTGTGTGTCAAGGTGAGCCTGAAAGTACCCGGCAGTAATGCAGGTATAAGTATAAAAAACACAGATTAGAGATCAATCAGGATCTCGCTTAGGGGGAAAAAAAAGATGGGAAGTTGCAATTACTAGTACAAAGTACTTGGTCTAAGTGCAAATCAGTAATAAGGCAGCCAATGAGGAGTCACTGAGCTGATTGCTATGGCCTCATCATTCCCTGCTAAGAGGTTATATTTTCAGGAAAGCCAAGGAGCTCACTGAAGAGGCTGTTGTATATGGGAAAGGATCAAGAAAATCTTGACACAGTGAGCTGGAAAGTTTAGATATCAATAATAACAATATCAAGCAGTCCCAAGAATTTCATTTAGGTCAGAGCACACTCCTGACCCGGGCCAGGTTAGCAGGTTTTCCTATGTACTCTAGCACAATTTACTTCACCAGGAACACTGGAAAGTTCAAACAAGAGTTTGTTTGATGTGGTTTTCAAAAATATTGGGATGGATAATTTTTTAAACTTTTATTACCAAAAAATAATAATGGGCCGGGCATGGTAGCTCATGCTACCATGGTGAAACCTGTCTCTACTAAAAATACAAAAAATTAGCTGGGCGTGGTGGTGTGCACCTGTAATTCCAGCTACTCTGGAGGCTGAGGCAGGAGAACTGCTTGTACCCGGGAGGCGGAGGTTGGAGTGAGCCGAGATCACACCATTGCGCTCCAGCCTGGGCAACAGAGCAAGACCCTGTCTCAATGAAAACAAAAACAACAATAATGTAAGGACTATCAAATCAACATTTGGGCAGGATTTTCAAGTTATTTCTCTTAACCACATTCAGACTTTCATGAAGTAAACAAATGTTATTTCTAGTCATGATCATCATGTAGAAACAATTTGCGTGACCTAAAAGTGTACCTAATTTTAACAAGCCAAGGAAAATTTATTTAATTTTCTCACATTTTCTTGTTTAATATGTACTATTTCTTAACCACCTATGAAGTAGTCAAATTTGGTGGACAACACAGCATGGTGATTCTCATGTGGTCATTAAATAATGTGCCTTTTTTCTTTTTTAATAGAAATCAAATTGTAAAAGAGATAGAAGTTTTAAGAAAGAAAATGAATGAATGAGATCTCCCAGGAAAGGTGTGTAAAGTGGAAAGAGAACCCTAGGGCACATTTCCCAATTAACAGTAAAGTAATGGCAGCGTATTGAAAATCAAAGAGAAGTCTGTCGAGGATCCCCAGAGGGAGTGACTTGAGAGTCAGAACAGTATTCTGCCTCAGCTCGAAAACCAAAGCGGGAGAGTCAATCGCGATAATGCTAATAAAAGGTTTGGTAAGATTTATATCAAAAGTGTCTACTTAATTGAACAACAGGACAGATACAGAGACCTTAGCAAAAACAGTCTTAGAGGAGTGTTAGGGCTGGTGCAAGACTAAGATACTTAAGGGAGTGAATAGGAAGTAAAGAAGTGAAGAAAGCAAAGAGTAGTATGTTATTTCAATTAATTTAGCTGGGAATTAAGAGGCAAAAGATTGGATTAGATGAAAATAGACATCCATTGTATCAGCTATTGCTGTATAACAAATGGCTTCAAAACTCAGTGGTTTGAAACAATCAGCATTTATTATCCCTCAAATGTCTATGAATGAGCTGGTTGTTTCAGTTAATCTGGGCCTGGCTATGCTCATTCATGCATTTGGAGTCAGCTAAGAACTGGCTAATCTAGGATGAGCCTACTCAGAGTTTTGGAAGTTGATTTTTTTATTGGCTTGGCTGTTTGAGGTAACTGGGCCATGTTTCTCTCATAATCCAGCAAGCTAGTTCACAAGGCAATGGCAGGGTTCTAGAAGAGAGCAGAAGCCTGCAATAACTCTTGAGGCCTCATCATGAATTGGCACATCACTCCGTCATAGCCTGCTGTCCAAAGCAAGTCACAAAGTCAGCCAAAATTCAGCTTAAAGAGAAGGGGATTGACCTCTTGGTAGGAGAAACTCACAGTCTCACTGTAAAGCACATACGTAGATGTAAAGAATAAGGAAAGTCCTAGCTAGAGCAGTCAGGCAAGAGAAAGAAGTAAAAGGCATCCAAATGAGAAAAGAAGTCAAATTATCTTTCTTCACAGATGATATGATACCTAGAAAACCCTAAAGACTCCACCAAAAGGCTCTTAGACCTGATAAACAACTTTGGCAAAGTTTCAGGATACAAAATCAATGTGCAAAAATCAGTAGCATTTCTATACACCAATAACATTCAAGCTGAGAGCCAAATCAAGAACACAATCCTATTTATAATAACTACAAAGTAAAATACCTAGGAATACATCTAACAAAGGGGTAGAAAGATCTTCACAAGGAGTACTACAAAACAGTGCTGACAGCAGAGATGGCACAAAGAAATGGAAAAATATTCCATGCTATTGGATTAAAAGAATTAATATTGCTAAAACGGCCATACTGCCCAAAGCAATCTACAGATTGCCACCAAACTACCAACATCATTTTTCACATAATTAGAAAAAACTATTCTAAAATTCATATGAAACAAACAAACAAAAAGAGAGCCTGAATAGCCATAGCAATCCTAAGCAAGAAGAACAAAGCTGGAGGCATCACATTACCAGACTTGAAACTACTATAAGGCTACAGTAATGGTACTCATACAAAAACAGATACACAGACCAATGGAACAGAGTACAGAATCTAGAAATAAAGCCACACACCTACAACCATCTGATCTTCAACAAAATCAACAAAAATAAGCTATGGGGAAAGGACTCCATATTCAATAAATGATGCTTGAATAACTGGTTAGCCAGAAGGATAAAACTGAAGAATATGCAGAAGAATAAAACTGGACCCTTACCTTTCACCATATATAAAAATTAATTCAAGATAGATTTAAATGTAAGACATCAAACTATAAAAATCCTAGAAGAAAACCAAGGAAAGACCATTCTGGACATTGGCCTTGGCAAAGAGTTTATGACTAAGTCCTCAAAAGCAATTACAACAAAAATGAAAATTGACAAGCGGGACCTAATTAAAGAGCTTCTGCCCAGCAAAATAAACTATTACCAGAGTAAACAGAAACCTACAGAATGGGAGAAAATACTTGCAAACTAGGCATCTAACAAAGTTCTAATATCCAGAATCTATAAGGAACTTAAAAAGCAAAAAACAAGTTAAAAAATGGGCAAAGGAAATGAACAGACACTTCTCAAAAGAAGGCATACACGTGGTCAACAAACATTTGAAAAAATGCTCAACATCACTTATTATCAGAGAAATGCAAATCAAAACTAATGAGATACCATCTCACAAAGTCAGAGTAACTATTATTAAAATGACAAAAAACAACAGATGCTGGTGAAGCTATGGAGAAAAGGGAATGCTTATACACTGCTTGTGGAAATGTAAATCAGTTCAACCACTGTGATTTCTCAAGGAACTAAAACAGAACTACCATTTGGCTTGGCAATTCCATTACTCAGTATATATCCAAAGGCAAATAAATCACTGTATAAAAAAGGCACACACACTCATATGTTCATTGCAGCACTATTCACAATAGCAAAGACATGGAATCTATTAGGTGTCCATCTACAGTGGACTGGATAATCAAGAAAATGTGGTACATATATACCACAGAATGCAATGAAGTCATAAAAAGAACGAAATCGTGTCCTTGGCAGAAGCATGGATGCAGCTGGAGGCCATCACCCTAAGCAAATTAATGTAGGAACGGAAAACCAAATACTGCATGTTCTTCCTTGGAAATAGGAGCTAAACATTTGGGTACACATGGAAATAAAGATGGGAACAATGGACACTGGGGACTACTAGTGTGGGTGGGGAGGGGCCAAGGGGTAAAATACTACTACTGGGTACTATGCTCACTACTTGAGTGACAGAATCATTCATATGCCAAACCTCAGCATCACACAATATACTCATCTAACAAACCTGTGCATGTACCCCCTGAGTCCAAAATAAAAGTTGAGGATACCCTATTTACCCTGGTGTAATTATTACACATTGTATGCCTGTATCAAAATATCTGATGTACCCCATTAATATATATACCTACTATGTCCCCATGAAAATTAAAAATAAAAAAAAAGTTGAAATTATTTTTTTTTAAAAATTGGGGCCATTTTTTGCAATCAATGTACCACATGGAATGAAGGTTAAATTTTAGATTTGATTTTATTGAAATAGACTTGCTCATATTTAAATGATGCTCAGAAGGAGTTGCATAGAGGAAGAGGTTGAAGATATGACAGAGAGGGGATCATCAAAAGAAGCAAGTTCCTGAGGTAGAGGGAAAGCATGTGATCTACAGCAGAAGTGGAAGGGTTAGCCTGAAATACCGCTTTTGTTACATGTGGGAAGGAAGAGAAGATGGGTGTAGAGCAGAGCCATGCGTTGATTTGATGGTAGGAGGTTGAGTAAATTGTTGTATGATGGCTCCTTTTTCATTGAGAAGAAGGAGGCAAGATAATTTGTCAAGAGCAAGAGAAGAGGAGGAAGGGTAGGATGTCTATGGATAGGGAAAGAAACCTAACCAGGGAAGTAGCATGTCTGGTTGAGATTTCAGATATGACTTTAACGTTTCATCAGTTAACGTGCTGTTGTGAACTTCTCCAACCACATTCAGCTGCTTAAATGCAGGCCTAGACAAGATCAAATGTTATGTCCATGTGAGGTTGAGATTTTGCCCAGCCAGCAAACTGGAAGGATGACGGAACAAGAAAGCAGAAAGAGTGGTGCATGCATCATGGAACACAAATCAGACTGAAAGAGAAGGAACTATGGAAGGTGGTTTTATTAGTTTGCTAAATCTGCTATAACAAATACTACAGGGTGGGTGGCTTAAACAACAGAAATTTATTTTCTCAAAATTCTGGATGCCAGAAGTTCAAGATCAAAGGTCAGCAGGTTTACCTTCTTCTAAGGTGCCCCTCTGGCTGGCAGGGCTGCCTTATCACTGTGTCCTCACACAGTCTCTGTACACACACATGTCTATCTCCTAATGTCCTCTTCTTATAAGGACGCCCATCATATTGGATTAGGACCTACCAGTGTGACCTTATTTTATCTTAATTTACACCTTTAAAGGCCTTATCTCCAAATATAGTCATATTCTGAGGTACTAGAACTTAGGACTTTAATATATAAATTTTGGATGGATGAGTAATAGACAATTGGAAGAATGTGAGCTTGTGGTTTAAGAATGGGATGCCTAAATTTATTACTTCAGAGGAACAGTTGCTCATCAGGTGATGACAAAATTTAAGACAAGGCCATGAGAGTGGGTAGTTGAAGAGGAAAGAGTGATCATGAGCTCAAGAAGGTAGCATTCTGGAGGAGTTTTCACATAGAAATGGAAGTCATTTGAGTTAAGGAAGTACTTGGAGCAGAGGGTGCTGATAATAGCAGATGGCTTATGAGGACTGCAGGACTAGAACAAGACTATAAGAGAATCAGTCCTCGAAGACCTTTGGTGGATATGAGAACTTAGAGGTCCTCCTTCCAGAGATACTTAGGATATGTCAAATATAAAGTGTATGGGGAGACTCTGGTGCCTCTGAAAGCAGTCAGTTTCAGACTGGCTTGAGGGTGAGGCCTCATGGAAGAGCCTCCTGGATGGCAGGCTCTGTGGGGCTTGGAGGTCCTATAGGACCGAGAGATCTGGGAGATGGTCGTGATGCCAGTGGAAAGGAGGCAGGAGTAGGCATGAGGTCCTTATGCTTTGCTCTTTGAGCTGAATTCAGATTTTAACATAACTCCTTACTTTACACCTTGTCAGCACATAGAGGTAGGTAGCAATAATAAATACTGAAATATTGCAAAAACATGTTATTTTTCCTGTTATTAAATCAGGAAAACAAATCCTGTTGTTAAATCAATCCTGTATTTTGAATTCTAGTCTATAGATTTGCCTTCCTAGTGTCTTGTTACTATAGGATTATGTTTTCCAAACCAAAAACCTGACACACAAAGGCTGGCAATATAACAGAAATTCAAAACAGGAGGGTCCTAGACCTTTGTTCTGATTAGTGTTAATAATAATAGCACATATAGAGTGAATGCATATTATGTGCCAAATGCTACTCTAAACTTGCCTTAATTTATTTAATTTTCATAACAGTATGCTTTTAAACAGTGCGATAGACTTTGGATTTGAAACAGTTATATATATATTGCAAAAATCCTCTTCTATTCTGTGGATTACCTGTTCAGTCTGCTAACAATGCCTTTCATGATCTTAATCTTATAGTCTTATTTATGTTATAGAGCTATTTGTCAGTTTTTTCCTGTATTATAGCACTTTCCTCTTCTGTTTAAGGATAAGAAATCTTTGCTTAAAAGCAAAACCTCAATGAGATACCATCTCACACCAATAGCCAGTCAGAATGACTATTATGAAAAAGTAAAAAAATAGCAGACATTGGTGAGGTTGCAGAGAAAAGGGAGTGCTTATACACTATTGATGGTAATGTAAATTAGTTCAACCACTATAGAAAGCAGTTTGGAGATTTCTCAAAGAACTTAGAACTACCATTCAACCCAGCAACCCCATTACTGGGCATATATTAAAAAAAATTGTTCTACCAAAAAGACACGTGCACTTGCAAGTTCATCACAGCACTATTCACAATAGCAAAGAAGGAATCAACTTAGGTGGAATCAATGATGGACTGGATAAAGAAAATGTGATACATGTATACCATGAATACTATGCGGTCATAAAAAAGAATGAAACCTTATTGTTTATAGAAACGTGAATGCAGATGGAGGCCATCCTCTTAGTGAATTAACACAGGAACAGAAAACCAAATACCACATGTTCTTACTTCTAAGTGGGAGCTACAGATTGAGTACAGATTGAAAACACACAGATGCAAAGATGAGAACAACAGACATAGTGGACTACTAGAGTGAGGAGGTAGGGAGCGGGGCAAGGGTTGGAAAACTATTGGGTAGTATGCTCACTACTTGCATGACAGGATCATTTGTACACGAAATCCCAGAGACATGCAATTTATCCATGTAACATACCTGCACATGTACCCCAGAACCTGAAATAAAAGTTGGAAAAAAAAAGAAATGTTTACTTAAAGGAAGCCAACAAATATGAAAAAGTGCTCAACATCACTAACCATCAGAGAAATGCAAATGAAAACCACAATGAGATATCATCCTATACCAGTCAGAATGGCTATTACTAAAAAGTCAAAAAACAACAGATGCTGGCACAGATGCAGAGAAGAGGAAATGCTTATACATTGTTGGTGGGAATATAAATTAGTTCACCCCCATGGGAAAAAGTATGGAGATTTCTCAAAGAACTAAAAATCCACTACTGGGTATCTACCCAAAGGAAAGGAAATTATTATATCAAAAAGACACCTGTACTCATATGTTCATCATTGCATTACTCACAATAGCAAAGTCATGGAATCAACTTAAGTGTCCATCGATAGCTGACTGGGTAAAGAACATGTGCTAGATATACACCATGGAATACTCTGCAGCCATACAAAGAATGGAATCACGTCCTTTGCAGTAAGATGGTGAGTTTAAGGCGATTATCATAACTCAGAAACAGAAAACCAAATACCACAGGGTCTCACGTATAAATGAGAGCTAAATAGTGGGTACACATGGACATAAAGATGAAAACAATAGACCTAATGACTCCAAAAGTGGGGAGTGTGGGAGGGAAATGAGGGTTGAAAAATTACCTATTGGGTACAATGTTCGCTATTTGGCTAATGGGTATATTAGAAGCCCAATCCCCAACAGTACACAACATTCTCATGTAACAAGCAAGCACATGTACCTCCTGAATATAAAATTAAAAAAATAAACAAATAAGAAATCAGAAATATTTGCTTATTCTAAGGTATTAAATATTCTTGTTAAAAACTTTACTGCTTTGTATTTCATATTTAAATCTTCAATCCATTTGGAATTGACTTTGAGGTATGGTGTAAAGTAGAGATTAAGTGATTTTTTTCCGTATTGCTATCCAGTTAACTGAGTCCCATTTATTGAAGTGACTGTCCCAAAAGATGTGAGCAGACATGGGTAGTATATTCCTGAATGTTCTATTCTGTTTTATTGCTTCATTTTTTGTTGTGAGGTTACCATTATTAACCTAATTTTACAGATGAGGAAACTTAGGTGCAGAAGAAATTTGCCCTAGATCACATAACTAGTAAGTCCAACCTGTTAATCATATAATACATGTCTCTTAAGAGCAAGTTTACCGGAAGTTATTACATTTTTCTAAGGAAGTTCCCAAATCAATTCTTCGAAGAATACTCCTTCCCATTGGGAAGTGGTATCAGGGATTAAGGGAAGAAAGTTTGACACAGAAAGAAGGTTCAAGTTAGACAGATGTGGGTTTGGATCACAATTCCAACACGTACTAGCAGTAAGAATGCAGGCCATTAAGCCCACCAAAATGCTTTCTTTATCTGTGAAATGAGATAAATAACACCTATCTAGCAAGGTTGGACTAAACCCAAGTCAGGCTGTGGATATATAACCTAGGGCATAGTACTTATTAATATAATTTGCGTCCGAATTCTTTGACCAAAATGCTTGAGCCTGAAGAAATTCATAAATGAATGTTATGACATATTCTGAACAATTCTGGTATATTTCGTTGGTTATTGGTTGGCTTGCTTTAGGGGTTGACTCCAATTTGAAATTAAGTTTTTGGTGTTACTAAGAAAAATAAATGGGTAGTTTTCAAAGCCTAATGGGAAAGAAAAAAGGAGAAGAAAGAATAGAGCTGAGAAAATCACAACTATTAATTTTGGCTGGATACCATCATGGTGAGTCACAAAATCTAGAACTTTATTTTCATTCTACACTGCAAATATTTGTTATCTTGGGATTATGGATGAAAAATACACAGAAAGTAAGTAACTTGCCCAAGGCATTACTGTTCAGTTAATCTCAGATTAGGATACATGGCTTGTTTCTCCACTCAGATGTGTGTGTTGTCTAACCGGTTGTCAGGAACCTGTGGTCACAGGCATAGTTTTGGGAGGCTATTTATACCTCCAACAAAACCAGATCCTCTTAAAAAACATATTTGCTTCCCTCTCTTGCCTGTCACCTCCTTCTAAGTCTATTTTTTTCCCGTATCAATTTTTCCTATTTCATCTTTCTCTAATTCTTATGATTTAAATCTACATATACATGATACCACCTGCAGCATTTCCTTCTGGCCTAATGAAATGCTGTCTCCTGCATCAACATCAAGCAGCATTTTGGACACAAATTGATTCTGGACCAGTGAGAAGCACTTGTACAGCAACTCAATCCTGTTAACTATGGCTTTGCAAAATTATGTTGATTCAAGAGATAGTCCACAATTCTCAAATATTTGTAAAACTAACTGGTTTTCAATTTACTTTAAAACTGCATATGGTGGCACCCATCCTGTTCTGGCGGAGGAGGATGGGGCATACCGGGTCACAGCCCCATCTGGTATCCAGATTCATCCCTGCTGTGGACAGAGACATCAGGCTGTCACAGACCGACACCAGTGGACACTTCCATCACCCTACTAGGACCCCTTGCTCAGATTAAAGACTCTGGAAGCATCCTGCTGATTATGATTCTCATGAGATGTGCCTATGGGGAGAGATGGATCTGAGCCTATATTTCTTATTTGCCTACTGAGGAATAGGAGGGACTGACATTTCTTAATTTCAGTGATTTTTCAAATACTTGAGCCAATGTAATTGCTCTCAGGAGCTGGGAGGACAAAACATGGGGAAAGAAGCACAAAATTTGCCCCAGACTGATGGTTAATATGCAGAAGTCATTGAAACATTTAATTTCAGAATATATTAAAAATGTGAGGATCATTTTAAAAAGCAGGAGAGTAAGTCTTATGCCAACCATTTTTCTTCTACTTTCAGAATCTTAGGATTTTTTGTAGCTTTATTAAATGGCATATGCCTGGGCTTTGCTGCTTAATTATTCCATTTTCCTAGGAACTCTCACTCTGACCTATTCTAGGATCTAATGGCGCACTGGAATTTTAAGCATGTGATGTGGATAATCAAGAAACTTAGTTTTGTTTCCTTCCTCCAATACTTCAGAAAGGAATTACAGACATATCTGGCACAGAGATAGGTTAGAAAAGATGGCCATAACCCCACTTGAAGGGAAACAAACTTGCCAAACAGGTGGAGAAAATAAACTGTTTGAGAGTGCACAAACTGCATCTGTAGTTTTGGTTAGAACATCCTGCAGCAGAGAAGATGAAGAGCAGAAGGGAAAAAATCCCCAAATTTTCACAAGCACAGAAACCCATGATTAGTGTCCTTGGGTTGACCTGTGCTCATTATAATAGTAAAAAACACACCCCTGGGTAGAGAATTAAGATGCTAATAAGACATGCCATATATGTCATAGCATGTAACAGCAATTGCACATGCACACCCAGGAGACCACCTGCAACATGCTTAAGCCAACAGCCAGGCTCATTCCCACCCTTTTTGAGTAATCACATAAGCTTCCCATAAAGGGGATTTCCTAATGTCAGAGGGGGCTGTCTTCTTCTCAAGGAACCCATAAAGGGGATTTCCTAATGTCAGAGGGGGCTGTCTTATTCTCAAGGAACCCAGTTTGACCTAGCTTGCACAGTGTCCTTTCACTTTCCAATAAATGTCTTTGCCTGCTCTTACTTTGGACTCACTCTCAAATTCTTTCATGTGGGTCAAGAACATGAAGCAGCCCACTGACCACAGCACCATCTACAACCCAGAGCCCTTCACCCTTTGGGCAGAATGCAGGATTTCTCCACCTTTGTATCTTGGTCTGAGACAATAGATAGGGCTCATACCTGGGGAGTAAAGAAAAAAAACACGGAAAGAGAAGTGGCAGGAGGTTTTTGGGTTGGAACAGGACAGGACCCTCTTAAATCTGGAAGGGGCAAAACCAATGATAACTTTCCTTATTCCATTGATGGTATTAGCTCTCAGGTCTAGAAAACAGAAGGTGCTATCTGTGGTCTAGAACTGGACATTTTGAAAATTTCCAGTCTCTATCCATGAGCCCCTCTGGCCCCTCCCTACTACTAATATCAATAAGAAGAAGGAGGGCTTGCCAGAACCTCTGTCAAATGCTCAAAATTCCAGGAGGTGTGTTTCTTGGCATGCTGGTTCCTAGAATTCAATTCCTGTTGGCAGTGGTTTCTCAGCGGTGCCTGGGGGACAAAGGCTTAGTGAAAAGTCTGGGCTGGTTTAATACCTTGCTGCCTCTGAGGAGCTAGTGCCAGAGCTGTCTAATCACATCCCCATGGTGCTGTGAGAAAAGAGGCTTTGCTTTGGTCTCAGTGACACAGGTCAGCACTCTTGTCCACTCCATCCTCAGACTCAGCTCCATCAACTACAGATGTAGCTATAGAGTCTATTTTAAAATCTGGAGTTCAATGAACAAAATGTTAGAAGAGAAATGTAAAGTTGTAAGCGGAAGTAAAGAGAAGTTGACATTGAGGTAAATTTCATCTCTTTGGGCAACATGTGTTACTGAGAGACTAAACTAATTCAGCTGAGTGTATATTGCGGTGACAGGGTTGAGATAATAAGTTTGTTTATAAACCTTTATGGTCAGATGCCCTTAGACTCAGCTCCTGGGGAAATCTTATTTCTAACCATCATACAATGAGGGTATGTGTAGCCCATGGAGAAAACAAACAGGGCTTGGGTATGCAAGCACCACCTATATGCTAATAAGCTTATTAAATTTTACTTCCTCTACTGTTCTATCAAACACCTGAGCAGCAACCCCATACCACTGCAACCGTCTGTATATTCTTCTCCCGCTAGGCTTTTTGAGAGTGGAAACCCATGTCTCTTCTTCTATGTCTCCTAAGCACCAATGTATAATACTTATGGAGAAAATGAACAAAATCTGAAGTAGGATTCGGTGGAAGGAGGCAGTGAAAGACCACAGAAAGTTTCTTTCTGTAATTAGAAAATCATGGCCAGGTGCAGTGGCTCATGCCTATAATCCTAACATCCTAACACTTTGGGAGGATTGCTGACCTCTGGAGTTTGAGACCAGCCTGGGCAAGATGGTGAGACCTTGTCTTTACAAAAAAAAATGTCTTTTAAATAAGCTGGGCATGGGGCACACTCCTACAGTCCCAACTACTTGGGAGACTGAGGTGGGAGGATCCTTTGCACTCAGGAGTTCAAGACAGCAGTGAGCTATGATCACATCACTGCACTCTAGCCTGGGTGACAAAGTAAGACCCTGTCTTAAAAAAGAGAAAAAAAAAGAAAAGAATTATCAGCAATGGTGAACTATTTGTTACTTGGAGAATATTTTAAATAATGAAAGAAATCACAGAACTTTCAGAAGGTAACTGGAATGATGAAAATGTCCCATTTTGATAGGTATGATGGTTAATTCCTCGTGTCATCTTACCCAGATTTCAGTGCCCAGATGTTTGGTCAAACATTGGTCTAGATGTTGCTGTAAAGATGTTTTTTAGATCTGAGGGATATTTCAATCAGCAGACTTTGAGTAAAGCCGATTACATTTTGTGGTGTGGGTGGGCCTCATCTAAACAATTGAAGGCCTTAAGAGAAACAACTGAAGTCCCCTGAGGAAGAAGGAATTCTGCCTCCTATCTTCCTTCCCACTTAAGTTGCAACATCAGCTCTTCTCTGGGTCTCCAGTCTGCCCACCTGCCCTACAAATTTTAGATTTACCAGCTTCCCTTTCCTGCTTGCCTTCCTTCTCCCTCTCCCCTCTCTCCCTCCTCCTCTCACTCCCCCTTTCTCTCCATCCTACTAGTTCTGTTTAGCTGGAGAACTCTAATGCAATATGTAACAGTTACCTTTTGAGAATGTAATGGGGAATTGACAATGAACGTTTTGGGTGTCAGCGCTGCTGTTGAGCCCTTGAAGTATCAAGACTAAGAACAAAAGAACAAGTCCTAAAAGGAAATGTGGGAGGCACCTGGACATTTAATCTCCCTGATGGAGTACACATGAAAATCCTTCCAATGTAATCACTCCGGATCTCATTTTCAGCTGCTGACCTTCTTTAACTGGGAAGATCAAAAATGCACCACACTTGGTCTACTGACTGATTAGCTGCTAAGGCAAAAGTGGCATTTAATCAGAGGGACATGTCCAAACAAGTAGCAAATCTTTTTTTCCCCTGACAGCCTAGATTCAGTCAATAATTAAATTTGTATTGAAGGCTGACTATATTTAGAGTACTGAATTAGCTGTTGTTGGGACTGAAAAAGAAGTAAAAGACGTTGCATCCCCAACGAACCTGCATACCAAAGGAGTCAATTTAGGATAGATCCACACATAGGTGGCAAATCAATTACAATATTTCATAAAACCACTGTTGTTAGGGAACGTCAGGTGCTATTTAAATGAATTCTTCTTGTAATCTAAACTCTTTTGTTCAATACTTAAATTTTATTCTAACGTAAACAATATTGGGGGTTTTCATGAAGTGGGTGTATTCCCTATTATTAAGGAAATCCAAAAAAGTTGCTCTATCAGTTAGTTAGGCGTCTTTATAACTCCAGGATTGACTTAGTAGAATCACTTAAGAAATAGGGAGTTTTAGATGAATAAGACCTAGACTTTTTCCCCTAATGGTTAATATCCTACATTGTATAAGGTTTATGTTTCTTACCATAGATCTTAATAGAAGTTTATAGTTTATTAATTGTTACTGAGTCCAAGGCTTTTATTTTACAAATATCAGAACTTAGTTCCTGAAGTTAAAATGATTTGCTCATAGTCATTTTTAGCTAGTCATGTTAGTGAGTTAATCTAACTAGTCACACAGCTAATTATATAGTAAAGTAACTACCCCAAACCAGTTCTAACTTGAATAAATAGGTTGCTATTGTTTTAACTGCCAAGGTTATTGGTCAGGGTGGCTGGGAATGGGGTAACTGACCAGGTAGGATCCTTCACACAGAGCCCACTCCCAAAGGCTTGTCAGTTCTGGTCCAGTCTTAGGGTGCTGACCATTCTGCGGTTTGTTAAATCCTCAGAGTCTAATAGTGAAGAAACAATAACTTCCAGCCTCTTTGGCTCCAGTTCATTCCTGGGATACAGGTATCCAGAAAGGTAGATCAGCTATTAGTCAAACCTGTGGGTTTGGTTGACGCCGGCCAGCCAAATTACTGAAACAGAAACTCAACTTCTTTTCATATAGGAAATATTTTAGAAATATGCATCAGATAGCAGTAGCTACTTGCAATACTGCTTTTGCTTTTGGACTGTTTAACAGAGAGTCCTTTAAAGTAGAGTTGAAATTCAAGAGTTGTTCAAGGAGTCTCTTGAATGTGTAACCTAGACCTTAAATATGAACTAGAACCAAGTGGCTTAGAATTTTAAATCTACACTTCATCAAAATCTTAACTTTCTTTTCCACATTCTTAAGACCCAAATAAGCCCTCTTCAGTACTGTGTTCTAAGTTGCAGATTGTAACTGTAGAGGTATCCAAGATAAGTTTCACTAGGATTTATACCCATTTCCTTGCATGATGTAAGAATTGTTTTGCAATTATCGTTGACTGTTACTTGTAAAACACCATTTCTTCTTTATGTTAATACTGAATCTCATCTGTTATTTTCACAATGTAATTTCTTCTAATTCATCAGTTATTTCAGACCCCTTAAGAATTAGGTTAGAGATGACAGTACATTAATATATTAGGAAAAAAACTGATAGAACTCAAGTGCCTTTGTAAGAATTAATGTAATTGGTGACAGTGGGCATGGGTGGCCCACCAAGTGTTTTTTGCCCCTTCCACCTGGATGCAGAGTGAGGGGCCAAAAGCCGTCTTTGTGTGGGAGTAGGTTGGATCTTCCCTGAGAAGGAATGCCCTGTAAAAGACAAGGATTGCCATGGCATAAGACCAGTTCTAGTCCCCAGAATGTCACAAATGTATCAGTGTTATCTCTGGAGTGGGGCACATCTTCAGTTGCCCACTGCTCAGAACACAGCACAGTCTCTAGGTCTTTGTCTTCCTCCTACATAATATCTAACTTATATTATTGGTTAGAGACCAATGTGGCCTTTTGTCCTCACACGGTACACAATCCCCATCTTCTTGCTGTGGGCTCAGTGCCCTGTCCACACTGCCTTTATGCACCACGTTGCCATTCACAGTTACTTCAGTGACCCAAACAAGAAGAGAGTAAAATGCCTCCTAACATATTAAAACATCTTTACAACAACATCATACATAGACAATATACTGAAACACTCATTACATTCACTTTCTCATGGCAACAGGATATTGTGGGGTTTTTTTGGGATGGATTTGGGATTTGTTTTAACTTTATCCATGTGGTTTTCTATTCTCAATTTCCTTATGTTCCCTTCCAATTATTAACTGACTCTTCTTTAACTTTCCAAAATCAAAAACAAAAAACTATGTGCTTGGAATCTCAGCTGCTTCTGCCATCCTACAGAAAAGGTCTAACTTATTTGGGTCAGAATTTCCTTTCTCTCTCCCACATGCAGGGAAGTCTATCAACCATTTGGCTTTGTAAAGAGCAAGATAGTCATGTTTGCTTCGACTGAGTCTGGTTCTTTTTACTCATATTATTGGTTACATTCTTTCAGGTAGCAAGGAGGAAAGTGCTGGAAATTTAGAAGATAGGCTCCATGTAGAGGGCAGATAGGGAGGGAACAATCCCTGAGCCAGTGTCCACTCCAATTTTGTCACTTCCAAGGGTAGCATGTCAAGAGAGCAGAACAGAAACCTTGTCATTCAAGATGTGCTAGTGACCCAGGTGTGGTACTCTCTACTCATTCATTTCTGTGGCAGTTTGAGTAATACTCTGTGTTTGTGTTGAAAGCGTAGGGCAATTAGTGGTATTTGGAAAATGACTGTGAAGAAATGATGCTGCTTTCACAAGTCACAGGTCCTCACACTTTCTTTTTATATGTGTGAAATGAAGGTCACAGCTTAGATCTAATTTTCATTTCTGCCCGGAAATTCTAGAATATCAGGGCCGGCTGCGAGTCCAGTTGGTTTGAGGACATTCTCAGACTCCTGGGAGAAAAGGCAAAAGCAACTTTAGATTAGATGGTCAGATTCCAGGAGGGTGGGGTCACTCACCAGGGCAGAGGATGCATCCAAGGCAGTCGTCAAGCCTTTCTCACAGGGAATCAGGGGCCAATTAGAGGAATCAGCTGTAAGCTCTTTTAGTGTCAGAGATGGGAGGGACAGACCAAGTCAGGGGTCAGTGGGAAAAGCTGATGTTCAAACAGCAGAAACACCCTTCACAAATGGTCGTTTCCAAGGATAAAAGTCAAGTCCACAGGGTCTCAGATCAGCATCACACTGGATCAGGTTGACAGCAGGATGGGAATAAGTGAGCGGAATATGATACTTGCTGAGGTTACTGCAGGGTGTCGGTTGTTAGAAGGAGGTAGAAGGTGGCTTGGGTTGGAGCCACTCAAAGAACTGGAGACAGGACAACCGAACAGCAGAACACTGAAAGAGGTGTTCCATATGGCAACTAGTAATGACCTTAAAGAACCCTCTGGCCTGAGTCTGAGACAGTCTTGTCAAGGGAAATCTCTCCAATCATGAGGTAAGATCCATCCCAGCACTCCCATCCCTAGAGAGTCTTGGTAGCAGTTGGACAGAAAGTAGCAGCCATGGAAGGAGGGGAGTTATGAGTGTCCAGACAGCAGCAGATGGTGGTCAACAGACAATGACAAGAATGTGGGCACATCTCCCCAGCAGAAAAGACACAATAACCACTGAGGAAAATCAAATGCCTTCAAGATCTTTGGGAACTAGGGAGAGAATTCTGGGTGGGGAAGAAAAGAATGTATGCTTCCCCAATCTTTGATTTTCTCCTCAGCTGTTGAAGCCCCACAGAGCAAGGCTGAGGGAGGAATTCCTCAATTTCCAACATTATGCTCCAGTCTCCTCCCTCCAGGACCAATACACAATATATTCTCCCACAGCTACCACTGTGGCCTTTGTTCATCTAAATTATATTGAGTCCCTCTCCTACAATCAATCATTCCATGGCCTCTCATAAAACCTCCAATGCAAGGTTCAGGTGTGACCTGGCTCCTGCCGCCTACCTGAATCTTTCATATGCCTCCTGCTCAGCTCCCATGAACTCCAGCCACACTGGCAACCTTTCTCTCCCTCCACAGTCAAGGCTCTTTCTCACCTCGAAGTGTTTGTACTTGCTCTTGCCTCACCCTGGAAAGCCCTTCCACAGCTCTTTGCATGACTGGTTCAGTCTTCACCTCTCAGGTCTCAGCTCAAATGTGATGAGCTTTCCTTACCTCCCTATCTAGATTAGCTCCCCTGGTTGGGCACGGGGGCTCACACCTGCAATTCCAGCACTTTAGGAGGGTGAGGTGGGAGAATCACTTGAACCCAGGAGTTTGAGACCAGCCTGGGCAACATAGGGGGACCCTGTCTCTAGTAAAAATACAAAAATTAGCTGGGCATGGTGGTGCACGCCTGTGGCCCCAGCTACTTGGGTGGCTGATGTGGGAAGATTGCTTGAACCTGGAAGGTCAAGGCTGCAGTGAGCTATAATTGTGCTACTGCACTCAAGCCTAGGCAACAGAGCAAGGCCCTGTCTCAAAAAAAGGTAAGATTTACACTCCCTGCAGTGACTCTTTACCACAATGTTTGTTTATTTACTTTTTACTATCTCTTCTGAGAGCAAGTGCCTTATATGTCTTGCTCACTATATCCCAGAATTTAGTATGGTGTCTTGTGTATAACAGATGCTCCAACGAATCTGTATCAGTTGAATGGGTGAATGAAAAAATTCTCAGTTAGCAGTGGGGGATAGGATGGGAGAAGGGTAGGATCTTCAGATCTATGTTTGATGGCAGTGATCTGAAACATTACTGCCTCATTCTTCTCCCAGTAGGGCCATCCTTTCCCTCTCTCCTATTGTCTCTAGTCCCTTTACCTATTTATCTGAGCCCAGGGTAGACATCAGTGGCTGGTACGAAGTTCAGGCATAGAAATGAAGCAGGTTCCAGGTTCTATAGGAGAAGCAAAGTACCTTTTTCTCTGCTCACCCTAGGTTCATGGCTGAGACCCCTATACCAAGAAAAAAGCATACACATTTATTTAATGTGAGTTTTACTAAAGCTGAGTATAAGTTTTATTAAATCTGAGTGTATTTTATGGTAGGTTTGAGGAAGAGTAGATAGTGGTGAGAAAATGTGATCGGATGAAGGAGTGGCATGATCTAATGGTAAACTGGCACAAGGTGTCATATTTTGGGGGGGGGGTAGCATGTCCCAAACCCCATCAGTTCTCTGATATAAAGGAATTGGCAAGTCCTCTGTGACCTTAAAATATCTATTCCATCTACTTGCCACTTATCTGAAGTCCTTCCAATAGATTGACCAGTTATGCCTTTGAGCTAAGACACTGCCTCCTGGGGCCTCTTTTTCCAAGTGGAAAGAGCTCTGGGCAGGGTTTGACAAGAAAAGCTGTCACAGGCTCCCAACCATGAACGCACAGAGCATGCCTGCAAGCTGCCCTGTCCCGGGGACTCCATGATATTGCTTGGGACTGAACCATAACCACGTGGCTCTCCTTTATCAGATATAGGAAGACCCAAGAGCCCACCATTCCTACCCTAAGATAAGAAAAAGCCCAGTAAGGTACAACATCGTTGTTTCAAAAAACCAAAGTGTGTGAACTGTAGGGTAAAAATAATAACCCCTAATAGGTTCTTATTGAAACTGATCCCTGTTACAAAAGACAAATTAAGAAGAGAAAAACAAACAGAAGTTCATTAACATGTATATTTCATATATACATATCTTTGTAAATCTATGTTCTGCTTTTAGGAAAAAAGAGGAAAGGCAGAGAGTGTGCCTGTATCCATTTCTTGTTAATGGCCTTCAGCTCAACATTCCTTCATATTTTTGGGAGGCATTTGCTGATATCCCACAAAAGTAAATGGTAAACAGAACCCAGCTGGGGCTATGACAGAGGCCAGAGCCAACTCAGCTACATTGATCAAACTGACTGGGCTCCTACACAAGTGGCCCCACTGAAGCTGTCAACCAACTTTAAGTGTTTCACCCCAACAAACTTGTTCTGGAAGGCTTCTCTTTCACAGTGTGAGAATAACAGGGCTGGATCAGATCATAGCCCTGAGCATGACTAACCTGCCTTGCGTGTGTTTTTGGTCATGCAAATACAAACATTGACATTGACATAAGCAGTTCTGCCCGGGCCAGGACTGTTCTTCCTCTGTGTCTCAAATTACTTTGGAGGGTTTCCAGCAGGAAAATCACTGGACCCTGAATTGACACTACTCTTAACCAGCACATTCTGTGCTGGCATTTTAGATGTAACTATCAGTGTTTGTAGATGACACTTTGAAAGTCATTCTCTTTGAGAGGCAACACTTTCCCCTTTCTTTCCTCCTCTTAGACTTTTCATTTCTCCTTTGCCTACCTTTAACCCTCTACAACACACACACACACACACCCTCTGCCTGCGTTCCAAAGCTAGCCTCACTGACCTGAGACATCAGTCTTTAGCCAGGCAGTCAGTTCTCATCCATGTTGACCTGCATGATTCTGCCAGCCCACTGTCTAGGGGACTGGGGATTTCCACCAGGGTCTCCAGCAATTATGGCTAAAGTCTTATTCGAACCCACACTTGTGCAAGTTACCCAGAATGTTGAAATAGTTTTTGACTTTGTAATTCAAATTTAGGCCTTTAAGTGTGTCAAGCCTACTTTTCACTTACGATAAAAAATTTTGCTTTTGTGTTTTCTTGCTTTACCAGGCAGTCACTAATAGGAATGAAGCTTTCCATTTTAGGAGATCAAGTTTTGTAGGACCTTATTTTTATTGTAGTTCATGATTTTTTTAAAATTTTTTTACAGTCTTGATTTCATCCAGGCTCAAGCAGCATGACCGGAACAATTCATTGATAACCAACAAAAGAATTAATTGTAAGGAAAAAATGTAAAGTCATAAAAGAAAGTCAAAGGTTGGCCCTTCTAACACAGCCATTTTACAGACAAAGAAAGCCAAGTTAAAGACTGTTCAAGCAACATGACCAAGGCATACCACGGTATAGGACTAGCAGAGATGGCCCAGGAATCATGGCCTGCCATCTCCAACCCCACCTTATTTCTCCTGTGTGGGATGACAGGGGTGCTTTGGCCAGGAGAGCCATGGGTAAAGACTACACAACTAGCATTGTCACTTGGGATTATGTTCAGTTGTCACAAAACAGGAAACACATCACAGTATTTTAAACAAATTAGGGATATGTATTTTTTTCCATGAAAAAAGAATCAAAAGGTAAATAGTTCAAGACTGTCCTGGAGGCTCCACAGCATGATGGAGTAATTCAGGTTCCTTCTAGCTTCCCTGCTCACCTTCATTAGGAAGTATCCATAGTCTTCCTGTTGTCAGGATGTATTTCCAGTTGTCACATCCATGTTCCAGGCAGAACAAAAAGGGTGAGCTAAGGGAAGCAAGTTCTCATTCCCACTGAGTCCCTTTTAAAGAACTTTCCAAATTCCACACTCTATGCCTTCTGTTTACTTCTCACTGGCTAGGCCAGTGCCATATGGTTATTTCTAGCTTCAGAGGAGGTGGATACGTGAGCACTCTGGATAAAAGTAGGGTCTATGAGTAGGGAAGAGGGAAAAAATATTCTATAGGCAATAGTAGTCTCCCCAAACTGGGGAAGACTGGCCCTAGGAGCCACTAGGGATAAATCTATTCTATCAAATGGGAGGAAACAGGGAGGAGAGGAGCCAAATGCAGTGGCAAATCCTTAGGTTTAATTCTACTTACTTGCTTGGCAGCCTTTCAAACAGTTTATCCCCCCCTCTTTCTTTTTTTCTTTTTCTTTTTTTTTTTTTTTGAGATGGAGTCTCACTCTGCCACCCAGGTTGGAGAGCAGTGGCATGATCTTAGCTCACTGTAGCCTCTGTATCCCAGGTTCAAGTGATTCTCTAGTCTCAGCTTCGTGAGTAACTGGGATTACAGCTGTGTGCCACCACGCCCAGCTAATTTTTGTATTTTTAGTAGAGGCGGTGTTTCACCATTTGGGCCAGGCTGATCTCAAACTCCTGACCTCAGGTGATCCGCCCATCTCAACCTCCCAAAGCTGAGATTACAGGCATGAGCCACTGTGCCTGGCCCCTCCCTCCTCCTTAAGTGCCTAGTTTTTCCTTGGTTTCCAGGAAATCATCTGGTTTTCCCCTGCAGTACTGCCTATTTCTTCCCAGTCCTGGCTACATCCTCTTTCCCTTCCTGACCTCTAGCACCAGAGAAACCTAGGATGTAGGTCTCAGATGGCTTCTCAATCTATGTTTTCTTCCTGGAGCTCTCATCCAGCCCCACAGCTTTATATGCTTTTTTTTTTTTTTTGAGATGGAGTCTCCCTCTGTCACCCAGGCTGGAGTACAGTGGCACAATCTTGGCTCACTGCAACCTCTGCCTCCCAGGTTTAAGCAATTCTCTGCCTTAGCCTCCCAAGTAACTGGGATTACAGGCACCCACCACCACACCTGGCTAATTTTTGTATATTTAGTAGAGATAAGGTTTCACCATCTTGGCCAGGCTGGTCTTGAACTCCTGACCTTGTGATCCACCCACCTCGGCCTCCCAAAGTGCTAGGATTATAGGCGTGAGCCACTGCGCCCAGCCTATATACTTCTTATATGCCCCAATTTTTATCTCTACCCATGTCTTCAACCTTCTAGTCTCATTTTGCTGTCTGCCTTAAATTTCTACTTAGATGTTTAATCGGCCTCTCAATACTAACGTGTTTAAAGCCAAATTTTTAATTTAGCCCCCAAACGGATTCCTCCCCGACTGTTCTCCATCTCCATGATATGATTACTATTTATAGGTTCATGCCAAAAGCCTGTGTCATCCTCGACTTCTTTTGTTTTCTCTCATCCCAATGCAAGCCCTTCAAACTGTCTCCAGAATCCGACCACCTCTCACTCCGTCCAGTACTGCATTCCTGGCCCAAGCCACTATCATATCATCTCTTGCCAGGCCTATCCCTCCTAACTGGTTTCCTTGTTTCCATTCCTGCCCTTCTATAGTCAATTCCTCACACTGCAGCCAGAGTGAGCCTTCTAAAATGGAAGTCAATCAGAACAAGGATCTCTGAGGAATACTTTTAAAAAGAAAAAAGAATGGAGTGTAATCCCATTACCTGCAAGAATGTTATGTGTCACACCTTATCAGACCACATATGTGAGTTATTGGCCTTAATTACTAGATTCCAAAACACATATATACCCAAAGTTTTGACAGAACTTTGACAGTTCAGGCTGTGGGAGGGCTAATCTCTGTCAGCCTCTGAGCCACGCCCTGAAGCTACGCCCATCTATGCTGTCACTGCTCTCTAGCATTTAGGAACCTTGCATGTTTCATGAATCTCCCCTGTGTTGGTCAGGCTGGGTCTCCCAAGAACCTCTTAGAGAAAGGGAGGCCTCAAAACTGATTAGACTTTACATCCACAAAGGCCTGCTTCCATCCTAACTGAGCAACTACACTATGAGAATTAGACCCTAAATGAAACTGGAACTCATTCATTATGGGGTTAACATACCTCATCTATTGAGAGCATTCCTTGTGAGATTTGTGCTAAAAAAAAAAAACCTCTTTGTATAACAATCAATGTGATTTGTGAAGTCATACTTTAATCATCTCTTTATTTTAATCATACAAAATAGTCCTCTTGAAGGCTGGCACCTGGCTTATAGGATCTTCCCTATCCTCTCTGTGTCTCCATTCTTTCGCTTGTTCATACTTCTCCAATGACACTGGCCTACTTGCTGTTTCTTAAATATACCAGGCATATTCCTGCTAAGAACTTTGTATTGCTGTTTCCTATTCCTGGAATGTTTTGCCCTGTGATCTCCACATTGCTCTTTCCCTCAGTTGATTCAGGTCTCACCTCCAATGTTGTTTCTTCAGAAAAGTGGTCCCTGCTGACCTGATGCCTACTGTTCTTCACCCCCTGACTCAGCATGATTTTATTTTCATAGCACCTATCACTGTCTAACACTGTGGCACATATTGGTTAACTGTACACTCAATGAAAGCAGGGATTTAGTTTTGTATAACACTTTATCCCCAGTGCCTCTTGTATAGTAGGTGCTCAAAAAAGATCTGTTGAATTAATGAGTGAATTCATAATAGAGGAAAAAAAACCTTTAGGAGACAGTAATTATGACATGGTTTTTGAGTCTTTCTTAGAGAGGCTTATATAGTGCTTTAGAACATTATTCTTTAGCCCACAGGGAAATCCCAAGAGACAGGTGGAGCAAGCTGGCAATACTGTAATAGAAATCCTCTGACGAAAGACATAACATGCCCTATTTATGTTAATGCTAATTCCTCACATCTTACAATAAGTACTGCTGACTTTCAACAATATAATCCCTATCCAGCAGGAGATGAAAATTCTGGAAAGTAGAATGGAAAGGCATTGTTCATCTTCAAAATGGCATTGAAAATATAATGCAAGTCTAAGCCCAAGAAACATGAGAAAACATGTTCACCGAAGCTGCTGCTGATCTTGAATTTTAGGAACAGACCGAGTTCTTCACATCAAACCAAATCTTGCAGGTGGAATGAAGATAGGATAGACTTTCTGACCAAGCCACTTCCTGAACAGAGACTTAGGGTGATTGTGAGAAGGGTTCATGCATAGAGTATGAACCAGTGTATTCAAATGGCAAAGTGAGAAATAGGAGCAATTAGCCAGATGACAGTGGTTCAAGAAGACCTTAAAATGTCAGTGATCCATAGCAAGTCAGGACATCAGTGACAGGGAGAAAAATACCCATGTATGAGTGAAAAAGTGCTGGAAGAAAAAGTTACTAAAGAGTCATTGTTGTTAAAGCAACAGAGGATGCTCTGTCTTAAAGGTGTGTTCAGGTTTCTCAAAACAGCATTGACAAACATGGGAAGAAAGTATTATAATTAACAACTGTTTTTACTATTATTTTAGGGTAAGGAATGTTCTTTGCTGGATCAGATACAAACTCCAGAATCCACAGGTAAAAATAATGACAAGTTAATTACATAAAAAATACTTCAGGAAAAAATTCATTAATGACAAATAGAGGACACACAATGACAAACTGGGAAAAATATTTTACCAATATATGACCAAGTGCTAATTTCCTAAGTCTGTAAAGACCCTTAATAATCAATAGATACAAATAACATGCCAAGAAAAAAACAGACAAGGGCAGAAAAGAAATTAAATTGCTTGTAAACATAATAATTTTGAATGAAGAAGCTGAACTCATGGGTATATATGCAAAATCTAATTTTCATTTTTCTAAAAGTTGCTGTTAACTGTGGTCTCTCGGCCCACCCTCCCCCTCTCTGTTCCCCATCTACAGCTGTTAACAGTCAGATAACTTAATATCTCAAACTACCTCCACAAGTATTTAGTTAAGACAATCCTATTCACATTCTTATATTTCAGTCTTGTTCATTTATGAAATTTTAATCTCCTATTTGATGAAAACCTTAATTTATGAAACTTCAACATCATAACATCACATTCCCCCCCATCCCCCTCCAGCACAGGCTGGCTTGGTGACTGGGAATGGCCTACACCCCTTTTTCTGCTCTGTGACTGGTAAGGAGCAGGGGGGAATGCTTCTGCCAGGCAGATTCTCTTGGTTGTCATCACTTCTCTCTTTAACACAGATTGGTCTTGGTTTCCACAGGGGAGATGGCCGAAGCCAGTTTTCCAGGGCACTGGTCATTTGTTTCTTCTAGGGAGGTTTCTGTCAGGGGCTTCTTCTACAGAGTCACAGCTCTGGGAGCTCTGGCTAAGGCCTGACCTCTTCCTTGTCCCCTCACCTGACATCCCCACGTCAGCCTCAGTGATGCTAGGTCTACCCCACCTGTCCTTTCTGTTGAGGCTTTCCTCTGCTCCCTCCCCTCCCCATTCCAAGGGAACATTCTTATGGTGGGATGGGAGGTTAGAAAGCACTACCCGCTATGGTTAAGATCTTTGTAATGATTTATATTTTGAATCTTAGGGGAAAGCTTAAAACTGGCCAGGCGCGGTGGCTCACGCCTGTAATCCCAGCATTTTGGGAGGTCGAGGCAGGCAGATCACGAGGTCAGGAGATCGAGACCATCCTGGCTAACACAGTGAAACTCTGTCTCTACTAAAAATACAAAAAATTAGCCGGGTGTGGTGGTGGGTACCTGTAGTACCAGCTACTCAGGAGGCTGAGGCAGGAGAATGGCATGAACTCGGGAGTCAGAGCTTGCAGTGAGCTGAGATTGCACCACTGCACTCCAGACTGGGTGACAGAGCGAGACTCTGTCTGGAAAGAAAAAAAAAAAAAAACTTAAAATTGTACAGGATCTGGATTTATAAGTGTCTTTTAAAAAATCTTAAAAGCAACAACCAAATGTATGAGCTACTTGTGAGCGGTTTTGAGGGACTAGGACAGGAGGTGGTGAAAGTATGAGAAGGCTCTCCATGCATCCTTTCCATCACAGCAGCCCAACCACTACCTACTCCAAAGGTAGCAAAACCTTAAGATGGAACTGCTCTTTTAATTGACTGGCCAGTAGCCTTAAAAGTATACCCTGATTGTAGACTGCCTCCTTTCCTTGTCTGTATCAAAATTGTTTCCAGTGAGAAACCCACTGTACCCCCAAAGCCTCAAGCTTTGCAGTTTGTGTCCAGAGAAGAATGTACCCGCCCATTGAAATAAACCTTAGCTCACAAAGTCAAGTAGACAACAAACCCCATCTGTTTTTAAAATATATTCATTTGGCTTTCATTCTGAGTTCCCATGAAGCTAACCTGGCAGTAAATTCTACCTCACCCTTACTTGAGGCACTTCCAAGTCCTACTGCCTGGATAATACCAGTTTCCAGTGCTGACTTAGTGCAGAGGGAGCTGCATAAACTTTGGTTTATCAATTTTATGTCCAAGAAAATGCTATCCATTGTCCCTGGGGGTATGGCAGCTTCATTGGATTTACTTCCATTCTACTCTTAGACCATAGCAATCTTTTTGGTGCTGTGGCTCAAAATCCTAGGAACTGTGACTTCTTCCCCCTGGACTTGGCAAAGAGCAGTAAGTCCCTGAGACCTCATCACCTCCTCAGGGCAATGTTCTGAAGCAGAAACATGGCTCTGCTCGTCCAAGACCATAGGTCTCTCCTCTCTTCAAGCCAAGGGGTATCTTTTCCTTACCTTGATCTTCTCAGTCTGTCTCCCCACAATGCCTCTTTCCCTCATATCCTAATCTACTCAGTTGACTTCAGTTTCTAGGAAGCGCATAGGGTCTCCAACATTCCACATACCTTCTCTGAAACAATGACACACAGAGAATACCATGAGCAGGAATGGGAGGTGGAGGAGTTAAGAAGAAACAAAAATATGGAGAGAATAAGAATTATACAAGTGGTGGGGCTCAGTGGCTCACACCTGTAATCCCAGCACTTTGGGAGGCTGAGGCAGGCGGATCATGAGGTCAGGAGATCGAGACCATCCTGACTAACACAGTGAAACGCCATCTCTACTAAAAACACAAAAAAATTAGCCGGGTGTGGTGGCAGGTGCCTTTAGTCCCAGCTACTCAGGAGGCTGAGGCAGGAGAAGCACTTGAACCCGGGAGGCGGAGGTTGCAGTGGGCTGAGATCGCACGACTACACTCCAGCCTGGGTGACAGAGTGAAATCCTTTCTCAAAAAAAAAAAAAAAAAAAAAAAAAAAAAAGAATTATACAATTAATACGCCAAACTATTTCCAACCAAGTCTTGTTCTTGGGCTCTGTTTTCTCAGTGCTTATGTCACCAGACATGTGGAAGACCCCTCACAATGTGACATCCGGCAAGTTTCCTAAGACATATGGTCTGCTGGTGTGCAGTTTCATAAATGGTTCCCTTATATGTCAATCTCAGTGTGAATAAGACTCCAAACAGGATGGTGAGAAGTAAGAAAACCCCATTTCAAACAAGCTTCTTTACCCTTGAAGTCTGTGAATTAACCTATTTATCTACTTTGAAGCTTTCTCTTTGGTTGGATGCACAGTCATTTAATAGTAGAATAATTGGACATGAGTAGATTGTCTAAGCGCACAGGCAATGGGGTTTAAATGTTCCTTTTACATTCTCCTTCTGGCTTGCCTGACTAGCTGCCATTCTTGATTCAGGATGAGACTTATGTATAAATAGGCAGGTTACAGCATCATCTATTTGTGTGAACTAAGGAGTTCAAAAGTTTTACCCCAAAGAACAAAATATCTTCTCTATCTTTGGTTGCGATCTGAAATTCTACTAGTTTACATTTATTTTCTTTGTAATATACAATGCTTCTGGGATAGCTAACGTGTCCGTTTAAAAATGCACATACTGTTCTTGGGAAAGAGACCACTTTTATGTAATGTGATTTTATGTGATTGCTTTGAATTTGAAAGAAGCTGCTAATGCCCTGACTCTCCTAAAGCCTTGGGGGATGTTGACAAAGACTGCTGGGAAAATGCTGTGTAACTAATACAATCGTGGTCTTGATATGCTTGTGGCTAGCAAATAAGACCATCTTTTTAAAAAAGTATCCATAATTCAATGACACAGAATCTTCATTCCTTAGATGAAAAACCGTTTTTCTACTTGGTTTACCTACTCAAAGAAATCTCTGAAAATCATTGAGTAATGTTTACCTGGTCCATAGGTTCTTCCTGGCAGTTATTTGTCACCTCCGCCATACTCTGAGCTGCTGCGCACCAAGGCTTGGAAGTTACCTCTTGACATCTTGTAGTTGGCTTCTGTTGGTTACTGCTATGTTTTTAAATCACTTTCCTCCCTGTGAGGCCTCTTTGTTAACTCCCAAAAATACAGCTAAAAGCAGGTGGAGGCTTTCAAAAACTTTACTGAACACTGGAGAACAATAGTAAAGAATCAAAACTTAAAGCTATATTGGCCACAGCTGCTCCTAAGTGTGAGACCACACACCTCTCCACAAGAGGTGGATCCCTAATGACAGTCTCTCTGCTTAGCTTCCTCCAATGTCAAAGTAGCAACTTTATCTTCCACCAAGAAAAGGGACATTGACCATGTCCTGCCTATTGCCAAACCCCACTATCAAGACGAAATCTCCAACAGTTCAACTCTGTCCTCTTTAAGAGAATCCACCAAATTATTATGCATAGCAATTTAATATCTCATCTCTTAGATGGAATGGACAAATTCATGGAGAGATACAAATTACCCAGTCTGAACCAAGAAAAGACCGAAAATCTGAATAGATCTATAACAACCAAAATATTTGGTAATTACAAATTTTTTCCAAAAAGAAATGCATTGGCCCAGAGAGCTATGCTCATGAATTCTATCAAACATTTAAGGAAGAAACAATACCAGTACTAAACAAATTATTTTTGAAAATAGAGGAGAGAATGCTGCTTCTTTTTTTTTTTTTTTTTTTTTTTTTTTTTTTTTGAGACGAGTCTCGCTCTGTCGCCCAAGCTGGAGTGCAGTGGCCGGATCTCAGCTCACTGCAAGCTCCGCCTCCCGGGTTTACGCCATTCTCCTGAGTAACTGGGACTACAGGCGCCTGCCACCTCGCCCGGCTAGTTTTTTGTATTTTTTTTAGTAGAGACGGGGGTTCACCGTGTTAGTCAGGATGGTCTCGATCTCCTGACCTTGTGATCCACCCGTCTCAGCCTCCCAAAGTGCTGGGATTACAGGCTTGAGCCACCGCGTCCGGCCGCGTATGCTTCTATATTCATTTTTTATGAGGTTAGTATTAGCCTGATCCCAAAGACAGATAAAGACATCATAAGAAAAGAAAACCAGGCTCATGAACATAGGTACAAAAATCTTTAATTAAAAACAATTAGCAAAACATACCCAGCAAAATACAAAAAGAACTATACATTATAAACGAACAGATGTATCCCAGAGGACAAGGTAAGCCAACATTCAAAAATCAATGAATACAGTATACGAATAGAATAAAGATAAAAAATATGATCATTCCAATAGTAGCAGAAAAAAGCATCGGACAATTAACATACTAGGAATAGAGGAAACTACCTCAATCTGACACAGGACATCTACAAAACGCCTACAGCTAACATCATACTTAATGTGAAAGACTACTTTTCCTGTAAGATCAGGAAAAAGGCAAAGATATCCACTCTAACAACTTTTATTCAACACTGTACTGGAGATTCTAGCTAGTGCAAAAAGAGGGGAAAAGAATGTAAAGGCATGCTGATTGGAATGTAAAGCCATATAGATTGGAAAAGAAGAGGTAAACTTGTATGTATTCACAGATGACATAATCTCATGTAAAGAAAATCCTACAGAATCTATAAAACCTATTGTAACTGCTGAGTTCAGCAATGTTACCGAATACAAGATCACTGTACAAAAATGAATTGTATTTCTATAAACGATCAATCAACAATCTGAAAATAAAATTAAGAAAATAAATATATTCACAATAGCATCAAAAAGAATAAAATACTTAGAAATAAATTTAACAAAAAACCTGCAAGCACTATACAAGAAAACAGTATAATATTGTGGAAAAAATTAAAACACTTATATAAATGAAAAGTTATATTATGCTCATGGAATGGAAGACTCTGTCTTGTTAAGGCTGCAATTCTCACCAAATTGATCTATATATTTAAGACAATCCCAATCAAAATCTCAGTAGGCTTTTTTAAAAATAGGAAATGACAAGTTGATCCAAAAATGTATATGGAAATGCAAAAGACATAGAATAGCCAAAATATTTTTAAATTTCAAACTTATTGTAAAGTCACAATAGTCAAGACAATGTGGTACTGTCATAAGGATAAACATATAGATAAACTGAACAGAATAAAGAGCTTAGAAATAAATTTATGTTGAATGGGTACTTGACAAAGGTACCAAGGTAATTCAATGTTGAAAAATATTTTCAATCTTTTGTGCAGCACAATATGACATACATATGCAAACAAACAAACCTTAGACTGTTACCTCACACTATACAGTAAAAATTAACTCACTGTGCACTAAAGGCCTAATGTAAGAGCTTGGGCTAGAAAGCTTCCAGAAGATAACATAGGAAAAATCTTTATGGTCTTAGGATAGACAAAGATTTCTTAGGATACAAAAACTAAGATCTATTAAAGAAAAAAAAATGATAAATTATATAAATAAATAACGACTACTCAGCAATAAGAAAGACCAAACTACTGATACTTGTAGCAACATGGATGAACTTCAAAAACATTTTGCTAAGTGAAAGAAGCCAGACACAACCACATATTGTGTGTGGTTCCGTTTGCCTAAAATTTTTAGAAAAAGCAAAATTATAAAGACAGAAAGCAGATGGGAATGGGGATTGACAGTAAATGAGCAAGAGGGAAATTTTGGAGGTGATGGAAATATTCAAAAGCTCAATTGTGATGATCGCACAAGTGTATAAATTTACTACAACTTATGAATTTCATTATAATATGGTATTGGAGCATAATTTGAGGCATTGTGCCCATGGGCTCCAAATGGAAGATTCCAGCGAGATGCAGCCTGCATTGTCCCCCATGACCTCCCCACACCATACATCTGAGTCGCCTACCAGGCCTTTCATCCTGCAAGGTCCCATTGGCTCAGAGTCTTTCATTAGCCATGCTGTCAGTGCTCTTCAAGGCTTAGGAGCAAGTCCTCTCTCAAACTCCAACAAGTTGTTTCAGAACGATTTGTTCCTGCTTGGCCATTATATAGCATTAAATTTAGAAGATTTAGTCTGAGATTTGTCTTCATTCTTTTACTGTTTCATAGTCAGTTTTCTGACTTAATGGTTGACTTAATGACTCTGAACTGCCTCTACTTAATTCTACAGATAATCTCTAAAAAGAGACTGACATCTGCCAAGTGATCAAATTGATTTAGGTGGCACGTAAAGCTCAACAACACTGAGGTAGCTGTTGGTAATAGTCCCAAGCCTGAGGTCACCTCCTAGCCTAGGAGGGTCTTGCGTCTCCTCGTTTAAGTATCCCTCCCTTCGTTTCCTCTGCTCTTTTCTCTTGTTAGAGATACCATGGACTCCTAGATTATTCTCTCACTTTCCTCAACTTTTTCATCCTATTTTTATGTCTTTGTCTTTTCCTCCCATTTTCTGGGGATTTCCTTAATTTCCTCAACTTTCAATCCTGTGTTAATTTTGAACTACAGAGACATACATTAAAGGGTGTGATTTTTTTGTTGTTGTTGTTTTTTTAAAATGAGTTTTCCTTAAGACATATCTCAGAATTCAATGGAGACTTTTCCTGTATCACAGTTATCTCTAATACAGGAAGAAGAAATGATAATTAATGTATGATCAATATTATCAGCCAGCCATCTTGGTGAAGAACAGAGCAAAAGAAGAGTAGTAAATGAGTACTAAAACAGATACAAAAAAAGCTCTCAAAAGGGAGGTGGAAAAATGCTCCCAAGAAATCCATAACCACCATCAACATAAGAAAACCAGAAGTAGCATTTTAGGTGAGGGTGGGAGATGGGAGTAATAAGAAATGGAGCTCAATGGTAGACTTAATTTTAAGTTTGTTTAGCTTGAATAAATCATGAGATCATAAGGGTAGAGCTGTCAAGCTGGCAGCAGGTGGAAATGCATATCTTCAGAATGTGTTCAGAAAAGAGGTCAATGCTGAGTTAAGTATAAATAAAGAACACACATGAACAGAGCCTAAAGAGGGAAAGGGAAAATGGGGTCATTAATGGGGGTAGAACCTGTGATTACAGGAACTTAATACAGATGGGTGAAGAAGCTGTGGATTATTCTTTTAATAAGTGTGATGGTGAAAAAAAAGAGCATGTTATGGTGGCTCACTGGAATAGGAAGGCCAAGAAAAAAAGGAGAATTTGCATAAATGGAAGAGGAAAAGAAACAATAGAGAGGGAGAGACCAAGCATACATACACACACACACACACACAAATACACACATACACACACACACACACGCAAAGAATGAGTAAAGGGATAGTATGAGATCAAGGTCATAGCCCAAAGAATTATTCCTGGAAAGCAGATGTTTTTCACTTCTTTCTCTCAGGAAAAATGAAGACAGGGTGTGTGAGGCCCTAGGCAAAATTTTTTTTGCAAGGTCCAGTCTATATAAACAATTTGATTAAAAATATATTATAAAATTCATAGACCCATGTGAGATAGTTGTCTATCAATGAAAATTTAAAATAATAGGTAGAAAAGAGATACTATCATATTTGTTTATTGTCCAATCAGCACACAAAAATATTTATTGTAATGTCTCTCCCTGTTCATGTCCAGGAACTATCTCTTTGGGTTCTTTACTATCACATGCACCACTATTGGCTAATTTCTTACAATGCTATGGCTCTTCAGAAGTTGTTTATTTTGAAGTAAATGCAGATTCATAGATATTCTTGCTCCTGCAGTTTCCTGATACCACAGCATCATCCATCATGCTGCCCATGAATATTGGCTTTGAAAGTCTCTCTTAAAGGTTGTTACCATGCTTTGTTGATAATGACCACGAGTACAAGTCTTACCCATATTATGCAGAAAAAAATGTGAATGAAAACTCATTTTCTGGTCATATTAAATTTATTCTTTGGAATTTTATACCATAAATGTAGAACAACATGTCTTCCCATCATGTCTTCTCTAGAACTCTTTGAGCTGTAATTGCTATGTTTCTAGAATATGATCTCATTCAATGTTGACTACACCTTTTCTTTACACATGCCACCACTAATAAGGAGGATAGGAGAAGAACCCATGGGCAAAGCTAGAGGACCAGTTTCATCCATGAAAGGAATGTCCTTTGCTCATTTAATCAATCCAAAAGAGTATGATGACCACATCAATCAAAGACAAGAGAGGACCTCCATCAGAAGGGCTCACTAGTATTGTGGGTCACTGGTCTCAAAAGCCCTTGGAGAAAATAGGCACAGCTAAGCTAGAGTACTGACTGACATGGGTGCAGAGCCTGTGGAGGGTGTGAGGTGTGGGTGTCCAATGATGGAACACACCTGCTATCATCTGCCATCCTCAGGTTCTGTAGACTGGAGGCAGAATTATAGTCAGTGCACTGATGGGCCAGAGCCTAGACATGGGCTCATACATGCAGTTCAAGCCTAACAGTCAACAATGGATTTTCATAACCCCAAGTGCCACAGTTGTCCTCCACTCACAGTCAAATCTCTGTGGGTATAACCAAGTGACTGTTTACATGGGAGGTGAGGGCAGAAAGAAAAATGCTGCAATGATTTTTATTACCTTCCCCAGGGCCATAATCATGCAAGTCTCTTATCGGGCACCATATAGCCAGTTTTCCCATATTTTAAAAGTGAAAACATTGAAAGGAAGCAAGGACTCTTTCTAAATAGATGGACTTAACAGGAAATTTGCAGATCTACCATCTCCCATCTTTTGTAGATATGCAGCTATCTCTAAGACGTGGTAGATCTTGTGGTACCTGCTTAAGAATCACAGACAGTAATTAGAGGTGGGTTAACGCCACCTGCTTCCCAGAGAAATAAATTGTCACTGAAAGTGAGTGCCAAGGAAAAAGACTCTACATAGGACTTTCCCAAGGTTTTCTCATGAGTGTATGAGCAGGCAATGGAAGATATTCCTGTAATTTGACAGCTTTCACAGAGTGTTGTTTAAATAGAGGAACCAGGGTGAGTAAAAACAATGCTTTCCTGAAGAAGTGACAATTCTAAGGTCTTAGCAAAGCTAGAGTTTCTGGGAAAGAAAAAAAAAATGCACTAACGGGGACAGAAATTCAGCAGAGATTTGGTTGAAAAAAACCCAATTCTAAATCACTATTGGCATCAGATCCTAGAAAATCTTTAAAATAAGATTTCATCCTAAATCTCTACAGTAAATAGGTTACTTTCACATTGATGAAAACAAATTATTTAAACTCACAAGAAAGCATATATCTAGATAAGTGGTAAAATTAAACCCTAGGAAACCTTGCCAATTACTTATAGTCTATGATTCTGTTTCTAAATTAATAGTTTTTTTGAATATATATTCAAAACTACATGTTTGTTGCAGCAGTATTCACAATAGCTAAGATATGGAATCAACTTGTGTCCATCAATAGAAGAATAGATAAAGAAAATATGGTATATATACACAGTGGAATACTATTGAGCCACAAAAAATGAATAAAATCCTGTCATTTGGAGCAACAAGGATGGAACTGGAGGTCATTATGTAAAATATGCCAGGTACAGAAAGATAAATATTGAAAGTCCTCACTCATATGTGGAATCTAAAAAAAGCTGATATCATAGAAGTAGAGAATACAGTAGTGGCTACCAGAGGCTGAGGAGGATGGGGGCAGGGAGGACGAGGAGAGGTTGGTCAACAGGTACAAAGTTACAGTTAGATAGGAGGAATAAGGTCAGGTGTTCTATTGCACAGTAGCACGACTATAGTTAACAATAATTTATTATTAATTATTATTATGGATTTGAAATATTCCTAACACAAAGAAATCACAAATGTTTGAGGGAATACATATCCTAATTATCCTGATTTGATCATTGTATATAGTTTCCATGTATCAAAATATCACATGTACCCCATAAATAGGTACAATTATTATGTATCGATTAAAAAATAGCTACAAATATTCAGGACTACCATCATAAATATAGAGTTCTAATATACCAAAATGATTTATTCGTTAAGGAAAAGTTAAATCCCACCAAAAAAAGCATCCATAGGAATAGAGTCTTAGGCTTTCTACTCTGTGCTGAGATACACAAGATCCACCCTGGAATCACACACCACTTAGGCAGAAAGAGAAAATAATGCATACTCTCATAATTTACAGTCTTGGTTTTAAACTGTTTTCTTCCCCATTCTTGGCACCTGGGTCCATCAAGCTCTCAGACCCTTAGGCCATGGACCTTCTTCTTTTCATCACTGGCATGAATGTTGGCCCTATTTAATTTTCTGTGTAAAATCATTATTTCTCCTTAAGATGTAGTTGTCTCTGGCTGTGCCAGGTGAACATGCCTCCAAGCCTGGCTCAGAACTATTCTTCCTCATGTGAAGACTGCCTGGTGTGGGTGGCACTGTCACTGGGCTCCCGCGTGGACTAGAATAGGTCTGGACAGTAGCCAACAAGTCTTTTATTCCAAGAAACTGTCTCTGAGGAATCATAGGTGGGAAAATAATTAATATTTAAAACAGTGCTTTGGCAAACGAAAACAGTAACAAAAATATTCCTTGGGATGGGAAACAGCCAGAGATGGCATACAGTCCTGGGCAGAAATGGAAGTTAATTCAAAAGCCACCTTGTTGCTAATGGAGAGATGACACCAACAAACACCTACCCACACTCATGCCTCCTTCTAAGGAAACTGCTCTGTTTACAGCCTTGCTGCCTAAGTGGCCCTGATTGGAAAACACTGCCCTAACGCTCTTGGCCATGTCTGAGTGGGTAAAGAGTCAGTGTCCAACCCTATGTGACCAAGTTCCCAGGCTGGTCTGACACCAAAAGATAAGCTGCATGTATTAATTTCCTAGGACTGATGTAACAAATGACCACAAACTGGGGGGCTTAGAATGACAGAAATTTATTCTCTTACAGTTCTGGAAGCCAGAGTCTGAAATCAAGGTATTAGCAGGACCATGCTATCTCAAAACACTCTAGGGAAGATTCTTTCCTTGCCTCTTTCAGTGTCTGGTGGTTGCCAACAATCATTCTTGTTCCTTGGCTTTTAAATGTGTCGCTCCAATCTCTGTTTCTGCTGTCACATGGCATTTTCCTTATGCATCTTTTTTTCTGTGTCAAAATTTCACCTGTTCTTATAAGGACATCAGTTTTATTAGATTTAGGGCCCACTCTAATCTATCTGGTATGACCCGATCTTAATTATATCTGCAAATATCCTGTTTCCAAACAAGGTCACACATACAAGTGCTGTGGGTTAGGACTTAAACGTATCTTCTTGAAGGATGCAGTTCAACCCCCGGCATTGGGTCAAAGATTTTTCTTGGAAATAGGAATTAAGAAACACACAGAGAACTAATCAGTTGGTGAGTGGAGTTCAAAGTAAAACAAAGCAATGTACTGGAATCAGGGCCATGACAACTGAAAGCCATGTTCAAGCAGGAGTTATTTGAGCGCAGCAGGGGGCAGCCCTGGAAGCTGGAGGAGAGAGAGGAGACCAAAGCAGCGATGGAGAGGGAGACAGAGCCAAAGATGTTGCTGATGGTTCCTGAAGTTGCGCCACACTCTGTGACTTTCTACCTTCAGTTTCTGTCTAGCTGTATATTAAGCCTCTTCTTAAGATAACTGCTTTAGAAATTTGTTCCTCGTGACTACATGAGCTAAGATAAGAGTCTGAGGAGAATCTTCTTTCTAGAAGTAAGGAAATGAAGGCCCTGAGAATGCAGTGACTCCAATTCAGTGTGCCACCTCCCAGTGTGGCCATCTTCCATGAGTGTCAGTTCCTCCTGACCACTGGATTCCAAGGAATGCCTGACTGCCAGGTAATGAGAAGGGTTTCCATTAGCACCTCCCTGAAAGAGTAATAATTACCGCAGGCCACGGGGCACACGCCCAGGCCTGCCTAGGAGGCACAGAGTGGTACAATAGCTACCTTTCTTCTGTGATTCCTGGATTCCAGGCCAAATCCTAAGTAGACATGCAAGTTAGGGTATGATGATGGCTGTTTGCCTACTCCATCAATCTCACATACGTATAGAAGGGAAGCTGGCATGGGACCTGGCATAGGCCAAAGGACTTAGTCAAGAACTGCCCTTTTCACTTTTTAGACTAGGATTCCCCGGAGTCTGTCTTTCCCCAAGCTGGCATAGAACAGATCATTTAATCATTTGCCACTACTAGTGGAAACCCAAGGATCAGAGTCCCAGAAAAAAAGGGGCAGGGAGATTTATTCCGGGATTATACTCTACTATCACCTGTTCCCCACATTCTGCCATCTCTAAAAAAAAGTTTTGTGTAAGCATAAAACAGTGTGTCCTTCTAGGGATAATACAATAGATGCTTATTAAGAACTTTCTTATAAAGTGCTCAAATGTGAATGAATGACTGAAAAATTAATTTTATTTTAAGCTCGAATACCAAGAAAGAGGAGAAATCCAGTTTGGAAGTCAGAGAAGTGGTTTCCAATTCTGTTGCTCTGCTAAACCATGGATCGCCAAGAAAAGTTTTGATCTGACAAGTGAGAATGTGGAAGTAGGAATTGCAGTTACCACTAGATGGACAGAGCAGAGTGTGGAGGCTCGCACTGTGAACTTCTGCTCCAGAACGACTGCAGGAATAAATCACGAAAGCCGAGAGAACCCACAGACCCTCTGAAGGAAGCAAATTGCTCCTGCAGGACCCGGGAGACAGCCCAAATACTGTGAGTGCCCAAATTGTGAAAGTAGGAAAGGGGGATCATCCACCCCAAACACACACCCTCACTGGGAAACCTGAAGGTCTAGATCATGGGAGAAGATTCTGACCTTAGCTGGAGCTGAGTGAATTTAGAGAGCTGAGCAAAATAGAGCGGTAGAGGAAGCAGCGGGAAAAGCCCTGTGGGCTCGCTGGGTGCCCTAGCAAGTCATTTCTGCCTTGCCTCACAAGGGTCCTTGGGGCAGGCTGCCAGAGGCACTGGGAAAAGGGAACAGGAAGAAGGAAACCTCCAGCTGAACTTTGTAACAATTTGAAGCCATTGAGAAGTCTTCTGGCCAGAACTTAGGGGAGGGTATGAATTTGGTGTGCAGAATCCACGGGTGGGGGACGCACAAAAGCCCTACTTGCTTTTGCAGCTGAGAGGCAGGTATCCTGGGGCAAGTTCTCAGCCCTGCTTGCCCCATTGCCTGGAAACAGACTTGTTGCTATTGGGGGTTGGGGGCAGGCACATGGTGGGAGTGAGACTAACCCTTTGGGTTGAGTGGGAGCTAGGTGAGGCCTGTGACTGTCAGCTTTCCCCCACTTCCCTGACAACCTGCATGATACAGTAGAGGCAGCCACGCCTAGCCCTGCACCCACCTAATGGTCCTTCCCCACACACCCTGGTAGCTGAAGACAAAGGGCATATACTCTTGGGAGTTCTAGGGCCTCACCCACCACCTGTTCCTCCCTGTACTATCATGGCTGATGCTGTCTTGAAAGCACCACCTCCCAGCAGGAGGCCAATCAGAACAAAAATAGTGCATTAAGCAACCAAAGTTAAGGACACTCACAGAGTCCATTTCACTCCCTTGCCACTTCCACCAGAGAAGGTGCTGGTATCCATGGCTGAGAGACCCACAGATGATTCACATCACAGGACTCTGTACAGACAAATCTTAGTACCAGCCTGGAGCCTGGTGGACTTGCTGGGTAGCTAGGTCCAGAAGAGCCATAACAATCAGTACAGCTCAGCTCTCAGGAAGCCACATCCTTAAGAAAAGGAGGGGAGTACTACATCATAGGAGCACCCCTTGGAACAAAAGAATCTGAACAACAGCCTTGAACCCCAGATCTTCCCTCTGACAGAGGCTACCCAAATGAGAAAGAGCCAGAAAACCAACTCTGGTAATGTGACAAAACAAGCTTCTTTAACAGCCCCCCCACCACCAAAAATCACATTAGCTCACCGGCAATGGATTCAAACCAAGAAGAAATTCCTGATTTACATACAAAAGAATTCAGGAGGTTAGTCATTGAACTAATCAGGGAGGCACCAGGGAAAGGCGAAGCCCAATTTAAGGAAGTCAAAAAGAAAAAAGGATACAAGAAATGAGAGGAGAAATTTTCAATTAAATAGATAACATAAGTAAAAAACAATCAAAACCTCAGGAAACAATGGATGGACTTATAGAAATGCAAAATGCTCTGGAAAGTCTCAGCAATAGAACAAACAAGCAGAATAAAGAACTTCAGAGCTTAAAGACAAGGTCTTAAAATTAACCCAATCCAACAAAGACAAAAAAATTTTAGAAAATATGAGCAAAGCCTCCAAGAAGTTCTGGGATTCTGTTAAATGACCAAACCTAAGAATCATCAGCATTCCTGAGGAAGAAGAGAAATCTAAAATTTGGAAAACATATTTGGGGGAATAATCAAGAAAAACTTCCCAGGCTTTGCTAGATACCTAGATATCCAAATATAAGAAGCTCAAAGAACACCTGGGAAATTCATCACAAAAAAGTTACCACCAAGGCACAATGTCATCAGGTTACCTAATGTTGAGACGAAGGAAAGAATCTTAACAGCTGTGAGGCAAAATCGCCAGGTAACTTATAAAGGAAGATCTATCAGATTAACAGCACATGTCTCAGCAGAAATCCTACAAAAAGGGATTGGGGCCCTATCTTCAGCCTCCTTAAACAAAACAATTGTCAGCAAAGAATTTTTTATTCAGTGAAACTAAGCTTTGTTAATGAAGGAAAGATACAGTAAAACAAATGCTGAGAGAGTTGGCCACTACCAACCCAGCTCTATAAGAATTACCAAAAGGAGCTGTGAATCTTGAAATAAATCCTGGAAACACATCAAAACAGAAACTCTTTAAAGCATAAATTTCACAGGACCTATAAAACAATAATATAATTTTAAAAAAACAAGTTATACAGGCAAAAAATACCTTGATGGATAGAATGGTACCACACATCTTGATACTAACATTTAATGTAAATGCCCTAAATGCTCCACTTAAAAGATAAAGAATGGCAGAATGGATAAGAATTCACCAATCATCTGCTGCCTTCAAGAGAGTTACTTAACACATAAGGACTCTCACAAACTTAAGGTAAAGGGTCTGGACTTGGGCAAGATGGCCAAGTAGGAACAGCTCTGGTTTGCAGCTCCCAGTGAGATCAATGAAGAAGGTGGGTGATTCTGCATTTAAAACTGAGGTACCTGGTTCATCTCATTGGGACTGGTTAGACAGTGGGTGCAGCCCCAGAGGGTGAGCAGAAGCAGGGTGGGGAGTTGCCTTACCTGGGAAGTGCAACGGGTCGAGGAACTCCTTCCCCTAGCCAAGGGAAGCTGTGAGGGACTGTGCCATGAGGAACACAGTGCACTCTGGCCCAGATACTATGCTTTTCCCACGGTCTTCACAACCCACAGACCAGGAGATTCCCACCGGTGCCTATGCCACCAGGACCCTGGGTTTCAAGCATAAAACTGTGTGGCCATTTGGGCAGACACCAAGCTAGCCGAAGGAGTTTTTTTTTCATATCCCAGTGGCATCTGGAACGCCAGCAAGACAGAAGCATACACTCCCCTCGAAAGGGGGCTGAAGCCAGGGAGCCAAGTGGTCTTGCTCAGTGGATCCCACCCCCACAGAGCCCAGCAACCTAAGATCCACTGGCCTGAAATTCTCGCTGCCAGCACAGTAGTCTGAAGTCAACCTGGGATGCTTGAGCATGGTGTGGGGAGGGGCATCCACCATTACTGAGGCTGGAGTAGGTGGTTTTTCCCTCACAGTGTAAACAAAGCTACCAGGAAGTTCAAACTGGGCAGAGCTCACTGCAGCTTGGCAAAGCTGCTGTAGCCAGACTGCCTCTCTAGATTCCTCCTCTCTTGGCCAGGCATCTCTGAAAGAAAGGCAGCAGCCCCAGTCAGAGGCTTATAGATAAAACTCCCATCTCCCTGGGACAGAGCATCTGGGGGAAAGGGCAGCTGTGGGCACAGCTTCAGCAGACTCAAGCATTCCTGGCTGTCAGCTCTGAAGAGAGCAGCAGATCTCCCAACACAGCACTCGAGCACTCCTAAGGGACAGACGGCCTCCTCAAGTGGGTCCCTGACCCCCGTGCCTTCTGACTGGGAGACACCTCCCTGCAGGGGCCGACAGACACCTCATACAGGATAGCTCCGGCTGGTATCTGATGGGTGCCCCTCTGGAACAAAGCTTCCAGAGGAAGGAATAGGCAGCAGTCTTTGCTATTCTACAGACTCCATTGGTGATGCCCAAGCAAACAAAGTCTGTAGTGGACCTCCAGCAAACTCCAGCAGACCTGCAGCAGAGGGACCTGTTAGAAGGAAAACTAACAGAAAGGAATAGCATCAACATCAACAAAAAGAACGTCCACACAGAAACCCCATCTGAAGGTCACCAGTGTCAAAGACCAAAGGTAGATAAATCCATGAAGAATGAAGATGAGGAAAAACCAGCACAAAAAGGCTGATAATTCCAAAAACCAGAACGTGTCTTCTTCAAAGAATCACAATTCCTCGCCAGCAAGGGAAAAAACTGGACAGAGAATGAGTTTGACGAACTGACAGAAGTAGGCTTCAGAAGGTGGGTAATAACAAACTCCTCTGAGCTAAAGGAGCGTGTTCTAACCCAATGCAAGGAAGCTAAGAACATTGAAAAAAGGTTAGAGGAATTGCAAACTAACCAGTTTAGAGAAGAACATAAAGGACCTGATGGAGCTGAAAAACAGCACACAAGAACTTCGTGAAGCATAAACAAGTATCAATAGCCGAGGCGATCAAGTGGAAGAAAGGATACCAGAGATTGAAGATCAAATTAATGAAATAAAGTATGAAGACAAAATTAGAGGAAAAAAGAATGAAAAGGAATGAACAAAGCCTCCAAGAAATATGGCACTGATCCCAAAGAAATACAAACTACCATCAGAAAATAATATAAACACCTCTATGCAAATAAACTAGAAAATCTAAAAGAAATGGATAAATTCCTGGACACATACACCCACCCAAGACTAAACCAAGAAGAAGTTGAATCCCTGAATAGATAAGTAACAAGTTCTCAAATTGAGGCAGTAATTAATAGCCTACCAACCAAAAAAAGGCCCAGGGCCAGATGGATTCACAGCTGAATTCTACCAGAGGTACAAGGAGGAGCTGGTACCATTCCTTCTAAAACTATTCCAAACAATAGAAAAAGAGGGACTCCTTCCTAACTCATTTTATGAGGCCAGCATCATCCTGATACTAAAATATGGCAGAGACACAACAAAAAAGAAAATTTCAGGCCAACATCCCTGATGAACATCTATGGGAAAATCCTCAATAAAATACTGGCAAACTGAATCCAGCAGCACATCAAAAAGCTTATCCACCACGATTAAGTTGGCTTCATCCCTGTGATGCAAGGCTGGTTCAACATACAGAAATCAATAAAGGTAATTTATCACATAAACAGAACCAATGACAAAACCACATGATTATCTCAATAGATGCAGAAAAGGCTTTTGATAAAATTCAACACCCCTTCATGCTAAAAACTCTCAGTAAACTAGGTATTGATGGAATGTATCTCAAAATAATAATAGCCATTTATAACAAACTTACAGCCAATATCATACTGAATGGGCAAAAACTGGAAGTATTCCCTTTGAAAATCAGCACAAGACAAGGATGCCTTCTCTTACCACTCCTATTCAACATGGTATTAGAAGTTCTGGCCAGGACAATCAGGCAAGAGAAAGAAATAAAGGTATTCAAATAGGAAGAGAGGAAGCCAAATTGTCTCTGTTTGTAGATGGCATAGTTGTATATTTAGAAAACACCATTGTCTAAGCCCCAAATCTTCTTAAGTTGATAAGCAACTTCAACAAAGTCTCAGGATACAAAATCAATGTGCAAAAATCACAAGCATTCCTATGCGCCAATAATAGCCAAACAGAGAGCCATATCATGAATGAACTCCCATTCACAATTGCTACAAAGTGAATAAAATAACTAGGAATACAATTTACAAGGGATGTGAAGGACCTCTTCAAGAAGAACTAAAAACCACTGCTCAAGGAAATAAGAGAGGATACAAACAAATGGAAAAACATTCCATGCTTATGGTTAGGAAGAATCAATATTGTGAAAATGGCCATACTGCCCAAAGTAATTTATAGATTCAGTGCTATCCCCATCAAGCTACCACTGACTTTCTTCACAGAATTAGAAAAAAAACTACTTTAAATTTCATATGTGGAACCAAAAAAGAGCCTGTATAGCAAAAAGAACAAAGCTAGGGGCATCACACTATCTGACTTCAAACTCCACTACAAGGCTACAATAACCCAAACAGCATGGTACTGGTACCAAAACAGATATAATTAGAAAAAAACTACTTTAAATTTCATATGGAACCAAAAAAGAGCCCTTACACAAAAAGAACATAGCTGGAGGCATCACACTACCTGACTTCAAACTACTACAAGGCTACAGTAACCCAAACAGCACAGTACTGGTTCCAAAACAGATATATAGACCAATGGAACAGAACAGAGGCCTCAGAAATAACAGCACACATCTACAACCATCTGATTTTTGATAAACCTGACAAAAACAAGCAATGAGGAAAGGATTCCTGATTTAATAAATGGTGCTGGGAAAACTGGCTAGCCATATGGAGAAAACTGAAATGGACCCCTTCCTTACACATTATACAAAAATTAACTCAAGATTGATTAAAGACTTAAATGTAAGACCTAAAACCATAAAAACCCTAGAAGAAAACCTAGGCAATACTATTCAGGACATAGGCATGGGCAAAGTCTTTATGACTAAAACACCAAAAGCAAAGGCAACAAAAGCCAAAATTGACAAATGGGATCTAATTAAACTAAAGAGCTTCTGCACAGCAAAAGAAACTATCATCAGAGTGAACAGGCAACCTACAGAATGGGAGAAAAAAATTGCAATCTATCCACCTGACAAAGAGCTAATATCCAGAATCTACAAGGAACTTAAACAAATTTACAAGAAAAAAAAAAAAAACATCAAAAAGTGGGCAAAGGATATAAACAGACACTTCTCAAAAGAAGACATTTATGTGGCCAACAAACATATGAAAAAAAGCTCATCATCACTGGTCATTAGAGAAATGCAAATCAAAACCACAACGAGATACCATCTCATGCCAGTTAGAATGGCAATCATTAAAAAGTCACAAAACTATAGATGCTGGAGAGGATGTGGAGAAATAGGAATGCTTTTACACTGTTGGTGGGAGCATAAATTAGTTCAACCATGTGGAAGACAGTGTGGCGATTCCTCAAGGATCTAGAACCAGTAATACCATTTGACCCAGCAACCCCATTACTAGGTATTATACCCAAAGGATTATAAATCATTCTACTATAAAGACACATGCACACATATATTTATTGCAGCTCTGTTCACAATAGCAAAGACTTGGAACCAACCCAAATGCCCATCAATGATAGACTGGATAAAGAAAATGTGGCACATATACACCATGGGATACTATGCAGTCATAAAAAAGGATGAGTTAATGTCCTTTGCAGGGACATGGATGAAGCTGGAAACCATCATTCTTAGCAAACTAACACAGGAACAGAAAACCAAACACCGCATGTTCTCACTCAAAAATGGGAGTTGAACAATGAGAACACATGGACACAGGGAGGGAAACATCACACACTGGGGCCTGTCAGGGTTGGGGGCTAGGGGAGGGATAGCATTAGGAGAAATACCTAACATCGATGATGGGTTAATGGGTGCAGCAAACCACCATGGCACATGTATACCTATGTAACAAACCTGCACATTCTGCACAAGATTCCCAAAACTAAAAGTATATATGTATATATATAAAAGGGTATTCTGGGCTTGAAATACAAAAAAGTTAAATATCACCCAGTAAATATGCACAAAGACTTTGTATTAATGTAGGAAAATATTTATGTTAAAACATTTTGTCAAAAAAGCCAGATGCAAAATTACAAATATATTACCCTGTCTGTTTCATAGTCCTCTTTAAAGTAGCAAACCTAAGCAAACAAAAATAAAGCTGCTTTTTCAAATCTGGACAGAAATACACCAAAACATGAAACAATGGTGGCAATATGAGTTTTTTCTACTTTTCTATATTTTCCTAATTTTCTATAATAAACAATTAATGATTCTATAATAAAAAAAAACATGCATTATATTTATTTTAGGAGAAGCAATTACCTCAGAGTTGAGGCTTCAGAGAATGATATCTTGAAGTTTCAGGGAAATTGTAAAAATAGCCTGTATGTTTAGAACTTCGGAGAGTGATATTAAGGTGAGATCTGATTTTTAAAAGACTACTGTGTGACAACGTGCAGAATGACTTGGAGGCCAGGAAATAAAGGAAGAGATGCTTTGTGGCATGTTTGATGGTGCCCCGTGTGTAGATTTCACCTTGGCCAAGAGGGCCAAGTTTCTCTTCATGCTACCATCACACCACAGGTGTCTCAGAGTACCAAGGAGGCTGTTGCTTTCATCATACCCCAGGAATATCAACAAAGATTATAGCTATACCTTTCAAGAAAGTTAAATATTTTATGCCCATTCTTTCTAACTGCCAGTCTTCTGTTGCTGTATCTTTGCAGGGGCCCAAAGCAGTATCCAAATAGAAGAGAGGAGGTAGAACAATACTAAAAACAGGATTCTAAAACTAAAGAATATTTTGCCACCCATTTCTCAGCCTGAAGTAGGCCTGACCTAGGGAAGAGGAAAAGTTATAAATTTAATGAGACTTTTGAGTTTCACCAAAAACTTTAGTTTTTAAAACTGGACTGCACTTTAGTTTTTAAAATTTTTTACTCTTTAAAACTACTGTTTTTAGTGTGTCTTATTCACCTTAGTTAATTTAAAAAGGCACTTGCTTTAACGATTCTATAAATAAAATGACTGCCCACTAATATGTGATATCGTTCATTTAAAAACACTTGCTTTAATGATTCTATAAATAAAGTGACCACCCACTAATGTGTGATTTTTGTAAAGCATGGCATTTTTTGTAAAGCATGGTGTTTTTTGTAAGGCAGTATTTCTTATAAGAATCTTATTGATCACACAGGAGTGGTAAGAATGCCAAATGTAATGATGCATACAATCTAAACTAGACAGGCTGAAAGAATTTACACAATGTAAAAACATGCACATTAAAAATTAGCCCTGTGGACAAGATGCATGCAGCAGGAAGAGTCGGTGACAGAAGCTAGGGATCCTGTTATAATCAGTGGAGGGTCCATATGCAGTGAAACTGACTTTTTCTCTCCATTAGAGTAAATAACTTTTACTAACAGATACAGGTATTTCACACACATTCAAATACAGAAGGATGAACTTTGACCTGCTACCTCTACAGTCTACAATGACATAACTGTGGTCTATCTGATACTTCCAGGAAATCATAAAGAGTAAACCCCATGCAACTTCCACGTAAGTAGCAAGAAGCATCAAGTCATTTATTCTAGATTGAACTTTGAAGATGTTTAACTTTCAACCTTATATTTGTAAAGAACATATGTCTCCATAGGCTACATTTTCTTCACAACTGACGTGCACTTAGAGTGGGGAAACTGTGATGACTTGTTTCACGTAACAGTGATAACTGAAGTACTCTTAAAAACGTGAGAAATTTTTAATAAGATCTTTTATTAAACCTAACGTGTAACATGAATCATGTACAGCTTTAAGCCAAAAGGTAGAAGGGAGTGCATTTGAATTGTCATGCTTTTAGTTTTTATATTCTATAGCTTCTACCACTGTTCCAAAGAATGTAGCCAACCACAACTGCTTCTTTACTTACCAAATCAGGAATAGTTTGAATTCCTAGATTGGAGGAAATCCAAAATAAAAGAAACGCCACTTTTTAAAAAATCCCCCTGGGACCATTTTAGAAGCTAGACCAAAACTACAAATTATTCAAGTTTCCTGTTAAGCAGTGGTTTGGTTTTGTTATTTCCCTGTGTGTAATGGTCTCGAAGCAAACCACGTAAAAACTTGTTAACACTGCAAGAAAGTTGACCTTTGGTATACTTCCCATAAAAAATCAGAAATCTTCAACAGCAATTCAGAGTCAGGTTTTCTTTGTTTTTGTTTTGTTTTGTTCTTTATTAAATATACCCCCAAGTCTCCTGCTTTGCACTAACTGTTATGGCAAATGAGTTTTGGGGGTGCTATTCTTGACAACTTATGCCTAAAGGTCCTCTTATGGAGATTTCTCTGGTTTTAAAACAAGTTGGCAGATTCTGTGAAACTAAAGAGAAAAAGTCTCTCTGAATGATTTTAAGTTACTGCTTGAATTGCAAATTCATATTGGGGGAAAAAAACATTAAAGTAACTTGAAAGTCTCTCTTACTGGCAACTTCAAATGCAAAGTATTTTGTTTTAAATTTCTAAAGCGTAGGTTAAGGGATACGGTTTTCCAAAGCTGAATGTACTCATCTGGAGCTCAGCATTTCTGCTCTTCTAAAACTCCTAGGTGGAAACGCTATTGTTTTGACGACCTGTGATTGGATGAACTGATCCGTCTCAGCTGGTAGCATCCCTTTTCTTCCATGTTAAGCATTTTAAAAATTCTAGAATAGATGTGTCTTGCCAGTCTTAAATAGAAATTTCATTCCAAGTGTCTCCGGAGAGTCATATACTATTTACAGGAATCTATCTTCATTCTTCTCATTTTTATACACCTTGGAAACCAGTGTGGAAATGCTCACCATACTGCTTCTGCTCACCAACAGGAAGAAGCTTGATCAGCATTCAGCTGTAAGCACCTTCTAATTATTTTGATTAGTTACTCATGTTGACATGGTCTGGCATGAGAAGCTTGGTTTTATCCAATAAAGGAGGCTGCTTCTCACCCCTTGTATCTTTCTGTTATCCTTGGGATTTTGGTAGGATGTTGCCCTCTGGTAAGTTGGACATCTACTCTTTGTTCCAAGATGTGGTGCTGCTGGAAGTTCCCCTATGTATGCCTCAGGAGGGTGGTTGGCAGCGGTGGCTCTGACTCTAGTGACATTGACTGCTCTTGTAATTCCTCATCCCCACAGCCAGGTCAGCTAGACTGGACTGTTTATTGTGTGACAGTGACCAGAAAGGTTACATTCCTTGCCTGAGAGTTCTTCCAGGGTTGGTTTAGAATGGATCTGCAGGGCAGGTTTAAGGCCGAGCGGTGAGAAACAAAAATGCTGTACTTTGCCTTACCTACAAAGTCCATCATTGGGTAAACCAGCCGCTCCAGGATTAGGAGTATTTGGAGACTAATCGGTCATATGCTATGCAAGATGGGTCTCTTTTTATCTCACTTATCTCATTTCAGGGGCAGGACAAGTTCCACAATGCCACACAGCATGTGTTTAGGAAGAGACTTTACTGGAAAAAGGGACGAATTATTGGGCTAAATTATTGGGAAGGTAATTGGAAGAATTATCAAGGGAAAAGACAGCAGGTCACCATTCTCCCATCATCCCACAGAGAAGTATGCTGGAGCAGGGTGCCCTGCTGGATGTGCAGTGTGGGTCTATATTCCAATAGTGGAAACTAACCCCTTGATATCGTTTTTATAGGGCACATGTGAGAAAGCAGCCTGTTGCAGGGAGAGACATGCTGCTGGAGGCTGAGGTTTACAGACTTTGTCTAGGAATGCTAGTCATCCAGCATATGGCAACTTTGAGCTTATGGGAGATTGCGTGGGGCTGGAGGGACGGGTTGGAAAGGGGGCTGGTCACTCGAGCAGCTGGTGTGAGTGCAGCCTCTCATACTGTGAGAAGGAGCCTCCCATCCCAGCTGGCCGATTGTCCTGGCAACCAAGAATGAGAATTTTGAGGTCACTTCTGGCTCTTCTGATGGATTGCCTCACAATATGGGGGAGAGGAAAAAAAAAAAGAGGAAACAGGTGAATTCCAGCTTTCAGGCCTAAATAATTGCATATCTAAAGGAGGAGCAGGACGGGAGCAGGTAGGAATTCCAAGAAGAGAAGATGGGAGAAGTTTGAGGAAAAGACAAAGGTATTTATATTAAAAAGCAGCCACCATTTCCTTGGTTGCACAGACAAATGAGAATGTGTTGAAAACTAAACTGATAAGCCTGCCAAATTCAAATAATTTCATCAGCTATTTTCTGATAAAGTGGGTTAGAAGACAAATGCCTATTAACTTGTTCAAGAGAAGAAATATTAAAATAATTGTGTTCTTTTGCCCTCACCCCACTCTCAGAATAGTAGAAGCCAGTAGTTTCAGTACTGTCACAAATTTATTTAATGGAGTTGCTGCCTGGGCATTCATTTTAGACCTAACAGAAGTTACTGGAACCCGGTAGTACCCCGTCGCATTTGACCAGGTGAAAACTTCCTCTCCCTGTGTGGTTGTTTACAATATAGCCCACGTGTTCCTCATCCCACAGCTGCTGGCCATGATAAAACCTAATGGCCCACACCAGAGTCATGTTAATAAGTTCCCCCCTTCGTCTGTGTTTTCTTTAAACCAGACAATTCACAACCCCCTCAGGAAGCCTAATGGGCCTTAATGAAAGCCTCGTCCCACATGTGCTCTCTCCTCTCTCGCTCCCTACTTGGTGGTTGAGCTCCCTGTTGCCTCCAGACTTCCTGTGGGCCTCCCGTTGGGACCCCTAACCTCTCTGGGATATGTAAGTCATACATTTCTTCTGTTTCATGCAATTTGGTTTCACCTCCTCATTGTGTCTCACATGACCATCACACTTGAACCAGGGCTCTCCTAGCGAGTGGCTATCTTGGTTTATGGCCATTCTCCACAGAGACCTCGAGACCAAATTAGAAACTACAAAAATCACAACACAGTACTTACAGTTTTAACATTAAGCTAGTAAACAATTTAGTCCATAATGCCTTAGGACTGAACCTTCAGCAAGTCACTGTAGGCTATGGGGCTGAGAACTTGCATTTAGAAATGATGTGTGGGCAAAGTTATCACAGCATATTGTTTTGAAATAACAGGATTGCAAATAACTAAAATCATTAAAAGGGTAGTCATGACATAAATTATGTTATACAATTCAATAGAATATAATGCAGCTGTAAAAAAAAAAGTGAGGATACTTTGTTATTCACTGATTCTTAATGACATCCAAAATTCATTGTTAGGTTAAAAGAAGGTGCCAAACAATGTACGGTCTATACTATCACTGGTGTAAGAAGGAATGGTAGTGGTGGGGAGTACATGTAGGCATGGTCTTCTATAAATATAGAATATTTTTGGAAAGATGTGCAAGAAACAATGTTCATTGCCTTCAGGAAGGGGTCACCAGGTGGCTGGGGGCAAAGGTGAGCACTATCTTGTCAAAATATATTTTGTGTCTTTTGAACCATATGAATGTATTATTTACTTTGAAAAAAAAATGTGGTTTAAAAACAGCATATAAAACCTTACATATTTTCTCTTTCAGACAAAGTTTCTCTGCATTTGTTCATTGTCTTTCACTAAAAATTTTTTTTTTTTTGATTCTTTGTTGAAAGATAGTAGAGTGTATTTTTAAGTTTGGTGAAGAGTGTGAACTTTGGAGTCAGATAGACCTGGGTGGAGAGCTGGTTCCACCAATGAATGGCTATGGGAACTTATGTAGCCTGCCTTACCTGAATCTCAGATTTCTTGCTTACAAAATGAAGTTGGGGATACTCTTCTTAGGGCTTATTGTGAGAAGTATACCAGGTAAATCTACACAAAATTCTAGCAGAGTTTCTAAGAAACTCTAAATGCCCAAAAAGTGATAGCTATTACTACTAAGTGTAATTTAATGGTTAATTTTTCTTTTGCTATGCTGAAATATGAACATACTGAGAGGGTTTGGGGCTCAATCAGACCTATGACAATTTGGTCATTTTCATTTATCAGGTTATCAATAAAGTCTAAGGATGAGAACTGTGTGAAAACTATAGGTAGTTGTATTCTATTTTGCTGCATAATAAATTCTTCAGAACTTAGCAGTGCTGAGCAAATATTTACATTCTTTCTGAAAATTAGGAATCTGAGAATGGCTTAGTTAGGTGGTTCTAGCTCAGGGTCTCTCATGAAGCTGGAGTCAAGCTGTCAGTTGGGGCTGTTGTCTCTGAAGGTTTGACTGGGGCTGGAGGATCCACATCCAAAATGGCCTGCTTGACTTGGCTGTTGGCAGGAGACCTCAGGTCCTTGCCATGTGGGCCTCTTCTTAGGCCTACTTGGGTGTTCTCACAACATGGAAGCTGGTTTCTCCCCAGTGAGTGGTCTCCCCTAAAAAAAGCAGGGGATCTTAGGCCAGGCGTGGTGGCTCATGCCTGTAATCCCAGTGTTTTGGGAGGCTGAGGCAGGTGTAGTACGAGGTCAGGAGATCAAGACCATCCTGGCTAAGACGGTGAAACCCCATCTCTACTAAAAATACAAAAAATCAAGGGGATCTTTTAGGACATGGGCCAAAGTCACACAGCATCACTTCTGCCTTACTTGATTCCTTAGAAGCTGGTCACTATGTCCAGCCTGTACTCAAGAGGTAAGGAATTAGGCTCCTTCTCTTGAGGGACAAACAGCAAAGAATTTGTGGACATATTTTGTAAAATACCACAAAAGAGTATCCTTATAATTTATCGTTCAAACTTGGACACTTTTAGAAGTGAAAAATGGTGTTATTAAAAACCAAGACTGGACAGTAAGTGCAAACTGGGACCCTCCTGAGCAAAACAGGCTGTATAGTCACTGAGGTATACATCTTCAACCTCTCATGAAAGTAAGTCTCAGATCAAGAGGTGTACAAATACCTGTTACAAGCAGACTCCCAGTCATACCACTTGCTCTGTAAGCTCGGTGTAGTCCTGATAACTCTGATCATTTAGGAACTCTAGTAACCACTTTGCCTGAAAGGCTCATTCCCAGGAAAAATGAGAAAGTGTTCTGACTGAAAGATCAGCTAACTTTCTAATTGTGTCAGACAAAAGAACCCTTGATTAGGGGGAGGCATGCAAGATAGGGTTCTACATTTTAGGAGTCTTTTCCCAAAGTGTTAAGCTGCCAGGCTCTTCATTTCTCATACTTCTGTTCATCCACGAGTAGAGGCATATCATTCATTTCTCTATTGAAAATGGTCTTATATAATCTCTTCTGAAACTCTTTAAGTGCAGATTCAGATAGCAAGTTTTGAAGCTCTGGTAGAATTATCCAGAGTACAGCATCTTTCATATGCAGCCCACCTTTCAGGTATGAGTTTATGATTAGAGTACATCGAGTGTTAAGCATCTTCTTGGGTACAGATTAACGCTAATTTAAACAGACACCTACAAATCACATTATCTATGCTGAAGTACTTTAAATTTCAGACAGCATAAAAAAACTCGATAACTGGGTTTCCAAGCAACCAACCTTCAGTTTTAAACAATTCCATTAAAGAACTATCATTTCAAAAGGAAAATGGAAGTTACAGGCTAGAGAAATTCAGATTCGTAATAACAATTTTTTTCCTACAGAAATTTCTATGTAAAGTGTTTTCTTTAATAGTGGACATAGCTATAAAATTCTCCCCCCATCCTTATTGAGGTATAACTGACAAAAACTGTATATATTTAAGATATACAATGTGATGTTTTGATAAACATATACATTATGAAACGATTCCCCCACCTAATTAACAACCTATTCCTTCACATAGTTACCTTGTTTTTTTGAGGGGAGATGAGGGGTGTGTGCAAGATCTACTTAAGATCTATCTTAGCAAGTTTCAAGTACACAATACGTTGTTATTAACTGTAACCACTATGTTGGACATTAGCTCTCTAGAACTTTCTGAGAGCTTGTACCCTTTGACCCACATTTTGCCATCGCTCACCTGCCTCCCTGGGGGCAACCACTATTCTACTCTGTAAGTTCAACATTTTTAGATCCCACATTCTATGAGTTTGACTTTTTTAGATTTTAGAATTTTAGATTCCCAGATCCTGACAACCTCAATTCTACTGTTTCTATGGGTTCAACTTTTTTAGATTCCATCTTATAGATTTTTTATTTAAGTGAGATCATGCAGCATTTATCTTTCTGTGTCTGGCTTATTTCACTTAGCTTAATGCCCTCTAGGTTTATTAATGTTTTTACAAATGGCAGGATTTCCTTCTTTTTAAAGGCAGAATAATAATTCATTATATACCACATTTTCCTTACCCATTTATCCACTGACAAATACTTAGGTTATTTCCATATCCTATTCCATTGACTATGGTGAATAATGGTGCAATGAACATGGATGTGTAGATATCCCTTTGAGATGCTGATTTTATTTCCTTTGGATATATTCTCAGAAGTGAAATTGTTGGATTATACAATTTTTATTTTAGTTTTATTTTTAGGTTTCTTGAGGAACTGCATACTGTTTTCCATAATGGCTGTAATAATTTACACTCCCACCAATAGTGTACAGAATTCCCTTTTCTCTACATCCTTGCCGACATTTGAAATTTTTGACTTTTTGATAATAGCCACTCTAACATGTGTGAAGTGATGTCTCCTTGTGGTTGTGATGATTAGTGGATGCTGACCACTTTTTCATATAGCTGTTGACCATTTGTACGTTTTATTTGAAAAAAAAATATCTATTCAGACCCTCTGCCCATTTTTATTATTTATTTATTTATTTATTTATTTATTTTGCTCTTGAGTTGTATGAGTTCCTTTTATATTTTGGATATTAGCCCCTTACCACATATATAGTTTGCAAATATTTTCTCCCATTCCATGGGTTGCCTTTGCATTTTGTTGGTTGATTCTTTCACTGTGCAGAAACTTTTTACTTTGGTGTAGGCCCACTTGTTTATTTTTGCTTTCATTGCCTGTGCCTTTGGTGTGATATTCAAAAAATCACTGCCAAGTACAACATCAAGGAGGATTTCCCCTAGGTTTTCTTCTAGTAGCTTTATAGTTAAGGTCTTATGTTTGAGACTTTAATGCATTTTGAATTGAATTTTCACATATGTAAGATAAGGGGACAATTTCATTCTTTTGCATGTAGATACCCAGTTTTCTTGGCACCATATTTTCTGAAGAGGTTATTCTTACCCTATTGTGTATTGTTGATGCTTTTGTCAAAGATTAGTGACTATACATGTGAGATTATTTCTGTGTTCCCTGTTCTGTTCTATTTTTCTGTGTGTCTGGTTTTATGCCAGTACCATATTGTTTTGATTGCTATAGTTTTGTGATATAATTTGAAATTAGGTAATGTGATGCCTCTAGCTTCCCCCCCACCTTTGGTGTCTTTATAGTTTCGTACACACTTTAGGATTTTTTTGTTTCTATGGAAACATGCGATTGGAATTCTTATATGGATTGTATTGATCACTTTGGGTAATATGAACATTTTAACATTAATTCTTCCAATCCATGAACATAGGATATCTTTCTATTTATTTGTGTCATCTTCAATTTCTTTTGTCAATGTTGTATAGTTTTCAGTGTTCAAATCTTTCACCTCCTTGGTTAAATGTATTCCTAAGTTTAATGCTTTTTGATGCTATTCCAAATGGGATTATTTTCTTGACCTTTTCCCCCTAGATCATTCATTGTTAGTGTATAGAAACCACTGACAGGCTGCAATGGCTCACAGCTATATCCCAGTGCTTTGGGAGGCCAAGAGGGGAGGATCACTTGAGGCCAAGAGTTCAAGACTAGCTTGGGCAATAAAGCGAGAGAGAATGAGAATGTTACCTAATTTTGTATGTTGATTTTGTATCCTGCTACTTTACTGAAATTGTATAGTTCAAACAGTTTTTTTGGTGGAGCCTTTAGGGCTTCTACATACAGGATTATATTATCTGCAAACAGACAATTTTACTTCTTCCTTTCTGATTTGGATGCCCTTATTTATTTTCCTTACCTAATTATTCTGGATAGGACTTTCATTACTATATTAAATGGAAATTCTGGAGAATTAGGTGTTGTTGTCTTATTCCTGATCTTAGAGGAAAAGCTTTCAGCATTTCACCATTGAATACGATGTTTGCTGTAAGCTTATAGTATATAGCATTTATTATTTTGAGGTACATTTTTTCTATACCTAATTCATTGAGAGTTTTAATCATAAAATAATAAATTTAAAAAAATGCTTTTCCTGCATTTCTTGAGATGATCATTTGGTTTTCTTCATTCTGTTAATGTGATGTATCACATTTATAGATTTGCATATATTACAACATCTTTGTATCCTCAGGATAAATCCAACTTGAACATGCTGTGTGATTCTTTTAATGTTCTGTTGAATTTGGCTTGCTAGTATTTCATTGAGGATTTTTGCATCTATATTCATTAGGGTTATTAGCCTGTAGTTTTCTTTTCTTGTAGTGCCCTTGTCTGTTTTTGATATAAAGGTAATGCTGGCCTCATAAAATAAGTTTGATTCCCTCATCTTTAATATTTTTGAAGAGTTTAAGGCAGATTGGTTTTTTTTTTTTTTTAATGTTTAGTAGAATTGACCAATGAAGCCAATCTGTCCTGAGCCTTTTTATTGGGAGATTTTTGATTGCTGATACAATCTCCTTACTCATTATTAATCTGTTCAGATTTTCTATTTCTTCATGATTCAGGTAGGTTGTATGTTTCTAGGAACTTGTTCATTTTTTTCTAGGTTATCCAATTTGTTGGCACTTAATTGTTCATAGTAGTCTCTTATGATCCTTTTTATTTCTGTGACATCAGTTGTAATGTGTCCTGTTTCATTTTTGATTTTCAGTCTTTTTCTTAACTATTGCCAATTTTATCTTTTCAAAAAACAAATTTTTAGTTTTGATCTTTTCTATGGTTTAGTCCTTATTTCATTTATTTTTGTTTTAATCTTTCCTTCTGAAAACTTTGCATATAGTTTGTTCTTTTTTTGTAGTTCTTTGGAGTGTAAGGTTTATTTAAGATTTTTTCTTTTCATGCAGGCACTTACTGCTATTAATTTCCCTTTTATAACTACTTTTGCTGCATTACCTAAGTTTTGGTATGTTGAGTTTGCATTTTCATTTGTCTCAGATATTTTAAATTTCCATTTTGACTTCTTTTTTGGTCTAGTGATTATTCAGGAATGTATTTAATTACCACATATTTTGGATCCTTCCAGTTTTTCTCCTGTTATAAATTTCTAATTTCATATAACTGTGATTTTAAAAAACTACTGGATATGATTTCAATCTTCTTAAATTTGGGATTTGTTTTGTGGCCTAACATTTGATCTGTCCTGGAGAATGTTCTGTGTATGCCTGAGAAGGATGTGTACCCTGCTACTTTGGGATAGAATGTTCTGTACATGTCTGTTAAGTCTGGCTGGTGTAAAATGAACTTTAAGTCCAGTGCTCCAATGCTTTTATGTTATCTTTTCTGTTAGGATGATCTGTCCATTGTTGAAAGTAGGGTATTGAAGTCCCCTACTATTATTGAATTGTTATGTATATTTCCCTTGGGATCTGTTAATATTTGTTTCATATATTTAGGTGCTCTGACATTATGTGCATATATATTTATAGTTATGTCCTTTTGATGAACTGACACCTTTATCATTATTCAATGACACTTTTTGTCTCTTATGACAGTTTTTGACTTAGTCTATTTTGTCTGATGTTAAGTGTAACCACTTTGCTCTCTTTTGGTTAATATTAGCATGGAATATCTTTTTCTATACCTCCACTTTCAGACTATGAATGGCCTTAAAGCTAAAGTGAGTCTGTTGAGAGCAGCATATAATAATTATTATTATTTTTAAAATCTATTAAGCTGCTCTATGTCTTTTGATTGGAGAATTTACTTACATTTAAAGTAATTGTTTATAGGTAGGGACTTACTATTGCCATTATGTTAAATGTTTCTAACTGTGCTATAGTTCCTTTGTTTCTCTCTTATTCCTGTCGTTGTGATTTCATGATTTTTTATATTGGTATGCTTTGGTTATTTCTCTTTATCTCTTGTGTATCTACTATAGGATTCTGCCTTGTGATTACCATGGGTTTTACATGAAACATCTTATAGTGTAACAGTCTATTTAAAGATCATAAAACTTAAATAGCACACAAGAGGTCTCAACCTTTACTTCTTTACACTCTATATTTTATGTGTTTGTTATCTCAACTTACATTGTTGTATATTATGTATTTGTTAACAAAATTTTATAGCTACAATTATTTTTAAATCTTTTGTCTTTTAACTTACATACTAGAGTTTAAAAGTGATTTACACAAGATCGTTAACAGTATTAAAGAATTCCAAATTTGACTATACATTTACCTTACCAGTGAATTTTATATTTTTATGTGTTTATGTTACAAACTAGCATTCTTTCACTTCATTGGCTTGAAAAATTCTCCTTAGCATTTCTTATAAGGCAGGTCTAGGAATGAACTTGCTGAGCTTTTTTTTTTTTTTTTTTTAATCTGAGAAAGTATCTCTCCTTTATTTCTGAACAACTTTGCCAGTTAAAATATTCTCCATTAACAAATTTTTTTCTTTAATAGTTTTGAATGTATCTTCCCATTCTCTCCTGATCTGCAAGATAAATCTGCGGATAACCTTTGAGGTTCCACCATATGTGGAAAGTCACTTCTTTCTTGCTGCTTTCAAAATTCTCTGAGTTTTGACAATTGATTATAATGTGTCATGGTGAAGTCTTCATTGGGTAAAGCCTATTTGGGAACTTCTGAGCTTCATGGACTTTGGATGTTTATTTATCTTCCAAGATTTGGGAAGTTTGCAATCATTAATTCTTTGAATAAGTATCTTTCTCTTTCTCTCTTCTCCTTCTAAAACTCCTATAAGGTGTATATTTGTTCACTTAATGGTGGCCCATGAGTCCTGCAGGGTTTGTTTACTCTTTTTCATTCTTCTTTTTCTTTGTTCTCCTCAGAGTGAATAATTTCAAAAGCCTTGTCTTTGAGTTCACCAATTCTTTCTCCTGATCGATCTCATCTGCTGTTGAAGTTCTCTGTTGTATTTTTTTTCACTTCATTACTTGTATTCTTCAGCTCCAGGATTTCTATTTGGCTCATCTGTGATTTCTCTTTGTTGAACTTTCTATTTTATGTCTTATTTTTCTGATTTTGTTGAGGTGTCTGCGTTATCTTGCATCTCAATGAGCTACCTTAAAATAATTATTTTTAATCCATTTTCAGACAATTCCTAGATCTCCATTTTGAGGTGGTTAGTAACTGGACAATTATTTTGTTCCTTTGGTGTTGTCATGTTTCTTTGCTTTTTCATGTTTCTTGTGGCCTTCCAGAGATGTCTGCACATTTGAGGGAGCAGTAAATGTTTCCAGATTTTATGGACTGGCTTCAGTGGAGAAAGCCTTTCACTTGCAGGTATGTGTTAGGGTGCTGGCTGGCAGGGTGCAGTGGTGCAGTCTCCATGTAGCTCTGTCAACTGAGGTCACCATCTGTGAAGACTGTGGGAAACCTTGGTGGCCTAGGCTGTGGGAGTCTGCAGTGGCAGCAAAGGTTATTGGGGAGCTTTGTCTGATACTCAAGTTTTGGCATAATTCAGCCCAATGTTATCCTATAGAAAAATAATATGAGCAACATATGTAACTTAAAATTTTCTAGTGCGCACATTAAAGTAGAAAGGCACAGATGAAGTTAATTCTAGTAACATATTTTATTGAAAATATCTGGTAATGTGTAATCAATATAAAAACATGTGATATTTTACTTTTTAAAATTAAGTGTCCAAAATCTGGTATGTATTTTACATTTACAGAAAATTTCTCTTTAGCCATATTTCAAGTGCTGAGTAGCCACATGTAGCTAATGGCTACTGTATTAGAAAGCACAAACAAGGCCGGGTGCGGTGGCCCACTCCTGTAATCCCAGCACTTTGGGAGGCCGAGTCGGGCGGATCACAAGGTCAGGAGATCGTGACCATCCTGGCTAACACAGTGAAACCCTGTCTCTACTAAAAATACAAAAAATTAGCCAGACATGGTGATGGGCACCTGTAGTCCCAGCTACTTAGGAGGCTGAGGCAGGAGAATGGCATGAACCCAGGAGGCGGAGCTTGCAGTGAGTTGCGATTGCACCACTGCACTCCAGCCTGGGTGACAGAGCGAGACTCCGTGTCCAAAAAAAAAAAGCACAAACTAGTCCCACTCTATTGTGATAACCTTAAATTTCTGTCAACCACATCTCTCATTCTTCCCTGAAAACACACTGCTATAGTCTGATTGTTTATGTCCTCCCCAAATTTATATGGTAAAATCCTAATGTCCAAGGTGATGGTAATAGGAGGTGAGGCCTTTATGAGGTGTTAGATAATCAAGCCTCCACCCTCATGACAGGTATTAGTACGCTTGTAAGAGATACTCCAGAGAGCTAGCTAGCCCCTTTTACCACGTAAGGACACAGCAAGAAAGGTGTCAGCTGTGAGCCAGGAAATGGGCTCTTACCAGACACTGTATCTGCTGGTGCCTTGATCTTGGACCAGCATCTAGAACAGTGAGAAATAAATTGCTGTTGTTTATAAGCCTTGTGGTTTATATTTTGTTATAGAAACTTGAAAAATCTAAGACACTCCAAGATTATCTGCCTCATATTTTCATAGGCAGTGTTCCCTTTTCTTGGAAACTCCTTCGTCTCAGTCCTTTAAATCTTGCCTACCTTCTAGTATCATCACAAATGTAAGACAAAACTTTTCCACCCAGATGAAATACATTTATTCACTTATCTTCTGCTGCCACAGATCATCATAATTTACACATACATTTTATTCCTTTTTATTACTATCTCAAGAGAAAGTATTGAGGCTTATTTTTGTTTTTCTTCTCAGGCCTAACATATTCCCTTGTGTATAGTGATTACTCAATAAACATTTGTTGTTTTAAAGTGGATTGTGTTGAATTCACTGCAAAGGAAAGGCAACTATCTATTGAAAAGCAATTGATAGTAAGTAAAACATCTGCCAAACCAATATGTATTCTACCTACAAGAAAACCAGAGAGCTGTCTTTGTTACTCTATAGCCTAAACAACAGTTAATTATATGGAAATTGTTCATATTGTGTGGTAATTAGAGTTATCTTTAAGTTGATGATTATATTTTATTTAGCTATTATTACTTTAAGACTATGCAAAACTCTCCCTCTCCATTTGGTATATTGTCTACTAAGCTAGAATATTGTCATTTATTAGAAACCGTCATTTAATCTATTATAAGGCACTGAAGATTGTTGAAAGGGATGGAAAGAATTGGGACCTGCTTTGAAAAAAAATTTATGAAGTGATCAAATCTCCCTGAGTCCCATTCTATCTAAAAAGAGAATTCCAGCTGTTCTAGAAAAAAATAGTGAAGTAGCACTAGAGCACTAGTGTAAGAGCTAAAGAGGAAAGAAACATGAAAAGCAGCTCAACCATCAAAGACAGGTTTATTTTGGAGAATAAACCTGAGAGGGACTTCAGACCGATTTTGGTCAGGAGACTTCTCTCTTACAGACTAAGAGTATTTAATTCAGGGTGAGAGAACTTATCACAGGCTTGGAATGTTTCTGTGTGGGGGAGAAGTTTATTTGCAGGGTTGGAATGTCTCTGGTTGGAGGGGAGGTTATCTTGGGGCTGGCATGACTCTGATCGGGGAAGGGTTTATCTTATGGTTGGAATGTTTCTGGTCAGAAGTGACATTTGTGGTTTATGGTCACGCTGACCTTAGCCATTAGGCTGATGCCCTTTGGATTTAGGTGGTTTTTGATCAAGGTGAACTTTAAAATGGCGATGCTTGTCCAAGATGGCAATCTTCCTGCTCTGTCAATCCAGACTCTATAGTTATAAAAAGGATGAGGGGTGGTGTGTTCTTTCTGGCTACTTCCTGTTGACGAGGGGATGGAGAGTTTTTTGGTCTCAGATTGACTGCAGGATGTAGATGTCTTGGGGTAATTGTGAAATGGCCATGATCCTGTCGGTTAAAAATCTTTGAAAAAGGGTAATTAGGCAGTCTAAGAACATTAGGCCTAGACGTATCATTAGGAGAGGGCCCAGAGGTGGGATGACCCATGCTATGATTTTGTTCTCAAACCAATAATCTATTTGGTTGTTTTGTTATACCCTTAGCTTTTTAGCCCTTTAAGTTTTTCAGCAGTGGTACTAGGCCTGATTGATAGATACAGAAACAACATTCTTCACCCAATGAGAGGCAGAGGCCTCTTTTTCAACGGTTATAGGATCTAGTCCCCACCTGTTTTGGAGGACCGTACCAGAGTCGAGTAGTCTAGTTAGTCTTGGACTCTTAGAAGGCTTCGGGCTATATCTTCTAAAGAGGCCTGTAGTTCTGTTGAAAGAGCCTTAAAGTATGTTAAGGAGATGACTAATCTGCCTGTTCCCATCCAAGTCCAGAGGTTATACCCAAAGCAGCCATTAAGGGAAGGATGTGGATGGCCCTTCTTTTCCTAACCTATTGAATGGATGGGATGGGCAAAGGTTAATTGGGGGAACTAGTCTAGTGTGGAGGAGATAGATAAACTAAGGTACAGGTTCCAGTCCAGTTGGTGGGGAGACAAAGATATGTGTTGGTGCCACACAAAAAGAACAAACCTTTGTCTTAAATATAGGCAGAGATATGGAAAGAGAATAAGTGAATTAAAGATGGAGTGTTTTTTCTTTCCTGTGGTTCATTACTCCAGATGGACAAGGAGGAGGCCAGAGAGACACTTATTGTAGTAGAAATATAGGAAGAGTTATTTTTTACACATTTAATGTGATCGATGTTGTACCATTGACATTAAGCCATGGAAAAAGATGGGCACCAGGGACAGCACAAGTTAGGCTGGAGGCATTGCTTAAGGGAGAGGCCATAAAACAAGTCAAATGCAGAAATGTTCCGTTTGCTTCAGGTGACACTTGGTAGTCAAATCAGTTAGCCTGATGGTCACAGAGGTGATTAATAATGATGGTGCGGTTGCATTGGTTAGGTGTTAAGGATCTTACAGGGAGATTTCCCTCAGAGGCTGAAAAGCAAAGTGAAGCTTCTTGTAAAAGGGGGTATATTTAGTTATAGGGACTTCAATGGGAGGGCCTTGGGGCTTGAAGCATTGTAGGGAGTTGTAATAGGTTTGAAATAATTTGTTAGCCTGACTGGCCCTGGAAGTGGGATAATTACTGACCAGGGTGTCAGCTCTTTCAGAAAAGGAAGCTCTTTGGAGTTTATAAATTAGGGTTATGCTTCCTCTTAAAAGGTCATAAAGGGGTACAGGAAGGGCTGTGTAAGCTGAGGAAGACAGTGATAAGCACATCCAGGATTCCAGAGCAAAGGAGGAGTTAGCTTGCAGCAAGAGATTGTGTACGGTTTATAGAGCATTCTAGCTTGAGAGCAATGAGGATTGGTTGCATTGGTAAGGTTCATATACTCAGGGAATTTATATTTAAAAAAAAAAAAAAAGCAAAAAGAGAAAAAGGTTATTTGGATAGGAGTAAAGTCCTAGAAAGTTCCTTGAAGCCATAGGTCCCATAGAACAGTAAGGAGCTGATCAGGATGTATAATGGGAGTTTCATAAGGGTACTACTGAAGGTCTGTAACAAGGTTGGTTAAGAAGTGATGAAAGTTTGGTAGAGAAAGAGACATAAGTGGCTTATGTGGATTTCTCTTCCTTTTCTTACAGGATTCAAGTGAGGCAAAGGGAAGTGGGTCTTACGGAGACACAAGAGAAGGCTGAAGGGGTTTTAGATTTGGTTGTTTGGGTATGTGGGGAAGGGAAATCTGTTTTCTTGAGAGAAATATAATGAATTCAGTTGGGGAGTCCCTGGAGTTTTGCTGCCATGGGCGTCATAAGGATGATTTGGTAAAGTCCCTTCCATTTAAGTGCGAGGGGGAATTGGGGGTAGGACTGGGATCTTTTATCAGAACCCAATCTCCTGACTGTAGGAAGGGATTAGAGGAGTTGGCAATGGATTGTGGCAGGTATTTGTCAGCATATTCCCAAATGAAATGGTGGATGGTATGTAGAAGAGGGGAAATGAGAAGATTTGGTAGAATTGGCGCTTGACCCTGAGGTCGAACAAAGGGGGCGAGTGGTCTTCCATACATGAGTTCAAAGGGGCTGAGCATTACGGGTTTACCTGGGAGTGCCCCAATTTTTAAGAGGGCCAAAGGTAAAAGTGTAACCCAGTCTTTATGTGTTTGGAGTACCTGGTGAGGGTGTTTTTTAGAATGCCATTCATTTTTTCAACCTTTCCTGAAGATTTGAGGTTGACAGGGGATGTGTAGCTTCCAGGTGATTTGTAGAGTTTGTGCAAGTGTTTGAGCAATTTGAGAGATGAATTCAGGACCATTGTTGAATTGAAAAGAAAGAGGCACCCTGAACCTGGGTATGCTTTCTGCTATTAATTTTGAGGTGACAGTAGAAGCCTGTTTTTGGTCATGGGAAAAGCCTTGACCCATCCTGAAAAGGTATTGAGCAGAATTAGAGGAAATTGAACCTTTTTAACTGGGGGCATATGGGTAAAAGCAATTTGCCAATCCTGTCCTGGAAGGTGTCCCTGGCTTGATGGGTTAGGAAAGAAGGGGGTCTGGTGTGGGAGTGGGGTGAAGCTTTTTGGCAAATAGAACATTGATGGGGAATGGCTTTCAGTTGTTCCTGTATGGGAACTTAAGAAATGTTGTAGAGGGGAACGGCTAGTCTGGAAGAGGTTGTGAATGTCCCATAAAAGGGTTGTTTTTTTCAAGGTCAGGCAGGACTAATTTGTTTTGTATGAACCAGTATGGGGGTTTGAATTGTGCTCCCATCATGACTAGTTGTTGTATTTGGTGTTCTGGATAAAAGGAGGGGATATGTTGTACGAGGGGAAATAGGTACTGGGGCATTGGATAATTGGTTGAGGTGTATTTTGCCCGATAGTCAGCGTCATGGTTTCCTACCAAAATGTGGCTTTTATCTGATTGATGTCCTCTGCAATGGGTAACTGCAACCTTTTCTGGAAGTAAAGCTGCCTTTAGTAAATAATAGATTAGTTTTTCATTAATGATAGGAGTTCCCTTAGCCGTGAGATAGACTTGCTCACTCCAAATTTAGGCACTGGAATGGGTGATGTTATAGGCACATTTAGAATTGGTGTATCTATTAACTTGTGTGTTTTTTGCTAGGGTTAGTGCTCTTATTAGGGCAACTAATTCTGCTTGTTGGGAGGATGTGCCCAAAGGCAAGGGGGCAGGCTCTATGACTTTTCTAGGTGGGAGAGAGTGAGTATCATCATGATATCCCTCAATGACGGCAAATCCTGCTTGGATGGGAGGGTTTTTTTGATGCGCTGCCATCTGTAAACCTGTCTGGGGCTCCCTTTATGTGAGTAGAAGTAAGGTGGTGAAACATGATGAAAGAACTTTCAATTAAATCAGAGCTTGAGTGTTGGTTGGGGTCCAAAATTGGTGTTGAAGGCAAAAGAGTGGTGGGATTGGTGGGGAGCATCTAATGAAGAGATAGAATTGTTGAAGGAGAGTTGAATGTAAGGCTTGCATGTGAGAGAATGAGATGGAGGTGAGTGCCTTATGGCTGAGCATATTTTGCAGACTATGAGAAGAAAATACCTGAAGGTGTTCATAGAATGTGAGTTTTTGTGCCTCAGGGATATTCAGAGAGGCTGTGGCCAAAATTTTTAAGCAAAGGGGCCAGCTTTTGTAAATGGAGTCTAGTTGTTTTGAAAAATATGCCACAATTTGGAGGGAATCTCCCATGGGTTGGGCTAAGAGTCCAAGGGCCTGATTATGAGAACTATGTAAATATAGAATAAAGGGTCTCAGGGAGTTGGAAGGCCTAAAGCAGGAGCCGGTAATAAGGCACATTTTAGGTGACAGGAAGCACGATAAAGGTCTGGAGTGAGAACGAGTGTTTGGTTAAGATTTCCTTTTGTATGGTCATAATGAGGTTTAGCGATAATGGCAAAATTTGCTATCCATAATCGGAAATATCTCGCTAATCCAAGGAAAGAAAGTAAGTCCCTTTTTGTTTTAGGAAAAAGCATTTGTTGAGCACCTTGCTTTCGTGCTGGTGGAATTTCTCAAGTATTTAGAGTTACAATTAATCCTAGGTATGAGATTTTTGAAGAGGTTAATTGGGCCTTCCTTTTGGATATCTGTTACCCACATTCAGCGAAAAAGTGTAAAAGCCTGATGGTATGTTGAATACAATGTGGCAGTGTTTTGTATGGGGTTTCTTGTATGGCCTTCATGACAACAACAGAAATGGATGAATGTTATGATGGGCATTGATATTTGGCTAATATTGATAGGCTCACCCCAGTATCCAAAAGAAATAATCTTATCAGATACCGTCCCAATTACCCTGGGTTCCATGGACTAACTGGATGTGGGGACAAAGGATCCTGGGCACCCTCAGTCTTCCATTGTTAGTGCCAGCAGTGAAGAGAATTCCTCCTGTGATGGTCAGGAGGCCTCATTATGGGCCACACCAAATAGGGAGGGTGTCCCCATTGAGAGCAGTCCATTTTCCAGTGTCCCTAAAGACCACAAGTTGAACATGGCTTGGCAAGGGGCCAGGACAAGACTTTGCCCAGTGTCCAAGGTTGCCACATTGGAAACAGACTTCTGGAGAGGTGAGGCAGTTTCCCTTTGGGTTATTGGGAGGCTTTTGTGTAACTGATTTTTGGACAGCAGAGGCGAGCATCTGGTATTTTGGACAGAGATATTTGTCTTTTTGAATTTTTTGTTCCTCATCTCAAAGACACGGACGGCTGCATTTAGGAGGTCCTGCTGAGATGTCTGGGGACCCTTCTCTAATTTTTGTAATTTTTTTTCCGGATATCTGGGGCAGGCTGGGAAATAAATTGGAGGTGGAGAAAAGTTTGCCTTTCTCTAGATTCTGGGTCCAGATTGGTATATTTTAGCATAGCTTCAGTGAGGCGTGATAAGAAAAGGGCAGGATTCTCCTTGGGCTCCCGTGTACTTCCTCCAAGTTTCTCATAATTAACTAACTGCCTTTGGGCATTTTTGTCCATGCCCACGAGGAGATAGGTAATCATGTGGTCTCTTCGCATGATGCCATTGTCTCTCTGTTGGTAAGTCCAATCTGGGTCTCTATGGGAGACTGCATCATTGGCCACTGGATTTTGTATAGGGGCTTGGTTATGGAGTTCATCTCTGTGGACTTCAGCTGAATGCCAGATGTGTTCTTTTTCACCAGGAGCGAGGGTGGAGGTTAAAATTTTACAAACATCAGGCCAAGTTAAATTAAAGGTTTGGGTTATGTGTAGGAATTTCCTGTGATAATGAGAGGGATTTTCAGAGAAAGATCCCAGATACTGTTTGATCTGCAACAAATCAGATATGGAGAATGGGACATGAATACGAGCAATGCCTTCAACCCCAACCACTTCCTGGAGAGGGAGAATGGCAGAGGTGGTTTGACTGGTTGGAGTAGTTTGTGAACGGGTAGCAGGTGGAGAAGGAGGAGGAGCAGGATTTGGGCTGAAGGCTTGGGGTCAGGAGGGGCCACTGGGGTGGAGAGTTCAGATGGGTGAGGAGTGAATGCAGGGGCATGAGAAATATGGAGGGGGTTCATCTTCAGGGTCAAAAGGGGTTTTGGAGGAAGGGGTTACAGGGGAAGGAATTTGGAGGAAGAGACCCAGGGAGGGTTTTCATTAAGAAGGATTTCATAAGGAGTGTAAGCTTGACATAGGGAGGGTCAGGAGCTAAGGTAGGAGAAAGTCAGAACATAGAGAACCTCTTGCCAATCACTGTTCCTAGTTATAAAGTTGTCAAGGTCCTTGAGAATTTGAAAGTCAAAGGTTCAACTTTTGGGCCATCGGCTGTCGTTATCTAATTTGTGTTGGTTCCTCCTATCCATGAGCATGGAATGTTCTTCCATTTGTTTGTGTCCTCTTTTATTTCATTGAGCAGTGGTTTGTAGTTCTCCTTGAAGAGGTCCTTCACATCCCTTGTAAGTTGGATTCCTAGGTATTTTATTCTCTTTGAAGCAATTGTGAATGGGACTTCACTCATGATTTGGCTCTCTGTTTGTCTGTTATTGGTGTATAAGAATGCTTGTGATTTTTGCATATTGATTTTGTATCCTGAGACATTGCTGAAGTTGCTTATCAGCTTAAGAAGATTTTGGGCTGAGACAGTGGGGTTTTCTAAATATACAATCATGTCATCTGCAAACAGGGACAATTTAACTTCCTCTTTTACTAATTGAATACCCTTTATTTCTTTCTCCTGTCTGATTGCCCTGGCCAGAACTTCCAACACTGTGTTGAATAGGAGTGGTGAGAGAGGGCATCCCTGTCCTGTGCCAGTTTTCAAAGGGAATGCTTCCAGTTTTTGCCCATTCAGTATGATATTGGCTGTGGGTTTGTCATAAATAGCTCTTACTATTTTGAGATACATTCCATCAATACCGAATTTATTCAGAGATTTTAGCATGAAGGGCTGTTGAATTTTGTCAAAGGCCTTTTCTGCATCTATTGAGATAATCATGTGGTTTTTGTCTTTGGTTCTGTTTATACGCTGGATTATGTTTATTGATTTGCATATGTTGAACCAGCCTTGCATCCCAGGGATGAAGCCCACTTGATCATGGTGGATAAACTTTTTGATGTGCTGCTGGATTCGGTTTGCCAGTATTTTATTGAGGATTTTTGCATCAATGTTCATCATTGTAAAAATGGCCATACTGCCCAAGGTAATTTATAGATTCAATGCCATCCCCATTAAGCTACCAATGAGTTTCTTCACAGAATTGGAAAAAACTACTTTAAAGTTCATATGGAACCAAAAAAGAGCCTGCATTGCCAAGACAATCCTAAGTCTTGCAATCTACTCATCTGACAAAGGGCTAATATCCAGAACCTACAAAGAACTCAAACAAATTTACAAGAAAAAAACAACCCCATCAAAAAGTGGGCAAAGGATATGAACAGACACTTCTCAAAAGAAGACATTTATGCAGCCAACAGACACATGAAAAAATGCTCATCATCACTGGCCATCAGAGAAATGCAAATGAAAACCACAATGAAATACCATCTCACACCAGTTAGAATGGTGATCATTAAAAAGTCAGAAAACAACAGGTACTGGAGAGGATGTGGAGAAATAGGAACACTTTTACACTGTTGGTGGGACTGTAAACTAGTTCAACCATTGTGGAAGACAGTGTGGCGATTCCTCAAGGATCTAGAACTAGAAATACCATTTGACCCAGCCATCCCATTACTGGGTATACACCCAAAGGATTATAAATCATGCTACTATAAAGATACATGCACATGTATGTTTATTGCGGCACTATTCACAATAGCGAAGACTTGGAACCAACCCAAATGTCCATCAGTGACAGACTGGATTAAGAAAATGTGGCACATATACACCATGGAATACTATGCAGCCATAAAAAAGGATGAGTTCGTGTCCTTTGTAGGGACATGGATGCAGCTAGAAACCATCATTCTCAGCAAACTATCACAAGAACAGAAAACCAAACACCACATGTTCTCACTCATAGGTGGGAATTGAACAATGAGAACACTTGGACACAGGAAGGGGAACATCACTGATATACCAGGACCTGTCATGGGGTGGGGGAAGGGATAGCATTAGGAGATATACCTAATGTAAATGACAAATTAATGGGTGCAGCACACCAACATGGCACATGTATACATATGTAACAAACCTGCACGTTGTGCACATGTACCCTAGAACTTAAAGTATACTTAAAAAAAAAAAAAAAGAAAATTTGTATTGGGACCAGGCAGTGTTGCAAGAAAAGGCTAAATGCTTTGGCTTTATGCTTCCCTGCAAGGCAAGTCTGGGGAGTTTATGAAGGAGACAGCCCAGTGTAGAGGATGTAGGAATGTGGGATTGTTTGGCACCTATGTGAACTGGTGAGAAGAGGCCGATGATGTCTGTTTTGGTTCTAGGCATCCCCAGACAAAAGACAGAGACCCAGAATCCTCTTTCTAAAGAGGATGGTCAAGCTAAGAAGAAACTAGGCATCCCCAAGATTTCTTCTAGCTTAGTCACACTGGTCCTCTGAGCCGGGACAGCAGACCTGAGTTCCCAGGTACCATGAGAAAGCCAGGGGAGGGCAGCCCTTACCAGTCAGCTGGATTAGTGTGTGATGTTGGATGTTCTGGTTGGAATCAGCAAAGGGCCTCTTGGAGTGGAGCTGTGCATGTGTGTGGGAGAGGGAGGGAGAGAGGGAAAAAGGGAAAGACAGAGGGAGAGAAGAGAGAACGAAATACTTGTTGCAGGTGGTTGGAGATGGATTCCTGAGACCTGAGGGTTTTGAGGGCTCACTGGAGAGTAGCCGCAGCCCGAGCCTTGCAGTCCCCTTCAGGTTAGTTGTCCTTCTCATGCAAATGGCTTGAAAAGTGAAGTGAGAGACAAGACAGGGTGGGCGGCCAGAGACTCTCAGGATCCAGCAGGATGAGCAGCTGCTGTCCATTGTTTCCTGGGTTGCAAGAGAACCTCTACTTCTGACACCCATCATGGGTTTTGGCATGAAATGTAAGAGTTAAAGAGGAAAGAAATACTCTAAGACTATTTCAGGGTTCAGGGTGAAAGAACTTACCACAGGCTTGGAATGTTTCTGTGTGGGGGAGAAGTTTATTGCAGGGTTGGAATGTCTCCGGTTGGAGGGGAGGTTATCTTGGGGCTGGCATGTCTCTGGTTCGGGAGGGGTTTATCTTATGGTTGGAATGTTTGTGGTCAGAGATGTCATTTGTGGCTTATGGTCATGCTGACCTTAGCCATTAGGCTGATGCCCTTGGATTTAGGCAGTTTGGGATCAAGGTGAACTTTAAAATGGCAGTGCTTGTCCAAGATGGCGATGCTCCTGCTCTGTCAACTAGACTTTCTCCTGCTGAGTTCTATCTTTTGCCCTCTGCTTGTTTCTGTCTTATGTGAGGCTACAAAAAGCACCAATCTGCCTGCCGTGTAGGCATCCCAGAGCTGAGGATGACCTAAGTTCCTTCCCCAGCCAAATAATATGACAAATGACCTTATGCCAAAGAACTATTTACTAATAGTCTCTAAATTATTACTTTTCACAGGTATTTTCACTGTACTTATTTTGACAACAGAAATGAACCACTTGTGGATCTCTGGCCTACCCTGAGTCACATCCTTTAAACTCTTCTATTGCATTGCAGGGGAGATCTTTTCTTTTACCCTTCTACGTTCTGTGGCTGGGGCCCTGTAAACTAAATTGACAAAAGATCATGCCTCAGCCTCCTGAGTAGCTAGGATTATAAGCGTGTGTCACCACACTTGGCAAATTTTCGTATTTTCAGTAGAGACAAGGTTTTTACCATGTTGCCCAGGCTGGTCTCGAACTCCTGGACTCAAGTGTTCTGTCCCCTTTGGCCTCCCAAAGTGCTTGGATTAAAGGTGTGAGCCACTGTGCCTGACCCAATTTGCTTTTCTTATAAGCAAAATGGTTACATCAAGCCTGCATGATATTCCCAGAAGCAAAAGTATGGACATCAAGGGTTAAAACATGAAAGAATTTTATAAAGTCAAGATACTACTATTGCAATAAAGATCATCATAAAATATAGAACTATAATAAAATACCAGGAAATTTTTAGCTCATTTTCCTTTTAGCACTAAGCATATTTTTAACCTTTTCCAAACATATCAGTCATGTTTCTATTTTTGAAGAACTCAGAGGGGCAGATGTGTAATTACAGTGATATTCTGAGTAGTCCTTCATGCGTAAACAACAGCTTCAACAACCAGAATCTTATAATTAAGGACAAGTCCTCAGCCACAACTCACAGAAAAGTGGGATTAGGACCAAGTAAAGCACCAAAGGATCAGATCTTCATTGAAAAAGTAAAAAAGCAACACCCACATGTATCTTTATTTCTATTGGTACATTCATTTCTGAATTTTCCATTCACATATTGTACTGAACACTCCCAACACAAAGTTGACATAGGTAAAGGAGAGAAAGTCACAAGGGAGAGAGCCCTCTTACAAATTAAGACATATCTAGTCATTGGGAAGGGAGTCCTTCCTCCACTCCATTCCCACCACCATCCCAAGCCTCACCATGGAGTAACCTATTATCTCCACTTTCTCCTTAAAAAACAAAACAAAACAAAAAACCAACAAAAAGGGTCTCACTGTGTTGCCCAGGCTGGTCTTGAACTCCTGGCCTCAAATAATTCTGCTTCAGCCTCCCAGTGTGCTGGGTACAGGCATGAGCTATCATGCCTGGCGTCTGCCACTTTCTTTACTGTTAATAGGATCCATGAATACTATAGTGAAAACCACAAGAAAGAAGAAAAACAACAAACTGGTTAAAAATAAGCACAAAATTACCTAACTGAATAAAATTCACTGCTCTATCATAATAGACTCTGTGTGTCTTAAAAATGAAATCAGATTTCCAAATATTCAAAAGAACTTACAAATTCTATCAAACTTACAGATATGTTTATTGGACTACTTCCCCTTGTTAGACTGAGAGAAATAGGAATCACTTATCCAAATTCTTCACATCACATTGATTAATGAATGCTTTCATTTATCTAACCATTATCTATACAGTGAGGCTGTGAGCAAGTCACAATGTTAGGCTCAGGATGGGGGTTGGGGAGAGAATTGCTCAGAAACTTTATAGTCTGATGGATGCTAGTGATTTGTTAGGATCTTGATTATGATGTTATCAAAATCTATCTATATTTTTAAAGAATTCCATATCACCTAAGGGACCTCAGTAAACCAAAGGCATGCATACTATGGATCCTCCATATTTTCTAATTCTTTTATTCCTTTGGAAAAAGCTGTCTATAGAGAAAGATCTTATTTATTACTGGTTAATTTCAAAAAGGTTTTGAGGTAGCAGCAAAGGGTCTCCAGCTACGAGCTGAAAAAAGGAGAACAGCACAAGTGCAGTTAAAAAAAAAAAAACAAAAAAAACTTCTACATAACCAGACAATGTACCAAGGCTACATCTGTCCCTGGAAAAAACTCAGTATTCCTGTAGGAAATCACCCTACCATTCGAAAGCTTTGTTAAATATAGTCAGGCAGCAAAGCCTAGGCATTAAATCAGTAGGGCTGCTTTGTTGATTATTAATGGATTAAATTCAGGAAGACATCGTGTCCTCTAGGAAGGCCCCATCTACCCCTTGCCTATGTATCACCATACTTTTTAATCCAGGCTTTATCTATATTGGGAAAAATTGTTCCGAGTTTCCACTTCCCTGGTACCTTAGTGGTACTGAGAAAAGCTCCCTGCATGGAGGAGCAAGGTAACACCCTACCATGTGATGCAGCATCGGTGGGGTGGGGTAGGTGAGGAGAACCACTTTGGGGGCTATTTTTGGGACTCATCATGGACAAAACAGATCCTTTGCAGGTCAAGAAAAATAAATAAATGGTGTTGGGGATGGGAAAAGATAGACACATGAAGAAACATTAGAAGGATTCTCTGATTTTATGTGAATGCATGTTTTCTTATTGCTTCTAAATCCAGAATGAGTTTTTGTAGGCTAGGTGGCTCTTCAGTTCTCCAGTAATGAAAGTGAGATAGAATACTAGCCAGTTTAGTTAATCATTGATTTTAATGAATATTCATTGTGCACCTGCTGTGTGCCAGGCTGGGAAACAGCAGTGAACAAGCCAAGAAGGTCCTCTTCTGGGGTGGGGTGGGAGGACAAACATTCCAATAGCCAGCATCCTGATCATCTCAATAGGCCCTTGACTGATGTATTCAACATTTTATTTGTTGGTGTGTTCTTGGCCTCCCATCCACATACTCTACTTATATAGGACATGACAATAGGCCACTTATTCTCAACTCCCTGGACACTTAGTCTCAGCCATGTTGTACTTGCTCTTCTTAATCATCCTCATAGTCTCACTTTCTGTCTCATTCACTCCTATGTATTGTCTGCAACAGAAGCACAATGAGCAGTTTTTAGGATTTAACCAAGATCTGAGGTCTGAGGTTCTAACCCCGGCCTTTTCATTTTCATAGACTTCCTGGCTCAACCATACCCCTTACTTTGCCCAAGCTTTTCTATAAGCCCTCAGCTCTTATACATGCCTCTCCCAGCATTGACTTGTATATACACTCTCCTGCACCTGCTCTCACAACTGACCAATAGGTGACTTGCAGCACATGTACCCATGCTGAGAAATGTCAATGTCTGACTTCCTCTTTGCCTGCAAGCCTTGGTAGGAGTGATGCCCATCTACCATGCTCCAAAAAATCTCAGCCCTATTGAAATTATTCTCATGTGAACAACTGTCCTTTTTAAAAACCAGAGTAATAAGTTATTAGAGACTTGGATCTAAACACCTTAGGAATGGTGAAGTTGTAGAAGACAAAGCCCCTAACCCCTATACTTGGGCATGTACTAGCTGGAACAAGTTTGAGATTGTACCTTGAGTTGGAACACTTGTGAAGCACTGCCCTGTCACAACTCTAATTTGTTATTACCACCTGCAGATACTGTTTAGGCATCATATATTACTCTAATAATTACTACTACCTGCATATAAGGTCATTTTACCCTAAGGTAAAAGTAAATAGTTGACAATGATTGATGAGCAATCCTGGGTAGTGTTCTTTAAGAGATAAGACCAGAGTGGCAAAGATTTCCTGCCTAGCAACCCCTCCCTTTTATGAACAGGTATTGTGACTTGTCTTGGGTTTCACTTCCTACTCCCTTCCTTCTATTCCCCACTCAATAATTTAGGACATTTACCAGTCTGCAAGAGAGTTTGAAGGGGAAACACTATCCTAAAGGGCTATAAATGAAATCAAAGGCATGGTCTCTGGGGAGCTTCTCTATGTCAAAGAGAATCAGATCCTCTGAGTACTTTGATCTACTGGGAAGATCAGACAGATCATGAAGTAGACAAAAAGTCATGTAAAGCCACATAACAAACAAATGCAAATTGAAACTAAACCCCCAGTATGGCTATAAATTCTAGAGAGACTTGAAATAGAGATGTAATACATAGATGACAGTAAAAGAAGGCTTGCTGGAAACAGAATCCTCTCAAGATGGTGGGTATGGTGCCTCTTGGCAGTCTGCACCAGCACAGCTGCCAGAAAAGAGGAAATCTGGCCAGGGATGCTAGGGAAAAAAAAATCCAATGTCTGTGACAAGCTGTCAGACAGTCATTAGCATTCCCCTGACAGCAGAGGAGCTCAAATCTGAAGGTCTCGCCTGATCAAACACATTTTCTGAGTAATGAAGTATTGAGCCAATCCTTGGAATAAAAAGCCTGTAAGTCTCCTTGGAAATACACTGCCATTTGGAACACGTTCATCTCCTGCTTGTGGGCATATCCCCTCTGGGTCCGTTTGCTTTCTAAATTTCAGCTATTAAAATGGAAAGAAATGATTTACTGTATCTAAGGTGGAACTAACATCTGATCCATGTTCGGTCTTCCAAACAGGGTAATAAAGGTGTCGGTAGTTCTGATGTAATAAATAGTACTTAAGTTGACCTAATAAATTTCTGAATAAGAAACTATTGTAATTGTAAAACGGGTAGTTTAAATAGGATTGATCATTTTTTCCTTTTGATAAATTTACCTACTGATATATTATGCATATGTTTTAAATACATCTGCTTTTTATTCAAAGAAAAGAAACACCACTTTTTTCCACTTGTCCAAATTTTAGAAAGCTTATTTGTATCGCATATTAATGTTAACAAATATATACTCAGATTTCCTAAAGGAAGTCACTGGAAAAATGTCTGAAGTCTATACTTGTTGTACTGTCAAAAATAAACACTAAGTTGACCTAAGGTAAGTTGCATCTATGAAACAGCATGATTCAAGGATGAGAACACCTGGGCTGCTGCCCATTCTTAGATTCTCAGGAGTCAGTAATTAATTCTCCATAACTCATCTTGGGTGTATATCCTTAGGAGCTGCTTGGATAACAGTTTTTTAAGAAACCTGCTGAGTGAACAGCATTGTTGGAGGTGTTAGTTCCTTATTCAGCTAATAACTTGGCTTCCAAGGGGTTACACCCAAACCCCAAGAGCTGTAAGAAGAATTGAATTAGTGGCTATAAGACTGTGATTGCTGGGGTGTGTATATCCTTGGACTTAAAGTCATAGAGGATTATAACATAGCAGTTCCTCCCCAAACAGATGTAAGTTCCTGAAAACACCCAGTGAAGTACTATTTAAGGCTGAAGAACTTAAAACCATACACAAAGAAATAGAAAGCACTTGGCAGACTCAGTTTATAAGTAAATTTTAAATCTCTTATATTTTAAGGTTTACTAAAATACAGCAACAAAGACAGAACCCCAAATAGAAATTATGTTAATATTATTTTACATAAATAAGTGATTTATAGTTAATTTCCATTTTTCATTCTTTTGCTGGAAATTTAACTGGAAATCCCTGCATCATTTCAGTAAGAGGTATCTAGTTTCATTTTTAAAATGTCGTGGCTCAAGGCTTTCATCAGAAATCGTGTGTCATCCCCCTTTCAGCTCCTTCTGTCCTTAGTCATGCTGTTTTCTTCATCATGGCTGCAAGATAGCTACCGCATCTGTCAGCATCAGGAGCACTCACCAGGCAGGAATTAGGAGAAAGAGCAGAGGGGAATAGCAACATGCTTTTCTTTCTGAGGCTTTGTCCCCTGCTATGGAAGGAAAGGCTCTAGAACCCTATTCACCTGCATCTCATTGGTGTCACATCTGCCCCTTAGCCAAAGCGGGGGCATCTAGGAACTTAAATATTTTGAACTGATCAAATTTCTGCCTTAAACAAATAAGTATTTTGTTATTTCAGAAGAAAAGGAAAAAGGAATCCCATAGATAACTAGCCATATTTGCTGCAAATCTTTTTCTGAATTTGTAACTCAGGTTGTTGACACCCATCACCTACTTCCCAGCATCCCAGTTCTTCAGTACTTCTCTTTGCTCATATATCCTCACATGCTTTGGTTCTTAGGCCTTAGGTTATTTTACACTATCTTCTTTTATCTTTTCAGTATTCCATTACACATATCTCTATTCCTTTCCTGCCAACTTTCTCTGCTTCCTTTTGTCTATGACTAATTTGTTGTTTTTTTCTTTTTTTCTAAGTACCCTGATAGGAGCTGCTGTTAATGTAAAATTCTTTTGTTAACCAAAAACATATGCAGAAATTAATTCATGTACACCCATTAGATATTTTATATCTAGTAAGTTTTATATCCATAAAATTTGTGTGAGTTTCCTAGGAGTTCCTCCCAAGGGGGTGGCACTCAGATAGGTCTTTGGTTATGGATGGAGAGCCATGAGCTCAGGTGACCCAGACGACTGGGCCAAAGAGGCAGAGTCCTTGTGGAAAACAGGAAGGTCTAAGTGTAGGGTCTCTGAGACTGGCAGGAGCCGAGGCAGTGTGGAGATTGGAAAAGGGTTGTATGAGGGACTTGTCTTTGCAGCATTAGTAAACATGCTGCAGTACTTTGTGGATTTCTTGATAAAACTGTGAAAAAAAGTATATGCATCCAATACGGAATCTACTTTAAACGCTTGTTGGAAGTAAGAAGGGGTGGGTGGCTGAGATACCGAAGTGAACAGCCAGACTGACCTAGACACAATGAGAAATGGAAGCATCAAGTCAGCAGAGGAGAGCCTCCCAGACATCTGCACAGCACGGGCAGTGTGGGAGAACTCCAGATGTCTTTGTTCCCAAGAAGCAAGCTCAGACACCCCACTGGACCCTTTGGGACCTGGGGATGAAACTGTGTGAGAAGACTTTCTTCTCGGGAGAAGCAGACATCTGGTAGAAAAACTGCCTTTGAATCTAGACAATCTTTCTAATTGCTCAACTCTAACCAATGCACACTTCAACAAAATGCTATACATGTAAGGATTTTCCACATTACCCACTTTTATGAAAATGAATCTGGTGCCCATTGGAATGTGAGAAGATACAATAACTGGACAACAACAAGGACAGTAAGGAGGGAGGAAGGCTGAGATGTCGGGTACAGGCCCCAACGTTTTTGAGCTAGACTAATTGCCAATGAAGAAGGAAAAGGAGCTGCCATTGACAAATGGATGTACAGGACTGCCAGCTGGAAGAACACTGGAGGGAAGGGATGACACTGAGCTAATGTATTGAATGTCAACATGCTGAGCCTTCAAGATCAAATAGCTCATGAGAAAATGCTTGCTTGAAATGATTCTATGTTCAACATGTGCTCTTACAATTTAGACAGAGTTACTACATTTGTTTTACATCGACAGTGATTATACAGTGCCCTAGCTTTTCCAGTTGCTTCGTAACACATATAGTTTATCAAAACCTACAAGACATGGTTTAAAATGAGAGGTAAATGAAAGCTTGCATTAAGTTTTGGTTACATTTAGATCAGGGCAGTGGGCTTTGTGTTGAGTTGCTTCTATAGGAACGGAACTTAAGTACCAGATCTTTGGAAAGCTGTGCTGAGTTTGAATTTTGAACTCTGGTCTTAATCATATGGCAATTGCATCATTTTTTTTCTCAAACTAGAGCTAGACTGATTGCCAATGAAGAAGGAAAAGGAGCTGCCATTGACAAATGGATGTACAGGACTGCCAGCTGGAAGAACACTGGAGGGAAGGGATGACACTGAGCTAATGTATTGAATGTTGACATGATGAGCATCATGTAAGCATCACGGACATAATGATGAGAGGATATACTTTTTAACTAATTACAATTATAGAGTGAAAACACAACTAGAGTTTATTATAACCCTGAATTAATAATAACACATTGAAGTTATTGCCATATAAAAATAATATATACTCCTTTAGCTTTTGTTCCAAGATATTCAAGAAATAAGGACATTTCCCTTGGAAATAACTATATTCATGTCAACATCAATTTCTAGTCCTTATTTTGATGTGTAAAAGTGAGAAAAACCTAAAATCACATAATCTTCACTGCTCTCTTTGCCATTTGTAGAAAATGCTAGTCAAGTTCTCAGAAATTCCCAAGCCTTTCTTGTTAAAATATATTCACTGAGTTGTAATTAAGTAAAAATAATTTATATAGAAGACAATCATGGATAGAATTGAAATTTCTGAAAACCAGTATCCTTCGTTTTTGCTTTTTTCTACATGAAATGTCTAGTGGAAAAAATTCCATAAAAATGAGTCACTCAATTGTTGCAAAGTATGTTGTCATATCAGTTGCAATGGTCATTTTTTTCATTTGGTTAAAACAGTTTCTCTAAGAAAAGGAAAATTATTTCAATGTGCTTTATCCCCCACTAAAATCTTCTTATAAGAGCAAATAATTTCTCTCTGGTCACACCATGTTCTTATTAGACCAATGTTTAGATGAATTAGTTGTGTTCATTTTCATGTTTCAATATAGCTACTTCATATGTTAGGTAAAGGATAAACTTTCTATTTTTTAAAATTGTCAACTATGGCATTATTTGGTTGTAAATAAGCAGACTTTTATGGCTTTCAAAAGCAAATATAATAGTTACAAATTTAACTTATACCACAATTGAGATACGCTCCTTTATTTTTATCTATAAATGTTGTGAACTTCTCTCTGAAATCTCTAGTAGTGGGGGGAGAAAATCTCTAACTTTTAGCCCTATCTGGGTGAAATCTTAGTTCCAATTAGTAAGTAATCTCTTCAGATAATATTCAGCTCTTGGAGGAAAGACAGAAAAAGAGCCTTCCACATTGTTGATCTTGAGTATCCCCACTGACTCTTCCCTAAGATAGCTTCTGTGGAGCTGGGGGGACAGGTGTGGTTTTTTATGCATCTTCTGGGTGGTGGACCTAATCCACCTGATTGGTATTCGCCCAGCTGGCACCTGTGGCTGAATTCTGTGGCTGCTGCAGCATGCAGAGTGTCCATGAAGTCCCTGCCTGCAGGCTGTGGATTATCTTCATGCTCCCGTCTATTCTCCACACAAGCCTTAGCATTCTTCACATTCTTCCAGACCTCTTCTTCAATGCTGATGGTTGGGAATCATTAACGCAGTCCCTGAGAAGAAATCATTCTTTCTTTGCTCTTCATTTGGTTAGAGCTTGGGCTCATCTGGGATAGGGTGGGGGTGGGAAGACTTTGTGGCCACTCAGTCATCTCATCTCTCCTTGACTGATTCAGCCCCGTCCTGGTTCCTCAAGGGCTACAGACACTTCTAATCCTGGGCCTGGTGACCCACTCTATAATGCTCTCTACAGGGCACCCCACTGCCACTATAACAACCCCCACTGGGCTACTCCCCACCAGGGACTCAGCAGCTGCAGGATCTTATATAAATACCACAGAGCTACAAGGGGCAACCACAATCTTCTCCTGACCTACTGTACTGCCAAGTGACATGGATTCTCTCTGGGTGGTGCAGAACAGCCTATGAGGCCGTCCCCCCCCCCGCCCCGTCCCAAGGGGAGAACTAGGACAAGAGCAGCCCTACCTATCCCTAATTCTGCATTTTCCTCAGTCCTCTAAGCTGGGTAGGGCGGGGGTGGGGTAAGGTGGGTGGTGCTTGGAACACACATCATCTCTGTACTTGGCTTTCCTAGTTCTTCTTTTCCATTCTGCTTCCTTCTTCCACCATCCTTCAGGGAAAAAAACGGGTGGGTTGTCTATTTTGTAATGTCATATCTTCTGCCATGTAGCAGCAGGTCTTGAAGCTTTGCTGTCATAGGGAGCAAAGGTTTCTTCTCTAGCCCACAGGAGAATTCCATAAGCTGGATTCTCCAGGCTCGGACTGTATTATGTTAAAGAGGAGACAGAGTATTTGGGAAATCTCTCAAGGAAATAATCTGACTTGAAAGTCTTTTTTTTTTTTCCTGCATAATCTTATTTTTTAATGCCAGAATCGGAAAAATATAGTATTTTTGCATTCTTTCTTTCTTCAATTAGATGGGCACCCAAGACAACTTAAGGGAAGACTACCCTCTCAGAAGGATGAAAGAGAGAAGTGCTTCAGTAATTTTCATAACTTTATCTAGCTGCAAAATAAACATGTTGCAGTGGGGAGCCACCTAATTTCTATATGGAAATGGATGTGCCAGCTTACCAATTCCTTTAAAAAAAATCATGAAGAGGCAAAGTTTTGGATCTTTTTCTTGGTGGAGTTTTTGTTACCTTATAAAGAAGACCGAACATTGTTTGTTTTTGCAGGTAAACTTCTTGCAGCAAGTGCACAATAGTGCATTATACAAATAGCTACTCATTTTTATTTATTTTTATTTTATTTTGTATTCTAGGCAGCAAAGCTCGATGTTTTACCAAGCATAGCAGGAGGTACCCTCAGTAAGAATTGATCCACACACATGAAGTATTAGCTAATGTTTCAAAAAGAAATCTTGAATGAGATTGGACACATTGATTCCTTTCGTAGTTAACTGAAGCAGTTCATAAGAGAATTCATATACGCTCTCTTCCTTAGATACTACAAAAATAACAACAGCTGACTACAGCCATTAATATCACTTGGTGCATCAAGCTGAATACCTAAAGGGGAATAGGTTTTGCATTCTCTATAACTTGCTTCTAGATATCCTGGTTTTTCACTTACATTTTAAAACAGATCTCATAATTAAATAACATGCTGAAGCTTGTTTGATACATCCCCTTTCAATGCAATTAAAGAAAAAATGTCAGTGCCACCAAATTCACCAGTCACAGGGGCCACTTTTGCTAGGCATATGAATTTTCCACTTGATCAGATGTTGGTATCCAGAGTTTTTCAAGTCTCACAAACTCACATGTCCTCAATGCTTGGCTACGATCAAATCCCTCCCTTGTGTGTTCATGATAACAAGTATATCTTCTCACATGAAAAATTTAATGGGCCAGGCGCGGTGGCTCACACCTGTAATCCCAGCACTTTGGGAGGGCAAGGCAGGTGGATCACGAGGCCAGGAGTTCAAGACCAGCCTGACCAACATGGTGAAACCCCGTCTCTACTAAAAATACAAAAATCAGCCGGGCGTGGTGCTGCGTGCCTGTAATCCCAGCTACTCAGGAGGCTGAGGCAGTAGAATCACTTGCACCCGGGAGGCGGAGGTTGCAGTAAGCAAAGATCGCGCCACTGCACTCCAGCCTGGGTGACAGAGCGAGGCTCCGTCTCAAAAAAATATATATTTTTTAATACCAGAGTTTCAATGTTTGAAGTAATAAGGTGCATAGTTCATTCGCACTGCAGTCGGTGCGTTCCATCCCTACTTGCCAAATGTAAGAGTGAAGCTGGAAACACCACAGGAATTATTGGGGAATAAGAGGCCGTCAGTCCCCACAGTGTAAGGAGCCTTCTGGGATCTTGCAGTTGCCATTGGTTGAACACCCCCTCATATGTTCAAAGCCATGTGCTGTAGGCTATGGACAGCCCTGCATGAAGCACACAGCTGGGTTTCCCCATCAAGGAGCAAAGAAGCCCCCAGTTCTCTGAGACTCATCATCTATATAGTGTGAGAAATAAAACAAAACTTGTGGTCGGGAAATAGAATAATGCTATATTTTCCCATAAATTCTTCCAAAAGTGAATTGTCAATTGCAACTCAGCAGGAAAAATGTCAGTATTAGTGTTGGGCAAGAGACCAATTCAGATTCAATAAAAATCTTCAATTCATTATAAGACATTTCTTCTAAGGTAATAACTAGTCCTTTTCATGTTGGAACAGTTATAGAAACTGAGTTCTGACTCCTTTGTTTTGTTTTATAGTTTATAAAAATTTGGCCTTAAGCAACACCTGTTTAGTGAATCTGGAAAAACCAGTCTTTTATTTATTTATATATTTAATGAAATGCCGATTCTTTTTGCAAAACATTAAACCGGGGTATGAAGATAAAAAGGTAAAACAAAACAAACAACCATGTTCTCTGATGCATTGTCATAGTGAATGCATATTAAATCTCTCTATATTAGTGACTGTACAGTATATAATATGTAATATCAGTTACACATCTCCATCTGAAGGAAATTAAATCCTAATAATACAACAGGAACCCACAAAGTTCACTTTTTCCTTTTAAATGGCAGAATGTTGTTTGTTGAGAGTAAATAGCTACTTCTCTGTTCCATTTAGTCTTCATAGAACAGATGTGTCTGAGGCTGGTTTCTTTTTTTTTTTTTTTTTTTTTTGAGACGGAGTCTCGCTCTGTAGCCCAGGCTGGAGTGCAGTGGCCGGATCTCAGCTCACTGCAAGCTCCGCCTCCCGGGTTCACGCCATTCTCCGGCCTCAGCCTCCCGAGTAGCTGGGACTACAGGCGCTGCCACCTCGCCCGGCTATTTTTTGTATTTCTTAGTAGAGACGGGGTTTCACCGTGTTAGCCAGGATGGTCTCGATCTCCTGACCTCGTGATCCGCCCATCTCGGCCTCCCAAAGTGCTGGGATTACAGGCTTGAGCCACCGCGCCCGGCCAAGGCTGGTTTCAAAGAAGAGTGTATCAAGCATTGTTGGGAATAAACTTGGGGAAAAGTGCCCAGGAATAAATTTGGAGAGAGCTGCTTCACCCTGTGACCTTTACAGAAGTATGTCACTGTTCTGTGGTTTGGGTTTTGTCTGAGAAAATGAGCTAGCGATATATCCCAGGTGTCTCACAAGACACACATTCCTAAAGTGTAAGGGGCCTTCTGTGATCTTGTAGTTGACATTGGTTGAATACTCCCTATGTTCAAAGCAATGTGCTGCAGGCTATGGGTAGGCCAATGAACAAAAGGGACGCAGCTACTCTCTTTAGGGAGCCCACACACAACTTTCCATGCATGGAATCACTTCCAAAATGAGAACTATCAGAGATGACTTAGGGTTATGGTGAAGGTAAAAGACACACTAAATGGGAAATCTGGAAGCTTCTTTAGACAAACCGATTGTGTCTCTCTGTGTATCTAGATTATTAAAGTGTGTTCTGATACAGAGTTAACATATTTCTGAAAAGTTGTGTAAATTGGTTGTGGTGAGCATTTTCAGAAACCCCTGACCTCCCATCTCATACTTTGTTCTTTGAAATTAATGTGAAAAATGAACACTATCTTGGCTTTCCTTTCTTTCTCTCATTTCTCCCCATATACCTATTATTTCTGATTTATTTGTAAAATAAATATGTGCTTTAAAGATTGTTTTTTTTTTCCTTAACAAAAAGCTTGTAGACATGTTTTCTTCAGGTTATTTTCTTAGTTATTTTCTGCTATGTCTAATACCAACATTGCCACAGGGAGTGTGTAAAAAGGGAGGAATGCGGGTGTTTTTCTATTTGTTTTTAGTACCATAGAGTGGAAAAAACATGGACCAGTTAGAAGCAGCTTCATCGCTATCTGTGTAGGTGACCTTAGAATGCCGGTGACTTAGACTTCAGTGCGCAAAGAATTGGATTGTTGTTAATGCAAATAACCCAGTCCTCAACACCAGAAATTCTTTCTTGCGTTTAAAAGTAGTCCTGTACACAGTTAGAAACGCTTTTAGCTGCAAGGAGTAAAACAGTAAATAATAATATCTCACATAATAAATCTCTTAATAATGGTTCTAGGGTTGATGCACCTCAACAATGTCATCAGGGTCCCCGGTTCTTTCTTTTTGTCCTACCTTCTCAACATTTTAGTGTTTCACCCAGTCATCTCAACTTATGGCCAGAGATAACTGCTGCTCCCAGTGACACAGTCTCTCACATGCTCAAGGAATGGCACCAGACAGCTCTCCTGTGTACTTTTATCTTTTTTCAGAAGCAAAAGCTTTCTCAAGAACTCCCCACTCCTGGTGGAGTCTCCTTATATGTTTTTGGCTGATTCTAGCTGCAAAGAGATGGAAATGTATTAGGGTTCTTCAGAGAAACAGTAGGATGCAGATATATATAATGAAAATAAGATTTAATATGATAAATTGGCCATGCAGTTATGAAGGTTAAGAAGTAAGTCCCACAATCTGCCATCTGCGGAAAGCTGGTGGTGGTGTTACCAGAAAGGGGTCCTGATCCAGACCCCAAGAGAGTGTTCTTGGATCTCCCACAAGAAAGAATTTGACGCAAGTCCATAGAGTAAAGTGAAAGCAAGTTTATTAAAGTCAAGAAATAAAGAATGGCTACTCCATAGGCAGCGCTGCTGCAAGGGCTGCTCAGCTCCTTATACTTATTGTTGCTTCTTGATTATATGCTAAACAAGGGATGATTATTCATGAGTTTTCCAGGAAAGGGGTGGGCAATTCCCAGAACTGAGGGTTCCTCCCCTTTTTAGACAATATAGGGTAAATTCCTGACATTGCCATGGCATCTATAAACTGTCATGTCCCTGGTAGGAGTGTCTTTTAGCATGCTAATGCATTATAATTAGCGTAAAACGAGCAGTGAGGATAACCAGAGGCCACTCTCGTCGCCATCTTGGTATGGGTGGGTTTTGTCCAGTTTCTTTACTGCGACCTGTTTTATCAGCAAGACCTTTATGACCTGTATCTTGTGCCCACCTCTTATCCTGTGACTTAGAATGCCTAACCTCCTGGGAATGCAGCCCAGCAGGTCTCAGCCTTATTTTACCTAGCCCCTATGCAAGATGGAGTCACTCTCGTTCAAATGCCTCTGACAGTGTAATTCAGTCCAAGTCCAAAGGATTGAGAACCAGGGGAGTTGATGGTGCAAATCCCAGTCTAAGGACTAGAGATGATGAGATGACCCAGGTCAAGAGATGAGGCAGGAAAAAGAGGGCAAATTCCTCCTTCCTCCACCTTTTGTTCTATTGAGACCCTCAATAGATTAGATGATGCCTACCCATGTCAGGGAGGACAATCTACTGAGTCTGTTGATTCAAACCCTAGTGTTATTTGGGAACACTCTCATAGACACACTTGGAAATAATGTTTAATCTGGGAACCCCATGGCCAGTCAAGTTGCTCCATGAAATTAACCTTCACAGGATGGTATTGGGAAAGAGAAATGTGATAACATGACTAGAGCTGAAAATTGAGACAACCATGGTTTTTGTCCCCTTTGGCCAGGCATGTGGCCATCTGAGCACACCTGAGGTCCTGCTGTAAGTGAGGTAGTAGAGGATGGCTGTTAGGGACACAATATCAGTGGCTACCACCACCCTGTGGGCAATCTGATGCTGGTGTCCATTAACCACACTTTAAACCACTGGTTGCCAAACATCTGGGTTTTATCAGAATCATCCAGGAGCTTTCATAAGTGCAAGAGGTCTGGGCCCCCTGATTCAGTGGGTCAGGGTTGAGGCCTCAGCATCATGACTTTCTAAAAGCTCATTAGCTTAAAAACAAAACAAAGCAAAGCAAACCTCAGGTGATTCGGTGATTCTGGTGCACAGCTAGGATTGAGAACTTACTGGACCAATCATTTCATTTCTCCGAAGAGCAGTTAGAAGCCCATGGAGATAACATTGGGATAATAATAGTGTTTGTCACAGAGGGCAAGTGTGAGGTATAAATGGTTTGGTATACATAAAGTTGAAGCTCAAGCCAGCACATAATAGTTTTGGATCTCAGTCTGCCTTCCCCTTATGCCAGATGCCAGATGGTTTTAGAGGCAGATTCCAGTTTCTTCCAAAGAAAGTGTTTTTCAAAAATAGTGACAAGTAGACTTGTTTGTCTTGGCTACTGTACTAGTTCCCTATTGCTGCAGCAACAAATTACCACAAACTTAGCAGCTTAAAACGACACCAGTTTATCATCTCACACTTTTGTAGGTTACAACTCCAGGCAGGATAGGTTGGGTTCTATACTCAGAGTCTCACAAGCCAAAATTGAAGTATTGTCGGGCTTTTCCCTGGAGGCTTGAGTAAGACTCCACTTCCAAGCTCATTGAGAATATTGGCAGAATTCCATCCTTGTGGTTTTAAGACTGAAGTCCCTGTTTTCTTGCTGGATGTCAGCTGGGGTCCTCTCTCTGCTCCTAGAGGCCATCCACATTGCTTCTCATATGGTCCCCTCGATCTTCAAAGCAGCAACTCTTTAACTTCCTCTTCTGCCCCTGTGGAAAAGCTAATTTTACAGGCTTATGTGATTACACTAGGCCCATGCAAGCACACTCCTTATTCTAAGGTTAATTGTACCTTATAACATAATCATGGAAGTGATATCTCAATCTTCACAGGTTCTGAGGATTAGGATGGGACATCCCTGAGGGCATTTTCAGAAATTCTGCCTACCATAGCTGTTTGTCTACTTCCCTGTTCAGCACCCTTTTCCCCCAGTGGCTCTCATTCAGCCTTCAATCTTATCAGCTGGTAATTACCAATCTCCAGGTGAAGTATTAGCACATATCATGTCTTTCACTGCAGCTCCATGTAGGTATAATCATATCCTATGTTGGGCAAAAACCAAGGCGCAGGAATGATGGCAATTTCACTTGCTGCATTTGTGGGTCCCATGGACATAGAGGAATAGCAGGCTGACCTGACCTTGAGAGGTTCGGGGCCTCAGGTATTCAAGCCTAGGATTTCAGTTAGACACACAATGAAAAACAGCAAGAGGAGATGGGTGAGTGACACTGACAGGTAAGCACTTCTGGAGTTCAGAAGTTGTCATGAATAAAGATGATTTCAGAGCAGATAGGTCTGGGAAATCTTTCCACGGCCACTCCAATCACACTGCACTGGCAGCCACCCACTTCCCTCCTTCCTAAGCTCAATTCTCCTTTTCACAGAAGCCCAGATTGGTTCTGGCAGATCTGAAATTACTGTTTTGGAGCAAGGAATACCTTGTAGTTGTCCAGAGAATTTTTTGGCAGTTCTTAGGCCAATATTATTTTAGTCTGCTTTTCAATCTTCAAATTGGAATTTTTTAAATATTGAAAATCAAGCCAGGCACACTGGCTTATGCCTGTAAACCCAGCATTTTGGGAGGCTGAGGCAGGAGGATTGTTTGCGCTCAGGAGTTTGAGACTAGCCTGGGCAACATAGGAGACCTCGTGTCTACAAAAAATTTTTTTAAAATGCTGGGCATGGTGGCACATGCTTGTGGTCCCAGCTGCTCAGGAGGCTGAGGTGGGAGAATCTCTTGAGCCCAGGAGTTTGAGACTGTCGTGAGCCATGATTATGCCACTGCACTGCAGCCTGGGTGACACAGTGAGACCCTGTCTCAAAATAGAATTAGAAAAAAGAAAAACGACCAAACAAAAATCAAAGCACAAAGAAATCTACTGGAAATGGGAGAGTCTGGGATAATCTTGAAAAACCAAAATGAAAAAAATTACAGGTTTGAAGACAGAAGTTGTAGATGAGCTTCATGGTCACTTTTTTTAAAAACTGTCATTCTATAGGGAACACTGTGGTATGTGGGCCAGTCCCCACTTCAAGTTTGAGGCACCCATTCTTCAGCTGCTGGGAGTGTTGGCAGCTGATGACCCTTAGCTGAGGTCTTCTCAGGGAATTAAGAGGAGTTGGAGAGAGCCATCTTGTCCAAGGTCATGGCTCCTCCCTCCTACCTTGTCCAAGGTCAGTCCTCCTCCAATGACTGGTAAATATTGGGGTAGCAAGGACAGACTCAAGTAGAACAAGACTGAAGGGCTATCCTGGCTGCACAGTTTCCCTGAGGAACTGGCTTAGGCCTTTGCTAGGACTGCTTAATGGTCCAGCTTCTCCCTCTACCCAATTCTGCTCCCTCCATTTCCCCATAGGCGTCAATGTCAAAGGTACTACGGGGTATCCAATCTTTTGGCTTCCCTGGGCCACAATGGAACAATTGTCTTGGGCCACACATAAAATACACTAACACTAACAATAGCTGATGAGCTTAAAAAAAGAATTTTTTTTAAGAAAGTTGACAAATTTGTGTTGGGCCACATTCAAAGCTGTCCTGGGCCACATGCAGCCCACAGGCTGTGGGTCGGACACACCTGGGTCCTACCACCTTCCTGTATGCTCATCTGTGGCTAGCAATAGAATTGAACAAGTCTCATCAACCTTGAGTATAGACTGTTTGCTAGAGGCCTTCAACACGTGTGCCTGTTTGTGTCCATGCGCACATATGTCTGTTTTCATGTTAAATTGGTAATAAATGGGCAAATGATCTAAAAGTTTAAAATATGATTGGAAAGTAAATTGTTTAGATTTTAGAATCCCATCACAAGCTTCAATTTTTCTTTTTAAAGTTTCAGTTTCATACCTGCAAAAAAAGTTCCAAAAGTGAACAATTGAAAGGTCAAAATTAAATTTCAGAGAGGCCTTAAGTATGTGAAATTCATTTTGTTCAATGATGCACTAGAGGTATCTGCATTTGAGCACAGTCGTGATGAGGGGTAGATTGTCAGCCATAGTTAGTTATCCAGGATATGGCATTTACAAAATAATGGCATTGTGTCAAAGTTCAAATGAATACCATTTAAGAATGCCTCACTATCTTTGGAAAAATGGCTCAAGGAAATTATTCCTCACAAATCCATCTTAGTCCTCCTGAGTGGTTGGTTGGGGTAGTGGGGAATGTGGCCTGGAGAGGTAGCTCTGATGAAGTGCTATTCCTCAGGTTGTAACTGGGCCCTTCTGTAGAGCAGCAGGTGCCCTGACTCACTGACCTCCAGTGGGGATCTTTTAAAGTGTTAATTTGACTGAAACTGACATGCTGATGCTAAGCTAGTATTAGAAAACTTCCCAAGAGAAAAATATATAGTATGTAAGAATAGGACAAGGTGGAATCAGTCTGGATATTAAGACATGTGAGATTCACATATGTAAGTATCCACTTGTTTCATGTCCCAAGATATCCAATTCTATAGATATTTTCTAGGTCTTCTGATACCTTTGGTTTTCATGGAAGTTGGGATAGTTTGAAAAGAGCACTCCTTAACTCAACCTTAAACAGTTTAGGGCATCAGGTGCTCTTGAATGTGGTGGGAAACTAATAAAGCCAGTTGTGTATGAGAGGTGAGTGGAAGGTTCTGGTTTCCTGTGATATTACATCTTGGGTAAAATGTATCTTGGAGACCAGGCCACCTTTGTAAAATCAACAAATTGGCCACAAGATTAAAAATTATGACTCAGGAGTCATGAACCCAGAGGTTACAAGATTACTAACCTCCGCAATTGCTCCTATAGATAACATTACTATTGTAAAACCTAAGATTGGTGCTTGAGATATTTTTTAGACCCTGCATTCTGATGGATCAGCTGGCACCACCCAGACTGGTAAACTGACTCATCTGGTCTTATGGCCCCTACCCAGGAACTAACTCATGTCTGCCAAACTGTCTTTAAAAAACCCTAGCCTCCAAATTTTGGGGGAGGCTAATTTAAATAATAGTAAAATTCTGGTCTCCTATTTAACTGGCTCTATGCATATTAAAATCTCTCTATTGCACTTTCCTGTCTTTAAAAATTGGCCGTATCTGGGCAGCAGGCAAGATGAACTGGTTACAATCTCATTTGATTCTTTAAGGATAATCCTTTGCTAAACTCTTTGCAGAGACTTCTTTACCTCACTATGATGCTGGTCAGCAGAAGGTCGGTGGGGTTCTTAGATTTTCAGTTGTGTATTGCCACCATGTGGGGCAGCATAGATTTTATGGCTTCCATAAGGTGTAACAGATTCATTCATCCTATTCAAAAGGCTACTGACATATTCCTGCCAAAGATAGAATTCAACCAAAAATAACCAGAAAATGTAACTGAATACCAAAAAAATAAGACAATAGACCTAGACCAATAGGGGATCTTGATAATATGACTATCCAACATGGATTCTATAATGATTATGCTTAAAATGTTTAAGGAAATAAAAATTAAAATTGAGAACACTGGCAGAGACCTGGAAATATAAAAAAATAACCAAATGGAAATTCTAGAATTGAAAAATTTGATAAATGAAATCAAGAACTCAATAGATGGGCTTAATAGAGAACAAATACTACCAATAAAACTCTTTATTTTTTTGAGACAAGAGTCTTGTTCTGTTGCCCAGGCTGGGGTGCAGTGGCGCGATCTTGGCTCACTGTGATCTTCACCTCCCAGGTTCAACTGATTAGCATGCCTCAGCCACTCAAGTAGCTGGGATTATAGCTGTATGCCAACACACCTGGCTAATTTTTTTTATTTTTAGTAGAGATGAGGTTTCATCTTGTTACCCAGGTTGGTCTCAAACCCCTGGGCTCAAGGGATCCACCCACCTCAGTTTCCCAAAGTGCTGGGATTACAGGCGTGAGCCACTGCGCTTGGCTGCCACAAAACTTTTCATTACAGAAGTTACTGAGTGACCTCCCCCAAACTCTACAAATTACCACGTAAAGCTTAGCCTCCAAACGGCAAGCTCATTCGCCCTGGACAGTTCATGCTTTATCTTTGGTGAATGGGCATTTGTTGTCTCTGAGATATGTTCTTTACTTCCAAGTCCTTATCCTTAATCGGTCATTTTGGATTGACATGTCTGAAAAGTATCATCAGCTCTCTGTAATAGTTAAGTTGGAGGAACCATCTCTATACACTGAGTTCCTGGGGGCAGGATTATATCTTTTCCTCTCAGCAATCCCAGGACCAGCAAAATACCTGGGGGCAAAAATAAGTCATTCCTACGAATGTAAGAATAGGACTTGAAGAGTAGAAGGAAAGTGAGGGAAGGGTTAATGACAAAGACTTCAAAAAAACCAAACCCTAGGTCAGAGCCTGGACTAAGCAACACTTCAAAGTTGCTTCTCCTGTCAAAGCAGTTTCTTCTGTCTGTGCTTCCCCTAGTTCCTCACCACACCCTCAGTCTGGCTAGTCCTCCCTTCATAATGACAGATCAGAAGATCTTTACTGAAAGAAATGGTGTTTATTCTCTGTGAGAGTAATATGTAATAGTAAGTGGGAGATTTCACTCAAGACCTGACTGGTGGTGATGGAGTAGGGGGTTGGTCTTTTTCCACTTCTCTAATGGTAATGTTTTCTCCCAACTCACTTGCATGTTTACAGCAAGCTTAAGTGTACACCTAAATTTTATTCAATGGAAATTATGGGAAATCCAATATGCAATTTAAGTAAGTAACTCTGGTTACTTTGACACAACGAAAATACTAAAGCGGAAAAAAAAGGGATGAACCAAGTTGCTGACCTCTTCCTGCAAGCAATGTAGTGAGGTAGAAAATGGGATCAATGTACTTGTGTTCCCTCAAGATATATCTCCCTTCTCCATCCAAACTGTTGAACTAAATGAAGAGTGAGGTCCTTGAGGAATGAGTTTTTCCCTCTGTTTTGTTAATGGGGGAGGCTAATATTCCTAAAAGATAGCTCTAAAATGTTGTCAAAACAGTCAAGAGTTAACAGCAATTGTCCATGTCTCTAGAAGCCTGATTGTTGTCATTGCTTTCCCATATGAAAGAGTGGGGTGACTGACTGGCTATTAGGGCAACAGGGGATTTTATGTGTTTTACCACACCTCAGCCTCCTGGGGGTGATTTTGATTTATATTAAAGCTGACAAAATGAATCAAATGCTTGCTGACCTTGTATATAGGGAATAGCTTGGGTTGGATCTTAAGAGAGATTACCTATTGGACAGGTGAAAGAGAAAGTTACCATGAACACTCCTGATTTTAATACATCATGCCATAGGATGAAGTTAATTTTTAGCTCCCTTGAGGGGAAACAACTACCATCCTGCCGCACAGTAGTCTGGAGAAAAACAGTGTCAGTTGAAAGGAAACCTCTACTTTCTTTAATTTCATTAAAAAATAATCTCATTGATGCCAACAACTGTGCTTCTGGGTAAAGTCGCTGGTTCACATTTTCAGTTTCAATTTCCCTTGCTTCTCTTGCTTCAGTTCAGTAGCAACGGGAACTTTGGGTAATTCTGTATCATTTAGATGTGAAGAGGAAGAAAGAAAACCCTTTATAAACACATCCTGATGAGTGAGTGTCAGAAAATTCTATGCAGAGATGTGGAGTAATCAAAGAGCAAATTCAGAAAATATTCTTTAAGTTTAGGATTTGTAGACTACTGAATTATAAATTTATACTGATTAATACATAGCAAAGGTTACATTAATATAGTAAATCATGAACTTACATTATCTTGAGGTGACTGACCCTATAATGAGGTCACTTATAAATTGATTTTATGAGCACATAACACTTCATCTCTTTCCACCCTCTAAGTCTGTATATTATTAAAATACAAAAAGACTAGACTTGATGTGTTTTGAAACTTCAGACGCAGGTTGAGTTCCACCACTCAGTTCTGCTTCACTTGTTCTTACTCCAAGTCACTCAACCTCTGAACACGTTTTTCATTTGGTCAATTTATTTGAGCATTTGTCCAAGTAGCCTGAGGTGGGTCTAAGTATAAGACATGAAACAGTTTAACATGGCAAAGACTGTCAGACTTTCAGATAGAAAAAACAGTTTACTTAAGAATCTCAGAAATAGCTGGTCACGTCTAAGTTAGGGTCCCTAAGAAAATACAGGTGATTTCACTTAGTATTTCCCCCATTCCTTTCCCCCTTCCATTTCTGAAATACAGATTGATTTGTAAGGAGCTAGTTTTAAAAAGGAACATAATATGAGGAAATTATTGTAAAGTCACATTCTGTTAGGTTTCAAGGCTGATTTGTTTAACAAGCTGACCACAGCCCTAAGATATGCTTGAAACCCTTAGTGCAGGGAGACAAAACAGGAACAGGGCTGAGCCTGATGCAGCCTCATTTGGGTTTGGTTGCTGCCCCATTTGTAAAAAACAATACAGACGGCCAGGCACAGTGGCTCACGCCTGTAATCCCATCACTTTGGGAGGCCCAGGCGGGCGGATCATGCGGTCAGGAGATCGAGACCATCCTGGCTAACATGGTGAAACCCCGTCTCTACTAAAAATACAAAAAATTAGCCGGGCGTGGTGGCGGGCGCCTGTAGTCCCAGCTACTCGGGAGGCTGAGGCAGGGGAATGGCATGAACCCGGGAGGCGGAGCTTCAGTGAGCTGCGATTGCGCCACTGCACTCCAGCCTGGGCAACAGAGCAAGACTCCGTCTCAAAAAAACAAAAACACAATACAGTCTGTGAAATAGACAGTTGTCCCTCAGTATCCTTGGGGTACTGGTTCCAGGACCCCCTCTGATACCAAAACTCATGGATGTTTAAATATCTTATATAAAATGGTATAGTATTTGCATATAACCTATGTTTATCCTCTTGCATACTTTAAATCTTAATCTCTATAATACCTAATAAAATGTGAATGCTATGTAAATAACCATTATACTGTATTTATATTTTTGTCATATTTTTTATTGAATATTTTTGATGCACAATTGGCTGAATTCATGGATGTGGAACCCACAGATATGAAGGGCCTGATACCATTAGGCAATTTTCTTATTGGGCTGCAAATCCAAAATCCAGACCACATTTCTCTGAGTAAAGATGTAATTTCCTCTGAAAAGACTAAATGTTTTCACTGTCAGTTGCCCAGGGGAGAGGTTGGTTCAGCAGGAATTTTGGGGGGAGGGTGTTGAGAGTGTTAGACTCAGGTGAGGGGAAACCTTCCTCATTTCTTTTAGTGCAGATGTCAATTTGACTCCAATTCTAAAGAAGTGCTGATAACTGAAGGTTTCTAGTGGGGTAGCTGAACTACCTTTGGTGACCTGGAAACAGGTAGCAAAGAAGGCAGAGCACTAGCCTGGTAAGGGTTGAAAGGATTCCACTGGGGCTTGGCTGATCTCATAAAGTACTATCTGGACCCTTTCTTTCATTATTCGAGAACAAGTCAGGAAGGTCTGGTCTCTACTGTGGGCAACAAAGAGGAAGGTAAGTCTTTTCCCCAGGGTCAAACAAGATGACAGAAGTCACCAGCAGAAGATGGTAGTGCCTATTGAAGTAGCAAGTTAACTGGAGTCACTGTCCCTAGGAGGCAGCCCAGGAATGGGCAAGAGGGCAACCCATTTCTGGGTACACATGACACTGTACCCTTGGAACCTCTGAGGATCATGAGGGGAATATTTTAAGGGTGGCTATTTCTGCCAATAATGCTGGAAAGGATTCGTGGCATAATGCCATGATATGTAGCTGAATCCGCCACAGTGTCTGTACAAAATGTTTAGGTAGTTCATTCTGTCAGTTATTAAGTGTTACGAATCTGAAATCATTAAAACATTGTACTGCAGAAGAAATAGGCATATAAGCAGACCAGAATACAGTTTACACACAAACTGATACTGAAATATGTGGTAATGGTGATTTAAAATAAATGTTGAAAGAAAGGATCATCAAATAAAGTGTATTACAACAAACAGGTAGCCATTTTCCTACCTCACTCCATATAAGAAAATAAATTCTGGACAGATCAAAAATATAAACACAAAAAATGAAACTATGAAAGTAAGAGGATAACATATTATAAATAAACCTTGGTGTGAGCAAGACACACAATTCAATAGCACTAAGAAAAGATTAATTGGTTTGTGTGGGGAAAAAAACAACTTAAGTACGAAATAATCATAACAGGTCTAATACATATAAACTAAGCCAATATTCAGAGTTTATAAATTTTAAAAACCCTAGTAATTCACTATTAAAAACAATTGGCTAAGATGAAATGCAGATTACCAATGTATAAAAAAATCACTCAAACCTTACGTACAAATCAACAATTATCAGATATTAATGCAGTGATAAAACTAGTAAGTTTAAAAATCAAAAACTGGCAAAAGGGGCAGGGAAATATACTCATAAATGTTGAGTGGTAGTATAAGGTAGTACAGTTTAAGAAGGCAATTTGGCAGTATCTATGAATATTTAAATGCACACATTCTTTAACTCAGCAATTCCTTGCTAGGAACTTATCCTATGGCTGTACCCACACAATCATTTCAAGGATGTTCAGTGCAGCAATAATTACAATAATGAAAGTATAATCCAATGCAATTATCAATAAAGGAATGGCTAAAAACTTATGGCACATCCATACAGAGATCTAGTTAACTATTAAAAAGAATTACCTCTAAGCTATTAAACAGATAAGTAGAAAATGCAAAGAGCAGAATGATGTGTACAGTTTCGAAATGAGTACAGTTCTGTTATTTTCTGTTTATGGCTGGACAAAGGGACTGCTGGGTGGGGCAGTGGTAGATTATTGCTTTTCATTTTATATTCATTCTCTTACCAAGTGCATATATTACCTTTGTATAAAGACATTATCCTCAAACCATGTAGTAATGCCCAATTGAATGTATCTGTTTAAGATCTAAGGAAAGAAACTTCAGGGTTACTGGAGTTACTAAAAGATAAGCCTAAAAACATGCCAATGAAAGAAAATGGCTCTGGGTCTCAGAAAAAATGGTACACTGATTGTACTTAGGAAAAAACTGGAACGCTGGAAGAATGAAGTTAACCTGGTTTTGGCAAATTTGTGAATATATATTTCACATGAAGTTGTACCTGAGCCTTATTCTTTGATATCTAGTTCAAATGCCACAATTTCTTTGAAACTTCTCAGATCCCTAAACACTTAATATACAGTCCTCTTATAGTTCTTTGTAAATACGTCTATCATAGCATGTGTCACAGTCCTGAGGAGGCGATTTGTTCACTGGCATGTCAGCCCCCAACCCAAATGTGAGATCCTTCAGGCAAGCCTTAACCACAGGATTCGTCCTCTTTTCTCTTCTATACTTGACAAACCATGAGCCCAGTAAAAGTTTGTTGAATGGGTGAATTAATGACTGGAGGAAAAAAAAAGAGACGTTGCTTTTTTTGGATTTTAGAAACTTCTTCCAATAGGATAGAAAACTTGTGACTTGAAATGTAAATTATTAACTCTGTACAGAGTTTTCTCCTTACCAGTGTTAGGAAAGACCCTACCTTTTTTTTTTTGCCATCACAGACCGCTCGTTGCTTCAGTAACCAAGACCACTGAGATATACCAACTGACAGTGCTTTGGAATGTCTAATGGTCACTGTAGAGGAAAGGAACCTGAGTTTTCTTCCCTAACAGCAAATAAACACAATCTTCTGCCCACACTTGAGGTTTTGTTCTTTTTCTGGACTATATTCTCTAATATAAATGCAAGGCTTTTTGCCCAATGGTGTATGATGTGTGGAGTTCAAATCAAGATTTTCTCAAGTAGAAAACCTGTTTAGGGGTCCCTCCATATCTACAAGAAAAGCATTTTGTTTAGAGGTCTCCATAAAAATGAAACAGAAGAAGGTAGGGGCATATGGTACTCGGAACTTTTCTTCGTAGTGAAAGGATGCTCACCATTTATTTCCTTTTAATTGATATATAATAATTGTACATATTTATGGGAGAGAGAGTAATATTTTGATACATACAGTGTATAGTAATCTTTTTAAACTTTTTTGTTGTAGAGATGGAGTCTTGTTGCCCAGGGTGGACTTGAACTGCTGAGCTTCAGCCTCCTGGGTAGCTAGAACAGGCATGCTGCACTACACATGGCTTTGTTATTTAAAAAAAAAAAAAAAAAAAAAAAAAGTCCTATTATGTCCCAGGCACAATTGGAAACAAGACAGATATGATCTCTGATAACAGCATCTGGCAACTATTAGGATTGTGCCTAGAACCTATTTGCAAATGGTGGGAAAAGGCAGGGACCGAATATGTGAGTTCTACCTAGCAGTATGATGGGTTAAAGAAAAACAGAAAGAATGAATAAGATCTAGTATTTGATAGCACAATAGAGTGACTATAGTCAATAATAATTTGTCTATTTAAAAATAAAAGAGTTACTGGATTGTTTGTAACACAAAGGATAAATATTTGAGGGGATAGATACCCCATTTTCCATGATGTCATTATTACTTATTCCATGGCTGTATCAAAGGGACTCATGTACCCTATAAATATGTACACCTACTATATACCCACAAAAAATTTTGTTAAAATAAGTACGTAGCTCAGGTTGTTCAAGGAAGATAAGAAATTGCATTTAGTACAAAGACCACTAACCTGGGAGTCAGGAAAATTGAGTTCTGTTGCCATTTCTGGCATTATTTGTGTCATTTTTCTAAACTTTAACATCTCTAGATCTGTTTCTGGATCTTTCAAATGAGGTGTGGAACATCTTTAAGCTCTAGAAATCAGTAGTCCTGTATTTTTATGTGGGAAAGGGCTCAATGTCTTCTATTTCCACGAATAAGAGAGAAAGACTTAAGCCAGAACAGATCTAAGAAAGATATGAAAATAATCTGATGCAAGGCTTTGAGAATAAATAGTAACTTCTAAGTACTCTTCACCCTTGAGTAGAGGAAGAGAAGGATGCTAAGATGGGTCCACATGAGGCTGCTGGTCCTCTGTATGGATCAACTATTTACCACTCTTTAAGATGGATACCTCCTTCATCTACCCTCCTTATGAACTAGTTCAGCAGTCTTTATACCCTTGATTGAAGAAAGTAATTCCTTATGACAAGATAAAACAACCCAAATCAGCTTTGAGATCCTTCCAGCTCATGTGTGTACCTGCTTACCTCTACTGCTGCTTAAGAACGTCTGTGGACATTCTTCACCACTGGTTGTAAAAACCCTAGGGACCCAGGGCCGACAGCTTTTTTTTCCCACTATAGTTCTCTAAACTGTGACAACATAAACATGATTTTTTAAAAGTTCAAAAAGGAAAATAGTGAATTATTCAATTTCTTTCCAATCCTAGTACCCTTCCCCAAAGGTACTGCCAACAGTTTTTATATATTCATACATTTATAAGTTAATCATATTTATCCTTATTTGACATCATATCTATGTTTGGTCTTAATTCTGTCATCTTCCTATTTTAAATTCTCCCTTTAGCTTTCTTACATGGCCTATGTTATCTTTAATTTTGTGTTTTCATTTTAATAGTTATCAGGCTTAGAGTTTTGGTGATTACCTTCATAACTGTATTCAGAATATTACATCCTTATTGCTTGATATATTATCAGTTTTACAAAATTTCTATTACATTCTGAAAAGTAAAACCAATTAGGGCATGTATATATTACCCCTTACCTTGTCTTTGATATTCTATTTTCTAACATGTTAATCTTTTCTATATCAAGATGTATAACATTTCAATATGCTTCTATAGCCTTAAATAATTCTACAACTACATATTTAAATAACCAGCACCAGTCCTGTTCTCAATGTTTGTCCATTCATCTCTTTAGATGGGCTTCATCATCTAGATTCTTCAAGAAGTGTCCACCCTCTTTTAATTTACCCTTACATTTGAAATCACTTGGCTTCCTCCCCACCCCCATCCCACCCAAGAATCTGGTAGACTTTGCTTCGCTCTGCTTTAGCACCGAATGTTGCTACAGAGAAGCCTAAGTCCAGTCTGTTCTTCGTCTCTCCATCTCCCCCTCCCAAAGAAATCACTCAATTTTGTTGCTGCTAAGATGACATTCCCCGCTCCCTGCCCCCAGGACAATTTGCAGATTTTGGCCAGATCAAGAGCAACTGTATTTCTTTAAATTATAATGTTAAAATTAGCATTTGTTATATTATCTCACTTTTATAAAACAGTTTCTATCTATTTAGCTTAATATCCAGTTTATATTTATGCATTAATTGGAATTACTTTGGGGGATGGTGGAGTTTGGGGTTCTCTTAAAATTTTCATCTTTGAAATGTTCACCTTTAATGAATGTTTGTTTTTTTTAAAATAATGGAGCTTATCACTTTTTTTGATGGAAAGATGACTTATTTAGTACAAGTTGGTAGTAAATACACAAGATATAATGATGTGTACTTTTTGTAAGTTTTGAAGAAAAATTAAAAAAAATTAAAAATTAAAAAGAAAAGTTAAATGTTTAAAAAGAGGAAACAATTTCTCAAACACCTCCTCTTGATTCTGACAACTTGGGTAGGTTAATGGGCTTATGCCATAGAAATGGCATTTTTTCCTCCCTGGTATCAGGATACTTCATAAACTTTAACAAGAAGAATAAGCCAGAAGTTTTCTTAGCAATATGAATTAAGAGTAGAAAAGCCATTGAATGATGTGGATGGAAGTTTTATGGCTGCATATGGAAATGAAATGCTTTAAATGGCCCCTTTCGAGAAGAGTCTCTTGCTTCACACTCTATTCTTTCTTCTATATAACATCTGGTGCTTTCAGTTCCCCTTTTTTGTAAAGTGCTGGAGGTTAACAAATAAAATACAGTAGTTCCCCCTTTACCACGGGGGATACATACCAAGATCCCCAGCAGATGCCTGAAACGGTAGATAGTAGAGTCCATCCACCAGGAATGTAGCAAGAATTAATAGGATAATGCAATGTAAAACAATTAGCACACTGCCTGAGAGTATAACTCTACTGCACACAACTATTTTTTTGGGTACTTTGCTTCTAATAGAAGGTAAGTTCCTTGACAGCAACAAATATAATTTGCCACTTTATCCCTATTATCTAGATCAATACTTTTAGTAGGCACTCAAATGTTGGTTAAATGATTTGGAACTGAATTTGTCTGGAGTTTAGGTAAGGAATTGCAAATTTTTAAAAAGGGAACACATGCTAGGGCCAGGCTGTGGAAGGTCTCATATTCTGAGGTTATACTCATTTTATTCAACAGCTCGCAGTGACCATTTTTAAGATGTAAGAGAGGACTGCCTTAATACTGAACACTGGAATCTTTTATCTATAAAAGTTAAGTTTTTCTCCCCACTGGTTTTCAAGTTTTTAAGCACCCATATTTTTACTAAGTTCTAGAAGAAAATATTTCCTTAAGAAAGAGGAAACTGCAGGATAATGCGGGCATCAATTCTCTGAGTGCTCTCTCTTCCTTCTTTCAGCAACTTCTAAGCTGGTGAGAGGGAACTGAGGTTCACAAAAGATACACAATTTTAAAAAAAAGTCTTAAAACACATCCATTTTGATAGAAAACAGAGGCAGCCGGGCATGGTGGCTCACGCATATAATCTCAACACTCTGGCAGGCCAAACCATTTAAAGACCACCTTGGGCAACACAAGAAGACCCTGTCTCTATTAAAAAAAAAAAAAAAAAAAGAGAATGGGGGCAATAAAAAGTCTTGAGAAACTAAAGACTTGCTGCTGCCAATTAGAAGAAAAAGAAAGGGTAAAAGAAAAAACCATGGAATGAGAGATGAGTAGGAGAAGGTTCCAACAGCTATAAATTCAAAGGCCAAAAAAGAAATTCAGTCAGGCAAGCAGGTTTGTAAAAATTACTTTAAAAATCAGGAATTTATCTCTGTGGCCAATTATTCTGAACACATAGTTACCTTCACTTCATCAAATAAACTGCTTATAACATAAACCTAATCAACGTAAAAAAGCAGTGGTTTTAATACTTCAATTACATTAAAAATCCAGTTATTAAAATCATAACTATCCTCTTTCTGCCTCTGACATATACACACCCACACTCACCTACCCACACCCCACCAAAAAGTATAAAAACAAGGGAGATAGTCATGAGTAGAACTAAAGGAAAAGTTGAATATTACTTCTCTTCCAAATCACCACCTTTCCACAATCTAACAATTAGACAAGAAAATTAATGAGAATGAACTCTTATAGAAGGGGAGACAATGCAGTTTAGGTAGTTCTATGAAAAAAAAAATTGAAGCTTACAAAAGTCGAAACCTGGTTAGTTGTAAAAATGAAGACACTGTAACCAAATTAGTTCTATGACAGCACATTATTCAGCAGTTCTAGAAATGAAGAAGTACTGTTAATCTTTCACTAGGCATTCATTAGAAAAGCCAAAGAGCCTAAGTTCTAGGATTGAATCTCATTTTTTTTTAAATGAGTATTTTGTTATTTCAAAGTAAGCTGTTGTATTCAACTGCACTACACAGGGGCAATATGTAAGAAAGTATATAATCCCCTGGACAAATTTTCAGTCCTGGAGAAAAGCAATATTGGTAACAATACAAGAAACACTAGCACATTTGGTAGAAGAAATGATGCAATGCAGAGACAGTTTTAAGTTCCAGGCAGCAATACAAAATGTATTAATTAGTAACAAACTCATGGCAAAACAAAGTTCACTTCTGTTTTACTAATATAGATGTATTTGGAGAATGCCAATGTTGCTGAACTTATTCAACTTCAGTTGTTAAATGTTCATTCATTCTTAACCACTAAAAAAATCTCCTTTGGACAATCCATATTGTCAGCATTATTAGACTTTAAGATGAAAAATGTGTTTAGCTCTGTAGAGTACTTCCCCTTAACAAGGAGATAAATTCAGCAAGAATCTTCTTGTATCCTTTCCAGTACTATGAAGTCATACCTTTGGAAAACTTAAAATAGGTTTAATTGTATATATTTAGGTAAATATATCTACTTCCCAATGACTTAACAATTATCAGTACAGCTAGTTGGAAAATATTTAGCTGTCTGAATATGTTAAATTATACAACTCTACCACTAAAGTAGTATGAAGTGCTATTTGTCTCCTCAGCTTTTCTAAAGCTGTCTAATCCAAATAACAGTGTGTATGCATGCTTGCATGCGTACACACACATGCTAATAGAGAACATACTGGGTAGTAGATTACTGAAAAATCAAGACATATAGGCTAGACTCAAGGGCCTTATGAAATTTGTAACTGTTTGCCTAGGAAGACATAAAATACTAGGTCTATTTTTATTCATATCCTGAAACTCCCAGACAAATCTATCAATAGACTTGAGCTCTGGATGAAGTATGCCTAAAAACACAAAGTTTTTCAGCCTATAGTTTACATTTCAGTAAGCCTTCATATATACATATACCCACAGCATGATTAAGCAAGGGTGGAAACTTTTTTGTTTTTTAAACACATAGTTGGAACAAATAATTTCATAGATAAAAGTAATTTCTGAAGTACATAAAGTGTCTATTATTCAACATTCAAGTCTCTGCTCAAATGTTACTTCCTAGTCTTCCTTAATACCCCATCCAGAAAATTGTTCTGATAATATTTTTATTTTCCTAATACCACTCTCTGAAATACTTTGTTTATTCATCTATTAGCTTATTTTCTAACTCTAGAATTAAGACATCCTGTATGTCTTGCTCACCACTGTATTTCTAGCAGATGCTTGGCACAATTATTTGTTGAATAAACTAATTTCTCTGTGTATGCAATAGATCAAAATATACCAAGGAGCACAGAAGCAATCTCTCTCTAAATATATGAGATTCTCTCCCCTCCTCTGCCCCCACCCATCCAGACACACTTACCTGGACTACAGAGTGTTTCTAATTTTTTCACAGTATATTATTCTCAGTCAGAGGTGGAATATTTTGTTGCTTTAAAGTAAGTAATACATATTGCAGTAAAACTTATGTAAGCCTATTCAAACTAAATAGCTTTGATGGGAAAACAATTTTATACTTTTGGAAAAATAGCCCCAAACTACCCATAAAAGACAACATTTATCTCACAACTTTTATATTGGTTAAAAATAATCAGATGAAACAACTTTGAACACGGCAATTTATTTTATGCATTATTTAAATCCGCTGTTTAAAAATGTTCAAAAGGCACTTCAAGAAACATTTAAAAATACATTTTTCTGACTTAATGGTGATCACTTAAAATAAGCAAGTCACCAGACATTTTTAAACCATTCAGAACACCATTACCTTAAATAATTTTTAAATTCCAAAACACAAACATTCACTATGTAGTACAACACACTGCTTAGCAGTAAGATTAGTTTCCCTCTAATAATATACTTCATGTAGGTTATTAATTTGCAAGGCCCTGCAAAGTTACTAAAACTTAATATAAACTGAAAACTAGAGAGGTAAGGGAGTTGAAATAGAGCACAATTCAACTCTAAAACTTTAGAGTTGGTTTCTCTAAAGAGAATTTGTAAAATTCCTTATTCTAGCCTGTATTAAAGTTTTTATTTCAAATCTTATATATAAACACATTTTTAAAAAAATCAACAGAGGTTACATTAACATTTAGCATAAAATCTACCACACGTTGTCTGCCAGATTGCTTCGGTATGTTTCTGTCAGGCCTACTATAAAGCAGAAAAATAAAGCAAATGAGATTTTTGTTGTTGTTGTTTTTGAGAAAAGGGTGAGTGGAAGAATCCAAATAACTACTTCCTTTAATAATTGTAGATGTAGAATTAATTTAAAATTATAGATTTTTAAGCAGGGCAAGTATCTCCAAAGCCAGTAGGCATTATTCTTAGACTTTTACTTTCCGTTTTATAGGGAACCCTAGTTAGTAGGTTTAAAATTATCAATTAAGTAATAAAAATTCTAATCACTATTAACAGCCAAATTAACCCTGTGAAGGCAGCATTTAAGAGTAACTAGAAAATGGAAGTTAGTAATAAAGCAAATAAAGAAGGGCAATAAACACAAGGCAGAAACTGTCAAAGAATAATAGTCTAATGAACTGAAAACTTAAATGGCAAATAAAATGCTAGATATAATTTAATCAAGGGATTCTTTCAAGTATAATAAATAGTGCATCAACCTGGTAATAACTATAGTTTGACAGTCTCAAGGGAAAAATTAATACTCAAGAAAACTGTGAAACTAACCAGTTAGCAAATTTAATGCTCAAATCCAATTCCATATTAAAAAAATATTAAGAGCTGATCAGTGATTTATTTTCATACCTCATTACAGTAAGAAAAACTCCTCTGAAATTCGTATTTGAAAGCAAACTGGGACAAAAATCTGCTTTATGAACTTTCCACTAGAAAATACAAGCATACCATTATTAGAGAGCATAAGACATCAAAAGCCTTATGTTTTGAAACCATACTAAAATCATTTACCAAATAACAAAGATCTTAATCTAAAAGATAATAACTACATCATCATCATGAAATCTGATTTTATGTGCTCTATGAAGTACTTGGAAAATTGCTTTTTTGTTTTTCTTTTGCTTTATTAGGTCAAACAAAACAATGAATTAGCAGAAAAATGTATGTTATAAAATAGCATTTACTACTTCAATTTTTTTTTTTTAACAATTGTGGAACTTTTTGATGACACTTATGTATGCTTTTAATAAATTATGTACTTATTAGTACTTAATGAACCCTTCCTGCCTCAATATAAAATTACTAAACTTGGAGAATTACAGATTTTATTGTGGGCCCTGATATTAGTCACTTTGGAGAAGCTAAAAATTTGGCCAGAATGAATGATCCAATGACCCTTTAAGTTATCTTTATTTTAGATTTAATATAGTGTGATCCTGTACTACAGTGATTTAAAACATGCTTTTTGAAAAATGTCTTAGTAATGGGGCAGTAATCTTCGTGTGTTTCAAACAAACACTATTTGCACCAAAATCACGTAGGTTGTTGGGTACTGGTTCTCAAACTAGGATAAGAAAGACACCTGCAGAGTTTGCTTAAACACAACTGCTAGCCCCTGCCCTTAGAGTATCTGATTTAGTAGATCTGAGATGGAGCCCTGAGAGAGGCTGCATTTCCAACAAAGTTCCCAGGTGATGTTAATGCTGTTTGCTGGGACCACACTTTTGACAATCGCTGCCCTAGGGTATCTGGTAAGAATGCATACTCTTGGGCCCCATGCTTAAATTAGAATTTCTGAGATTGGGGTTTTCAGATCTGCATTTAACAACATCCTGGGCAAGTGTGAGAACCACAGTTTAAGAATCACTTTGACAATTTGGCTGGGTTAATTTGACTATTACTGGCCAATGTATCAGATACCACATAACATATACATAAAAATGGAAATAATGCTAAATGAATAACCCCAAGCCTGAGACAGTTCAAATGAACACATAGGGTTTGAATATAAATCCTACCTCTGTTACTTACTAGCTTTGTGACAGTGACAAAGTTACTTTAATTCTCTGAGCCTCAGTTTCCTTATCTATAATAGGGGAAAAACACCCAAATTTTGAGGATTAACACTATTATACACAGATTATCTAAGTACAGTACCTAGCATACAGTTGGCACTTGATAAATAATAGCTATTATTTCCTTATCTGGTCAAAGCAAATTTTTCATTCACTTAAATGCAGTATTTACACTCCAAGGTAACAGAATAATAATACAGTCTTCTATTTATTGCTCCCTATTCTGGGACAGACAGTGTTCTAAGAACCTTACATTTATTTAATCCTCATAAAAATCCTGTGAGGTAGGCAGTATTATCATCCCTAATTTACAGATGAGGAAACTGAGACACAGAGAGATTAAGTAAAATTGTTCAAAGTTACAAAAACAGTAAGTGTTGGAGCAAGAATTTAAATCCAAGCAAGTCTGACTCTAGAGCCCAGGATTCATCATAACATTCATTTCCTATGAGCAAATCTTAAGGTTTTTGGATATTTATAGTAAACCATTTATACGTCTAGTCAAGTAACACATATGAAAATTCATGTACACACCATGGTGAAGAGTTGTTCAAAGAATCAAATGAATGCCTTGAAATTTTGGCAGATGATACTACCATGGTAATAGGTAAAAATTGGTGCATGTTTTCACTATGTGGGCAGAGTAGTCCATGGTTAGCCAATGAAATGAACATCCTCTCAAATATACCATTCAAAGAGGTCATGATTTTGACATGTTTTGGCATAATAAATATAAATTACTTAGCTAGCTGGGCGCTGTGGCTCACACTTGTAATCCCAGCACTTTGGGAGGCCGAGGCGGGTGGATTACTTGAGTTCAGGAGTTTAAGACCAGCCTGGCCAACGTGGCAAAACCCCATCTCTACTAAAAATATGAAAATTGGCTGGGTGTGGTGGCACATGCCTATAATCCCAGCTACTCGGGAGGCTGAGGCAGGAGAATTGCACCACTGCAGTCCAGCCGTCTCCGAAAAAAGGAATTACCTAGCTAAATAGCAGAGTCAGTGGCACGACAGCTATGTAAAATTGGCATAATGATAAACATAAGGGAAATGTAAATCTTTTGTACCATAAAAATAATCTCATAGAAAGTCTGTAAAATATTCTGTTATGACACACTGAGTACTGCTAAACATAATAAAAATAAAAAATTTCTTTCCCTTCAGAAACTCTTTAAACAGAGTCACTAAAAATAGAATGAAACATTTGTGAATGTTTTTGATGACAGTCTTGACTAGGTATTCTGCGTTGTTAGAACTATCCATTAGCAAAACAATTATCCCAAAATAGCATCAACTTTCAGACTTATTTATAAATTAAGTATCTACTCTTTCAATATATAACATTTTTGTTTAAGCAGTCTGCATTTTCTATTGTTTTTAATTCTTGTCAAAATCTTGCCACTGTAACTAACAGTCACCTCAGATCCTATAAATGAATTTTAAAACTCTGCTTTAAACAAGTTATGAAAGGCACAAACAAGTTCTCATCTCAACAGGATGACAATGAAATAAACCATAACTATGTAGTTGGAAAGAGTTTAAAATAATCAATTTAAAATGTCAGTAATTCCTGAGAGTGGCACTGTTATGAGAAAAGCATCCTCAAATAGCATTAAATTTATTAGTTACTCATAATTAACAATGGGTAAATTTGGGAACAAATATTGTAAAATACATGTTTACAAATGCTATGAATGGTTTGAGTAAATTAATAGTGGAGAATGGTATTCAAGAGTGGCTAAACATATTTAGAAGAGAGACAACAGAGATTCCGTAAAAGATTACCAATTAGAATCAAGTATATAATATAGTCAAGGCCCATGATAATTTTAAAGTGTGGTTTTATTAATGCACTTCAGGGTAAGTGCCAGTTTTATTTTAGCTTCTTCTGGAAGAAATACTACCAATTATAAATAATCACAGCAACATTTTCATTAGACAAAAACTCTGTGTGTGTGTGTGTGTGTGTGGAGGGGGGTGGATCATTTATATCATACTGCAAATATAAACTCAATTCTTGAGCTGTATTAACAACACTGAGCAACAATATTTCTTTCTAAAAATTTCTTTAAGGCAGATCTGTTTATTACTAACATGGTGCAGTGTAGTTTTAGTAAATTTAATTATTTCAGTTTCTCAGTGACAATAATACAGATGGTCAGAAAACAGGCAACAAAATCTCTTTTCTAATTCCTCTACCTGGCCACCATTTTAAAAACACAAGTTCTTCATATATATAGATATATTTATATATTACTGTATCAAAACACATTTTAACAGACTTCACAGCTCATTTAAAGCTTCAGTTTATAGTCATTCATGTGAAAGGTTTCTATAAGGAATGTTCACTTAGAATTCCTCACTGGGATTCCAGTGTTCTATGTCAGAAATGCAGAAGTCCTTTTTCAGTGCAATGCTAGACATTTTACCTTTGTTCACTCATGATTTTCTTTCAAGGGTTTCCTAACTTCACTTTTGTATCTTCCTTTTTGTTTGCTTGACTAATTTCCTTTAGTATATCTTCAGGTAAGGTAGGTTGATATCTGTATAAATAACCATATGGACGAAGATGATAAACGAGGTATTCTAACTCATACATAGTTGTAGAATCAACATAGTGAAAAGAAACTGCAAGATCAGAACAGCAACCAGGACCCTAAAAAAGCAGTGGAAACAGGCATTGTTAATAAACAGCACATTGCTAGCATACAATATTTACATACTTATAAAGGACAATGTAATTTTAAAAGAATGCAAACATTAAAGATGGCAAGGTAAAGCAAAGGAACCTAATATACTAGACCTGTGGAATAAATCAATAGTTTACTTAGATGTCCTAATGATTTAAAACTAATTGAAATTGGTGAAACCAAGTGAAATTGTGGAAAGTATTTTTAACTGAAATAATATTCTCTCACACTCTTTAGCAGATAAAATTATTGAGATTTCTTCAAATCAAAGGAGCAGCCATACAAAGGATAAATCTCCTCCAACATCTGCTTTCTCTTCCTAATTTTCTCACTGTAATTTTTTGCGTGGCTCAGACTCGGAAAGATACCTCTGGGGCATTCAGTGACTACAAAGCCTTGCTCATTAGGTGTCTACAACCCAATACACTTCATCTATATATATCAACCCATACAGTACAGTATTTGAGACAAAGCTCTCAAGCTAGACTTGGGTTTGAACCCAAATTTTGTGGGCTAGTATACGACCTTGAGTAAGCTATTTATTCTCTATAAGATTCAATTTCCACATCTGTAAAAGGTGGTTATTTAAAGGAGACAATGTGTGTAAAATGCGTGGAATTACCCTTTGCTTAAAATAAGTGCTCAATAAATGTTAGCTATTATTGACTGAAAAATCGTATCAGGTGGCCCTCAGGTAGGTCAGATTTAAACCTTTGTCCAATTATGTAATTCTCATAAATTCCTAATAGGGTTGGTATGAGAACAAAGTTTAAAATAAAACAATACAATGAACAAGAAAGCAATAAAATTAAGAAGACAAAAAGAGACGAATTAAGCAGTCAACCTAGAGTCAGAATTGGTATCTGGAGAACGTTGGTGTCATCCAGGTGACTCCAACAAAACTTCAGGCTCCATCTGACATCTTTGTAAAGAATGAGGGAGATAGTCCAGCAAGTTCCAAGAGAAGATGCATATTGATTGAATATTTAATAAATCTAGTAATTCATGTTTGGAAGTATGTAGCTTACAGTGTAGTAAAAGTTATCAAACTGTCTGCTGCATTTTCTCTGCTGTTATCTCTGAACTTTCCTTTGAAACACACACTGGGTATGTGGATTCTTAGACAACCTAGTCTTGCACCTTTAGGAAATACCAGAATAAAAGCAAATAGGAAAAATAACCAGATAGGTCAACTTGTGATTATCTAAACTAGCTCTGTCCAACAGATATGTGAGCCATATAGTAGCCACATTAAAAATGTAAAAAAAAGAAAAAAAAATGAAATTTATTTAACAGAAAAATTTCATCATATTGTTTTAACATGCAATAGTTTTACAATGATTAATTAAACCATTCTTGAAACCAGGTGTGTATTTTATTTATGGCATGTCTCAATGTGGACTAGCCAAATTTCAAGTGCTCAATAACCACATGTACCTTAGTGACTACTATCCTGTCCAGTGCATATTAAACTTAAGGACTAGACCAGTAATAGTTTTAAACTGCTGACCTCTGGAAGCAATTTTTATGTTCTCTAAAATAATTAATATTTTTGATAAGATTTACTGCATTAATTATGTTACTCTTATTTATATTTTACTGGATAGTCAGGATTCTGTTAGGCATTTATGCAATAAAAGACAATAAAAGAAAAAAGCTATAATTATTAGAAAACAAGAGCTAGCAGACAATTATGGTTACCCAAAAAACTCAAGAATCTCAAGCGAAGAATCATCAGAATAGGGAATTCAGTTACAAAGCCAGATTTTAAAGATGCTTAAAAAGAAAACCAAACAAATAAGTTTTCATATATATCAGTAAAAAGGTTAAGTTTTTAAAAAGCCCAAGTAGAACAGTAACAGAAATATTGCGTACCTATGGAAATGGTTTATAAAACTTGACCAAAGGACCTAAAAGGCAACTTAAAAAAAATCCTTGGCAGTTATCCCTAAATTAATGAGCTTGTATGCAAAGATAAAGAAATGAGTTGCCAAAACACTTAGAAAAAAAGAAGAGTTAATTTGCCCTTAGAATAATAACTTAAAATTACTGTAAAGCTACAAGGTTCAAAATAATATGGTGCTGGGCCAAAATCAAATTAGAACAATGGCATAGAACTGAAATCCCAGATATAGATCCTACTATAAGGGCTATCGTGTATGATAAACGAGATATTTTAAATCAGTAATGAGTTAAAAAATGGCAGTAGAATAATTAGTTAACAATTTAAAAAAATCAGGAGCTCTCTACCTCAATTATGTACTAATATGTTTCAGACAGAATAAATGAAACTGAAGAATAAAATAAATCATATTTGACTACTTCTGACCTACAGAAAAGTCAATTTTTCATGTAGAGAGATATACATAAACAATTACATATATATTTTAAATCTACCATATTAACACTCACTGCAACTTCTCTGGTGAAAAGTCTATTACTAAGAAGGTGGAGTGGGAAGGGAACTGCTTAAGAGTCAGTTCTGAACAAGAAATTTAGGAATGTAACTCTTTCATGAATTAGAGTATCTTTTACCCTGACTCGCTAGATAAAAATTTTCTGTATTTTCAGTAATTAGTACATAGAAAAAAAAGTATAAGATTTAAACTCATTTAGGGGGAAGAAAACTTACTAAATGATAGATGAATAATAATAGAATTTTAGTTTCACATTGGGTTTATGTAAGAATCTCCTGATGAAGAACAGGCAATGTCAGATTGATGGGTCAATTTTGGTACTCTGAATTCTGTTTTATGTTCTTCAATATAATTGGATAAATTTTCATAGAAAGAACAAATGTGCCATCCATTTAATAAACCACTACAATGTAAATAAAGGATGCACTATATTTATTTTGTTCATATAAAGCATATTGTTAGGTATACTTTATTTGCAAACAGGAATTATAGGCAGTACTTTTGAAAGGGAGGCTATTTTACTGTTTACAAAATAATGACAATTATGATGTCCCTTTGCTACTCTTGTATGTATACCCAACATCAGATACTCTCAGTAATATCTTATGTGCATTTGGATGTATTTGCTACATGTTTATATTCTTGAATTTGGGTAAATTTTTTATATGGGAAAAGGATACAAAATTAAGAAAGGAAAAGATCAAGTCATCTTGGAATGGTCAGAATATATTAAGAAAAGTTTACATCAAACAAGCATCCAAAGTGGTACTCTCACTAAAACAGAAAAACAGATTATGAAAAGTTTCCTTTTAAAGCTGATTACCTAAAGCTCGGGTCAGATGTTCTAGGACAGGATCTCTGAACCATGGTACTACTGACATTTTGGGCAAGAGTAATTCTTTGTTGTAGGAGGCTGTCCTGTGCATTTTAGGATGTTTAGCAATTAGTAGGTTTATAATGTAGTGGGTTTTTACCCATTAGATGCCAGTAGCAGCCTCCTAGCTGTAACAACCAAAAATGTCTCCAGACCTTGCCAAATGTCCTCTGAAGGCAAAATTGCCCTGGGTTGAGAATCACTGTTCCAGATGATGATCTGAAAGCATTGCCTTATGAAGATGAGAGTAGTAGCATGAAGTCTATTATTTATATGTTAGGTCCAGAGAAAAGAAGGCATAGAGAACTAGGTTTCATGATCCCCGGTCTCATTCAATTATCCACTGAAGCAATGCTTATAATAGTGAACATAGCATATACATAATTAACATTGATAAATCTCAATGTTGTATGAAAAGGGGAAGTTGTAGAAAGATGCTTATTTAAAAATCTGAAAAACAATATTATATGTTATTGATACATAAACATGTAGAAAAATATGAAACATTCATGTTAATGAGTAATATTAAATTCATGACAGTGGTTAACTCCAGGGAAGGAGGTTGGAGAGGGTACACAGGCCTCAACTATAGCATTTTTTTCTTTAAAGAACTCTGACACAAATGTGGTAAAAGATTAATATTTGGTAAAGATTGGGGCATAAGTACAATGCATATTCTGAAATATTTGTACAACTGGAATACTTCATAAAATACTGTATTTTAGATACAATTCTCAGGAATGTGAGCCAAGGCTTATTAAATGCTTACTGTGTGAAGGGCTGTACTATGTTGTAATTACAACTAAATAAGACAAGTACATTATGTCCATCTTACAAATGAGGAAACTAAGGCTCAGAAGTCAGACAAGTCGTTCGGCTATTAAGTGGGAGAGCAGGATTTGACTCTAGGTCTTTCTGAACCTCCACTAAGTCCTCCTGATGACTAGAAGGCTCTTTACGCAGATCTTCACACAGCTTGCTCTCTAATACCACTCAGGTTTCTGCTCAAAAGTCACCTCTTTGAGAGGCCTTCCTTAATCACCCAAACCAGAGGACTCCATCCCATTCTGGGTCACTCTACATCCCTTTACTTGGCTTATTTTTCTTCAGGGCACTTACTACTAAAATCCTATTTTATCTTTATAAGTCTGCCTGTTTACTGTATATCTCCTCATCCAGAATGTAAGGTTCACGAGAACTGGAATTTGGCTGTGATTTACTTCTACATTCTCAGTGCCTGGTATATAACCAAGAGATGTTTGCTAAGTGACTACTGCTGATGTCCCTGTTCTCATCTATTTTGTTATACTGTCACTCTATTTAAAAAGACTACGAAAGGGCCGGGTGTGGTGGCTCATGCCTATAATCCCAACACTTTGGGAGGCCGAGGCTGGTGGATCACAAAGCCAGGAGACCATCCTGGCTAATGGTCTTGGAAACCCCATCTCTACTAAAAATACAAAAAAATTAGCCGGGCGTGGTGGCAGGCACCTGTAGTCCCAGCTATTCGGGAGGCTGAGGCAGGAGAACAGTGTGAACCTGGGAGGTGGAGTTTGCAGTGAGCGGAGATGCGCCACTGCACTACAGTCTGGGAGGCAGAGTGAGACTCTGTCTCAAAAACAAAAATAAGAAAGAGTCCTCATTATTGGTACTAAAGAAACATACACATATTAACACATTTTTATCAACAAAATTCAGTCAGTCCAAGTATTAACATAGTAATAAAATTTCTAAACTTACCTCTACAGGAGGATAATAGTTGTAATTCCAGTACCAAAAGGTTCTAGGTAGATAACCTTTAATTAAATGGTGTTCTGGCACAAAGGGATGAAAAGTTTCTTTTCCAGTGGTATCTCTGGAATCTCCTGCTTCTACATTTATAATTTCCATGCATCTCCCCAGTGCTAAGTCTTCAATGGAGGAACTATGTGTACACTTGTCTGTTTTAAATGCATCAACAAATCTTTTCAAGGCTTCTTTGCTTAGTACATATCCTGCTCCTCCACTCATGTAGCCCTGTTTTACATAGGGCTTAAATCTTCTCCCAAAGTAAATGGGTTCTTCAGGGTCGTATTTCGAAAGAAGCCACCTCAAATTGTCTAGTATGACATATGTGTCATCATCTGCTTTCAAAAACCAATCAGCATCTTCTAAATAATGTTCATGAACATACTGAAAAGCTTTAATTGTTTTCCAGTATAGTTGATCTCTGCCTTCTTTGGTTTTCAATCCCACAGCAGGGAAGTCTTTATTTTCTTCTGAACTCATAAACAACACTTTGTTACAACGCTGGGCCCATGTAGCTTTGACATGTTTGGCCTTTTTCTCTAGGTTTTGAGGGCCGGTCATAACCCAGCAAAGAATTTTAACTTTCTGATAGAGGTTTTCAGCGATGTCTGTGTTCTCATCTATTAAAATATTTTAAAAAGTTATTTACATAGATGTAAAATACAAATATTAATAAATTATACTGAAGAAAGCATTTTCCTAATTTCAAAGGTCCTCCTATTTATCCCTCTATTAGTGATTTAGCCAAAGGAAAGCAAAACTCATCCTAATGTAAACTGACATTCTGATTTATTGGTTTCACGTCAGTGTTATCCAAGACATCACTGGAGCTCATAAGAGTTGACATTATAATCTAAATTCTTCTCAAACTGTAGTTTACCAATTAAAAGCAACAGCATCACCTGGGAGCTTGTTAGAAATGCATAATCTTAGGCCCCAACCCAGACCCACTGAATCAGAATCAGCATTTTAATAAGTTCCCCTGGTGCTTCATAGCCATGCTAAATGCTGCCTTAAATAGTCTCTGCTTGGCACTTCATAGAAGAAAGCAGCTGGTTTTTAATAGATTATTGACAGAAATTTCTAACTGCTCTGAATGAGTTTCTGAAGAGCAGGAAAGACATGCTGCTGAAGTGGCAGTTCATTTTTGAAGCTGACAAGAATCAACTATAAAGAATTTCTACAAGTACCCAGAGGTGGTAAAAGTTCAAAGCACAGGAGTTGAGATTACTTCCTGATAGTAACATACCTCATTCCAAAATGTAAATCCACCAATCAAAAACAGAAAAGAACAATGGTAGACGTGGCAATTCCAAGACTAGAGCAGTGCTCTTTAAACTACTGGTTTGCAAAGAAATAAGGAGCTTATACCAGAATATAAAGCAACACATTACTTTGAAAAAGGCCTACCATTAGAACCAACCAACCAAAATGTCCACTTAACTAAGCAGTGAGCTTAAAACTGATTTACATCCTAGTGTAACCTCATTATCTTGTGCAGACAAACAGTTTACAAACTGTCAGGCCAGGACCGCATTTTGAGTAACACTGGTGTACAGGAAGAGCTCAATGATGAGATTCTAGATGAGTACTTCTTAAGCTATCTGTGGTGAAAGGCCAATTTTTATTTCTAATACCGGTCTATACTGTGTAAATAGGATAAAAATGAATTATAAGAAAAACAAAACTAACAGAAATATAAAACACAAGCCCTATATTTTTATTTTTAGCTTCAGACAAAATTACTCCAATTACAATAAAAGTTTCTGCTTACTCCCAAATAAGCAGCCATTCTTTAGTTATAGGACCAGAATGAGTCTATGAACTGACTTTCAGTAGCAATGTTCTGGGCAGTATCCTGATGAAGTATGTGCTTAAAATTAAGGTCAAACAGTAAGTTACTTAGTCCTATGAGAAATTAACAACGAAGGCATAATATACTAGTTAACCAACTGAGAGGAAATAATGGGAAAAGCTGGGTGGAACATAAAAATATTCTCATGTCCCGGCTGGGCGCAGTGGCTCATGCCTGTAATCCCAGCACTTTGTGAGGCTGAGGCAGGCGGATCATGAGGTCAGGAGTTTGAGACTAGCCTGGCCAACATGGTGAAACCCTGTCTCTACTAAAAAAAAAAAAATACAAAAAATTAGCCGGGCGTAGTAGCGGGCGCCTGTAATCCCAGCTACTCGGGAGGCTGACGCAGGAGAATCACTTGAACCCGGGAGGCGGAGGTTGCAGTGGGCCAAGATCCTGCCACTGCACTCCAGCCCAGGTGACAGAGTGAGACTCTGTCTCAAAAAAAAAAAAAAAATTATCATGTCCCTCTGAATATCAAGATTCACAATCCAAAAGGACAATAGCAGACAAAATCACCTTACTTTCAGTCAGAAAGCATAGACATCTCATATCCTTGAAGAGCCCAATCTCTTAGCTATACAAATATACCAAACCTTGAATGGACAGAAATACTGAATGCAAGAATCCCCAATCTGTTTCATTCAGGCAAGACAGGTTTGTCCACTGCCGCCTGATAAATAATTTTTCATTCACTAATTACTTTGTACCGGGCATGGGCTGGCACAGGAAATGAATAAAATGAGTAAGACACATTTCCTGCTGCAGAGAAAGTCAGTCCATTCAGGGAGCCTGAACCTGACACACAAACCAGTAATTGCTAACTAGTAAGACATGTTATTATAGAGGTATGAACAAAGGATTCAATGTGCTGAAGGAAAAGAAAGTAGTGGCTAATAAATCCTACAGAGCAGTATATAGGGACCTGGGTAGAACAAAAAGAAAGATAAAAATAAAGAGATGACACAGAAAATAGGTTATAAGTTCACCAAAAGGAATGGTGAAGTCTGGCTGACTGCAGGTACATGGGTATAGCTGAAGGTTTGAATCAGAAATGCACTGTGGACTAAGAGGAAAAGATGAAAAATGGTAAAGAAGTATCATAGAATGTACTGATAAATGGAATTGGCTAGCATGTGAAGGCAATCACCTACCATGATTTCATAATTTCTGGCACTGACAGATGCTAATGAGCTATATAAAATAAAGAATAGAGGAGGAAGAGCAACTTCTAGGAGTAGGAAGGAAAAGGAGACTCAATTTACACATGCTGAGTCTGAAGGGAGTAGACAAACTTTTAGCATACCCCACATGTTGTAGGTCATTGAGCTGGACAAGTATGTATCTAATACACATGCCTATAGTGAGGCCTAGTACGGCCTACTGTTAGTAGGGAAATCTGGCTCCAGTTGATCATCTAAAGCCATGTAGCTATGCTACAGAGCAAACACACAGTGATCAAACTGTTCTGTAAGAACACAGAGCACCTGCTCAGAGCTGAATTACTGTTATATAAACAATCCCAAAATATGACATAGTATGCATGTGTTTGCTAGTTGAGAAAACGGAACCAGGCTTTGAAATCTCACCCTTCAACCTCTGATTGAGAGGTAGTGAAGAAGTAATTATTACTGGGAAGAGAAGAGAAGCAACTCTGAATAGTGGACCCTCTGCATCCCAGAATTCCAATAGTTTTCAAGCTACTTATATTATTTTCTGTCAAACCATATTTTGCAGAGATCTTTGCATTGTGTTAATGTCTTCCCACAATGTCTGGAACTGGGCTAAAGACAGTAAGAAATAGATGGAAATTAAAATTATGAGGGTTGATGATGTCACACAGATAAACAGCTAAAGGACAGAAACTTGGAGATAACACTTAAGGGACACATAAATAACTCAACTGAGAAAATCTGGTTAGAGGTAGGAGGCTAGGAGAAAATGAAGTCTTTAGAACGCATCCTTGGTTTTTAACTTCCTTGTTCTTTGTGCCTCTTGAGGAAAAAAAAGAGTTATATTAACTATAAAAATATAAATTGAAATTTATATATACCTCAAGTTTCTCTAGGAAAATAAGACTTAAGCAAAAGCTATGACCAAAACAAGTAACAAAAACCAAAGACACACATATAACAAAACTGGACCTAAAAAAACATTTTCAGAAACAAATCTAATCTGAATAGTTATGCCCTTCCCCAAATCATGGTTTCTGAACCATTTCTACTTAAAAATTAATTCAAAATTAATATTCCCTAAATAAATCTGGGTTTTAGCAATTCCTTCTCTCAAGGCAAACCAAGAATTGTTATTTAGTATCTGGAATGTATAGCCCATTTTAATCAACAGATATAGACAGGGATATGACAAAATTTAGACTAAAATACTGCTTATATTTACTCCTTAATAAAGTAAACCATACCTTTATGTTGGCTAGAATCTGCATTGAAGTTCATTTCTCCTTCTAGATGATTCTGTCCATTATCATCTGAATGCCTCGCATGAGGATCATTATGAAGAACATTAGGCTGGATGTCACCCTGTTCTCCCAACAAAATACTAAATAGCTGGGAACATAAAAGAAATCCTATTGCTGATCCACAGAGGAAGGTTAAAAAATTCAGCCAGGATTTAGAGGCCATTTCCCGAAAGTGTATTTCTGTAAGAACAAAAATTAGCAGGATGTTATAAAATCAAAACTAGATATATAACAGGAGTAAAAATTCTGGTAACATTTAGCTATAATGGAAAGTTAATTTCTAACAGTATTTAGCTATTTATTATCTATGAGTTTACCCCTCTATTTGCTGCTTAAACAGCACACTATGGAAAATTCATAAAAACAGATTAATTAGTAGGACAGTCATAGTTGGGGTGGGGTATGGATAAGTATGTCAGAATTGCACACAGAATTTCCTATTCTTCCCATCAGGATCCTTTCTGGATCTAAGACTACTTGTCATGTTGTTTTTCTTTCTTTGCTGTTAACTCTGAGTACTGAAGTCTACTTCCTTTTCTTTGGTAGCAACCACCACCCATTCTCCAACCCAAAAGTTAGCAAAACCCTTTCTGTAAAGAACTAGAAATGAAGTATTTTTGGCTTTTTGGGTCTCATGTGGTCTCTGTTGCATCTTCTTTTTAAACAATCCTTTACAAATGTAAAAAACAGTTTTAGTTTGTGGAAGACTAGGGTCAGCACAGTTTGGGGACCCATGGACCAAGCTGGCCTGCCACCTGTTTTTGTAAATAGAGTTTTATTTGAGCACACCCATGCCCATTCATTTATATATTGACTATGGCTACTTTTGCCCTAAAACAGCAGAGTGAATAGCTACAATAGAGGCAATATGTCTCAAAAAACCTTACCTAGCCCTTTATAGAAAAAGTTTGCTGGCTAGGCACAGTGGCTCATGCCTGTAATCCTAGCACTTTGGGAGGCCACGGTGGGTGGATCACTTGAAGTCAGGAGTTTGAGACCAGCCAAGACAACATGGTAAAAAATTTAGCTGGGCATGATGGCATGCACCTGTAGTCCCAGCTACTTGGGAAGCTGAGGTGAAGAATCACTTGAACTCAGAAGGTGGAGGTTGCAGTGTACCAAGACTGCAGCACTGCACTCCAGCCTGGGCGAAAGAGTGAAACTCTTGTCTCAGAAAAAAAGAAAAAGTTTGCTGACCTCTGCTCTATACTGCAAGATCTTGGATGGAATCTATAATATTAACGAGATTAAGCAGGGTACCTGGGACACAGACGAGTGTTAAACTGCCCCAAAACCAAACATAAAGGCCCTTTTTAAGGGTTTGTTAACAATTACTACATGGTGAAGTTATAAATTTCTATTAAATTCCTTATAAGATTGGTCTTAACTCTAGTTTCCTATTCCTCAAGATAATTAAAATAGTAAGTTTACTAAGCATTTATTTATACCAGAAGCTGTCCATACATTATTTCATTTTAAATAAAATTTAATTTCAATTTCCTTTTTCATTCTCACTAAACCCATCTGCAGATGAGGAAAGAGAAATTTTAAAAAGGTAATTTTAAACAGGTAACTCATATAGGTTGACACAATCAGGAGGAGCCACAGTTTGAATGTAGGTCTGCGTGCTTAAAAAGCTCATGCCCAGCCAGGCATGGTGGCTTATGCCTGTAATCCTAGCAATTTGGGAGGCCAAGGCAGGCGGATCACCTGAGGTCAGGAGTTCAAGACCAGCCTCGCCAACATGGTGAAACCCCATCTCTACTAAAAATACAAAAGTTAGCCAGGCATAGTGATGCCTGCTTGTAATCCCAGCTACCTGGGAGACTGAGGCAGGAGAATCACTGGAACCTCAGAGGCAGGACTGCAGGACCGAGATCATGCCACTGTATTCCAGCCTGGGTGACAGAGACTCTGTCTCAAAAACAAAACAAAACAAAACAAAACAAAACAAAATCCCATGCCCTTTCCATTACATTTCTCAAACTCTTCACTTAATCACCACTAACAGCAGAGGGCAATGGGTAGTCAAAGTAGGGGTCTGGGAAATATAACCCTAAAAATAAAAATTTCTTTAAAGTATTTTTTGAAAGCAAAAGGTACAAACTAACAATCACCACTACAACAATAAAAACAAAACAACTTCATATATGTCTGGAATGGCTGACTAGGTTCTTTTAGAACAACCAAGTACAATCAGAAATACTGAACAAAATGTAAAAAAATATAAATATACGTTTGAAGACATTATTGGTAAGATATCAAGGCAGTGAGAATTAGTAGGGCCAAAATCTGCAAGAAGAAAGGAGAGAAGCAGCCCAGACATTTGGCACAGCTCTATCCTCAAGACCATGACTGATTCTGAAAGAGAAAACAATAAGGGCAATAAAGCTAAGCAAAAATTAATGTCCAAAGTCTGCTTAGGAGAAGAGGTTCTGAGAAACACCTATGTTCTTATCAAGGACTCTGAAAGGCTACAATCTGGGAATAAGAACAAAACAAAAATAGACCAATCTTTACAAGGGCTCAAGTCTACGTTGGAGTCATCTCAGACACTGACTGGATGATCCACCCTAGCCTAACTGCAAAAATATTCTCCTGGAGAAATATAAAATCATGAAGAACCTGAAATTATTACTACATTTTTTTTTTTTTTTGGTATACAACATGGACAAAATTTTGATACACAACGTCCAAAACAACCAGGCATCAATATGAAAATTATGGCTAAACACAAAAAAGTAGACAATAGAAACAGAGCCAAAAGACAAGATTTTCATATCATTAGCTTTGAAATAACTATTCTTAATAAAGTCAAGAAATTAAATGGCAAGATTAAGAAATTAGGCATAGAATAGTCACAGCTGAAGAAAAAAATTAATAACCTAAAAAGCTAGGTCAGAAAAAAATATGCAGAATGAAGTATGGAAAAACAAATGGATTGAAAAAGAATTGAGCAAAAAAAAAAAAAAAAAAAAAAAAGAATAAAGTGAAAGGGTCTAATGTTAAATGTTAACTGGAACATTTGAGGGAGGAGACATATAACTCAGGAGAAGTGGTATTTAAAGAAATAATGACTGAATATTTTCCATACTGACAGAGTACCAACCCTCACATTAAAAAAAAAAAAAAAAAAAAAAATCTACAAAACCCAATAAAGATTACAAAGAAAAAGAAAACATTACCTAAGTACATCAGTCAAACTACTGAAAACCAAGGACAGAGAAAAAAACTTAAAAGGTGTAATAAGATTGACAGCTGACATTTTAGCAGAAACAACAGAATCAAGACTGCAGTGAACTATTTTTAAAGTGCTAAAAAGAACAGAACTACCAACCTAGCATTCTGTATCCAGCAAAAATGTCCTTCAAAAATGAGCCTTAAAAACACGTTCAGAAAAACAAAACCTAAGTGAATTTATCACTAAAAGGTCTACTTGAATTCTTCAGGCAGAAGGAAAAGAATTTCATATAAAAATTCAGAGATGTAGGAAGGGGGAGAGAGTCATAAAAAGGGTATGTATGTATGTAAGTAAATCCAAATAAATACTGGCTATATAAAACCTTTTTTGAAAGTCTCACAAGATATTAGTATTATTACCATTAAAACAAATTACAAAACTGGCATCAAAAAGTGTAAGGAGGAGCCACAGAGTTTAAGAGCTCTAAAGTCATTTCACTGTCCAGGAGCTGTTAAAAAAAATACTAATTAACAATAGCTTTTAAAAGACCAAGGATGTATGATATAATCTCTAAACAAACAAACAGCAAAAGAATATAATTCAAATAGAAAAAATGAAATGGGAAAATACCCCAAATCAAGGCAATATAAAAAAAATATACAGATGAGACAAATAGAAAATAGATAGTAAGGTGGTTGATTTAAAAACAAACATATCAATGATTATATTAAAAGCAAACAGACTAGAAGTTCCAATTAAAAGATAAAGATTGCCAGTCAGACTCGAGAAAAATAAACCCATCTACACACAGCTTACAAGAGACATATATTAAATATATTTATAAAGTTGAAAGCAAAATAATAGAAAGATATACCATACAAACAGTAATAAAAGGAAAGCCTATTGATATCACATAAAAAAACTAGTAGTTACATGGCTTGTTCTCTGTGACATTCATTAAGCTCTACATTTATGATTTTACATACTTTTCCGTATTAACATTTATTTCAGTAAAAAGTATATACAAAAACCCCTCCATGTGTCTTTTTTATCTCATTAAGTACATACTTAATATATCCATATTTGATACAAAAATATTCCAAAATCTACAAGTAAAATTGACATGCCATGAAAACACACCATGCTTATGCTGCATTACGTATCATATTTCAGGTTCTCTCCTGAATTGTAATTGCAGTTTGGGAAGAACAACCCTAAGAGGAAGACGAGAGGTGAAGGAACAGCACAGTTTAAGCAAAGTTGCTCATTATCTTGAGATGTAAATTAACCATCTGAAACTATCAGATACTTGTTTACACCTTTTGTTCTATCTTAACTGTACCTTCAAGTTCAGAAAGGTAGACCTTCATGGATGATGAGTACATAGCCCCACTCAACAATCCCTCCTTCACCCCCAATCAAATTTCCCACAGGAAAAGCAGAAACAAGTTTACCATGTCTTTCTGCTGTTTTCTCTGATGAGGGGGTCTCAAATTCTCCCTCCCTACTGCCCCCTTTCCCTCATTCAGATTGGCCATTAGTGAAATCTTTATGTGCAAAAGATACAATAAAACATACCCCTCCTGTCTCAAGTGATTGTTTTGAAATTCTAAATATCTCGACTGTCTGAGGCCCAGTTCATTTAGACCTTGCTCTAACCAGAAATCTTGGTTTGAAATTTCATTCAAACAGCCAGAGAACTGATTATTCAAATATCTGTTTGATATTATACAAGTCCTTCCTTTAGCAGTATACATGATCAAGACAATCCACAAGAGGTATGTGATGTGAAAGTACCATGAATCGAAAACATGAAGCTAAGAGAAGTAAATGAAAAGTGTTATCACTCTTAATTTATTACGAAGAAAGACTAGCAGAATACGATTGAAGCAGTGAACCTGGAGGAAGATTCTAAGGTAACATTAGCAGATTCGGAGGTGTCACTCTCTACATCCTCTGATTCTCTCACTAATGCTTTGCCTTACAGCACACTGATCTTGAGTTTCCATTGTTTTTTGTCCTGGCTGTGATTTTGCCTTAATGCCATAGATAGCCACTTCACCATCTCAGAAAGGAACAAAGACAATGATATCTTCACTGCTGCAGAGTCTACCGCTCCTGGCACTGGAGAAGAAAGCAGGAGTCACAATGCCATTCAGTACCACTTAGGCAGAAAGCACTGTGACTGAGAAGAGGAAGGACTGCAAGACCAGAGAAAATCCCTATTTCTATCATCATAGTGGATATCCGAAGTTAAAGAAGAGCTAATCCAGCACCATCAACTATGAATATTAACATGCTACTCAATCATTTTCCAAGGACATGTTGAGCTTCAGAATAAGCCTACTTCTCTAGCACAAAAAAAGTTACTGTTTGTGGAAAGCTAGTGAAGTACTTATGGACACAGTTTTTCTTAGTTGAAGAGGCACTTTTTAAGCAAGGCATCTGTCCTGGAGTGAGTGGAGGGAAAATTGACTTCTTGGTGTTACATAATTTGTTTTTAACTTTAAAATGTTTTGTGATGATGTCTGATGCCTGTCATACTCTCTTACTCTTCTCCCCCAGGGTATCAGCACACTCAGAATGTGTTGGCTCCTCTTGTGTTGTGTTTACCACATTCCCTTCCAATTTAAAGGACTCCTGCCTTATGCCTAAAAAACTGTAAACTACCATTTTTTTTTCCTTCTCCTGGGATAAAATAGCCATCTCATGGGGGTAGAATGCTCCCCAAAGCTGACTCGGATTTTTGGCAAAAATCATGTCCACAAGAGTGTTGAGGTAGACTAGCCTGGAAAAAGACATAGCTGAACCACACCGCACATTATGAGGGCTTAAATACATATTTCTTTGAATTGGGTGGGGGAAGTTCTTTATGCCAAGTGCTTCCAAACGTGATGTGTAATCAGAGTCACTTGAGGATACTTTAAAAGTACAGATTTCCAGGCTTGACAACTGAGGTTTCAGATACAAAAGGACTGCTGGGACAACTAAAATTTATATTTTTAATAGGACAGCTTTGTGTTATTCATTGTTAAAAAAGCATTTAGAAGGAAAAAATCACAAGTCCTACTACCCAGAAACAACAATCATTAATATTTTCTGATTATCATTACAAGTTTATCTCTAGGAATAACAAAAATAGGAGAGGTAATTACAGTTAAATTTGAGCCCTGTACTAAGAGCATCTGTAAACTATAAAGTATGGACTAGTATTCCCATTTACAGATGAATTCAGACACACAGAGATTAGCAAACTTCCCAGAGTCACACTAGCAATCTGAATGAAGAATTCAGACTCTCAACCACTTTGCTATTATGTCTTAGTCCATTTTCTGGTATTTATAACAGAACAACTGAGACTGAGTAATTTATAAAGAGAAAGAACTTATTTCTTACAGTTACGGAGGCTAGGAAGTCCAGGGCCAAAGGGGGCACATCTGGTAAGACTCTTCTCTGAAGAGTCTCGAGGTGGCACAGAGCATCACATGGCATGGTGGTACTCATGTTAACATGTTAGCTGAGGTTTGTTTCTCTTCCCTTTCTTTATAAAGCCAACAGTTCCCTACCCATGATAACCCACTAAGTTATTAACCCATTAATGGATTAAACCATTCATGAGGGCAGAGGTCTGTCTCATAAACCAATCACTTCCTTAAAGGCCCTACCTATTAATATTGCCAAACCGGGAATTAAATTTCAACATGAGTTTTACGGAGGACAAATCTTCAAACCATAGCACCACAGTTTTACAGAATGGGAATTATTATTAGTCATCTCGTTTTTAAAGATTTAACATATTAGATTTATTTGAATTTATAGGAAATAAAGGAAAGGAAATGAATCTAAAAAATCTGAATGTCACCTAGACATTTGTAATATGACCCCCATCCTCTAAAGGATCCCTCTAAAAATTAAGTTTACAAAGAAACAGAAAGGAGCGGGAGGGCTCTTATTAGTTAAATAAACTCAATTTCAGGCAATATCTATTGATTTCTTGCTGTGAAATGTGGAAATCAGCATGAATACACACATGTACAAATATATATACACATACACATACACACACCCCCTCTGCCACAACCAATTTTTGTTAACTTTTTATTTGGTAAAAATGTACATAGTTTATATGAATTATGAACTGTAATTCCATGACTGCTTAATCCTGGATCTACATTAAACTAGATTCCATGCTCACCAAGAGTCCTTTTTATCACAACTCCTCTAAATTTGAGTTTTTCATTAATGTGTTTTCGTCAGCTGGGTTTCAGCAAGCAGTTTTTTTAATGGTGCTAATCGGTGCTATATCTGAAATTCTTGCAGGTTTCAGAATCTCTGCTATTATACAAACTTTCTTCTCCCTAAAAACTTTGTAAATATGACTCCATGGTCTTCTTACCTGGGTGCCAGAGAATTCTGAGGATAGAGCCTTTATCCTCTTCTCTTATGCTTGGTTTTCAGCTACTCCACTAGTTGAAGAATATTCTTTCATCAAGATTTTAATGGCCTTTACCATGAGCGCATGTCTTCCCCCTTTCAGGCTTTCAGGAAGTCAATGTAATTCACAATAAAGTCCCTGAAATTCTAGTTTTTTTTTTTTTTTTTTTTTTAACACTTTATACCGCATTTTGCAAAGGTGACAATCAGGTACTTCTAATTTTGCTCTGGATTATGATATTCATTTACTGCATTTACATATTCAAAATATATTCCCTCTTCTAACCATATTAAAATAATTTTTGATACATCTTTATATTTTCCCAAAAGATTTTCCTTATGAAAGTGATATAAATCTTACAGTCACACACCTTACATTTACAAATATAGTACATGTGAGGTACCATGTTAGAAATTTTTATGTTTTTTCTGATCCTCACAGCAACCTGAAAACTCAACAGCAGTATCCCCTTCATATTACAGATGAAGAAACTGAGTATGAGAAAGGTTAATTAAACTGACCCAAACCAGCCAACCAACAGGATAAACTGGAATTTTCACCCCCATTTCATTTAAAGTTCACTAGTTTTTCCGCTACACCACTCTCTCACCTATAGCTGTCTATTAACGTTCCATATCGTTTCCCTTTCTCTCTAAAATTATCTTTAAATGGAATACTTAAAAGGTTATATCATCAGTAGGTCCAACAAGAAACCACTTTTGCTCTATTTATAAATCTTGAGGTGAAAATAAGATATTGAAAAGTCCACGGGCTCTAAGAATGGACTGGGAGGGTTTTAATGTTTGCTGAGAGATTGGACCTGGTTTCAGACTAAATGTTCATGCCTCTGCTCTTTAATTTTGCCATTAAAAAATTCAAATGTTTCTCTATATAAATTCTTAAACACAAAAGGCAAACACACTGCTAAAGACTTAATCCATACAGTGTTTTCAATATACTTTTCCATAAACAAAAATAAATTTATTAAGTAGAATTTTACTTGCAATAAACCCCTCTATAGTTTTCTTCTAATTTCAGGGAATATTTGTATTAATTGTATTTCTTCCAATTCCTGGTTATAAGCAGAGGTAAGCTACCAAGCTGAGATCTAAGTTTTAAAGCTCAAAAATTATTTACAAATATAGAGCACTATGCTATATACTGGGAAAAGCAAAAAGCAAGTACCTTTCCCTGCTTTCCTGGAGTTTAGTCTTGCTAATGATACAAGGAAGTAAAAACAGCAAAGAAACAGTTCGGAAATAATAGAGGAGCACAGCGAAAGCAGTGCTAAGAGGAAAACTTATAGCACTAACTGTTTACATTAAAAGAGAGAGAAACAAATTGATTATTTAAGCTTCTACCTCAAGACTCCACAAAAAGAGCAAAATAAACCCAAAGCAAGAAGGAATTAAATAATCAGGAGCAGAAATTAATAAAATTTAAAATAGACATTATTTTAAGTGAACACACACAGGAACAGAAAACTTTGTTAGTTTTCACTTATAAGTGGTAACTAAACACAGAGTACATATGGACACAAAGAAGGGAATAACAGACACCAGAAACTACCTGAGACTGAAGGGAGGGAAGAGGGTGAGGACTGAAAAACTATCTATGGGGACTATGCTTAAATACATCAAACCCCCATGACACACAATTTATCTCCGTAACAAACCTGTATATGTACCCCTGAACCTAAAACAAAAGTTAAAAAAAAAAAAAAGGTAATTAAACAAAGACTTGGTTCTACTACTACCCTTCTCAGAAATACAGAAACAAAAATACTTAAAAGTATGAATTAGCATGTTAAGTACTAATACTTAATGAAGTATTAGTATTTAACAAATTTTTAGTAAACAGAATTCAGCATTATATAAGAATTATTATGAACAAGTAGAGTTTATTCTGAGTATGTAAGAATGGTTCAATATTTTAAAATCAACACGATTCATCCTATTAACCAACTAAAAAGGAAAATCACACAAATGAAAAGATGCAGAAAAAATACTTGACAAAATCCAATACTCATGACAAATAATTCTCAGAAAAACAAACAAGGAATTTCCTTAACTTGATAAAGAACATCTATCAAAAACTAACAGCTAATGATACACCTAATGGTAAAAGACTGAATTGTTTTCACGTTAAGATTATGAACAAGGAAAGGATGTCCACTCTCATCACTCTTATTCAATACAGTACTGGAAATTCTAGCCAGTATAATAAAGGAAAAAAAGAGAACGAAAAGGCATATAGATTGTAATGGAAAAAATGAAATCATCACTATTTGCAGATTTGTAGATAACATGACTGTCTGTGAAGGAAATCTCAAGGATTTTGTGAAAAGAGAAATGCTAGAAAGAGTAAATTTAGCAAGGTCACAGGATATAAAATACACATGCCAAAATAAATTGTATTTCTATATACTAATAATGAACACAAGGACACTAATGTAATACGATGCCATTTACAATTGCTCAAAAAAAACCATAAATTACGTGTAAAGCTAAAAAAACACGTATACAACTTGTATGATAAAAGCTAAATAATGCTGATGAAGAAAATCAAATAAGATCTGAATAAATGAGGATTCATACTGCGTTCATGGAACTAAAAATTCAACTTAGTAAGGAGGTCAGTTCTCCCCAAATTGACATGCATGCTTAATGCAATTTCTACTGAAGTTCTAGCAGGATTTTTTTGTAGAGACAGACAAGATTATTCTAAAATTTGTAAGTTAAGGCAAAAGAACTAGAATAGCTACAATTTTGAAAAATGAGAAAAAGGGGAGGAATAAGTCAACTGAGTTCAAGATATCATATGGCTATAGAAATCAAGACCTTAATAGTTCTAGTGGATAGACACATGGATCAATGGAGCAGACCAGAAAACCCAGAAATAGACCCATATACATATGCTCAACTGATTTTTGACAAAGGTGCACAAGCAAGTGATGGGGCAAAGACAGCCTTTTCAACAAACGATGGTGGACATTCCTAGGCAAAAAATAAACCTAGACCAAAGTCTCACACCTGAGACAAAAATTAACTCAAAATGATCATAAACTTAAATGTTAAAACATGTTAAGTATGAAACTTTTAAGAAAAACAAAACTTTTGGTATTTAGAGCTAGGAAAAGAGCTCTTAGAACCAAAAGCACAATTTATACATGGGAAAAAGTGATATTAAACTTTACCAAAATTAAATATCTTGCTCTGTGAAAGACCCTACTAACAGAAGGGACAAACTACAGACTGGAAGAAAATATTTGCAAAGTACATGTCTTAGATCATTTTCAGCTGCTGTAATAAAATACCACAAACATGGTAATTTATGGAGAACAGAAGTTTATTTGGCTCACAGTTTTGGAGGCTGGGAAGTCCAAGAGCATGGCACTGGCACTTGGTGAGGGTCATCCCATGGTGGAAGGCATTACATGGCAAGGAAGTGTTCACAAGACGGAGAGAAAAACAGGGCCAAACATCCTTCCTATCAAAAGCCTACTCCTGTGATAATGGTATTAATCCATTCATGAGGGCAGAGCCTTAATGACCTAATCACCTATTAAAGGTCCTACCTCTTAATACTGTTACAAAGACAATTAAATTTCAACATGAGTTTTGGAGGGACTATTCAAACCATAGCAACACATATCTGAAAAAGAATTCACTTCTGAAGTATATAAAGAACTCTTGCCCAGGCACACAGTGGCCCACGCCTGTAATCGCAGCACTTTGGGAGCCTGACTAGGGTGGATCACGAGGTCAGGAGTTCAAGACCAGCCTGACCAACGTGGTAAAATCCCATGTCTACTTAAAAATACAAAAAAAAATTAGCCGGGTGTGGTGGTGCTCGCCTGTAATTCCAGCTACTTAGGAGGCTAAAGCAGGAGAATCACTTGAACCTGGAAGGCAGGGGTTGCAGTGAGCGGAGATCGCACCACTGCACTCCAGCCTGGGCGAGAGAGTGAGACTGTCTCAAAAAAACAAAAAACAAAACTCTCAAAAGCAAAAAAACCAGGAACAAACAAGAAAAAACAATGCAATAAAAAATGGGCAAAAGACATTTCACCAAAGATTTGTAGATGACAAGAGCATGAAAACATTCAACATCATTCAGTATTAGGAAAATGCAAACTAAAACTACAAGATTCTTCTACATACCTATAAAGATGGCTAAAATTTAAAAAACAGTGACACCACCAAATGTTGGTCGGGATGTAGAGAAACCGAATTACTGTACATTGCTAATTGGACTATAAAACAGTGTCAAGCTACTATGGATCAAAGGTAACTATGCAGAGAAAAATATGTTCTAAACCATTAAACAAACGAAATTTGTTAACTTAGACACTATTCATCTTGAAAAAATGGGGAATATACCAAACAAATCTGAATGATATTCCCCCAGTCTGGTAGTTTCCCACCCCCACACACCCCCAATCTCCTGGAGTCTTTTTAAAAAAATCACAGAAAAGATCAAGACAAATCTCTGCTTGCACTTGTCCCAGGTCCCAGATCTCCTATTTACCTCTCTTAGGCAGTTAAATGTCTAGACAGAGACTATCAACCACCAGCAGCATAGAACTCCATCTAAAATTTAAAGGGAATGATCCAAATGATGTATAAAACAATTGTCTGTATGTGGAAAGAAGTAAAAAAGATTTCCATCCACACATTTCTTAAGATTAGCTAGAACTGATTCTATTTAAAAAATAAATAGAAATGTATCCACCCTACATAAAAATCTTGCAGTGGGAAAAAAAAAAAAAAGGAACACAGGATACAAAATAGAGGTGAAAGACACAGTTCTGAATATTTATTCCATATAAAATAAGGAAGTCATAAACTATACAGAACTATTTTGTACACATTTAGGAATTCAAGAGATTAAAGAAATTATAGAGAAGTTGACAGATATGAAAGACAGGCAATGGAGAGTCAACAGAGAGATAACTTATATTGCAAAAAAGAATAGAATAGGAAAAAAGTCAAAGACATAATTAAAAAATGCACTGAAATGAAGGTCATATATCTGAATATTTAAAGGCCTCTTATATGAACCAGAAAAATGCAATATATACACAGAACAGTATTTAAAAACATCCTGACCTTTATTCTTAAACTCTTTAAGTATCCAGGAAAAAAAGTAAGCAAGGCAAAGGAAAAGTATTAGGCAGAACTACAAAGGAAAAACAGGCAGCTTTCTCCTCTATCATTACATGGCAAAAGGAATGCTGTAAAAACTGAAGTTTCTGAAGGGAAAAACATATGCTCACAGTCTCAGATAATTAGCAAGTTGTCATTCAAGAATCAAAATAATAGGAAGACATTTTCAAATATGTGCGACTCAGGACCCATATACCCTTGATATACTACCTAAAGATATAACTCAGCAAGGAATCTAAATTGAAGAAAGAAAACGAAATGAAACACCAGCCCGGGCAACATGGCGAAACCCTGTTTCTACCAAAAATACAAAAAATTAGCCAGGTGTGGCAGTGCCCGCCTGTGGTCCCAGCTACTTGGTAGGCTAAGGTGGGAGGACTGCTGGAGTCTGGGAGGTGGAGGTTGCTGTGAGATCAAGCCACTGCACTCCAACCTGGGTGACAAAGTGACACCTGGTCTCAAAAACAAAAACAAACAAACAAACAAAAAACAAACAAAAAACAAAACCCATAAAACTCACAAATGGAGAAATCATACAATGAAAGGCTTGGCAAAAGACATGAAATCTCTTCCGATATAAAACTAAGTCTGTGTGTGGCCAGGCACTGTGGTTCACACCTATGATCCTAGCACTTTGGGAGGCTGAAGTGGTGGAATCACTTGAGGTCAGGAGTTCCAAACTAGACTGGCCAACATGGACAAAACCCATTTCTACTAAAAATATTTTTAAAAATTAGCTGGGCGTGATGGCAGGCGCCTGTGATCCCAGCTACTGGGGAGGCTGAGGCAGGAGAATTGCTTGAACCTGGGAGGCAGAGGTTGCAGTAAGCCAAGATCGCACCACTGTACTCCAGCCTGGGTAACAGAGCAAGACTCCATCTTCAAAAAAAGAAAAACCTGTGTGTGATAATTATGCAACAGAGCAGAAATGTTATTATCCCAGAAAGAAAAACTTCATAATATAAAATGATACTAATTTATGTTATAGTTAGGCAAAAATGGCATTATGTTGCCAACTGAAATGAAGTGGGGGATAGGAGAGAATGTGCTTGTGAGAAGTATGTGTTCTAATTTCATCATGTAAGTAACTCAGTTGTCATTTTTTTAAAAAAAATGCTTAACTACAAAAATCTTCACAAATGCATAAAACAAAACAAAAAAAAAACTCACATACCTGTCATACAGATTCAATTATAATAAAAATTTTGGCATATTTACTTTATTCTTTCTTCAAATGATTATAGTATTTTAATGCAAATCTTAGACATAAAGTCATCTCATTTCTACATACTTTTGTAAACCTCTCTGAAAATATCAACATTTTCTTAAAAGCTACAATGTCATTACTAAATGCCTAACAAATTAACAATAATTATTTGGAATCATCTAACCCAGAGTCTGTAATCAAATTTCCCTTCTGTAATCAAACTGTCTCAATTAGCACACACAACTTTTCGCAGTTGGTTTGTTCAAATCAGAATCCAAATAGTATTCATGTTCACAGATAAAATGAAAAAATAACACTTTGTATAATAGCTATTAAACATAAAAACCTCAATGAAACACACATTTCTATTTAAAAGAAAGCTAATTATCAAACCTGGCTCAAGATACACAACCTAACAGACAACCACAGAAAAAATAAAATATGTTGTCAAAGAGCCAGACTTCAAAAAGGTCCAGACTTTCCTGAAGTCTCTCAATCTTTCAAAAAAACAATTTTTGGACTACATAAATCATTCCAGAAAATTAAGGAGCAGAAATTAACCAATTCTTCTTTAATATAAAAGTTTGATGACATTATCTAACAGAACCCAAAGAACAGCATAGAAAACTTCAGTCTGATTTCACTCCAAACTATTACATTATTAAAGAGAATGCTGTGCAATTAGTAGTAGTTACCGTAAGTTGGGTCTTTTGGCAGTAAGCTCTAGGATGATGCACTTGTGTCAAAGTGATTTATTAGAAAGTATTCTGTGGAAAAACTTGTAGGGAAATACGACAGGAAAGGGAAGGAAGCTAAGCAAGGGTAAGACACCAAGGAAGGTCCCATAGAGGGTAATTTTAGCTCAGTCCCTCAGGGTAGCTCTGGTGTTAATGTAGGTCACACCTCAGAGTTTATTCATATCATTAGTCATTGGTTAAGGGCTGTCCTCAGGAAGCAACATTTCCAGACACTTCCACAGCAGGTACATTGGCAAAACAGGCTCTGGCATGGTGAGACCGGCCTTGCAACAAGCCTTAGGAGCTAGATGTTGAGACTCAACACACACTAGGAGTCTGAGAGCAGGAAGGAAACACAGGCCTATAGAGAGAGCACTGGCATCATCTGCTACAGTAATTTTAGGATACGGAAAGTTAAAAACCACTTTGTTTGGATTTGCATTATGGAACTCCTAAGAGGTTGAGCAACATATCACTCCAGTTGGATCATCCTACAGTTAAAAACCACTGGTAATTAGTCCCAACAACTTTTACAGATATTTCAATTAGTTTTTTATTAGCTAGTCTAAATTATCAACACCGGTTAAGAATCACCAGACATTTTAAGGAACGGCTCTGATAAGAAAGAAAAAGACAAACACAGTCACATTTAAATCAACTTGGTAGACAAAGATTATGCAATGAGATGAAAACTTAAACAAAATACCACCATTAATATCTTGAGAGAAAAGATGCCACGCCATTGCATTCATGAAGAACACGATATCAGTTTTTAAATATCAGAAGACAAAAGACTCCTAAAAATTAAAATATAAGAAAATTGAAAACCTCAAATAGAACAGCTGTAAATCAGATAAAGAAATCTACCTGAAAGTAAGCAACGTTAAAAGACAAGAAAGACAAGGTGATGGAAAATAAAAAAAATTGTGAAAACGAAAGATCACTTTAGAGGTCCAGATAAAAGAGAAGAGGAAATTATTAACTCACTATTTCAAAGACATTTACATTTTCACACTGAAAGGATCCAATGATACCCAGCACAGTAAATAAAAACAGACCCATAAAGACATATCATGAAATCTCAGAACGGGTGGGTCAAAGAAGCCATCCTGCAAACTTTGACAGAGGAACAAAAGGTCACATACAAGAGACCAGAAAATAAGTGGTTCTGGACTTTTGCACAACATTGAAAGCTAAAAAGCAGTAGAGAAACTCCTTTGAAATTGTGAGGAAAAATAATTTTCAACCTATAATTTTATACCCAAACTATCCAATAAGTGTGAGGGAAGAATAAAGATACTTTTGGGCCAGGCGCGGTGGCTCATGCCTGTAATCCTAGCACTTTGGGAGGCCAATGCAGGCGGATCACAAGGTCAAGAGATCAAGACCATCCTGGCCAACATTGTGAAACCCTGTCTCTACTAAAAATACAAAAATTAGCTGGGTGTGGTGGCGCATGCCTGTAGTCCCAGCTACTGGGGAGGGTGAGGCAGAAGAATCGTTTGAACCCAGGAGGTGGAGGTTGCAGTGAGCCGAGATCTCACCACTGCACTCCAGCCTGATGACAGAGCGAGACTCCGTCTCAAAAAAAAAAAAAAAAAAAAAAAGAGAATAAAGATACTTTAAAGACATGACAGATTTTGTTTAGGTCAATGCTCAGCATATACTATATTTTAAAGCACCAGTAGGACACTGATGTAGAAATGTTGAGCAAGCTGCTGGAGATACAGGTCTGGAGACTGGGAGAAGTTTCAGAATTGGTCACCTGTATATTTAAATTACCAATTAAAAAGAACAGTCAAATCTAAAATATAATACAGCAAAAAAAAACAGGTAACACTGAGTAATTATTCATTGCAAAGGATATTCTTCGAAGTGCTTTAATTTACCATAACTTTCCACAACCCTATGCTGGCTAACAGAGTTGTGTAAATTCCTATTAATTTTAATTGCTTGCTATATGGCCTGCTTCTATAAAAAAACTCAAAAGACAAGATTCTCTTTAGCACACTCCCGTCTTCTTACTCAGCCACTCAACTCTTAATCTAAGAAAATCTTAATAAAAAATAAAAAGCATTCATGAGCAGTGAGTGCCTGTACATAATAAGCTTCCAAGTATGTGCTAAATGAAAAAGATTTAATACCCCAATCAGAATCAATACAAGGTAAAATTATGTAAATTAAGATATACCCACTAAGTAGATTATACAACTGCTAAATTTTTGAAGATTACATTTTATGAAAACGTAAGTGAACACAAATATTTTATATACAATAATTTTATATACAATTTTATACAAAATTTTATAGACAATATTATTCCAATTATGTACTTAAAAAAGTGATACTAAAAAAAGACTAGAAGAAAATTAACCAAAATATTTAAAATGCTTCTAATATTTCAATTGGATAAGCGCCAATTAAGATTATTTTTCTAAATTGAGTTTAATGAGTATGTATTTCCTGAGCAGCACTCAAAAATTAATCTTAGGATCCCTTTAAACTCTTAGTGAGGACCTCCAAATAGTTTTTATTTATGTAGGTTTTATCTATTGACTCAGATTTTTATTAGAAATTGAAACTGAAAAACTTTTAAGGCTTTATTTTTTTCAGAGTAGTTTTAGATTCACAACAAAACTGAGAGGAAGGAGAACAGAGATTTCCCAATACTCTCTGCCCCAACATATGCCTAGCTTCCTGTATCAACATTCCTCACCAGAGGGTACATTTGTTACAACTGATAAAGCTACACTGACCCATCACCCAAAGTCTACAGTTTAGATTAGGGTTCACTTTTGGTGGTGGTGTACATTCTATGGGTTTGGACAAATGTACAGTGACACATATCTGTCATTACAGTATCACAGAATATTTTCATTCCCCTAAAAGCTTATGTGTAAACTATTCAAAATAGTAAAGTTAAACCCTCTACCTGTTAACACAAATAATGTATTTTATGAAAAATAACTATTTCCGTTTAAAATGAGAAAAGTGGCACTGCTTTAAATGTCTACAAATCTTAGTAACTGGCTTAATAGAAAACAGCTGGATCTTGAATTCCATATCTCCTTCTGCATTTAATTTGTTGCAATGTCATATACCATGTAGCTTCTTAAAAACGTGACTGTACACTTGTGACAGAATGAAAGAGAAATGCAAATAACATCTTGGTATCAGTCTAGTTTTGATTTTATGGACCTCCTGAAAAGGTCTGAGATCTCAGTTTCCCCAGACCATACTTTGAGAATTGATGCATTATTTTGACCAAAATTTTCTTCCTCCAAAAATATTGCATGGTGGCTGGTAGCCTGCTTGACTATGAAATAAAGAGGATGGAGGCTTGAGAGTTCTCTGATTTCTGGGTGACTAGAACTCAAACGGGAACAGGCTATATTCAATCTTCATTTTCTGTACAATGAAAGACAATGTTTAAAGCAGGGAAGCAAAGCTTTCAGTGCTCTTTCCACTTGGTTCAGGTTCAATTCACTTTAAGTATAACCAGATTTGGAAATCCCAGTCTGAGTGTTACCTACTAAGGAGTATCCACAAAAGGAAACCTGTATGGCATTCTTTTCCTTCCTCCCTCACTTCATTTTGATATCATCAAGTAGTATAACACTAACTTTGGGTATCATAGAAAACATTGAGGATGCACAAAATATTTGTGTACTCATAGAAGAGTAACACAGAGTCATTCTTACAGTTTGATCTTTGAACCTAAAATTGGTGGGAACATTCTTTAAAAACAGAAACACGGGGCCAGGCACGGTGGCTCACGCCTGTAATCCCAGCTCTTTGGGAGGCTGAGGCTAGTGGCGGATCACGAGGGTCAGGAGATGGAGACCATCCTGGCTAACACAGTGAAACCCAATCTCTGCTAAAAAAAAAAAAAAAAAAAATACAAAAAATTAGCTGGGTGTGGTGGCGGGCACCTGTAGTCCCAGCTACTCGGGAGGCTGAGGCAGGAGAATGGCATGAACCCAGGAGGTGGAGCTTGCAGTGAGCCAAGATCACACCACTGCACTCCAGCCCTGGCAACAGGGCAAGACTCTGTCTCAAAAAAAAAAAAAAAAAATAGAAACATGGTTTGAGATTTACATCAATTTGATTTTAAACCCAATTACAAGGTTTTATGTAATCTTTGGAAGGTGCTACCAAATGAGTACCTTTCCAAGTGTTAAATATTGTACTAGGAGCCAAAGACACAGTCACTAGCACATCTACTGTTTCAGTGTAAACTCTCAGAAGGCAAAACAAAGCAAAATAGACTATCTTACCTCTCAGGGTTGCTATGATTCTTTTTATGAGGCACTAGTGCAATACACAATAACTAGCTTGTAATAAGGGGGCAAAGCAGCTCACCTTATTCATTCCCCACCCCCAAATCTAGTAGCTCTCCGTTGTTCTATTTTAACCACTCTGATGACACTTTTCTCCTTCCATTATTTGATCATTTTTCACTGGGCCAATAACTTTTACTACTCTCTGCCAACAACCCCATAGACTTCACCTAACAGTCTTGTTTTAAAAATATAGTACTTTCCAATTCCATAAAATTAAATCCAACTGCTTAACTTGGCACACAGGGTCTAGCTCTAGTTCACCTTTCTGCCATTTTATTTCTGACATTCCCTATCCCTAAGCCTATACTGAGCCTTTCTCCAAGCCTTCCATGGCCTTTTATATAGATGACTTTGACCATTTTAATCTTTATGACTGGAGTGCCTGGACTGATTTTGTCTACTCCATAGACCTGTAACTAACTTTTAAAGGTTATCTTAGTTTCAGCATTTTCCACTGCTCCCATTCCCTAACTCCATGGTCAAACTATAATACTATCCCATCAACTTTTTCATGATTCCTTCATTTACACCTTTACGTATACTCATCAGTAAAGCTCCCCCAAAATGGCAGCTATGGGTTCATGTATCTTTCTCTCGCCAGTACCTAGCATACTGCTCAGCTTGCAAAAGCCATCTAGTTTTTTGGAGCAGGGAGGGGAGAGCTACAGTCGAAATGATTTTTCTAAATTGGTATCTATGCTGCCTGATTTAGTAAAGAACTGTTTCTGGGCCAGGCATAGTGGCTCATGCCTGAAATCCCAGAATTTTAGGAGGCTCTTTTGAGCTCAGGACAAGACTGCAATGAACTATGATTGTACCACTGCACTCCAGCCTGGGCAACAGAGTAAGACTCTGCTTCTTTAAATAAATACACAAAAACAAAAGAACTGCTTCTGTTGTATTTCATGCCTACACCTCTAAAGTTTTCAATAGTTTTCTCAAAGCTTTTAAAGAAGTTTCTATCTTATTAAAACAAAAAGGAATAAAAATGAAATAATTATCAGTGAATAAAGCATGTGCCCACATAATCATTAAGACTTTAACCACTGCCAGGTGCAGGTGGCATGTGCCTGTAGTCTCAGCTACTTAGGAGGTTGAGGCAGGAGGATCCCTTGTGAATGACCACTACACTGCAGCCTGGGTGATGTAGCAAGACCATGTCTCTTTAAAAAAATGGTGGTGGGGGCCGGGCGCGGTGGCTCACGCCTGTAATCCCAGCACTTTGGGAGGCCGAGGCGGGCGGATCACAAGGTCAGGAGATCGAGACCACGGTGAAACCCCGTCTCTACTAAAAATACAAAAAATTAGCCGGGCGCGGTTGTGGGCGCCTGTAGTCCCAGCTACTCGGGAGGCTGAGGCAGGAGAATGGCGTGAACCCGGGAGGCGGAGCTTGCAGTGAGCCGAGATCGCGCCACTGCACTCCAGCCTGGGCGACAGAGGGAGACTCCCTCTCAAAAAAAAAAAAAAAAAAAAAAAAAAAAAAGGTGGTGGGTAGGGGAATTCCCTCTCTCAGCTTTGGAGCACCCCCCACCCCCGCTACCCCAGCTTCCCGGGTCTGTATGGGGGAGCTTCTTCCTTCTACCTTCTTTCTGGCCTATTAAACTCTCCACTCCTTAAAACCACTCCATGTGTGTCCATGTCATTTTATCTAAAACAGTATGAGTACCAAGAACCCTGGTGTTCCTTCACTCATCAGAGCTGTTATCATTTTGGTGCATTGGCCCCTAAAAGAAATTCATTCATCAGATTGGTGAGTACGCAGCGGATTTCAACTTTAAATCTGTCCTATAATCTCAATGCTTTCTTCCATCTACCCTGTCGCCAAACTTTCTCTTTTTATCCGCAGTCTCTTACCCTCTGTGTGTGTGTCTACTGTGCAGGAATCCTTACAGTTTAGGGAAGAAATGTCTGTTAGAAAAGATGGAGAATCACAGCAGGCAGTAGTAACTCAGTAACTCTCTCTCCGGTTTCTCTGGTAGAAATCAAGCTCTAGGACTCTTTTGAGAACAGAAGTTTCTGCTTTTAAGTTAGGAGTAAAATGTCTTCCACAGCCAGATTTTAGTCCTGATATTGTCCTATTAGTGGGAAAATGGCCATTCCAATTCCTACTTTTTTTTAAGGCATCTATTCTGTCCCAGTTAACATAGTACTTAATTAGTAAGGGAAGTTTAAGTTCCGAAGTTAACCAGAACTGTTTTCTTTTAAGTGTAAATGCTTTAGCACAGGCCGTAATAGCAGGCAATCTATAGCACACTGCCCCCATTAAAGGAGCCTTGCCCAAAGGCTACAGTCTCTCCAGATCGTTTTTTTTTGTGGGGGGGGATCCAGGCAAATCACACTGGTTCGAGGAAGTCAAAGGGAAATCACACAAGGCGGATAAGCTAAGGCTGCTTGGGTACACGTGGTTAGCCCCATCACTTAGTTCATCCGGATCCACGGCCTGGAGGACCACACCTACAACCATAGGGGAGCACATTTAAGAAAGTGCCGGAATCCAGAAACCGGGGAGGTAAGATATTCAGAGGATACTCCCTGTCTTCTCCTCCACTCTGGGTCATACAGAAAGGAAGGAAACTAAGAAAACGTTTTTATTCTTGCTTCTTTTTCTAACTGGGTAATAAATTATCTTCAGCTTGCACCCCTCTGGAGTGCACTCTGAAACACTGGAACTTCCTTAACCTCAGAACTTGAAAGAAAGCAACTCATTTTCTTTTGCACAACAGCATGGCATTTCTACTAAACCTCTGCAAGTGTTTTAAGATCAACTCAGATCTTTTAGCAACCATATTGGGCAAGCCCAGGGAAAACAGTTACCCAAAATTAAAAAAAAGTAACTTTCAGGGAAATCATCTGAGGGTCCCCCTTATTTGGGGCACCTTCAAGTTCCCTGCTCATTGCAGGACTTTACACAAATAAAAGGAGATTTAGACTGATTTTCTAACAACCCTACTAGGTATACAGAAGCTTTCCAAAATTTAACTCAGGTATTTAACCTCACACGGGAGGATGTTATTGTCTGGACATGGGGGAGAGGACAAAGACGACTAAGATGGCGCATTTCCAGGTTCTTTATCACCAACTTACGCATAGGAAAATGTAGCCCGCGCCCCGGAAAAATGCAGACCAACTGCGTAGGCGCAACGTGACGTCCGAAGGAGGAAACCGAAACCTACCTGGCCGTGCCTAGGGAATGCCCCCGACACGCCGGTGTCCCGCCTACTGCCCTCCCACTCCCAGGCCCTAGACATAAAAAGCCGCTCCCAGCAGACGTCCGGCGCGAACTTCCTCGGCCCCTCCTCATATGTGGACCTAGGAACCTCACCCGAGAACGCAGGAGCGACTTCCTCAGCCTCCACCGCCGGAGCGACTTTCTCAGCCTCCACCGCCAGAGCGACTTTCTCAGCCTCCACTGCGGGAGACCAGTGAACCTTGCCCTTTCCTCCTTCACACTGGCTAGCTGATAAAGCTTTTTTTTTTACCTTACCTACTTGCCTCATCTCTGGTGCCTGCTCCAGTGGTCGCATAAAACAAATCAGTTATGTTGCTGCTAAGTCAAGCCCTCACTGCGGCTAAAACAGGCAGCTCTGCAAGCAGAAGAGAATTTTGGAGATAAGCAATGTATCTCCCATAGTACGCCAAAAGGGAAAAGAAAAAATAGGGAAGGCAAAGAAATAGAGGAAACACCATTCTCAATAGGAAGAGAGGCAATACTTCTTGAAAACCCTAACTGGAATTCCTTTCTAGTTTTTCCTTTTTTCATGGTTTAACATGGCTTCTGTCTCTTTCATAATGTTCTTCCAACCTGAAAAAGGTTAATTTTCCAAACCTTAAAACGCTTGGCTTAAAGTTAAGCTCGGGGGAAGGGAACCCAGAAGCCTGATATGCCAGCAAAAGCGTAAAAATGTCTTACCAACTGGGCTTTTGGCTTTTCTCTCCCTGTGCAAACTGGCAAAAGGGATAATAAGGATCATTGTTTATATTCTCTGTAAATTTATAATTAATGAAGAAGGATTTGTGAGGTTGGTCTTATGCTATAAACAACGTGGTGTGCTTTGCATGTCTTTCTGTATGGTTCTGTCAAAGAAAGGGTACCTTAGGTTAGGATGCAGGCCCAGGACTCCATAAGCCTGCTGTTCAAGCCAGCCCGTAGCAAGCTTGGTTACAGCCTCCATCTCATTTCATGTCCTTGGGAACATGATCTGCAACCGCGTGGCAACACTTTGTTTTAGTCTTCACCATTTCACAATGGTGGCTGTCTTCTTGTGCTAAGTCAGTTCCTGGGTGAGGGCCACAAAATCAGATAATCCAGTTAGTCAATCAGGATGGTACCAGCTGATCCATCAAGGGCAGGGTTTACAAAATATCTTAAGCCTGACCTTGAGAGCAGTTTAGGGAAGGTCAAAATCTTGTAGCTTCCAGCTGCATGGCTCCTGGGCCATGGTTTCTAATATTGTGGTTAGTTTCCGGTCTGGTCCCCAGGCAAGAGGGAAGTATATCATGGGAGGCGGCTATTATCAGCTATTATCATCTTTGTTTTTGACTGTAGAATGTAAACTCAGCTCCTCCCAAAGTTTGTTTGGCCTACCCTGAGGGATGGGCAAGGACAGCTTGGGGGCTGGAAACAAAACGGAGTTGTTTGGGTTGGATCTCTTTCACTGTCTCAATCACAATTTTGAAAATACTTTGTACACACTCAGTTGAGTCAAAACCTGATTAAGGCTTGCTGGTTTCACCGTGAGTTTACTTTCAAAAGTTCTAAAGCCGAAAATCTTAAATGCTTGGCATGGCTAAAGTCAAGTAACAGGGGATTTAAAAGGATTTCCTTAAAGAGTGCTCAGTTTAATTAAAAGTGGATATTCAAGTTATAGGTATATTTAAAAGGCTTTTATGTTTTTCTCTTCTTGGATCCTGCTTTTCTGGAAAAAGGCTCTCCTCTTCTCAGTCGACTGAATTATTTTTCTCCATTTTTTGTCTTACCACTCTTAATGCATGCATGAGAAGTCCTAAAGTTCTGGAAAAAGGCTCTCCTCTTCTCAGTCGACTGAATTATTTTTCTCCATTTTTTGTCTTACCACTCTTAATGCATGCATGAGAGGTCCTAAGATAACTTTTGGTAGCATGGAACTTCTTGGGAAAAACGAGATGCCACAGACCCCGTTTTGGGAAAAAAAAAAACCCGTTTCTTTCCTCATGAAATCCCAGGAATTAAAAGGAGATGGATCCCTCTCAAAATCAAAGGCTCTATTCTGTTTTGCACTGTGTTATCTATTGTGTTTTAAGTATGGGGGGGGTATCAAATTACTTCACATTATGAAAAGCTTTGGTGTGTAATAACTAGGTAGAAAACACACTGTAAGGGATGGCTAATAGTAGTTATAAATTAGAAAAGTATGCTCTTGGCCACCTGGAAGATAAGGAAACATCCTCACCCCGCACTGGGAGATGAGACTCCCCTCAGGGATGGACTGATTACAAAATAAGCCAATTGGCTTTGGGTTGCCTTGCAATGAAATGCATGGTAGAAGCACTACAGTGTCTTCTCCCATTATATTTATATGTTCTTTTCATAAATTAAGCACTGAAATAAAAGCATAGCAAGAAGGTCTTAAGGCACAATCCACCCTTTAGTAAAAAGGTTGTGAAAGGTTTGTAAGATTTTTACTTCATGGTCAAATTGGTTAAAATTAGATGAAATAATCTATAAGGTTTCATTTAACCTAATTGGGGTTAACATCAATAAACTAATGCAATTGTAAAATTTGGCTTTAAACAAAATTTTCATCTCATAGTAAAGACTAATGAAAGGTTTTTGCCTTTTAAGTCATCATTTTGGCAAAATAATTTATGCCAATCTGGAAATTGTCCTTACTGATGCCTGGCTTTCTGGATGGCTCAGAGGGCCCCTGAAACATTCAAAGAAAAGGTAGACAGGATTATTTGACACGTTTAGTTACATAAGATTGCCAAGATGATGTCCAATCTTCTTTACATTATATTTCGGTAAATAATACTAATACACGTTCCAAACTTGTATGGGATTTCTAAAATTCTAATGCCCAAGTATATGCTATCAATCACAATTAAGGGTAAAGTTACTGTAAACCATGGAAATAAATAAATTAATCAGTCATGTTTTTAACTGTAGCTATCCTGAAAATTTTGTCATTTGCAGACAATTGTTGTCTTGCTTTGTTCCTTCTCAAAAGATGGTTTATAATCAAGCTATATTAAGGACATTAACAGGTGTTCTCAAATGCCGGTTTTTAATAGCTTTGAAGATTGTAACACTGAAATTGAGAAAGAAGGTATGGGACTTCTAAAGAACTGACATGTTCACAAATATCAAGCAAAACAAGAGTTAACTAAGTGGATTGCACTTAAAAAGTTTAAGCAACTTTTTAACTTTTGCTAGGAATATTGTTGATCCTTGTTTTGTTTTTCAGAGTCAAGGAAACTTAAACTATTTACGGCCTTTAATAATTGAGTAAGGTATACTACTATAACAAAATTTGGAGCAAGTTTGTAAGGTCCTCTGAGCTGGCTGCACCATGGTCAAGCCATCGTGATATTCCCCCGCCTTTGTGATAATGTACTTTGTGATATTCCCTGTCCTTGTGAATGTACTTTGTTACATTCCTCCCTGCCCTTATGACAATACACCCTCCGGCCCTTGTGAATGTACTCTGTAACATTCCTTCCTGCCCTTGTGAATGTACTTTGTAACATCCTCCCCGCCCTTGAGAATGTACTTTGTAACATCCATCCCTTGCCCACAAAAAAACTGCTCCTGACTCCAACACCTATCCCAAAGAACCAATGCTAATATAAGAACCAATGCTAATATAAGAACTAAAGCTAATCCCACCATCCTTCACTGACTCCTATCTCAGACTCAGCCCACTTGCACCCAAGTGAGTAAACAGCCTTGCTGATCACACTAAGCCTGCTCAGGTGGTCTTTATACAGACATGAGTAACAATGTTCATTTTTCCCCACCTGGTTCCTCTTTAATTTGGAGACCACCTGTAAGTACTCTTAACTTATAGCAATATAGTTGTTTGCATTAGTGCAGTAAGAATCCATTTTTCTTTGTCAACGGGACACAGTCGGAAAAACTGGTTATTTTACCAAGGCTTTGACTGAAAGGGTGTGTCTCCCTTTAAGGAATCAAGCTTGACATGCAGAGCCAATAAAAGCCCCTGGGAGAACTGGCATCGTACCTTGTCTACACAGTCCCTGCACAGGGTTCCTAACCTGTGGTCAGTGAAGAATGTCACTTTCTAACAGCTCTGGAAGCTCCAAGTTTCTGGGGACCTCAAGAAGAGAGGATCACCCAACTTACAGGTATTTGAGGAAACAAACCCACGGCTGGGCTCGGTTTTAAAGGTCTTACCTAAGATTCCTTGTGGAACAGAGTTTCATCAAAGCCAATCCAAAAGACCTATGTAGAAAAACTATTCTTGCTAACACTTCATGCAAATAATCAGGCCAAGTATAAGATTAAAGTTCATTCACAATTGGTTTTTACCAAAAATGAGAACTGGAGAGAAAAATTGTGCCCCAAAGCTTAGCATACATTTGTCATTAAATCCTAGTCTCATTAACGGTGTTTAAGCTTTTTGCCTACGTTTTAAACTAATCCTGCTTATTCCTGTGACTCAAGTGGTAATCTTCTGCAGCTCAGAAGAAAGAAAAAGGGATGGGTAATGTAAAAATCTGAATCAATATACTAGTTCTGGGCAATTATCTTGCAAATTCTGCCAGGTAATGAAAGTAAGTAGGGTACCCATAACCCGGAGGTTTCTTTGCTTAGGAAAATAAAACTAAAGCTTCATAGACCACCAAAGGGAAATTACCTTGGCAACTACAATTTTAGATGGAAATCATCTACTACACCACACTTGTGGGAACTGGTATACTCACTTTACTGTTTGCAATAGGAATACACACAGTAGCACCTTCTAACTGAAATATTGGGCAGAGTTTCCATTTCTGTTGTATTTTGCTTAATTATTATCCTTATAGCAGGAATAATAGTTACTGACAAGGAAGCATGAAAATTTTACTATCACTGAGTCTGCTAGGACTTTTTATTGGGTTTAGGGATGATTAACACCTCTAGTAAAGTAGAGAAAAATCTGCAGGTACTTAAAGATCAAATCAAAATTATTGACAGGCTCAGGGAAAACACCATATTCAACCCCATGTGGCTACCCTCTTTAATAAATTCCAGTCTTCTTTATGGAATTAGATAACTCCTTTATTAAGCCCTCTCTTTTTATACGTCTTGTATTGATATTTGGGTCCTGTATATTCAATACTGTAACTCAAATTGTTTCTTCTCACCTAGAAGCAATCAAACTCCAAATGGTGTTGCAAACTGAACCACACATGGACACGGCATTCTTCCGAGGATCCTTACATCAACCCCAGGAGGAGCCCAAGTTGCTGTTCCCCATTTGATGCCCCTTTTCAGCAGGAAGTAGCCAAAGGAGTTGTTGCCCAAAACCCTCTAACAGCAGTTAGTGTGGTATTCTCCACAGGGAGGAATGTTGTAGGAGTTATTAAGAAATATTTTAGGCAGAGAGGAAAAGGGGTCCTTAGAAAGTTTTCATTTTTTTAAGCATCTCTGGAAAAGTTTCTTGTAAAGCCCAGGCTCTTAGAGCCAGGCCAGCAAACACTGCGATTCCCACAGCCTTCTTGCCTTTGCCCCACATGTTCCTGGAAACATGGCCACCCCCACATATCCCCATGTGGGTAGAACATCATGGCGCCCTGCATTTGCATACTAAAAGACTAGGGTGGGAGGGCCAGATTTTTCATGAGCTACATGAATGATGTGCCTAGTCAAACCAATCCCCTGAGCCCTATGCAAATCGAACACCACCTCCTCCAGTCTCTGCATATATACCTGGCTGGTGTCTACCACACTTGGGGTTCCCTTATCTTGGCTTTGGAGCCTCCCTCCATCTCTGTATGGGGGAGCTTCTTCCTTCTGCCTTCTCCCTTCTTTCTGGCCTGTTAAACTCTCCGCTCCTTAAAACCAAACAAACAAACAAACAAAAAAAGGATTTACCCACCATTAAATTATGTATGGTCTCATTATTTGAAGCTTTAAATACACTTCAATAATACAAAGCCATAAACTGGACATGCAACATGAGCTATACAGATGCTCTGCAATCAAGTTAAAATCAAGTTGCACAAGTCTCAAGTTGAAATTCTATTTTTTAAAACAGCTCCACAATTTCAGGTTCAGAAAACAAAAAGTCAGAACAACTTTTTGTTACTGTTCCACGAGTCACAAATATTTTTTGCATCTTCAATAGGTTCTGCCAGGCCTCTGAGCCCAAGCTAAGCCATCATATCCCTGTGACCTGCACGTATACATCCAGATGGCCTAAGGTAACTGAAGAATCACAAAAGAAGTGAAAATGGCCTGTTCCTGCCTTAACTGATGACATTACCTGTGAAATTCCTTCTCCTGGCTCAAAAGCTCCCCAACTAAGCACCTTGTGTCCCCGGCCCCTGCCCACCAGAGAACAACTGCCTTTGACTGTAATTTTCTACTACCTACCCAAAGCCTATAAAATGGCCCCACCCCTATCTCCCTTAACTGACTCTTTTCGGACTTAGCCCACCTGCACCCAGGTGAAATAAAAAGTTTTATAGGTCACACAAACCCCATTTGGTGGTCTCTTCACACGGACGCGAGTGAAATTTGGTGTCGTGACTCGGATTGTGGGACCTCCCTTGCGAGATCAATCCCCTGTCCTCCTGCTCTTTGCTCTGTGAGAAAGATCCACCTACAACCTCGGGTCCTCAGACCAACCAGCCCAAGGAACATCTCACCAATTTTAAATTGGGTAAGCGGCATCTCTTTACTCCTCCAACCTCTCTCACTATCCCTCAACCTCTTTCTCCCTTCAATCTTGGCGTCATCCTTCAATCTCTCCCTTCTCTTAATTTCAGTTCCTTGACTTTTCTGATAGAAACAGAGAAGACGCGTTTTATCTGTGAACCCAAAACTCCAGCGCCAGTCATGGACTCTGGAAGACAGTCTTCCCTTGGTGTTTAATCACTGCACAGATGCCTGCTTGATTATTCACCCATGTCTCAGAGGTGTCTGATCACCACGGGGACGCCTGCCTTGATCCTTCACCCTTAACAGCAAGAATCGCTTTTCTAGGGGGCAAGCACCCCCCACCCCTTCTCTCCATGTCTCTACCCCTCTTCTACTTTCCTGGGGGCAAGCACCTCCCACCCCTTTTCCACTTTCCTGGGGGGGAAGCACTTCCCACCCCTTCTCCACTTTCCTGGGGGGCAAGCACCTCCCACCCCTTCTCCACTTTCCTGGGGGGCAAGCACACCCCATCCCTTCTCTCCCAGTCTCTACCCTCTCTTTTCTCTCTACTTTCCTGGGGGGCAAGCACCCCCCACCCCTTCTCCACTTTCCTGGGGGGCAAGCACCTCCCACCCCTTCTCCACTTTCCTGGGGGGCAAGCACCTCCCACCCCTTCTCCACTTTCCTGGGGGGCAAGCACCTCCCACCCCTTCTCCACTTTCCTGGGGGGCAAGCACCCCCCACCCCTTCTCTCCATGTCTCTACCCTCCCTTTTCTCTCTACTTTCCTGGGAGGCAAGCACCCCCAACCCCTTCTCTCCGTGTCTCTACCCTCTCTGTTCTTGGGACTTGCCTCCTCCACTATAGGCAACTTTCCACCCTCCATTCCTTCTTCTCCCTTAGCCTGTGTTCTCAAGAACTTAAAACTTCTTCAACTCACACCTGACCTAAAACCTAAATGCCTTATTTTCTTCTGCAATGCCGCTTAACCCCAATACAAACTCGACAATGGTTCAAAAATAGCCAGAAAACGGCACTTTCAATTTTTCCATCCTACAAGATCTAGATAATTCTTGTTGTAAAATGGGCAAATGGTCTGAGATGCCTGACGTCCAGGCATTCTTTAACATATTGGTCCCTCCCTAGTCTCTGTTCCCAATACAACTCGTCCCAAATCTTCCTTCTTTCCCTCCCGCCTGTCCCCTCAGTTCCAACCCCAAGCGTCGCTGAGTCTTTCCAATCTTCCTTTTCTATGGACCCATCTGACCTCTCCCATCCTCCCCAGGCTGCTTCTCACCAGGCTGAGCCAGGTCCCAATTCTTCCTCAGCCTCCTCTCCTCCACCCTATAATTCTTTTATCACCTCCCCTCCTCATACCCCGACTGGCTTACAGTTTCTAGCCCTCCCCCACCTGCCCAACAATTTCCTCTTAAAGAGGTGACTGGAGCTAAAGTCATAGTCAAGGTTAACACTCCTTTTTTTTTTTTTTTTTTTTGAGACGGAGTCTTGCTCTGTCGCCCAGGCTAGGGTGCAGTGGCCGGATCTCAGCTCACTGCAAGCTCCACCTCCCGGGTTTACGCCATTCTCCTGCCTCAGCCTCCTGAGTAGCTGGGACTACAGGCGCCCGCCACCTCGCCTGGCTAGTTTTTTGTATTTTTTAGTAGAGATGGGGTTTCACCGTGTTAGCCAGGATGGTCTCGATCTCCTGACCTGGTGATCCGCCCGTCTCGGCCTCCCAAAGTGCTGGGATTACAGGCTTGAGCCACCGCGCCCGGCCAACACTCCTTTTTCTTTATCCTACTTCTCCCAAATCAGTTGGTGTTTAGGCTCTTTTTCATCATATATGAAAAACAACCCAGTTCATGGCCTGTTTGGCAGCAACCCTGAGATGCTTTACAGCCCTAGACCCTGAAAGGTCAGAAGGCTGTCTTATTCTCAATATGCATTTTATTTTATTACCCAATCCACTCCCAACATCAAATAAAGCTCTGAAAATTAAATTCCAGCCCTCAAACCCCACAACAGGACTTAATTAATCTCACCTTCAAGGTGTACAATAATAAAAAAGAGTTACAATTACTTGCCCCTGCTGTGAGACAAAACCCAGCCACACCTCCAGCACACAAGAACTTCAAAATGCCTAAGCCGCACATGCCTAAGCTGCAGCAGTCAAGCTTTCCTACAGGACTTCCTCCACCAGTATCTTGCTTCAAGTGCCAGAAATCTGGCCACTGGGCCAAGGAATGCCTGCAGCCGGGGATTCCTCCCAAGCCATGTCCCATCTGTGCAGGGACCCACTGGAAATCAGACTGCCCAGCTTGCCTGGCAGCCACTCCTAGAGCCCCTAAAGCTCTAGCCCAAGGCTCTCTGACTCCTTCCCAGATCTGCTCGGCTTAGTGGCTGAAGAGTGACGCTGCCCGATCACCTTGGAAGCCCCCTGGACCATCACGGATGCCGAGTTCCGGGTAACTCTCACAGTGGAGGGTTAGGTCCATCCCTTGTTTAATCAACACAGAGGCTACTCACTCCACATTACCTTCTTTTCAAGGGCCTGTATCCCTTGCCTCCATAACTATTGTGGGTATTGATGGCCAGGCTTCTAAACCTCTTAAAACTCCCCAACTCTGGTGCCAACTTGGACAATGTTCTTTTATGCACTCCTTTTTAGTTATCCCCACCTACCCAGTTCCTTTATTAGGTTGAGACATTTTAACTAAATAATCTGTTTCCCTGGCTAATCCTAGGCTACAGCCACACCTCATTGCTGCCCCTTTTGCCCAATTCAAAGCCGCCTTCACATCCTCCCCTTGTATCTCCCCACCTTAATACACAAGTATAGGACACCTCTACTCCCTCCTTGGTGACTGATCATGCACCCCTTACCATCCCATTAAAACTTAATTACCCTTACCCCACTCAATGCCAATATCGCACCCCACAGCACACTTCAAAAGAATTAAACCCTGTTATCACTTGCCTTTTACAGCATGGCCTCTTAAAGCCTATAAACTCTTTTTACAGTTCCCCCATTTTACCTGTCCAAAAATCTGACAAGCCTTACAAGTTAGTTCAGGATCTGCACCTTATCAACCAAATTGTCTTGCCTATCCACCCCGTGGTGCCAAACCCATATACTCTCCTATCCTCAATACCTCCATCCACAACCCATTATTCTGTCTGGATCTCAAACATGCTTTCTTTACTATTGCATTGCACCCCTCATTCCAGCCTCTCTTCGCTTTCACTTGGACTGACCCTGACTCCCATCAGGCTCAGCAAATTACCTGGGCTGTACTACTGCAAGGCTTCACAGACAGCCCCCCATTACTTCAGTCACGCCCAAACTTCTTTGTCATCTGTTACCTATCTTGGCATAATTCTCATGAAAACACACGTGCTCTCCCTGCTGATTGTGTCTGGCTAATCTCCCAAAACCCCAGTCACTTCTACAAAACATCTCCTTTCCTTCCTAGGCATGGCTAGGTCCTTCCACCTTTGGATACCTAGTTTTACCATCCTGACTAAGCCATTATATAAACTCAGAAAAGCAAACTTAGATGACCCCACAGATCCTAAATCCTTTCGCCACTCCTCTCCATTCCTTAAAAACAGCCCTAGAAGCTGCTCCCACACTAGCTCTCCCTAACTCATCCCAACCCTTTTTCATCACACACAGCCAAAGTGCAGGGCTGTGCAATCAGAATTCTTACACAAGAGCTGGGACTGCACCCTGTCCTTTTCATCCAAACAACTTGACCTTACTGTTTTAGCCTAGCCCTCATGTCTGCATGCAGCGGCTGCCACTGCCTTAATACTTTTAGAGGCCCTCAAAATCACAAACTATGCTCAACTCACTCACTACGTTTCTCATAACTTCCAAAATCTATTTTCTTCCTCACACCTGACGCATACACTTTCTGCCCCCCTCCACTACCTCTCAGCAAGCTGAACTCATTACCTTAACTTGGGCCCTCACGCTTGCAAAGTGACTACGCATCAATGTTTATACTAACTCTAAATATGCCTTCCATATCCTGCACCTACTGTTAAATGGGCAAAAAGAGGTTTCCTCACTACACAAGGGTCCTCCACCATTAATTCCTCTTTAGTAAAAAATATTCTCAAGGCTGCTTTACTTCCAAAGGAAGCAGAACTCATTCACTGCAAGGGCCTCAAAAGGAGTTAGATCCCATCACTCAGCACAATGCTTATGCTGATAAGGTAACTAAAAAAGCAGCCATCAAAAGGCATCAGATCCCATCACTCAGGACAATGTTTATGCTAATAATGTAGCTAAAAAAGCAGCTAGCCTTCCAACTTCTATCCCTCACGGCAGTTTTTCTCCTCATCTGGTCACTCCCACCTACTGCCCCACTGAAACTTCCACCTATCAATCTCTTTCCACACAAGGCAAATGGTTCTTGGACCAAGGAAAGTACCTCCTTGCAGCCTCACAGACCCATTCTATTCTGTCATTTCATAACCTCTTCCATGTAGGTTACAAGCCGCTAGCCTGCCTCTTAGAACCTCTCATTTCCTTTACATCATGGAAACCTATCCTCAGGGAAATCACTTCTCAGTGTTCCATCTGCTATTTTACTCCTCAGGGATTATTCAGGCCCCCTCCCTTCCCTACACATCAAGCTCAGGGATTTGCCCCTGCCCAGGACTGGCAAATTGACTTTACTTACATGCCCCAAGTCAGGAAACTAAAATATCCCTTGGCCTGTGTAGACACTTTCACTGGATGGGTAGAGGCCTTTCCCACAGGGTCTGAGAAGGCCATTGCAGTCATTTCTTCCCTTCTGTCAGACACAATTCCTCGGTTTGGCCTTCCCACCTCTATACAGTCTGATAATGGACCGGCCCTTACTAGTCAAATCACCCAAGCAGTTTCTCGGGCTCTTGGTATTCAGTGAAACCTTCATACCCCTTACCGTCCTCAATCTTCGGGAAAGGGAGAATGGACTAATTGTCTTTGAAAAACACACCTCACCAAGCTCAGCCTCCAACTTAATAAAAAGGACTCTGTCAAGAATAGAGCCCAAAACCTCACCAACCAAACAAGTAATTACATTAAACCGCCTTGGACACTCTCTAATTGGATGTCCTGGGTCCTCTCAATTCTTAGTCCTTTAATAACTGTTTTTCTCCTTCTCTTATTTGGACCTTGTGTCTTCCGTTTAGTTTCTCAATTCATACAAAACCACACCCAGGCCATCACCAATCATTCCATATGACAAATGCTCCTAACAACCCCACAATATCGCCCCTTACCACAAAATCCTCCAACTTGACCTCTCCCACTCTAGGTTCCCAGGTCGCCCCTAATCCCACTCGAAACAGCCCTGAGAAACATTGCCCATTATCTCTCCATACCACCCCCCAAAATTTTTGCCACCCCAACACTTTATCACTATTTCATTTTATTTTTCTTATTAACATAAGAAGACAGGAATGTCAGGCCTCTGAGCCCAAGCTAAGCCATCATATTCCCCATGACCTGCACATATACATCCAGAAAGCCTGAAGTATCTAAAGAATCACAGAAGAAGTGAAAATGGCCTGTTCCTGCCTTAACTGATGACATTACCTTGGAAATTCCTTCTCCTGGCTCAAAAGCTCCCCCACTGGGCACCTTCTGTCCCCTGCCCCTGCCCACCAGAGAACGCCCTCTGACTGTAATTCTCCACTACCTACCCAAATCCTATAAAATGATCCTACCCCATCTCCCTTCACTGACTCTCTTTTCCCACTCAGCCTGCCTGCACCCAGGTGAAATAAAAAGCTTTATTGCTCACACAAAGCCTGTTTGGCGATCTCTTCACACGGATGTGAGAGAAATGTTCTACAATACCCAAGGTTAGGAGAAAATTATACTACTTTATCACACTGAAAACTTTCTAGGAACATCTAATATTCTTTCTCCATCAATCTCCCATCTGCCTTTACCAGGAGTAGGCTGACCCTTATCCATTACAAGGTTCAGAAGGCTGTAAGACATACTGGAAGCAGATTATTCTTGAAGAGCTTGTTCTTTCTATATCATGCTCCTATTTCTATACTTAACATGCACAAAGTATCCATTTAAGACAAGGGTGCAGGTTATCAACACTACTTAATACTGAAAGCACTAGCCAATCCAACTGAAGATAAAGGTACAAATGTTTCAGAAGAGGTGGGAAAGTTATCACTAACCGCAGATACTATGGCCATCTTCGGAAAGAAAACTAAAATGCTGTCCAAAAAAAACAGTAAATTCACTTAAGGCTCCCATTTACAAAATGCGTGAAGTCAATCACTTTTTAATATACAGATAATAAGAAACTTATAATGGAAGGTACGTTTCAATAGCAAACAAAAAAGCTATAAGTAACAAAGAATAACAAAACTAGAAATGTATAGGCTCTACATAAAGAAAACTATAATTCCATAAAGGATCTAAAATAAAACTTGAGTACATGGAAAGACAAGATATGTTGTGAGATATGAAGAATCCATGATTAAGTTAGAAGATTCTTGGAAGACAGTAGAGTAGAAAGCACCAAGAATAAGTCTGTATACCCAGAGAATACTTAGGCTGGTAGAATCTATCTCATACAACTATTTCGAAGCTCTCGAAGTATACTGAAAACCAACTTCAAGAAAAAGTCCTGGACAGTAAGGTAAATTGTGGCTGATTTCAGTCAATTTCAGTTATTTGCTCAGCAGCAGCTACCCACCCCACCCCACTCTCACTCCCACAGGCAGGCAACTGTGCAGGTGTTTGTGGAGCAGCTTATACATAGCTGTGGGAGTTGGAGTGGGCAATAAGGACCCCGTCCTCCAAATATCAGGAATAGGTGTCCTGACTGTTGACTGCTACTTCTGATCATGAAGATACAGATGCAGGGGCTAGCAGCCATTGTGGTTGTACCTCCATCCACTGATGCAAGTCCCTCCCCCTCTAGCTGTGGTAACTTCCAGGGGACTTAAAGGCTGGTGCTTTCCCCAACCCTCTTCATTTTTGTCCTTTTCCTTTTTTGTGGAGCCAGACATTAAGGACTGAGATATTCAAAAGCAACTGCATATATAAGGGAAAACAGAAATTCACTATAGTAGTCCACCATTATCCACAGGGAATATGCTCCCAGAACCCCAGTGGATGCCTGATTGGATGCCTGAAACCGCATATAGTACTGAACCTTACACATACTGTTTTTTCCTAAATATACACACCGATGAGACAGTCTAATTTGTAAATTAGGCACAATAAGATATTAACAAACAAAAAAAATTATGACAACATGCCAGCATCACTATTCTTGTGCTGTGGCGTCATTATGTAAAATAAAGGTTAACTTTATTGAACCTTTGTTTTAACTTTGTTGAACTGAACACAAGCACTGCAATACCACGAGAGTGAATCCAAAAATCAACACAGCTGCTAAGTGACTATCAGGTAGGTAACATATACAATGTGCATATGATGGACAAAGGGATAATTCATGTCCCAAGCAGGTTGGAACAATATTTCATCATGCTACTCAGAACAGCACGTAATTTAAAACTTATGAACTGTTTATTTCTGAAGTTTTCCATTTAATATTTTTGGACCACTGTTGACCATAACTGAAACTTCAGAAAGTAAAACCAGGGATAAAGAGGGACTATTGAATTACATATCTAGCTTACAGCACAGGCATAGAAAAGACCTGAAAATACCTTAATTTTACGAAATCTCAGACTGATCTTTGGCAAAGAGACTGCAACAATTTAATTTAAAAAAAAAAAAAAGCAAACCCTGGGGAAGGGATACTACCTAATTTCCAGAATTACCACATTAAATTAAATTTAAGCATCCAGTTTTCAACAAAAAAGTCACAAGGTATATAAAGAAACAGAAAAATATGGTCCACTAAAAGAAAGAAAGAAAACTAACAAATTGTCCCTGAGAAAGACCTGATGGTAGATCTGTTAAACATCTGTTAAACAAAGACTATAAAACAACTTTCTGAAAAATGCTCAAAGAACTAAAGGAAAATGTGGACCAAGTTAAGAAAATGATGTATGAACAAAATGGAAATATGAATAAAGACATGGAAAATCTGAGCCAGGCACAGTGGTGCACAACTACAGTCCCAGCTACTCAGGAAGCTGAGATAGGAGGATTGCTTGAACCCAGGAGTTTTAGCCCAGCCCAGGCAACAGAGTGAGACCTCAAAAAAAAAAAAATAATAATAATAATAAGCAAGACAGTAAGAGAAACACAGAGAATGAAAACCTAAAAAGATACACACAAAAAATTCTGAAGCTGAAAAGTACAATAAATTAAATTAAAAATCCACTAGTGAGATTGAAAGGCAGATTTGGACAGGAAGAAAAAAGTAATCAGTGAACTTGAAGAGAGAACAACTGAAATTACTGAGTCTTAGGAAAAGAAAGAAAAAAGACTAAAGAAATGTGAAGGTCTTCAATAGCAAAGACTTGGAATCAACCCAAATGTCCATCAGTGACAGACTGGATTAAGAAAATGTGGCACATATACACCATGGAATACTATGCAGCCATAAAAAAGGATGAGTTTGCGTCCTTTGTAGGGACATGGATGCAGCTGGAAACCATCATTCTTAGCAAACTATCACAAGAACAGAAAACCAAACACCGCATGTTCTCACTCATAGGTGGGAACTGAACAATGAGATCACTTGGATTTGGGAAGGGAAACATCACACACGGGGGCCTATCATGGGGAGGGGGGAGGGGGGAGGGATTGCATTGGGAGTTATACCTGATGTGAATGACGAGTTGATGGGTGCAGCACACCAACATGGCACAAGTATACATATGTAACAAACCTGCACGTTATGCACATGTACCCTAGAACTTAAAGTATAATAATAATAATAAATAAATAATAAATAAATAAATAAATAAAATAAAATAAATGTGAAGGTCTTAAGGGAGCTGTGACACCATCAAGTAGGCCTACATACATACTGTCATAGTCCCAAGTAAGGCAGAGAGAAAAAATGTTTGAAGAAACAATGGTCGAAAATCCCAATTTTAATAAAAGACATGGATACAAACATGTAAGAAGCTGAAAAAGACCCCAAGTAGAATCACTTCAAAGAAACTCACAGCAAAACATATTATAATGAAACCACCAAAAGGCAAACAGAAAATCCTGAAAGCTGAAAGAATGAAGTAACTAATCACACATGAGCAGTCTTCAATAAAATTATCAGATTTCTCATCAGACACTTTGGAGGACAGAAAGCATAGGCCAATATATTTAAGATAATAAAACAAACAAACAAACAAAAATGTCAACCATGAATCCTACATCCAGAAAAACCGTCGTTTAAAAGAAAAGCTGAGACATTCTTTTTTTTTTTTTGAGACGGAGTTTCACTCTTATTGCCTAGGCTCGAGTGCAATGGTGTGATCTTGGCTCAATGCAACCTCTGCCTCCTGGGTTCAAGCGATTCTCCTGCCTCAGCCTCCCAAGTAGCTGGGATTACAGGCATGCACCACCACACCCAGCTAATTTTTTTTGTATTTTTAGTAGACAGGGTTTCTCCATGTTGGTCAGGCTGGCCTTGACTCCCGACCTCAGGTGATCTGCCTGCCTCAGCCTCTCAAGACATTCTTAAATAAAACATTCTCAAGTAAAAAGCTGAGAGAGTTTATTACCAAAACACCTGCTCTGTAGAGCAAACTTCTCCAGGTTGAAACAAAAGAATACTAGATAACTTGAAGCTGTATGAAAAAATAAAAATTGCAGTGACAGTAAATACCTAGGCAATTATAAATGCTAGTATTATTGTAACTTTGGTTTATAACGCCACGTTTTGTTTTCTACATAACTTGAGACTAGCACATTAAAAATTAGGTTATATTTTTGACACACAATGTATAAAGAGATAATTCTGCAACATCAACAAGAAGTGGGGAAGGAATTGTCAAGAAGCATAATGTTTTTATGTTACTAAAATTAAGCTAGTATAAATATTGTAATGTTTAAATATTAAGTGTAATCATCACGATAACCAAAGAAAATAGCTAATAGAATACATACAAAAAGAAATGAGACAGTAATGCAGGAAATGAAGAAAATAGCTATAAAGCATATAGAAAAAAAAAGGCAAAATGATAGAAGTTCCTCCTTATGATTTTAAATATAAATGGTTAAACTCTATAATCAAAAGGCAGAGATTGGCAGAATGGATAAATATCATCCAACTACATGCTGTCTACAAAAGACTCACTTTAGGCCCAAAGACACAAACAGGGTGAAAGTGAAGGCATGGAAAAAAGATATTACATTCATACAAGAACCAAGAGAACAGAAGTGCCATACTAATATCAGACAAAATTGACTTTAAATCAAAAAAGGTTACAAAAGACAAGAAGGACATTATATATTAATAAGAGATTCAATACAGCAAAAGATATAATAATTATAGTTGACCCTTGAACAACATGGGTCTGAACTCTATAGGTCCATTTATATGTGCATCATCTTCTACCTCTGCCACCTAGGAGACATCAAGACCAATCCTTCCTTTCCTCAACCCAATGTGAAGATGACAAGAATGAAGGCGTTCATGATTATCTACTTCCACTTAATGAACTGTAAATAAATTTTCTCTCCTTTATAATTTTCTTAATAACACATTATTTTCTGTAGTTTATTATACGAACACAGTAAATAATACATACATAAAATGTGTTAACTGCTTACATTATCAATAAGACTTCCAATGGTAGTCTATTAGTAAACTTCAGAAAAGTCAAAAATTATACGCAGATTTCTGTGTGGGGGGATAGCATCCCTAACCCCTGCATCATTAAGGGGTCAGCTATATAAACATTTACATACCTAACAAAGGCCACTGAGATATATCAACCAAAGGTGAAAAAAATGAGAGGAGAAATAGTTCTATGACAATAGCTGAAGACTTCAGTACCCCACTCTCAATAATTAACAGAACCACACAGAAAGGAGAACGTGAACAACACAATAAACCAACTTGGTCTAACAGACATAGACTGAACGTTCTGCCTAACAATAACCAAATACATATTGTTCTCAAGTACACGTGGGATATTTCCCAGGATAGGCCAGGTTAGGCCACAAATAGTCTTAATAGATTTTTAAAAGACAGATATCATACAAAGTATCTTCTCTGAACACAATACAATGAAGTTAGAAATCAATAAAAGAAGGAAAATGGAAAATTCACAAACGTGTGGAAATCAAACAACCAATGGGGCGAAGAATAAATCACAAGGGTAATCAGAAAATACTTAGAGACGAAAAACACAACATAAGAAAATTTATGGGACACAGATAAAGCAGTGTTAAGAGACAACTTTATAGTTATTAACACTTACATGAAATAAAAAGGAAGTTCTCAATTCAAGAACCTGTTAGGCAGGAACCTAGACCCAACATGGCGGTATCACCCGATATGGCAGGTCCTTTGTTAGGACTTCCCACCCTTCACTTCCTGCTAAGACTTTCAGCACGTGAAGAAAGCCCATGCCCACCAAAAACCCCCCGCTCTGCACAAACTCCTGGACATGTCATTCCTCAGAAATTGAAACCTAACTCAAGAAACCGAAGCCCACAGACCCCGACTCCTCGCCCTATAAAAGGCCCCTGATACTTGCCCCACGCGCGACTTCCTCGGCCCTCCTTCTAGAGGACTGGTGAACCTCGCCCGCGAGCCCAATATAGGGTACCTCTGTTTTCATCTGCCTCATGTCTTCTTGCTCGGCTCCCCATTACATTACATTGGTGCCGAAACCCGGGAGGAGACCCCTCCCTGAACCCCTGCTGGTTTGGTCAGGCTCTCCTCTCCCCAAGCCAGGACCTCCTCTCCGAGCCAGGAGCCGTTTCACCAAATCCAAGACTCAATTTGATCACTGCTGGGTAAGTTTTCCCCCTTCCTGCAGGTTCCGGGAGTCCCTGCCCAAAAACGCAGTCGCGTTGTGACCTCAGCACCAGGAACTAGGAGACATCCAACCTCCCCATAAGCCACCATATCCCACACTCCATGTGGCAGTGGGAGGACGCTCCCGTTGACTCTGGACTGCCCGCCTCAGGATCATGGGGGCTGCCCAGTCCAAACCAGACCCAAAATCCCCTCTGGGGTGCCTCTTGGCTAATTTCCAGACGTTAGGTCTCAACCAAGACCTAAAACGAAAGCAGCTTATTTTCTTCTGCACAGTGGCATGCCCGCAGTATAAATTAGATAATCAGTCTCAGTGGCCTGCAGAAGGCACTCTAGACTTTAACATTCTCACAGACCTGACCAACATCTGCAAGAGACTAGGCAAATGGTCCGAGGTACCCTACTTTCAGGCTTTTTGGGACTTGCGCTCTTGCCCAGACCTCTGTGCCCGACGTTCGTTGGCCCAGGTCTTGTTCGCAAAATCTACTCCGTCAAGCAAGGAGAAAGATCATTCCTCCTCTTTCTTTGAGCCCCCTGATACTCGTTTCCTGGCCCTTCTTCAGTCCCCCGCTCAACCTCCTCCTTACTCTGACCCGTCGTCGTCTCCATCCTCGTCGGAGCCACCCCTTCTGTCCACTCCTCCTGTGTCCCCACCAAACCTGACGGATCCTGTCTCTCCTGCCTCCTCCTCCTCCTTGCCTGTCTCAACCCATACCCCGTCCAGGACCAACCTCCTGTGCCCCTTGCAGGAAGTGGCAGGCGCCAAAGGAGTGGTCCGGGTCCATGTGCTGTTTTTGCTGGCAGACCTAAGATTGAAGAGCATGTAGGCTCTTGGCCAACCCGACTCTGTATATCAAAGAGTTCAGATACCTATGCCAGGCGTATGACCTCACCTGGCACGATCTGCATGTCATTATGACCTCAACCCTGTCCCCTGAGGAACGGGAATGTATCCTAGCGACAGCCAGGCAGCACACTGACCAGGTTCATTTAACTGACCCCGCCATGCCAGTTGGCACCGAGGCGGTGCCCTTGGCCAAGCCCGGCTGGGAGTACCAGGTTGGGCAGGCAGGCCACCGCCGCCAAGACATGATGGTCCAGTGCCTTCTTGCTGGCATGCAGGCAGCCTCCAATAAGTCGGTCAACTTTGATAAATTAAAGGAGGTAGTCTAAGGCTCAGATGAGAATCCAGCTGTTTTTCTTAACCAACTGACTGAGGCACTCATTCAGTACATCCGCCTTGACCCTGCCTCCCTAGCAGGAGGAACTCTCTTGGCTACGTACTTTATTTCTCAGCTGGCTCCGGATATCTGGAAAAAGTTTAAAAAGGTGGAGGACAGCCGGCCATCAAAATCCCATCCAGGATTTAGTCAAACTGGCCTTCAAGGTCTACAACTCCAGGGAGGAAGCAGCTGAGGCCCAGCGACAGGCCAGGCTAAAACAGAAGGTACAACTCCAAACCCAGGCCTTGGTAGCAGACCTGAGGCCGGCTGGCTCCAGGAGCTCTCAGAGAGGAGGTACTCCCCGAGCGCCACCTGGTGCCTGCTTCAAGTGCGGCAATGAAGGTCACTGGGCCAAGCAGTGCCCCAACCCTAAGGAGCCAACTCGCCCCTGTCCGAGCTGCTGGCAGATGGGCCATTGGAAGTCAGACTGCCCCAACCTGAGGACGGTCGCTACGCCTCCATGTGAGGACCCTCCTCCAGGTACTGGAGGCATCTTCCAGCTCTTCGACACCGACAAAGATTGAAGAGGCTCGGACTCGGGAACCCCGCTTACTTTCGCTGAGCCCAGGTAGCGGTTAAGTCCATATCCTTCCTTATGGACATGGGGGCTCCCTACTCTGTTTTGCCTTCCTTCAGTGGCCCCAGCCATCCTCCCGCTGTCACGGTCATGGGAATTGATGGCACTCCCTCCACCTACCGCCAGACTCCTCCTCTGTCTTGCTGCCTGGATGGCTCCCTCTTCTCGCACTCATTTCTTACCATTCCTTTGTGCCCAGTCCCCTTGTTAGGACGACACCTCCTCTCCAAGCTAGGGACCTCAGTGCACTTCCGGCCCAACCCCTTCCTGCACCTTGCGTTCTTCTTTCCCCTCCTCTTGCCTGATAAACCCCGCCGGGCTGACCCCCACTCCCGTTTCCAGTACCCATTAACCCTAAGGTGTGGGACACCTCCATCCCCATCATTGCCCAGCACCATACTCCAGTCTGCATCTGGCTGAAGGATCCCTCCAAGTTTCCCTCTAGACCCCAGTTCCCTACCTCCCTTGAACACTGACAGGGACTAAAACCCCTCATCACGCGCCTGTTCCAGCAGCACATTCTAGTCCCTGCCAACTCACCATGCAATACTCCTATCCTGCCTGTATGGAAAAGCTCCGCAGGCTACCGCCTCATGCAGGATCTACGCCTCATCAATGAGGTAGTAGTCCCCACCTTTCCAGTTGTTCCTAACCCATATACACTTCTCTCACGCATTGCCTCTCACACATTCCCCCTGATACCACTCATTTTACTGTCCTTGACCTAAAGGATGCCTTCTTCACTATTCCCCTACACCCCGACTGTCACTTTGTTTGTCTTTACGTGGGAAGATCCAGACACTCATATTTCTTCCCAGCTGACTTGGACTGTTCTGCCTCAGGGTTCCGAGATAGCCCCCATTTTTTCGGACAGGCACTGACACAGGATGTTAGCCTCTGTCCCCTCACTCACAGCACACTATTGCAATATGTAGATGACTCATTGCTATGTAGTCCCTCCTGGGAGAACTCCCTTGCAGATACTGCTACACTTAAATTTTCTTGGCAACCGAGGTTATCAGGTTACCCCAGCCAAGGCTGAGCTTTGCACCCCTTCTGTCACCTACCTAGGCATACTCCTCACACCCACTACGAAAAGCCTCACGGCGGATAGAATAAGCCTTATTGAAACTCTTCAGCCTCCCCAGGATGCGGAAGAGATCTTGTCCTTCCTGGGACTGGTAGGGTATTTCAGGCATTGGATTTCCAACTTCAGGGTCCTAGCCAAGCCCCTCTACCAGGCTGCCAAGGAAGCGCCCACTGGACCGCTGTCCGACCCGTCATTGGTTGCCAACTCTTTCAAGAAGCTTCAGGACTGTCTCCTTTCTGTCCCCGTTCTCTCTCTCTCCCCAACCCCCTTCAGCCTTTTCATCTATTCACCGAGCGTCAAAAGGTAGCTACTGGCCTCCTAGCCCAGCCGGTTGGATCCACATACCAGGCTGTGGCCTATCTCTCCAAGCAGTTAGACCCCACAGTCCAGGGCTGGCAACCTTGTCTGTGAGCCCTGGCAGCTGCCACAGAACTTACCAAGGAGGCCCTCAAGCTCACCCTAGGACATCCTCTTACTGTCTACTCTTCTCACTGACTGTCAGATCTCATCACACACAAGTGTCTCAGCCACCTCACCCCATCCTGGCTTCAACAGTTCCACCTGCTATTCATCGAAAATCCTCACATCACCCTCACTACCTCACCTCCTCTAAACCCTGCTACCCTCTTGCCCACTCCAGGGTGCGATTCCGCCCCCGCACATTCCTGCCCGGAGGTTCTCACCACCTTGCTGCCCGCCTGCCTCGGTCTTTCCGAACAGCCATTAGAACACCTGGACCGTACCCTGTTCATGGATGGGAGTTCTGTCTTAACCCCCAATGGCCGCCGGCAAGTGGCATACGCTGTCGTAACAGCAACCCAGACGGTCGAAACCAGGCCCTTGCCTTTAGGCACCACCACCCAGAAGGCTGAACTCACTGCCCTTACTCGTGCCTTACTTCTCTCCGAAGGGCAGAGGGTTAATATCTACACAGACCCCAAATATGCCTACCTTATTGCACACACCCACTCCCTTCTCTGGCAAGAGCATGGGTTCCTTAGCACCAAAGGGACGCCAGTAGTCAATGGACCACATATAAAGAGGTTGCTTGATGCTCTCCAGGCCCCCAAGGAGGTAGCCATCATCCACTGTAAAAGCCACCAGCATTCTAAGGACCCTGTGTCGCAGGGTAACAACCTAGCTGATCCCACTGCACGGGCCACCACCCTCACTTCCTCCCCTACCCCAGCGCCTTTACTTTCTTTCCCCCACATATTCCCCCGACTACTCTCCCCAGGAACTTCAAACCCTGATGGCCTATCCCAGTGCTACCCAGAGCGAGGATGGGTGGGTGTTCATTGACAGCCGAGTAGCACTCCCTCAGACTCAGGCGGTGCATATATTGACCGACATACACCGCTCTCTCCACATAGGGCCTAAGGCTATGTATAACTTCCTGGAACCCACCCTTCACCTCCCCTCACTGCAGGCCCAAATTAGAAAGGTACATCAGCAATGTGCCACCTGTTCAGCTGCTAACCCCCAAGGCAGGCTCAGGCACCCAGGGCCCACTCATCAGCTAAGGGGTCACCAGCCAAGGGAAGATTGGCAACTTGATTTTACCCACATGTCCTGCCATAAAAAATTTCACTACCTGCTGATCCTGGTTGACACCTTTTCAGGATGGATCGAGGCTTTCCCCACCACCCGGGAAACTGCAGAGGTCGGGGCAACCACTCTCCTAGAGCACATCATCCCCAGGTTTGGTCTCCCCCGAACCATCCAATCGGACAATGGTCCAGCCTTCATTTCTAAACTCACCCAGCAGATGGCGGCCGCACTCCAGATTACCTGGAAGCTCCACATTCCCTACCATCCACAGTCATCTGGAAAGGTAGAAAGCGCAAACGGTCTCCTTAAACATGTGACCAAACTCAATCTAAAAACCTGCCTCTCGTGGGTGACTCTCCTTCCCTTGGCTCTCACTCGTCTTAGGGCAGCTCCGCGGGCCCCCACAGGGCTCAGCCCTTTTGAGCTGCTGTACAGACACCCATTCCTCTTCCAGGAGCTGCCGGCCCTCTCCCCTCCCTTAGGCTCCTACCTCCCTTACTTAACCCTTCTTCGTGAGCTTCTGAGAAAACAAACAGACCGGTGTCTCCCTGCATCCGCTTCCCCAACCCTCGAGAATCCTGCCATCGTAGCACCTGGAGACCTGGTCCTGGTCAAGCAGCTGCAACTCCAAGCCTTATCTCCACGGTGGGAAGGATCATACACCGTAATCCTCACCACTCCCACCGCTGCCAAGCTTCTTGGTCTTTCCTCCTGGTATCACCTGTCCCAGCTGAAAAAGCCACCCACCCAACATGATTCCAATTGGACCACTCAGGTTGTTACCCCTACCAAGTTACGACTCACATGCACAGGTAACGACCCTCTGCCTAACCTTCCTTGGCCATCTAGTCCTCCCAGATCTAGGTAAGACTCCTGCCCAAACTACCCCTACCGATCCATTCCGATGGAGGTTCTACCTTACCGAGACCTGGACCAGGGAGATCGCATGAGCTCCCTCACTATAGCCACAGTAGACTGCCAGCCTCAAGGGTGCCAAAGCCAAGTAACCTTTAATATCTCCTCCTTCCAGAGTATGCCCCAGAAGTACCCCCCTCCATACCCAGTCATTTCTTTTACATATGATCAGACGAACGATGCCTGTCGATTCACTTGGGTTGAAACCAATGGAGGCTGCCCTTATCGCTACTGCAACATGCACAAGACCATTCTGGACACCAAAGAAATCCTCTGGCAGCAGCCCACTTCCTCTGTGCGACTGACTAGGAGTGACAAGTATGACAAGTCTACATTCTTCCTCACCATCCCTGACCCTTGGGACTTGAGGTGGGTGTTGGGGGTTGAGGCCTGCCTTTACCAAGGCGTCCATGACTCTTATCCCGTGGCCCGACTCAGGATCTTTAGGGCCCACATTAGGGTCATAAGCAGCCTTGTCAGCCTGGCCTCTGACATCAAACAACAGGGGAAAGCCATCTCAGCTATAGCTGACCCAGGCAGCAATCCCCAGGGCAGCAGCAACCCTTTTTCCTGGCTAACCTTAGTCAGGGAAGGGGCTCAAGTAGTACAAACGGCCGAGGTACACAACATCTCTCATTGTTTCCTGTGTGCAGCCTTGAATAAGCCCCCACTGGTTGCGGTACCCTTACCCAGCCCTTTTAACTCCTCTAACCTAACCCCCTCCTTTCCCCTTTCCGGCCGAACCCTGGGAGAGGTCCCCTTGTTCCAAGACCTGCTTAGGCAACAACTCCCCTTTTGCTACTCCACCCCGAATGCTTCCTGGTGCAACCAGACCGGATCTGCACCTCCAAATCTAACCACCCCTCCAGGTGGGTATTTTTGGTGCAATTCCACCCTATCAAAAACCCTCCATGCTCCCAACACTACCCTATGCATTCCCATCTCCCTAGTCCCCAGCCTTACCCTGTACAGTGAGGCTGAGCTATCCTCCCTCCTGCCCTCTGCCCGCCCCTGACAGTCAAGGGCAGTATTCCTTCCATTGATGATCGGGGTCTCTTTAGCCTCATCCCTTGTAGCCTCCGGCCTAGGAACCAGAGCCCTAATTCATTCTGTCCAGGCTTCTCAGGACCTTTCAGCCCGCTTACAGGTAGCAATTGAAGCTTCTGCAGAGTCCTTGGCTTCCCTCTAATGACAGATCACTTCAGTCGCCCAGGTGGCAGCCCAGAATCGGGCACTCAACCTCCTTACAGCCGATAAAGGCAGCACCAGCATGTTCCTCAATGAAGAATGTTGCTACTACATCAATGAGTCAGGACTAGTAGAAACCAATCTCCTCACTCTAGAAAGGATTCAGGAAGGGCTCCACCAGAAAAACCTCGGACCAGGGCCCTCACTTGGGTGGTGGCAATCGTCTACAGCCAGCTGGGTCCTACCCTTTCTAAGCCCCTTACTAATCATTAGATTCTTGCTACTCATAGCTCCCTGTGTCATCCGCTTTGTCCAGGACCGCATAAAGGAAGTCTTGCAGGTCACTGTCAATCAGATGCTACTCCACCCCTATACCTGAGTTCCAACCTCCGAAGAACCCCACAACGACCTATACCAGCAGGACGCAGCCAGTAGAATACGTCGCCCCTTTTTCTTATTAGAAAGAGGTCGGAATGTTAGGCAGGAATCTAGACCCAACATGGTGGTATCACCTGGCATGGCAGGTCCTTTGTTAGGACTTCCCACCCATCACTTCCTGCTAAGACTCTCAGCGCTCGAAAAAAGCCCGCGCCCGCCAAAAAACCCCCGCTCTGCGCAAACTCCTGGACACATCATTCCTCAGAAATCGAAACCTAACTTAGGAAACCGAAACCTACGGACCCCGCCTACCTTGTCCTATAAAAGACCCCTGATACCTGCCCCGCGCGCGACTTCCTTGGCCCTCCTCCTAGAGGGCCGGTGAACCTCGCCCGCAAGCCCAATAAAGGCTACCTCTGTTTTCATCTGCCTCGTGTCTTCTTGCTCGGCTCCCCATTACATTACAGAACCTATTTTTACAACTTCAAAAACTAGAAAAAGAACAAACTAAACCCAAAGCTAGCAGAAGAAATAAAACAAGAACAGAGATAAACAAAATGGAAAATAGGAAAGCAACATGGAAAAATCAATGAAACTAAAAGGTTCTTCAAAAAGGAACAAAACTGATAAATCTCTAGCTAAACTAAGAAAAAAAAAGACTCAAATTACTGAAATCAGAAACGAAACTAAGGCATTGCTACCAGTTTTACAGAAATACAAAAGATTATAAGAGGATACTATGAACAACTGAATGCCAACAACTACATAACCTAGATGAGGAAAAACTGTTAGAAACACTAAACTTACTGAACCAGAATCAAAAACAAACAGAAAACCTGAAAATCCTACATTAGTAAGGAGATAGAATCAGTAATCAAAAACCTCCCAACAAAGAAAACCCCTGGACATGATGGCTTCACTGGTGAACTCTACTTAACATCTGAAAAAGAACTAAAACCAAGCCTTCTCAAATTAAAACAAACAAACAAACAAAAACAAAAACAAACAAACAAACAAACAGAAGAGGAGGGAACACTTCCTGACTTATTCTGTGAGGCCAGCATTACCCTGATACCAAAGCCAGACAAAGACACTACAAGAAAACCACAAACCAACAAAGGATGGTAGAAACCAGGAAGGGGAAGGGCAATGTGTTAAAGGATGCAGAGAGAGAGAGATGAGTTAAAGGATGCAGAATTACAGCTAATGATAAAAGCTGGAGCAATAAGTTACTGTACTCTATAGTACTGTAGGATGACTATAATTAACAATAATATATAGTTTCAAACAGCTAGGAGGATACTGAATGTTCTTAACACAAAGAAGTGTTTGAGATGATAGATATGCTAATTACCCTGATACATTATATGTACTGTAACATTGCTATGTACTCCAAAAATATGTACAATGACTGTGTCAATTAAAATTATTTTTAGAAAAAGAAATGAGAGCAACCTAAAAAGAGAAAAAAAAACAAACTACAAACCAGTATCCATTATTAACAGTGATGTAAAAATTCTCAACAAAATACTAGCAAACTGAATTCAGCAGCATATTAAAAGATTATATACCATGACCAAGTGGGATTTATCCTGAAATGCAAGGATGATTTTACATATGGAAATCAATCAAGGCAATACACCCCATTAACAGAATTCAGGAGGAAAAAATAAAACCCTACATGGTCATCTCAACTGATGGAGAAAAAGCATCTGACAAAATTCAATATCCTTTCATGATATAAACACTCAACAAACTAGGAAATGAAGGAAACTACTTCAACATAATAAAAGCCATATATGAGAAACTCACAGTGAACATCATACACAATGGTAAAGGACTAAAAGCTTTTCTTCTAAGATCAAATGGTAAGGGACTCAAAGCTTTTCCTCTAAGATCCACAACAAGGCAAGAATGCCTGATTTCATCACTTCTATTCAACATACTACTCGAAGTTCTACTCAGAGCAATTAGGAAAGGAAAAGAAACAAAAGACATCCAAATCGGAAAGAAAAAGTAAAATTATGTTCTTACAGATGATATGATCGTATATGCAGGGAACCCTAAAGATTCCAAGAAAAAAAAAACCTGTTAGAACTAATAAATCAATTTAGCAAAGAAGAAGCAGGATACAAAGTCAACACAAAAACAAGTTACATTTTTACACACTAGAACATTTCTTGAAATAATTATTCCATTTACAATAGCATAAAAAAGAAACCTTAGGAATTAACCAAGACAGTGAAAGAGCTGTACAACAAAAACTACAAAACACTGCTGTGAGAAATTAAAGAATACATAATTAGAAAGACATTACACGTTCATCAATTGGAAAACTTAATATTGTTAAAATATCAATACTATCCAGAGACCTACAGATTCAATGCAGTTCCTTCTGAAATCCCAACGTTTTCTGCAGAAATAGAAAAATCCATTCTAAAATTCACATGGAATATTAAGGGACCCCGAATAGTCAGTTTTGAAAAAGAGGTACAAAGCTAGAAAACTCATACTTACTGATTTCAAGACTTACTACAAAGCTACATTGATCAAAATAGTGTAGTACTGGCATGAAAACAGACATACAGAACAATGAAATAAAGACTTCACAGGAAAAAAAAGGCATCTGACTTTATGGTCAAAGGATTTTTGGGAAGGGAGTCAAGACCAGGCCTACAGTCTGGGGCAGCTTCTCAATCCTGCTCAGCAGCTGCCTGGAAATTAACTCAGTGCCACTGGAAGGGGCACCCCGGGAGTGGTACTGGCCTTTCGGGCTTTGTGGGAGCTGGGTGAGGCCTGTTACTGTCGGCTTTCCCCCACTTCCCTGGTGACCTGTATGATGCTGTAGAGGCAGCCATAATCCCCTTGGGAACATAACTTCATTGGCATAAGAACCACACTTCCATCTCCCACAGCAGCCACAGCAAACCCCACCCAAGGAGAGTCTCAGCTCAGAAACGCCTAATCCAGCCCCCACCTGATGGTCTTTCTCTACCCACCCTGGTAGTCTAAGATAAAAGGATATAATCTCCTGGGAGCTCTATGGCCCCACCCACCACCTGAGAAACCCAAATACTTATCCTGGTGACCCGAGCGCAAGCTTGCATCCTCTTTATACTACCACAGCTGATTCTCTCTTGAAAGTGCCACCTCCTGGCTGGAGGCCAACCAACACAAAAACAGCACACTAAATGAAACTATAACCAAAGACCCTCACAGAGTCCACTTCACTCCTCTGCTATCTCCCCAAGGAAGAAGAGAAATCTAAAAGTTTGGAAAACATATTGAGGGAATAATTAAGGAAAACTTTCCTGACGTTGCTAGAGATCTAGACATACAAATAAAGCAAGCTCAAAGAACACCTGGAAATTCATTGCAAAAAGACCATCACCTACGCACATAGTCATCAGGTTATCTAAAGTCAAGACAAAGTAAAGAATCTTAAGAGCTGCCAGGCAAAAGAATCAGGTAACCTAAAAAGGAAAACCCATCAGATTAACAGCAGATTTCTCAGCAAAAACCCTACAAACTAGAAGGAATGTGGGTCCTATCTTTAGCCTCCTTAAACAAAACAATTACCAGCCAAGAATTTGTATCCAGTAAGAGTAAGGTTCATAAATAAAGGAAACATAGAGTCTTTTTTAGACAAACAAATGTTGAGAGAATTCACTACTACCAAGCCAGCAAGAACTGCTAAAAGGAGCTCTAAATCTTGAAACAAAACCTTAAATAGACCAAAATAGAACCTCCTTAAGGCATAAATCTTACAGGACCTGTAAAACAGTAACATTAAAAAAAACAAAACAAAACAAAAACAACAAGTTATTCAGCCAACAACTAGCACAATGAATAGAACAGTACATTGCTTCTCAGTACTAACGCTGAATGTAAATGGCATAAATGCTCCACTTAAATGATACAGAATGGCAGAATGGACAAGAATTCACCAACCAAGTATCCGCTGCCTTTAAGAAACTCATCTGACACATAAAAGACTCAAACAAACTTAAGGTAAAGTGGTGGAAAAAGATAATCTATGCCAAAGATGGCCGAATAGGAATAGCTCCAGTCTGCAGCTCCCAGCATGAGCGACACAGAAGACAGGTGACTTCTGCATTTCCAACTGAGGTACCACGCCAATCTCACTAGGGCTTGTCAGACAGTGGGTGCAGCCTACGGAGCAGGGCAGGGCATCGCCTCACCCGGGAAGTGCAAAGGGTTGGGGAATTCCCTTTCCTAGCAAAGGGACGCCATGACAGATGGTACCTGGAAATTGAGGACACTCCCACCCTAACACTGCGCTTTTCCAATGGCCTTAGCAAATGGCACACCAGGATATTATTTCTCACGCCTGGCTCAAAGGGTCCCATGGCCACGGAGCCTCGCTCACTGCTAGCACAGCAGTCTGAGATCAAACTGAAAGACTCAGTGAGGCTGGGGTAGGGGCATCCGCCATTTAGGAGGATTGACTAGGTAAACAAAGCAGCTGGGAAGCTTGAACTGGGTGGAGCCCATCACAGCTCAGCAAGGCCTGCCTGCCTCTGTAGACTCCACCTCTGGTAGCAGGGCATAGCTGAACAAACGGCAGCAGAAACTTCTGCAGACTTAAAAGTCCCTGACAGCTTTGAAGAGAGTAGTGGTTCTCCAAACATGGAGTCTGAGATCTGAGAAGGGACAGACTGCCTCCTCAAGTGGGTCCCTGACTCCCAAGTAGCCTAACTGGGAGACACCTCCCAGTAGGGGCTGGCTGACAAATCATACAGCTGGGTGCCCCTCTGAAAGAAACAAAGCTTCCGTATCAGGTAGTAACATCTGCCCTTCTGCAATATTTGCTGTTCTGCAGCCTCCACTGGTGATACCCTGGCTAACAGGGTCTGGAGTGGACCTACAGCAAACTCCAACAGACCTGCAACTGAGGGTCCTGACTGTTAGAAAGGAAAACTAACAAACAGGACATCCACATCAAAACCCCACCTGTATATCACCATAATCAAACAACAAAGGGAGATAAAACCACAAAGATGGGGAGAAACCAGAGAAGAAAAGCTGAAAATTCTAAAAATCAGAGTGCCTTTTCTCCTCCAAAGGAATGCAGCTCCTCACCAGCAACGGAACAAAGCTGGACGGAGAATGACTTTGATGAGTTGACAGAAGAAAGCTTTAGACGATCGTTAATAACGAACTTCTCCAAGCTACAGGAAGATGTTTGAACCCATCGCAAAGAAGTTAAAAAGCTTGAAAAAAGATTAGACAAATGGCTAAATAGAATAAACAGTGTAGACAAGTCCTTAAATGACCTGATGGAGTGGAAAACCACGGCACGAGAACTACATGACGCATTCACAAGCTTCACAAGCTTCAGTAGCCAATTTGATCAAATGGAAGAAAGGGTATCAGTGACTGAAGATCAAATGAATGAAATGAAGCGAGAAGTTTAGAGAAAAAAAGAGTAAAAAGAAATGAACAAAGCCTCCAAGAAATATGGGACCATGTGAAAAGACCAAATCTACATCTGATTGGTGTAGCTGAAAGTGACAGGGAGAACAGAACCAAGTTGGAAAACACTCTTCAGGATACGATCCAGGACAACCTCCCCAACCTAGCAAGACAGGCCAACATTCAAATTCAGGAAATACACAGAACGCCACCAAGATACTCTTGGAGAAGAGCAACTCCAAGACACATAATTGTCAGATTCACCAAAGTTGAAATGGAGGAAAAAATGTTAAGGTCAGCCAGAGAGAAAAGTCGGGTTTTCCACAAAAGGAAGCCCACCAGACTAACAGCAGATCTCTCGGCAGAAACTCTACAGGCCAGAAAAGAGTGGGGGACAATATTCAACATTCTTAAAGAAAAGAATTTTCAACCCAGAATTCTATATCCAGCCAAACTAAGCTAAACAAGTGGAGAAGAAATAAACTCCTTTACAGACAGACAAATGTGGAGGGATTTTGTCACCACCAGGTCTGCCTTACAAGAGCTCCTGAAGGAAGCACTAAACATGGAAAGGAACAACCAGTACCAGCCACTGCAAAAACATGCCAAATTGTAAAGACTATCCATGCTAAAAAGAAACTGCATCAACTAACAAGCAAAATATCCAGTTAACATCATAATGACAGGATCAAATTCACACATAACAATATTAACCTTAAATGTAAATGGGCTAAATGCTGCAATTAAAAGACACAGACTGGTAAACCGGATGAAGAGTCAAGACCCATCAGTTTGCTGTAATCAGGAGACCCATCTCATGTGCAGACACACACATAGGCTCAAAATACAGGGACAGAGGAAGATCTACCAAGCAAATGGAAAACAAAACAAAACAAAAAGCATGGGTTGCAATCCTAGTCTCTGATAAAACAGACTTTAAACCAACAAACATCAAAAGAGATAAAGAAGGCCATGACATAATAGTAAAGGGATCAATTCAACCAGAAGAGCTAACTATCCTAAATACATATGCACCCAATACAACAGCACCCAGATTCAAAAAGCAAGTCCTTAGAGACCTACAAAGAGATTAAGACTCCCACACAATAATAATGGGAGACTTTAACACTCCACTGTCTCCACTGTCAACATTAGACAGATCAACGAGACAGAAAGTTAACAAGGATATCCAGGAATTGAACTCAACTCTGCACCAAGCAGACCTAATAGACATCTACAGAACTCTCCACCCAAAATCAACAGAATATACATTTTTCTCTCACACTTATTCCAAAATGGATCACATAGTTGGAAGTAAAGCACTCCTCGGCAAATGTAAAAGAACAGAAATTATAACAAACTGTCTCTCAGATCACAGTGCAATCAAACCAGAACTCAGGATTAAGAAACTCACTCAAAACCGCACAACTACATGGAAACTGAACAACCTGCTCCTGAATGACTACTGGTTACATAACGAAATGAAGGCAGAAAGAAAGATGTTCTTTGAAACCAATGAGAACAAAGATACAACATACCAGAATCTCTGGGACACATTTAAAGCAGTGTGTAGAAGGAAATTTATAGCACTAAATGCCCACAAGAGAAAGCAGGAAATATCTAAAATTGACACCCAAACATCACAACCAAAAGAACTAGAGAAGCAAGAGCAAACACATTCAGAGGCTAGCAGAAGGCAAGAAATAACTAAGATCAGACCAGAACTGAAGGAAATACAGACACAAAAAACCCTTCAAAAAAATCAATGAATCCTGAAGCTGGTTTTGTGAAAAGATCAACAAAATGGATAGACCGCTAGCAAGACAAATGGAAGAAAAAAGAAAAAAAAGAAAAAAGAAAAAAAAAGAAAAGAGAAAAGAATCAAATAGATGTAATAAAAAATGATAAAGGAGATATCACCACCAATCCCATAGAAATACAAACTACCATCAGAGAATACTATAAACACCTGTACGCAAATAAACTAGAAAATCTAGAAGAAATGGATAAATTCCTGGACACATACATTCTCCCAAGACTAAACCAGGAAGTTGCTGAATCCCTGAATAGACCAATAATAGGCTCCGAAATTGAGGCAATAATTAACAGCCTACCAACCAAAAAAAGTCCAGGACCAGAAGGATTTACAGCCGAATTCTACCAGAGGTAGAAAAAGGAGCTGGTTCTATTACTTCTGAAACTATTCCTATCAATAAAAAAAGAGGGAATCCTCCCTAATTCATTTTATGAGGCCAGCATCATCCTGATATCAAAGCCTGGCAGAGACACAACAAAGAAAGAGAATTTTAGACCAATATCCCTGATGAACGTCAATGTGAAAATCCACAATAAAATACTGGCAAACTGAAGCCAGCAGCACACCAAAAAGCTTATCCACTATGATCAAGTTGGCTTCATCCCCGGGATGCAAGGCTGGTTCAACATACACAAATCAATAAACGTAATCCAGCATATAAACAGAACCAAAGGAAAAAAACCACATGATTTTCTCAATAGATGCAGAAAAGGCCTTCCACAAAATTCAACAGCCCTTCATGCTAAAAACTCTCAATGAATTTGGTATTGATGGGAAGTATCTCAAAATAATAAGAGCTCTTTATGACAAACCCACAGGCAATATCATACTGAATGGGCAAAATCTGGAAGCATTCCCTTTGAAAACTGGCATAAGACAGGGATGCCCTCTCTCACCACTCCTATTCAACATACTGTTGGAAGTTCTGGCCAGGGCAATCAGGCAAGAGAAAGAAATAAAGGGTATTCAATTAGGAAAAAAGGAAGTCAAATTGTCCCTGTTTGCAGAAGACCTGATTGTATATTTAGAAAACCCTATCATCTCAGCCCAATATGTCCTTAGGCTGATAAGCAACTTCAGCAAAGTCTCAGGATACAAAATCAATGTGCAAAAATCACAAGCATTCCTATACACCAATAACAGACAAACAGAGAGCCAAATCATGAGTGAACTCCCATTCACAATTGCTTCAAAGAGAACAAAATGCCTAGAAATCCAACTTACAAGGGATGTGAAGGACCTCTTCAAGGAGAACTACAAACCACTGCTCAACGAACTAAAAGAGAACAGAAACAAATGGAAGAACATTCTATGCTTATGGATAGGAAGAATCAATATTGCGAAAATGCCCATATTTCCCAAGGTAATTTATAGATTCAATGCCATCCCCATCAAGCTACCGATGACTTTCTTCACAGAATTGGAAAAAACTACTTTAAAGTACATATGGAACAAAAAAAGAGCCTGCATTGCCAAGACAATCCTAAGCCAAAAGAACAAAGCTGGAGACATCATGCTACCTGACTTCAAACTATACTACAAGGCTACAGTAACCAAAACAGCATGGTACTGGTACCAAAACAGAAATATAGACTAGTGGAAAGGAATAGAGCCCTCGGAAATAAAACCACACATCTACAACCATCTGATCTTTGACAAACCTGACAAAAACAAGAAATGGGGAAAGGATTCCCTATTTAATAAATGGTGCTGGGAAAACTGGCTAGCCATATGTAGAAAGCTGAAACTGAATCCCTTCCCTACACCTTATACAAAAATTAATTCAAGACGGATTAAAGACTTAAATGTTAGATATAAAACCATAAAAACCCTAGAAGAAAACCTAGGCAATACCATTCAGGACATAGGCATGGGCAACAACTTCATGACTAAAACACCAAAAGCAATGGCAACAAAATCCAAAATTGACAAATGGGATCTAATTAAAGAAAAGAGCTTCTGCACAGCAAAAGAAACTATCATCAGAGTGAACAGGCAACCTACAGAATGGGAGAAAATTTTTACAATCTACCCATCTGACAAAGGGCTAATATCCAGAATCTACAAAGAACTTAAACAAATTTACACGAAAAATCAAACAACCCCATCAAAAAGTGGGCAAAGGATATGAACAGACACTTCTCAAAAGAAGACATTTATGCAGCCAACAGACACATGAAAAAATGCTCACCATCACTGGTCATCAAAGAAATGCAAATCAAAACCACAATGAGATACCATCTCACACCAGTTACAATGATGATCATTAAAAAGTCAGGAAACAACAGATGCTAGAGAGGATGTGGAGAAACAGGAACACTTTTACACTGTTGGTGGGACTGTAAACTAGTTCAACCAACTGTGGAAGACAGTGTGGCGATTCCTCAAGGATCTAGAACTAGAAATACCATTTGACCTCGCCATCCCATTACTGGGCATATACTCAAAGGATTATAAATCACACTGCTATAAAGACACATGCACACGTATGTTTATTTCGGCACTATTCACAATAGCAAAGTGAATTGGAACCAACCCAAATGTCCATCGATGATAGACTGGATTAAGAAAATGTGGCATATATACACCATGGAATACTATGCAGCCATAAAAAAGGATGAGTTCATGTCCTTTGTAGGGACATGGATAAAGCTGGAAACCATCATTCTCAGCAAACTATTTCAAGGAGAGAAACCCAAACACTGCACGTTCTCACTCATAGGTGGGAATTGAAAAATGAGAATACTTGGACACAGGGTGGGGAACATCACACACTGGGGCCTGTCGTGGGGTGGGTGGAGCAGGGAGGGACTGCATTAGGAGATATACCTAATGTAAATGACTGGTTAACGGGTGCAACACACCAACAAGGCACATGTATACATATGAAACCTGCACGTTGTGCACATGTACCCTAGAACTTAAAGTATAATAATAAAAAATAAAATAAAATTTAAAACAACGACAACAATAAAAAGATATTCCATGCCAATGGACACTGAAAGCAAGCAGGAGTAGCTATTTTTATATCAGACAAAACAGACTGGAAAGCAACAACAGTTAAAAAAGAGACATTACATCATGACAAAAGGCCTTGTTCAACAGGAAAATATCACAATCCTAAATACATATGCACCTAACACTAGAGCTCCCTAATTTATAAAACAAGTACTGCTAGACTTTAGAAATGAGATAAACAGCAACACAATAATAGTGGCGGACTTTAATACTCCACTGACGGCACTAGACAAGTCATCAAGACAGAAAGTCAACAGAGAAACAATGGACTTAAACTATACCCCGGAACAAACTGACCTAACAGATATTCACAGAACATTTTGCCAACAACTACAGACTATACATTCTATTCACCAGCACACGGATCCTTCTCCAAGACAGACCACGACAGGACACAAAACAAGTCTCAACGAATTTAAGAAAATCGAAATTATAGCAAGTACTCTCTCACACTATAGTGGAATAAAATTGGAAATCAACTCCAAAAGGAACCCTCAAAACCATGCAAATACATGTAAATTAACCTACTGCTGAATGATCATTCGATCAACAATGAAATCAAGGTAGAAATTTAAAAATCCTTTGAACTGAATGATAAAAGTGACACAACATATAAAAACTTCTGTGATAAAGCAAAAGTGGTGCTAAAAAGAAAGTTCACAGCAATGAATGCCTATATCCAAAAAGTCTGAAAGAGCATAAATAGACGATCTAAGGTTACACCTTAAGTTACTAGAGAAACAAGAACAAACCAAACCCAAACCCAGAAGAAGAAACAACAAGGATCAGAACAGAACTAAATGAAATTGAGACAAAGAAAGAAAGAAACAAAAAACACAAAAGATAAATGAAACAGAAAGCTCGTTCTTTGAAAAAGAAACAAAATCGATAGGCCATTAGTTAGATTAACCAAGCAAGAAGAGAGAAGATCCAAATAAGCTCTCTTAGAAATGAAATGGAGATATTACAACTGATACCACAGAAATACAAAAGATCATTCAAGGCTACTATGAACCCCTTTAGGTGCACAAACTAGAAAATCTAGAGGAAATGGGTAAATTCCTGAAAACATAAAACCCTCCTAGATTAAACCAGGAAGAAATAGAAACTCTGAACAGACCAACAACAAGCAGCAAGACTGAAACGGTAATTAAAACTGCCAACAAAAAAAACGTCCAGGACCAGATGGATTCACAGCTAAATTCTATCCAATATTCAAAGAAGAACTGGTACCAATCCTATTGACACTACCCCACAATACAGAGAAAGAGGAAACCCTCCCTAATTCATTCTATGAAGACCGTATCACCCTAATACTAAAACCAGTAAATAATATAACAGAAAAAAAAAGAAAGAAAGAAAGAAAAGAAAACTACAGGCCAATATCCCTGGTGAACATAGATGCAAAAATCCTCAACAAAATACCAGCTAACCGAATCCAACAGCACATCAAAAAGATAACACATCATTATCAAGTGGGTTTCATGCTAGGGATGCAGGGATCGTTTAACATACACAAGTCAATAAATGTGACGTACCATATAAACAATTAAAAACAAAAAATCACATAATCATCTCAATAGACACAGAAAAGGCATTTGACAAAATCCAGTGTTCCTTTATAATTAAAACACTCAGCAAAATTGGCATAGAAAGGAGATGCCTTAAGGTAATAAAAGCCATCTATGACAAACCTACAGCCAACATTATACTGAATGGGGAAAAGTTGAAAGCATTTCCCCTGAGAACTGGAACAAGACAAGGATGCCCAGTCTCACTACTACTGTTCAACATAGTACTGGAAGTCCTAGCCAGAGCAATCAGACAAGATAAGGAAATAAAGGGCATCAAATCAGTAAAGAGGAAGTCAAACTGTTGCTGTTTGCTGATGATATGCTCGTATACCAAGAAAACCCTGAAGATTCATCCAAAAAGCTCCTAGAATTGGCAAATGAATTCAGTAAAGTTTCAGGATACAAAATTGATGTACACAAATCGGTAGCACTGCTATACACTAACAGCAACCAAGCTGAAAATCAAATCAATAACTCAATCCCTTTTACTATGTCTGCAAAAAAAAAAAAAACTTAGGAATATACCTAAGGAGGTGAAAGACATCTACAAGAAAAACTACAAAACACTGCTGAAAGAAATCATAGATGACACAAACAAATGTAAACACATCTCATGCTCATGGATGGCTAGAGTCAATACTGTGAAAATCATCATACTGGCAAAAGCAATCTACAGATTCAATGCAATTCCTACCAAAATATCACCATTCTTTGCAGAGCTAGGGAAAACAATCCTAAAATTCATATGAAACCAAAAAAGAACACACATAGCCAAATCAAGACTAAGCAAAAACAAAAACAAAAAAACCCAAAACCCACAAATCTGGATGTATCACATCACCCAACTTCGAACTAAACTATAAGGCTATAGTTACTGAAACAGCATAGTACTGGTATAAAAATAGGCACATAGACCAATGAAACAGAATACAGAACCCAGAAATAAAGCCAAATACTTACAGCCAAATGATCTTTGACAAAGCAAACAAAAACATAAAGTGGGGAAAGGACACCCTATTCAACAAATGGTGCTGAGGTGATTGGCAAGCCACATGTATAAGAATGAAACTGGATCCTCATCTCTCACCTTACACAAAAATGAACTCAAGATTAGATCAAAGACTTAAATCTTTTAAGACCTGAAGCCATAAAAGTCCTAGAAGATATTATCAGAAAAACCCTTCTAGACATTGGCTTAGGCAAAGACTTCATGACCACGAACCCAAAAACAAATTCAACAAAAACAAAGACAAATAGATGGGACTTAATTAAACTAAAAAGCTTCTGCACAGCAAAGGAAATAATCAGTAAACAGACAACCCACAGAGTGGGACAAAGGTCTAACATCCAGAATCTATAAAAAACCCAAACAAATCAGCAAGAAAAAAGCAAAACAAACAATCCCATCAAAAAGTGGGCTAAGGACATGAATAGACAATTCCCAAAAGAAGATATACAAATGTCCAACAGACATATGAAAATATGTTCAACATAACTAATTATCAGGGAAATGCAAACCAAAACCACAATGCGATACCATCTTACTCCTGCAAGAATCACCATAATCAAAAAATCAAAAAATAATAGATGTTGGCATCAATGTGGTAAAAAGATCAAACTTTTACACTGCTGCTAGGAATGTAAACTAGTATAACCACTATGGAAAATGATGTGAAGATTCCTTAAGGAACCAAATATCTACCATTTGACCCAGCAATCCCACTACTGGGTATCTACCCAAAAAAAAAAAAGAAGTCATACAAAAAAAGACACTTGAACACACGTTTATAGCAACACAATTTGTAACTGCAAAAATACAGAATCAGCCCAAATGCCCATCAATCAACAAGTGGATAAAGAAAATGTGGTATGTATAATACATATACAAATACACACACACACACCATGGACTACTACTCAGCCATGCAAAATAACCAAATAATGGCATTCACAGCAACCTGGATGGAGTTGGAGACCATTATTCTAAGTAAAGTAACTCAGGAATGGAAAACCAAACATTGTATGTTGTCACTCATAAATGGGAACTAAGCTATGAGGATGCAAAGGCATAGAATGATACAATGGACTTTGGGAACTTGAAGTAAAGGGTGGGAAAGGGTGAGGGATAAATGACTACACATTAGGTACTGTGTACACTGCTTGGGTGAGGGGTGCACCCAAATCTCAAAAATTATTACCAAAAAACATGTCCATGTAATCCAACACCACCTGTTCCCCAAAAACCTATTGAAATAAAAAAAGGAAAAGAAAAAATAACTCAAAATGGATCAAAGACCTAAATATAAGACCTAAAACTATAAAATTCTTAGAACACTGAACAAAAGAGCTTCATGACATTATATTTGGCAATTATTTCTTGGATGTGACAACAAAGGCAGTCACTGAAAGAAAATACTGGCAAATTAGACTTCACGAAAAATTTTTAAATTTGTACATCAGAAGACCATATCAACAGTAAAAGGCCAGCCACAGAATGGGTGAAAATATAGGCAAATCATATATCTGATAAGAGATTAGTATCCAAAATATATAGAAAATTCCTGAAACTCAACCAAAAGAAAAACCTGATTCAACAATGTGCAAAAGACTCAAATAGAGACACACAAATGGCCAATAAACAGAGGAAAAGATAAACATCTCTAATCATTAGCAAAACAAATCAAAACTACAATGAGATGCTACCTTATACCCACAAGAATGGCTACCATCAAAATTCAGAAAATAAGTGTTGAAGAGAATGTGGAGAAACTGCAACCCTTGCACACTATTGGTTTGAAAGTAAAATGTTATTTCTGCTATGGAAAACAGGATGAAAATTCCTCAAAAAATTAAAAATAGAATTACAACATGATCCAGCAATTCCACTTCTGGATATATACCCCTTGAGAGCAGAGTTTCAAGAAAGTATTTGTACACTCATGTTCACTGGAGCAGTATTCACAAGAGTTAAAATGTGAAGCAAACCAAGTGTTCACCAAGGATGAACGAACAAGCAAAATGTGGTATTTACATACAATGGAATATTATTCAGCCTTAAAAAGTAAGGAAATTCTGATATATGCTACAAAATGAATGTATCTTGAGGACATTTTGCTAAATGAAATAAGCCAATCACAAAAGAACAAATAATGTACAATTCCACTTACATGAAGTACTTTAAAGTAGTGAAAATCAGAGAGAGAGAATTTTGGTTTCCAGGGCCTGTGGAAAGGTGAGAATGGAAAGCTGTTGTTTAAATGGATATACAGCTTCAGTTTTACAAAATAAAGAGTTCTGGAGATAAACAGCGATGATGGTTGCACAACAATATAAATGGAGTACCACTGATCTGTAAACTTAAAAATGATTATGATGGTAAAGTTTATACGTATTTTACCACAATTTTAAAAAGCTTGAGAAAAAAAGGTATCAATGATAATGATGTTGATTTCCTCTGAATTAACCTGTATGTAAAGTAATCCCAGCTAAAACACAGGAAGATTTTTAAAAATTATATAACTTGGCAAAAAGTATTCTAAAACTTCAGACCAATAAACAAGTGGGTGTAACTGGAAAATTCTGGAAAGGGGCACTGTGGGAAGGGGTGTACTAATCTGATCCGATCAATTTTAAGTTATAAAAAAGATTTTCAAAAAGTAATGTGGCAAAAATTATTCTAAATGTTATCTGGAAAAATAGGTGAGTATAACTGGAAAACTCTTGAAAGGGGAACTGAGGGAGAGGAAGAGACGAAGTTTACTACATATAAAAATATATTACCTTAAAGAATGTAATAAAAACAATGATATTTATGCTGAACAGGCTCTGAGTCTGCTTTTAAAAAATGCATTTGTTAATACTAAAGACAATGTGCTGAGAAACTGTTCTCTCCATCAAACTGTCAAAAACTATGTTGTTTGAAATTTTATAAAGTGAGAATGGAACATCCCACTCTTGCACTGATGGTAGATCATTATGAAACAGAAGCAGCCTCAATTTGCAACTCAGAGCTTCAGATAAGGGGTTTCCAGACACAACATTCCACATGTATCTCGATTTTGTAGTCTCCAGGGAATCAGAACCCTGAGTCAGCTTCTCAGCCCAGGCCTGATGTTTATTAACCCTTGACACACTGTCTTGCTGTGCTTTAAGCTTATCAAATATTGCTGCATTTAAACTTTGTCCAAACTCCACCCCTCTCCAAAATCCTATAATAACCCTGGTTCATTCTTTAGTGAAAAGGTGGCATTTCTTCTGCTGTGCAAGTCTCCCTCACTGCAGCAAGCTAATTAACCTTTGTCAGCCTACAGATGTCTCCCTGGTGGTCTTTACCAGATAAATCTTATAAAGGGACTTTATCAGGTTGAAATAAAGAGTCTATGAAAAACAAAAGTTTATGTGGAAATTTAAAACATAATAGCATTTCAAATCAAGAAAAAGGTGGCTTATTGAAAAACGGTATTGAATTAATTAATCTTTTGGGAAAAAACAAAACCAGCTGGATCCTTAACTTTCTGGTAACAATTTCAAAAGTTTCTAAGATTTCAGTATTTTAGAAAATGGAATTAAAACAAAACTGGAAGAAAATATATTTTTGCATTTTTGTATTACGAACTGAGATCTCTCCCAAACTCGGAGGCTGTGACTATTAAAAAACTATGAGTTTATCCACTGGATAAATTTCTGGCAATGAAGTCGCTAGTTAAAGGGCATATTTCTTTATGAAATATTTTTTTTTAATGTGCAGCAAAAAGAACCAAAAAGTATCAAATAATAAAAAATATAAAAAATTAACCAAATATAAAAACAGTAAAAGATTCACAGTAAAAAATGGTCAACGATGTTCAAATTTCACTCACAAAGGTAAATCAAATGAAGAGATACTATTTTTAACCTAACATATTGGCAAAACTTTTAAAGTTTATTATCAGCTATTATTGACACAGATATAAGAAAACTGGCAGTCCTATATTCTTTCTCATAATACACACTTTTACTGTCTTTTGGAAGGGCATTTCACAACATCTTTTAAAATTTTTAATTATGGATTGATACATCACTTCATGATCAGAAATTTATTTTACAGATACAATCACAGAAGTCAGCCAAGATGCTCAAGACAGCCATAACCATAAAAGGATGTTTGTCTGTTGATGAGGAACCAGTTTAAAAGAAAAAAAAGATATAGCCATAGCACAGAATACTTGTAGCTGTTAAAAATGATCTGCATGTGCTGATAAGGAAAATCTTTGTGCTTTTGAAAAAGGTTACTTTTTATTGTTAATAAGGTATACCGGGTATTTTTTCTAAACATTAGAAAATGTAAAGAAAACAAAAGGAACAAACCTGAACAAATGAAAGAAAACCGTAGACAGAAAAGAATAAATTTTCTTTACCATCTCTACCACTATCTCTCCCCAAAAGTAACTGCTTTCATATCGCTGGGTAATGCCTATATCATCACATATGCATGTTCAGCTTTTACTTTACATCAGAGATCACACTTATCCACTAGTCTGTGCTTTATCCCTTCACTTACTTTTTCCATAACATAATGTCATTCATTTTAACAACTGTGTAAGATAAAAGGTTTATTTGTTTAAAACAATATACCGAAATCTTTTCTAGTATGATCTCACTTGGCTTTTTAAATGTTTCTGTATATATTTAAAAATCTGTTAAGATACATATACATATGATATTTAACAAGAGCTATCTCTGGGAACTAGCACTGGGTGGCACGAGCAAGGAAGCACAATTTTTTAATTTTATAACCTTTTGACATTTTAATTTTGCATCAGGTACACATATTACTTTTCTGATAAAATTAAAGGAGGCTATTTTTATCTACAGAGTGAAATAATATGATAAAAATGAAAGTTCACTAATTTCTCTACACTTGTTAAACAAAATGATCTCTTGATCCTTTCAGACTTCTCCAAGTTTCAGATTCATGTACACAAATGCCTGCTAAACACTTCCACCTGGACCTGAGGCAGCTCTAATTCAACACCTCCAAAGTGACTCATCATCTTCCTCTGCTCATTTTACCTTAATTACTGGTAATTACCTAAATTACTCACCAATGGGTTCCTATTTCACTCAGAGTCACAGGATTATCTAAACTAGAAAGTACAGAGATATTCTTAATGCTTCCCTTATCTTCACCCCAAATCTAATTACCAAGTCTTGCCAACATTATTTCCTAAATATTATTCTAATCCATTGTCTCCTCTCCATTTCTAGTATTTATCCTATTTCAGACTCTCCTCTCTCCCCCAGGCTATTACAATATCCAACCTGACTCAGGTGCTATCCCTCTTTAACTGACATCAGAGCTGGGTAACTCTCACCAGAATGAGCTCTCTAAAATGAAAAGCTGACCATGTCACTCCATGAATCCTTTCACAGAACTCCACTGCCTACAAGACAAAAAAAAACTAAACATTTCTAATTAACATGATATATATAAAGGCTATGATCTAGAGCCTGTCCAGGTTTCCAGCCTCATCTTTTCCTATTCTGTGCATTACAATTAATGTCTACTTCAGCAATCCTGAACTATCTACAGTTCCTGAAAGATTCCCAATACGGTCAGCTCCTCTATTCCTACTGTCTTCTCTGACTACAACACTTGCTTTCCACCAACCTCTGTAAATCCCATCAAACTAAGGTTTCTTAACCTTGGCGCTACTGACATCAAGAGCTGAATAACTCTGTTGTGGAAGCTGTCCTGTTGAATGTAGGATGTTTAGCAGCATCCTGGGCCTTTACTCACTAGATGCCAGTAGCATTCCCCCTAGTTGTGACAAAAATGTCTCTAGACATTGCTAAATGTTTCCTGGGGAAGAAAACAGGCCCAGGTAACAACTTCTCCATTAATTTGTTAAAACTGTTTCTCATATTTACATAAAAGATCTCCCCCGTCTCTACTAAAAATACAAAAAAAAAAAAAAAAAATTAGCCAGGCGCGGTGGCGGGCACCTATAGTTCCAGCTACTGGGGAGGCTGAGGCAGGAGAATGGCGTGAACACGGAAGGCGGAGCTTGCAGTGGGCTGAGATCGCACTACTGCACTCCAGCCTGGGCGACAGAGGGAGACTCTGTCTCAAAAAAAAAAAAAAAAAAATCTCAAGAAGAATAGAGATAAGACTACTTTTAACACTAATTGCCTTTGAGGAAGACAACTGGGTAACTGGAGTGGGATGAAAAAAACTTACTTTTCAAAACATTCACTGTGTGTTTTTAGTCTTGTACCTCTTCTAACTTCTCCAGTGCTATCACCCTGGTCTGTGCAACCGCTGTCTTTTAACTACTGCAACAACATGCTAACCAACTTTCCCCTTCCTTTAGCCTTTCCTTCTTAGGCCCATTTTTACCTGTAGCCACAGTGATCCTTTTAAAACTGAAATCGGATCACGTCACTCATTTGCTCAAAAACCTCCCATCTTCCTAATCTCAGACCACCAAAACCTTACAACGATCTTCCCACAATCTGCATCCTACTCCACCCCTTTCTTTCTGATCTCTTCTCCCTAGTATTTGGTGTTTCTGTAGGTCAAAAAATGAACAAACAGCGGCCATTTCATAGACTGAACCTAATACTAACTGCTTGCCATTCCTCAGACGTGCCAGGGTCTTTGCACTTACTGTTCTCTGCTGAGAACACGCACCCAGATGCTCATATGGCTCACTCTCCAACTCCTTCAGGTCTTCACTTTTCAGGAGTCTTCACTGGCCCACCCTATGCTTACCCACAGCACCTATTAATATCTAATATTATTTTACTTATCCATCTTGTTTACTGTGTCTTTTCCATCTTGATCAGTGGTTCTGAAACCTGAGTCTGCATCACAATTATTTGGAAGGCTAGTTAAATAAAGAGTTCTGGGATGGAGCCTGAAAATTTCAGTTTCTAACAACTTCCCAGGTGATGCTGATGCTGCAGATCCAGGGACCACATTTTTAGAACCTGTTTCAGAATGTAAGCTCCATGAGGACAGAGATTTTTGTCTATCCACTGTTTTATCTCTAGGACGTGGCACATAGTAAGCACTTGCTGTGGTCTGAATGCTTGCCTCCTCCAAAACTCATGTTGAACCTTAATCACCAGTGTTGCAGTACTGAAAGCTGGAGTCTTTAAATGGTGACTGGGTCCTAAGGGTTCAGCCCTCATGAACGAGTTATCACGGGAAAGGAACTGGTAGCTTTATAAGAAAAGAGAGTTCTGGGCTAGCATGCTCGGACCCCTCACCATGTGGTGCCCTGTGCTACCTCAGGACTGTGCAGAGTCCATACCAGCAAGGCCCTCACCAGATGTGGCCCCCTGAACCAAGACTTTTCAGCCTTCATAACTGTAAGGAATAAATTTCTTTTCTTTATAGATTACCCAGTTTCAGATATTCTGCTATTAAGACATCACTGATATATGTAAATAAATATAAGTGTCCCATCCTCTTTTCACGGTAGCCTCTGACTCAGCCTATGATGCTAAACATTTACTGAACACTGTAAAAGAAACCGTGTAACTGTTACACCAAAAGATAGGTTCCCCAAAAGATAGGTTGAAGTCCTAATTCCAGTACCTCTGCATGTGACCTTCTTTCTTTTTTTTTTCAAAACAGGGTCTTTGCAGATGTAATAAGTTAAGATGAGGTGATTAGGGTGGATCTTAATCCAATACGTCTAGTATCCTTCTAACAAGTGGAGCACACCATATGAAGACAGAGCCACACAGGGATTATGTCGTGATAAGAATCAGAGACTGGAGTGATATAGCTGCAAGCCAAAAAATGCCAAGGATTGGCAGTAACACAAGGTAAGAGGCATGGAACAGACTGTCCCCTCGAACCTTGAGAGAGCATAGCCTTACCTACATCTTGACTTCAGACATCTTGCCTCCAGAACTGAGACAATAAATCTGTTGTTTTAAATCACCCAGTTTGTCGTATTTTGTTACCAAGGCCCTAGAAAACTAATACAATGACCAAGAATGCAAATAACTATGCCAAGCTGTATTTAATTTCAAGTTCTGCCTATTATCCAACATCTACCCATTTAAATGTGCTTTACTATACAGGTTTCCCATTCCAGAATCTCCCTAGTGTTGCCTCTCGTTGCCCCCAACATGCCCCTTGAGTGTGCAAGGCAGCACATACTACAGGTGCTTATTTAGACTTTCCTTTCAGTTTCACCCACCTTCTTATGTGCTTCCCTAGATCACAAACACCAGTTTCTTTATATATATATTTTTTTCTTTCCAAGGTACACTTCCTATTCTCACACATTACAGATGTTGGCATATATTTTCCCCTTGGACATTTGAATTAGCTGCAAAATAATTTAAGTACACATTGGAGTTCCTCTCTAACCAGATTTCAAGATAAAAGGCTAATTTCTCATTTTATGAACAAGTCTCCTTCCCAACTCCACCCCCTTTCTTCTTTTAAAAGAATGACTTAATCCCACTGAATCTGGAGTAAAAAGATTTTTGTCATACCTTTCTTTCAGCCTTGCTATAGTTTGTACATCAGCCTCTTTAATCAAATCTTAAGAAATCTTCTAAAAGAAAAGATGGTTGTATTGGGAAGCTTAAACTTTTAAGCCTATCTGAATTTAATTTCAGCATCAAGCTTTCCATTTTCTACTTAAGGTTTATTTATAGCTGCACTGTCATAAAAATTCCAATCAATAATTTTACCACACAAAGACTCTACTTTAAATTACCATGGCTTATAAAGTTAAACTGCATAATGCAATTTTAATTTTAGCACAAATCAATATACAAATAGTAGCATATGCCTAGTGACATACTTTTTCATATTTCTATTAGGTAAACACGAATTCATTATATGTACCCTGAAATAAATTTGTGATACGATTTTAATAACTGAATATTGAATTTACTCAATGTAGTCTAGTCTTAAAAAGAGTAATTATGAAAAACTTTAAATAGGAAACACAAAATATTTCTAAAATGCTTAATCCTAAGTAGGAAGATACAAAAAAATACAAATTCCAGGCAAATTTAAGAGAGGCATTTAATGGTTCTCCACTAATACTGAAAAATTATTCTCTTTATGAAGAATTTTAAATGAGTCATACTTTCCTGACTAAATCATTGCTTTACTCAACATTAGGTGAAGAGTTAACTGTTTGCTAACTTGAAACCTTATATTCACTTAAACTGTACATCTACATATAAAGGCTGGTAGAAAGCATAGTTTACTATATACAATACTTAAAACATACAGTATCATGTGCATCAAGCTCATCTGACATTTACCTAAGAGGGTGAAAAGCTGTCATCTAAATACCTTCTAAAAACTCAGATTCCCACTTCCCAAACTCACACCACAATCAAGCAACTTGAAATTATGCACACTTTTTCCTGGCAAAGCTATGTTCTATGCCCAACTTTTAGTAAGTTAACATATTTCTGTCCCTTACACACTGGCCTAATTATTCACTGATTCATTATGATTCTAAATTTATAACTTTTAAATTCATAATGAAATCAATCCATGGTTAGCACAATAGTTTTCTATCTTAAAAAGCGTGAAACGGAAATCGAGTAATATGTACAATGGATATAGAGAACTAGGTTAGAAATCTTGAGAATTTTTCTAGAATGTGTGGGTTTTGTGTTGCTGATATTGTTGTTTGCTTTAAATGCGGGGCGGTGGGGGTGGGGAGACGGTAAGGGCTAGGAAAGAATAAATCCACAGCGCTAAATTATGGTCATGTTTTAAGAGTGTACAACTTACCCAAATTCAAAGCAATATGGACAACTTGTCAACACCTACTAATCCCATCACAATTTGCTGGGGGAAAATGGGGTGGAGATGAAAAAAAAAAAATTCTTTTTAATGCCTTTCTTCCTCCCCCACGCAGCGAATGCCCCAACACACACGTATCTGGTTCACTCTGCGGCACGGAAACTTAAAGAAATAAATCAGCCACAGACAAACCTGATGATCCAAGCTAGCCCCAAGCAAGCTCCAGGCACTTCTGGAAGGAGCCTGCTCGCTGGGCGCTCAGGCGGCGCGGCAGCTGAGTAGCTCTCGGCGAAGGTGCCCCACACCTGGGCGCCGAGTCCGGCGGGACCCCCAGGTCAGCGGCGGGGCGGGGAGGGCGCGGGAGGAGGGACCGGGAGGGCCCGGCGGGGCAGGACCGCTAAGTGGTCCGGCCCGGGCGCACTCTGCACCCTGCGGCGCCGCCAGGCAGCGCGCCGGCAGAAGAGGGGCGCGAGCGGGCACAACGGAAGGACCCACGACGAAGAGGAGGCTACAAGTCCACAAAACTGCGGCCGGGTACGCACCCGGACGCTGTGGCAGATCGCTAAGACTCCGGGAGCAGGAAGTCCTCGCGCCTTCCTCAGGAGCCCGGACGACCCCAGCCCGGCTCTGACCCCGAGACACCTGTTCCGCCGCGCCCGGGGTTTAGGTCTATCCTCCACGCTTCCCTACCAACCCGGAGAAGGGGGAGGGCGGGGAGAGGGCGAGGGGAGCCGAGACCTTGGACCCGCAGCCTGAGGGCGCCTCCGCCGGCCGTACCTGACATCAGCTGCTGCTCCCTCTCGCCCCTCCTGGGGGGCGGAGAGGGGGACGACTTCGGACCGGCGACCTTTGCTTCTCTGGGCAGCCGCAGAAGTGGCTCGTGGCCGCTAGCCGAGGCCGCCCGCTGCCGCCCAGATTATTCCCCGGCAGCGGCGGCAGCAGCAGCAGCGGCGGCCAAGGCGGGCCCTACGCGCGCTCCCGCCCGCTCGCTCCGCCCCTCCCCGCAGCGCGTCCAAGCCGTGGCCCGCCTACGGCGCAGCCGCCACCCGGAGTCTCCTGGCGCTGACGTCTCCGCCGCCGCACCAGCCCCAGGGAAGGGCGGAGCGGGAGGGGCGGTGGGCGGGGATACGGCGACGTGAGGAACCGGGGATTGGCTGCCGGGCGCACGCTCCGCCCTAATGCGAAGAGGTCTGGGAAGTCGGTCTTCCAAGAGCAACAGATTTCGTTATAGCCCCCTTGCGGCTTGTGTCTGCTACCCTCCACCTTTCTGATCCTGCTATAAGGTTATGCACTTGCTTCCGGATCTTGAGGGGGACGAAGGCAGGGCAACAACAGGGAAGGAAAAAGGGGATGACTGAGGGATCTTTGTCTGAGGTACAGGCTCTAACCCTGCAGGACTCTTGTGGCCTGTAGCCTGCTCTTAACCCGTTCATTTGTTTTTCTGTTCTTTCCTCGTACTCTCTTTACTCAGTATCTCTCTGGACTTAATGAAAGGAAGTAATAAGATGAAGTATGCATACGGGTGCTGGGTCATCATGTATGATGACCGAGATAATGATACTAGAAAGCTTTCTGTAGGCACATTTCGTCTTTGGTTCTGTCAGCACTTCGGTTCTGTGGGGCAATGGCCAGAAGAGCTTCTTCGGGGCTTAACAAAACCTATTTCCCCTTTCACTGGGCTCTGAATAAGGAAGTTGTCTTTGGAATAGGGGGAGGAGACTGCCACCTGTTGAGGCAACCCCATAATAGTCATGAGGTGAGGGTAAGGTATCAGCTTTACTGGCATTAACCATTATCTACAAGACCAAGTTCCAGAATAGGAAAGCTATCCTGCTTCCTTTAAATGCCCTATCCAAGCGGTTCTTTAGTACTCTACAGCATGGTTGTTAGAGTATGGGCTCTAAAATCAGACTGCCTGGGCTGGCATCTTGGTCCCTCTACCTATTGGCAAGTTACTTAGAATGCCTGAGACAAGTAATAAACAATATACATTATTGTTGTTATTTTTTCTTTAATTTGCTTAGGTTCAGCTGTAGTGTAGTTTCTCAGGACATAGCATCAATATATCCAAAAGAATTGTGAAACATAAAGCACATGTAGTGATTCTAATACAGATGTCTTATTTTTCAGATGAGAAAACTAAGGCCAGAAAGATAAACTGATAGGTCCATGCTAGAAGAGAAGTGCAGCTATCCTGCTGTCCAGGTTATTGCTCTTTCCCTGGCTCATGGGTCCAGACTTCTCTCCCTTACATCCTTACCTCCATCCTCTACTCCTCCCCAACTTGTATACAGTTGTTGCTCAGCCTCCTCCCCCTCCACCTTTCCACAATATCTTTCACCCATTGTAAAATATGGAAGGGAGACCCTTTCAGAGGTCAGTGTTCCAAATAGAAACCAAAACTCACAACTCCTTTTCTCATTTTAATTTTATTAAAAGTTATAATGAATAAAGAATAACACTTTTTTCCATTGAGCAAAGATTAGAACCCTTTCCTAAGATAAGGTCAGCCACAGCCTTATCCAGGAAAATTACTTGCTGGAAACAATACTGGACCAAATCAGCCCTGCTCCCACCCTGCCTTTCTTTGAAAATAGCTTTTTTTTTTTCTTTTTTTAAAGAGATATGGTCTTTCTGTGTCGCCCAGGCTGGAGTGCAGTGGCTATTCACAGATGTGATCATGCACACAACAGCCTCGAGCAACTGGGCTGAGGGCTGAAGCAATCTTCCTACATTAGCCTCCCCAGTAGTTGGGATTACAGGCATAGGCTGTGGCACCCAGCTAATAACTATTGTTTTATAAAAACACTACGTGCTTGTGCAAACAAATTGAAAAATTTTAAACAAAAATGCAAAGAAGTTAAAATCTGTCCAAATCCCATAATATAGAGATAACCATTTCTTAAATTTTGTGTTACATTCTTCTAGGCATCTCTCTAAGAATAGAAGCACATATAGACATATAAATACAATATTTCATAAATTGGATTTTATTATCTGCACAGTGAACAACAGTCATGAAAAACATTATTTTTAAAAGTTGCATAGTGTCTGTTAGATGGATATACCATCATTTATCCAACCAGTATTCTATTGATTGACATTTATGTTTCCAAGTTTTTACTATCATAAAAAAGTCTCTTATGAACATTCTTATCCACAGGCTGTTGCACAATTGTGCAATTATCTCCTTGGACACATTCCTAGAAGTAACACTAATGTCAGCCAATTCTTTAACATTTTCAATTAGAGAATAAAAGTTGTGGTTACTTTGAAAAATATACTTTATATGTGGGACTCAAAACTGACCAGATTCTCCCATTTGAAACATATTTGAAACACAGGTAAACCTGAGTATTGTTGTTTTTCTTGTGTCTAGTGTTTAATAATGCATGTTAAAGCTCCTTAGAGTAGGTCGGTAGACATTACTGGTTGTCTAAACCAATATCCTTTCTTCTTTACTAGTAGAACTCTGATTTCTTCAGGGTGACAGCATGTCCAGTTAAAAATATTCATGTTCCTAGACTTTCTTAAGTCATGGCTGGCCATGTGACTATCAATTAAATAAAAGTGAATTTCTGTAGAGGAGGCTCAATAAATATTGCTTTAGCCATTTGATCTGTACCCACCCCTTTTATTTTTTTGAACCTGAAACAGGGACATGATACTGGATGTAGAGCAGACATATTTCACCCATAATAACAAAAGCCACACTGACACTATTAATAATGTAGGACACCGGAGGTGCCTAGGTCCGTGGTTGCTTTGGAGGGCCAAACTGACCAGCTCTGGACTGTCCCACTTCTGGATTTGTTGTTAGGTGAGGAAGACTATATTCCTTCTATATAAGATTTTGTTATTGTCTGTTATAAGTATCAAATCCAATTCTTAGTTGACATAATAAGATAGGCCAAGTCATCATTTATTTAGCACTATATACAGAATTTTTTTAACAGAATGAGACGAAAATGGTGACAGAAAATGTAAACAAGCTAGCAACAACAGTGAAACATTGTCTTCTTTAATAGACTTAGTTTCCCTTTAAATACCTACATTTTACAAATATATTGACACCACTTTATAATAATTAAGTTAAATTTCATGAATTAAATTTTATTAACTCATATGGTAGTATTAAAATATGTTCACAAATTATTTGATACTTCTTCCTTCAAAGGGTCAAACTTCATTCCCCTCACCTTGAGTTTGGACTGTATCAAATGACTTGTTCTCATGAATAGAATGCAGAGGAAATGATGTAGTGTGACTTCTGAGGGGAAACTATAAAACATGCCAGCCTTTTTATTCTTTCTCCAGGATTACTTGTTGGGGCCAGGTAGCTGTCATGTCAGAGTCATAAGGTCACTCAGGTAACTTATAAAAAGGCTCACATGGTGAGTAATTAAGGCTTCCAGCTAACAATCGGTGAGGTATTGAGGCCTTCTGACAATAGCCATGTGAATGAGCTTGGAAGCAGATCCTCCAATCCCAGTCAGGCCTTCATATGATTGCATGCATCCTGGTCAACATCTTGACTGTAACCTAGAAGGAGACCTTGAGACATAATCATTCAGCTACGGTCCTGAATTCCTAAGCCACAGAAATGGTGAGATACTAAATGTTTAAATGATTTTCGTTTTAAGCCACTAAGTTTTGGGATAGTTTGTTATGCAACAATAGGTAACTCATGCAGCTGGATATAATAGAGCCTAGCACAATGCCTGGCACACATGCTGGTGTTCAATTATTTGTTGTTTGAATGAATAAATAATTGAATGAAGTATATCTTTTACACTTTAGTGGGTAGCATACAATGTTAGGTTTATCTTTGCTCCCTGACACCTGTATTATCTAAGGGTTTTTTGATCTCTCATAGAGAAATGAAGTGTGAATCTTACTGAGAGCTAAACTTCGCCAGTTGTGGAAGTAACACGGTGAACAGAATGGAATCCTTGAAACTTGAATTCTGCCCCCAGTTGTTTTTCCTCAATCAAAAATGTTTTAAAAATTAATGAGTTAACACAAAATTAAACCATGTCTCGAAACCAGACAGCCATCTTGTCTGCCATCTCCAAGCAAATTACAGATTGACTTATAATACAAATTTGCCCACAGGGCTTGCAATACTATTTCACAAGGTAGGCTGTATTATTTCTCTTCACAAATGACCAGTCTGATGCATAGCACGTTTAGCTACAGATGCCTCTGATGACTTTCCCTGCAGCATTTTCATGGCTCACCAATAGGTCTGTCTGCATTTCTCAGGTCTACCAAGGGGGCGGTTCAATCTCCTTTGATGTAATCGATCCAAAGATCAGAATCTACAGATCTAAATTCTCTCAAAGCCCTCTTTTGCAGGATTCTTGCATTCTTCCTTTTCAAACTGAATCATTTCCTGAAAAAGTCAACTGAAAATGGATGGCTCTCCTGTAAACTTTTAAACACACCTCTAGCCTTTTTGTAGCCACCACTTTGGTAAGCCCAGTCAAGGTACTTATCCTTCAGTGCCCCCAGTTTTATCACTGATTAGCTGGATGACCTGTAATAAGTCACCTACCCCTTCTGAATCTCAATTTCCCTATCCACTAACTGGGGAAAATAATACCAATGTACTCCAAAAGGCAGTCAATGAGATTATGTATAAATATGCTTTATATATACAGTATTAGCATTCTTTTAATTAAATTAGGCTGATGAGGTCTACCTTATGTTTAAGCAGTTAAGCATTAAGTATTTTACGTGAATACCATGGAGATCTTTCTTTCAGGAAGTGACAACTTATTTACTGATTTTACTGTGTACTGTATAAAATAGTAGCATCATTCATAACAAGCAGTTTGGATTTAAGAGTATGGCGGAATGGTAGCTTATATGTCAGATCTCATTTTATTAGCCTGTTGAAAATTTATTACTCTTTTAAAAGAATGCATAATTATCACTGGCTCCTTTTTCTTTTCATGAATTAATTTGTAACTGTGGCTGAGTATATCTGCTCCTCTTTATTGTAACAGAGGTACTTAAACAAACTTAATAACAAACATATATTTAACCGGTTATTTGAGTTTATGAGTTCATCCTAGAGCAAAATTGCATCCAATAGCAAGAAAATAAATGGCAGAAAACAAGTCTTTCTCTTTCAGAGGGCAGAGCTTAGGGCACACGGGGGAAGGCTTTATATACTGGAACATCAAAGGTAGAGATGAGGCAATTATAACAATGCACATTTTTGTGGCATGACTAACCTGAGAGGTAATATATGTTAGAATGAGTAAGACAGAGCCTTAGTGTGAGATTCAAGTCCTGATTATGTAGTGAATGAATGGTCCCTAGTTTAATTGTATTGTTGTTTCTTGTTTTCAGCTATTCAACTGTGAGCCCAAATCAGTTGAAACTACTGGCCTAATTAGATATCAGACTGTTTGTTGTTGTGGATGATCCCTGAGTAAGAAAAAGAAGAATTCTAGGGGTAAGAAAGGGACAGAGCTTCATGTACCTCATTTCCTATGTTAAATTAGGAAGTAAGTGAAAAATGGACACCAGGAAACAAAGATGAGGGAAATCCTTCTGGCAACATTGTGCTTTTAGACAGAGCTTCTCATCTCCTATTGAAAATACCTGACAGTGCCACCCTGTATAACCTAAGGGAAGATTTTCTAAACAGTTTTTATTCCTTGCAGCTACGTCTTCACAAAATTTACCAAGATTTTGAGACAATTGGAACGGCTGGTGGTGTTTTCTGAATTGACTGACAGAGGAATAGGGTTCAGATGGAGAATAGAGCAGAGGAAGAAATAAAGAAAAAAGTCTAGGAAGTACATTTAACCTCAAGGGAAGAGGACTCAGTGTGACTCACAGCATATTAGCTTGAAAGCAGAGACTGTCACGTGTGCACTGAGGAACTTGTGTCATCTAGAAAAATATTCTCAGCTTACGAGGCTAGAATCCCTAGGGTTACTCTCTGTTCCTCCAGTTCCCTGGAATAAGAATCAAGAGTATTCCTTAATTGTTTTCTCAATTGATGAGAAACAGAAGCAGAAACATTTGTTGTAAATGAAATAGTTGGTTTCTTTAGTTTGAAATCCCAAAGGAGTAAATTATTTATAAATGTATATGTTGCATCTGTTATTGTAAAGAACTAATTGACTTACAAATTGTGTAGCTGCATAATGTGGCATTTTTTTTTTTTTATTTCAAGTTGTATTTCTAAATCTAAAGGTGGACCTGTGGTAGATACCTTTTCTGGTTTCTATTCATCCTCCATTGAGAAGCATCTCCTTCCTCAGCCTTTTTCCATAAATTCCCATTTTGCTGAAATGGCTCACAGAACTTGGGCAAATACTTTACCTATGTTTACTCACTTATTATAAAGGATACAGATGAATAGCCAGATAGAAGAGATGTATAATGTAAGGTATGGGAGAAATGGCATGTAGCTTCCATGCTGTCTCCAGGCATACCAACCTCTAGGAACCGCTGTGTGTTTGGAAAGCCCCCCAACCCTATCCTGTTGGGGTTTATAGGTATATGGAGGTAATAAAGGTAAAATGAGGTGATAAAGGTAGGGCCCTTTATCCAGTAGACCTGGTGCCCTTCTAAGAAGAGGAAGAGCTCTCTTTCCCCATTATGTAAGGACACAGAGAGATGCCAATCATCTGTAAACCAGAAAAAAAAAAGCCCTCAGCAGAAACCAAGTCAGCCAGAATGTGGATCTTGGACTTGCTAGCCTCCAGAACTGTGAAAAATAAATTTATGTTGTTTAAGCTATTCAGTCTGTGGTATATTGTTACAGTAGCCCAAGCAGACCAATACAAGGGGCTACCTGAAGGGTTGATGCAAGATCCTGTCCTCTGTTTTGTCTAACTCAGAACTTAGGGCAGAAAAAGCTGGAAAACACGGCAAACTGAAGTAATAACTCTAGACACCTGGAGGCAGAGATTACAGTTGAAACATGCAATAGACTGCCTAAGGCAAAATCTAGAGAGAGTTTATTTGGGAAATTAAAATATTCAAAAGCAACCATGTATACATGGAAATTTAGAAAGCCATGCACATGCCCAGGGCAAAACACATGCTTAGAAAACACCTGAGAAAACCCTGAGCTTTCATTTTGGGCTGATCCCTTAGCACAGTGCAAGCCTGACTAAGAATTGAAGTAGAGCCCTGGCTTAGAGCCAATTTGCAAAGACTGTGAGAGCTCCTGGTATTCGAAGAAATCTGCCAAAACACTAGCTGAACATAGCTAAGGGACAGAGTCTTCAGTGACCATATTGACAAGGAATACAGTCTTTGAAATAATGTTTGAGACAGGCCTCAAATAAACTGACTGCTACAGCCTTCAAGAACCAGAAAACAGCAAAGCCTAGGAAAGTGAAGAAAATCTAATTCCTAGTTACCACATCGTAGGAGCCAAATGTCCACTTTTCAAGCTCACACACAAAAATTACAAAGCATTCAAAGAAACAAAGTATGGCTCATTCAAAGGAACAAAATAAATGGATAGAAACTGTCCCTGAGGAAGTCCAGACATTGGAATTACTAAACAAAGACTTTAAAACAATTGTCTTAAATATGCTCAAAATGCTAAACATGGAAATGAAAACATTGACAATGAACTAAAGGAAGCCAGGAAAATGATGTATGAACAAGATGAGAGTGTCGACAAGGAGATAGTAATTATAAAAAGGAACCAAACAGAAATTCTGAAGCTGAAAAATAAAAATAAAACAATCTAGGTGGCTTCAGCAACAGAACTGAGCAAGCAGAAGAGTCAGTGAACTTGAAGATAAGGCCATTGAAATTATTGAGCCTAAGGAGCAGAAAGGAAAAAGAATGAAGAAAATTTCATTTGTTGGAATGCCAATTGTATAGCCACTTTTTTTTTCTTTTTATGTTGCCCAGGCTGGTCTTGAATTCCTGAGCTTGTGATCCTCCCACCTCAGCTTCCCAAGGTGTGCTAGGATTACAGGCATGGGTTCAGTATAGCCATGTTGAAAGACAGTTTGGCAGTTTTCTTACAAAACTGAATATACTTTTACTATACAATCCAGCAATTGGGCTCTTTGTTATTTACCCAAATCAGGTGAAACTTATGTCCACACAAAAACCTGCATTTGAATGTTTACAGCAGCTTTATTAATAATTGCCAGAACTTGAAAGTAACCAAGAGGCCCTTTTATGTACCCTTCAGAATTCCTGTGCTGAAGTCCTAACCCCTAGTGTGGCTGTATTTGGAGATGGGGTCTCTAAGGAAGTAGTGCAGGTTAAGGGTGGAGCCCTGATCTGGTAAGAGTAGTGTTCTCAAGAAGAGATACCAGAGCACTCTCTCTTCCCCTCTCTATGCATACACGAGGAAAGGCCGTGTGGGGACATAAAAAAAAAAAAAAAAACGGAAAAAATGACGGCCACCTATAAAGCCAGGAAAAGAGCCCTCACCAGAAAGTGAATTTGCCAGCAGTGTTGTCACGGATTTCAAGCCTCAGAACTGTGAGAAAGTAAATTTCTGTTGTTTAAGACACCCCATCTATATTTTTTTTTCCTATTTTAAAAAAATTTGAGACAGAGTCTTGCTCTGGTACCCAGGCTGGAGTGCAGTGGCATGATCTCGGCTCACTGCAACCTCCACCTCCCAGGCTTAAGTGATCCTCCTGTCGCAGCCTCCCGAGTAACAGGGACCAGAGGCATGCACCACCATGCCCAGCTAATTTTTTGTATTCTTTGTAGAAATAGGGTTTCACCATGTTGCCCAGACTGGTCTTCAACTCCTGAGCTTAAGCAATCTGCTGCCTCGGCCTCCCAAAGTGCTGGGATTACAGGCATGAGCCATTGTGCCCAGTCCAGTCTGTACTATTTTGTTATAGCAGCCCAAACAGACTAATACAAGGTAAATGGATAAATAAACTGTGGTACACACAGACAATGGAATACTATTCAATGCTAAAAAGACATAAGCTATCAAGCCAAAAAAACACATGGTTGAACCTTGTGTTAATCCATTCTTGCATTGCTACGGAGAAATACCCAAGACTGGGTAATTTATAAAGAAAAAAGTTTAACTGGCTCATGGTTCTGCAGTCTTTGTAGGAAGCATGATGCTGGCTTCTGCTTGGCTTCCAGGGAATCCTCAGGAAGGTTGCAATCATGGCAGAAGGTGAAGGGAGAGCAAGCACATCATATGGCCAGAGCAGGAACAAGAGAGAGAGAGAGGTGGAGGGGTGATGCCACACACTTTTAAATGACCAGATCTCATGTGAACCAAAGCAAGAACTCACTTATTACCAAGGGGATGGCCATTCATGAAGGATCTGCTTCCATGGTCCAAACAGCTCCCACTAGGCCCCACCTCCAACACTGGAGATTACATTTCAACATGAGATTCAGGCAGAGAGAAATATCCAAACTATATCAAACTTTAAGTGCATATTGCTAAGTGAAAGAAGCTAATCTGAAAAGGTTACAGACTGCGTGATTCCAGTCAGATGAGGGGAAGGAATGATGAATAGGTGGAGCACAGGAGATTTTTATGGCAGGGAAACTATTCTTTATGACACTATAATGGTAGATACATTTCATTATACATTGGTCAAAACTTATAGAATGTATAACACCATGAGTGAACTCCAATGTAAATTATGGACTTTGCTTGATAATGATGTGTCACTGTTGGTTCATTGATAGTAACAAATGTACCACTCTGGTGTGAGATGTTGATAGTTGGGGAGGCTGTATATGTGTGAGGGTAAGGAATATATGGGAATTCTCTGTAACTCCACTGCATTTCACTGTAAACCTAAAATGGCATTAAAAATAAGGTCTGTTAATTTTTTTTTTCAGAGTTTACAGAGACGAAAGGGCCTGTGCGTCATCATCAAGAGGACCAACATATGTGTTATGGGAATTTTAGATGACAAAGAGAGGGGCAGAACTAATATTTGAAAAATTATAGCCAGAAACTTCCAAAATTTTATTAAATATACTAACCTACAAATCCAAGAAACTGAATGAACTCCAAGTTGGATAAACTCAAAAAGACCCACACTAAGACATTCTAACCAACCCATCAAAAGCCAAAGGTAGAGAATCTTGAAAGCAGCAAACAAGAAAGAAGTAACTCATCACGTACAAGGAATCCTCATTAAAATTAAAGGCCAGTTTCTTATCAGAAAACGTGGAAGCCAGAAGACAGTGGAGTGACATATTTAAGTGGGTGGAAGAAAATGAAACCTATTAACTGAAATTTTATATCTAGCAAAACTGTCCTTCAAAATGATGGAAAAGTTAGGATATATTCTGATAAACAAAAGCTGAGTCCAACAAGAAATGCAAAGGAAGTCTTTCAAGTTGAAATGAAAAGACACTAGCCAGTAATTCAAAGCCATGTGAGGAAAATAATGGCCTACAGTAAAAGTAGGGGAAATATAAAAACAAGTGCTATTTAATTTTTGTCTGTAACTCTACCATTTATTTTTAATACGATTTAACATACACATATGTAAAAATAATAAATCTCCTGTTGGGGACACAATGTTAAAGATGTAAAAAGACATTAACAACATAAAGGGGGAAGATAAAGATGTGCAGTAGTATAGTTTTTAAATGTTTTTGAAGTTAAGTTGGTATCAATTCAAAATATATTACCTTAAATTTAGGGCATTAAATGTAATTGCTATGGTAACCACAAAGAAAATATCTAAAAGATCTATAGGAAATGAGATATATAGGAAAAGATAGAAAAGGAAATAAGAAAAGAATCAAAATGGTTCACTACAAAAAAATCAACTAAACATAAAAGAAGGCAATAATGGAGAAAATGAGAGAGGAAAAAAGTATAAGACATACAGAAAACAAGTATCAAAATGGCAGAAGTACTTCATTAGGAGTACTATTTTAAATATAAATGGATTAAACTATTCACTCAGAGGCAGAGATTGGCAGAATGGATAAATGCTCTCTGTAAGAGAGTCACTTTAGATTTAAAGACACAAATAAGTAGAAAGTGAAAGAATAGAAAAGATATTATATCCAAATAGAACCAAAAGAGAGCTGAGGAGGCTATACTAATATTAGGTAAAAAAAACTTCAAGTCAAAACCTGTTATAATGACAAAGAAGGACATTATATATTGATATATAGATAAATATGTATATCATCAAAAAGTTATAATCATAAACATATATGCACCAAACAACAGAGACCCAAAATATTTCAAGCAAATATTGACAGAATTAAAGGGAAACAAATAGTTGTACAATAATAGTTGGAGACTCCAATATCTTACTTTCAAAAATGAATAGAATATCTAGACAGAAGATAAGTCACAAAATAAAAGACTTGAATAAGCCAACTAGACCAAACATGAGTATATAGAACATTTTACCCAATAACAGCAGAATACATATTTTTCTCAAGGGCACATGGAAGATGCTTTAGGATAGATTACATGTTAAGCCACAAAACAAGTGAATAAATTTTAAAAAGTTGAAGTCATATACAGTATCTTTTCTGACCAAGGAGAATGAAGCTACAAATCAAAATCAAAGGAAAACTGCAAAATCCACAAATATATGGAAATGAAACTACACACTACCAAACACTCATTGGTCAAAAAGAAACTACAAGAAAAATTAGAAAATAATGAAAATGAAAACAAACATATTAAAACATAAGATTTGTTTGTTTATTTTGAGATGGACTCCTGCTCTGTCACCCAGGCTGGCGTGCAGTGACACGATCTCGGCTCATTGCAACCTCCGCCTCCTGGGTTCCAGTGATTCTCCTTCCTCAGCCTCCTGAGTAGCTGGAAACACAGATGCCCACCACCATGCCCGGCTAATTTTCATATTTTTAGTAGAGACGGGGTTTCACCCTGTTGGCCAGGCTGGTCTCAAACTCCTGACCTTAGGTGATCTGCCCGCTTCGGCCTCCCAAAGTGCTGGGATTACAGGCATGAGCCGCTATGCCCAGCCTAACATAAGATGTTTAATAATGAAAACTAAAACACGTATATTAAAGCGTAAGATGCAGCAAAAACAGTGCTCAAAGGAAAACTTATAACTGTAAATTCCTACATTAGAAAAAAACAAAAGATAATCAATGGCCTAACTTTATCCCTTGAGAAACTAGAAAAGGAAGAGTAAACCAAACCCAAAACTAGCCAATGGAAGGAAATAAAGATTAGAGCAGAGATCAATAAAACAGAATAAACAATAGAAAGAATCAGTAAAACCAAAATTTGGCTCTGTAAAAAAAGTAATCAAATTGACAAACCTTTAGCTAAACCGACAAAGGAAAAAAGAAAGACACAAATGATAAATGATTAAAATTTAAAATGAGAATAGGGACATTACTGCCAGCTTTGGATAATCTGGATGAACTGGATAAACACACAAATTAACCAAACTTACTCAAGATGAAATAGAAAATTTCACTAGACGTATAACAAGTCGAGAGATTGAATCAGTGATCAAAACCTCCCAACAAAGAAAAGTCCAGGACCAGATAGCTTCACTGGTGAACTTTACCAAATATTTCAAGAAGAGTTAACACCAATTCTTCTCAAACTCTTTCTGTGAGGTCAGCATTAACCTGATACCAAAGTCAGATAAAGACATCACAAAAAAGTGCACACCAATATCCCTTCTGAATATTGAAGCAAAAATCTTCAACAAAGCACTAGCAAACTGAATCCAAAAGGATCCTTAAAAGATAAACAACATGATTTAAAAATGGACAAAAGACTTGAATAGACACTTCTCAAAAAAATGTACAAATGGCTGATAAACACATGAAAAGAGTTCAACATCTTTAGTTATTAGGGTAATGCAAATCAAAACAACAATGAGGAACCATTTCACACTTACTAGGATAGCTGTAAGATTAAGAAAAAACAAAACAAACTACCCAAACAGAAAATAACAAGTGTGGACAAGGATGTGGAGAAATTGGAACATTTGCACATTACTGGTGGGAATGTAAAATGGAGCAACCACTGTGGAAACCCGCATGGCAGTTTTTCAATAGGCTAACCATAGAATTACCATACAACTCAGCAATTCAGCTCTGAGATATACACCCCAAATAATTGAAAACAGAGACTCAAGAGATATTTGTACATGAACGTTTATTGTGACCTTATTCATAATAGCCAAAAGGTGGAAACAACCCGAGTGTTCATCAACCAAGAAATGGATAAACAAAATATCTTATACACATACAGTGGGATACTGTTCAGCCATGAAAAAAATCAAGTTTTGATGCATGCTACTACATGGATGAGCCTTGAAAACATGATACTAAATGAAATAAGCCAGACAAATGACAAAGTATTGTATAATTCCACTTATATGAAATATCTGAAATAGGCAAATTTATAGAGACAGAAAATAGGTTAAAGGTGGAGGGGATAAAGGGGAGTTACTGCTTAATGGTTATTGAATTTGTTTTGGGTGATGGAAAAGCTTTGTTAAAAGATAGTGGTGGTGTTTGCACAATAGCATGTATGCAATTAATGCCACTGAATTGTACCCTTAAAATGGTTAAAATGTCATAGTTTGTGTTATGTATATGTTACCATAATAAAAAAATAAATGATTCTGTATATATTTTTAAATTACAGTGTTTTGCTGAAGAAAGGAATAATGCTGGCAGAAAAGACAAATGTATTGTTTTGCTTCCTTTTTTAGGGACTTTAATTATTTGTAGGTAGACAATATTCTTACAGGTAATTAAAGTATGCTTAGTTGTCTTTTTAAAAATACCACATTTTAATTCATTTGAAAAGGAATTGAGTAATCTTGATAGATTATCATACATCTACTTGATGAAATATTTTGTAACCATGAAAATTGTAACTCTTAAGAGTTATCCCATTAACAGGAAAAACAGGAGAAGATTGTTGGAAGAAATCTCTCTACTATGCCTATTAGGTTTGTTGTCTCAGCTGGGGTCTAAAGGCTTTCCTTTTACTTTTCCAATTCTCTTTCCCATTTCCCATGAAAGTTACTTGAATCAATATTCACACTCCTTTATTTGCTTTCACTTTTATTCTCACCAGGTGGTATTTTTTATGATGATATGACTCATCTCCTTCTCTTCTACCTGCAAACTTCCCTCAATAGCAACTTCTGAAGTGTTGTCTCCTCCTGCTCTAGGCTGGCCTTCCAGCCCTACTCTGCTTTGGAGATCAGCCCCTCCCTCCTCTTCAGCACTTGCCTCAGCGACTAACCTGCATCTTTTCTAAATTCCCAATTTCTGTCACTCCTCTGACTTCTATATCCCATTACCTTACCACCTTCTACAACTGTTGCACACTTCTTTCCTTTGCATTATCACTAGATTTTTTGAAACAGCAGCCTGCATTCACCATCTCTACTTACCTATTCATGAATTTATTCATTCCCTTGTGAAACGTGGAGAACATATTTCTTTATAGATGGCATCAGAATTTCTCTAAGAGAGAAAAGTGCCTTTCTTTGAAAGAAAATTTAAAACCTTGAAAAAAAATGGAGTCGAAGGTAAGGTTCTTAGGATGCCATATGGCTGATGCTAACCAAGGCTTCAGAGACAAGAACTAAGCTGCTCAGTCTGGGTCTAGGAGAATGTTTTTGCTGCTTCATAGGAGTAGGCAGAGGGAAGGTGAGAAAAGAGGAGAAAGAACGGTCTCAGAAGAATAAGGGTCTGGGCACTGTGAGAAGAGGCCTGGGGGTAGTAGGCCAAGGAAAGAGCTATAGTATCAGGGGGTCCAAATTTTGGCAAATTAGAATGTCCAAGGACAATCTTATAAGATGTCAGCATACCACAAATTCTGCTTGTTTTGACCCTCTCAATGATTATCACTTGGAGAAAAAACAAATCAACAACAACAACAAAAAACATAATTCTATGAAATGGCCTCTTGATTGGACATATTAAAGATGTATTACTCTTAACAGTACTCTTTAGGAAATAAACATGGGAGCTTTATCATTGTTTATATATTTTATAAATTTACATATAGTTTAAGATTAAATGTGTGATGTGTAATATGCAGTATAACATTTTTAATGCATGATGTAAACATGCTTAATACACTATTTTATCCAGGAAAGCAAATGTTTCCTAAAGAGTAGGTCAGTTAATCTCAATGAATGCTATTCTCCCAATATTACATCTAGTTTGGACTGCTATTCAGGGCAAACTCCTGAGAAACAGGACCTGTTGCACTCAATTTATCTTTACACTGCATAAGCAGTTTCATTGCTGTTTAGCCAGTAGGGATCTGATAAAAGGAGCAGAGATAGAATCTGAAGGAGTATAGGTAAAGAATATGCAGCGGAACTACTGGTCTTCCTCCCTGGCCCAGAGTGACTTTTCTAGACCCTGGGATAAGACAGAGGAGCATTTATGTGGAATACTCTGAGCCTGGTGTCTGATCATGGGATGCCCTCCTCAACTCAAATCATAAAATTTGTTATGGCTTAGCATAGTTTAGTGGAAAGATCTTGGTCTTTGGAGTAAGACTGATGTGTTTGAATTCCAGCTGTAAATAAAAAGGACTAACATGATTAATTAAAGTGGAGAAAGCTCTAAGAAGGAAGAACTCAGTCTAGGACTCTTTATATAACTACTGCTGCATGCTTACTATTGTATTACGCAGCGTGCTAAGTACGTGCCTTACTGATTTAATCTTTACACCAACCCTCCGTAGTAGGCATTAGCAACTCCATTTAACTGATTTTTAAAAAATGTAGTCTCAGAGATTAAGCATTTTGTAAGTAGTATAACAGAGATTTCAACCCAGTTGTTTTTAACTGCTTTATTGAGATATAATTGACATTCATAAGTATACATAAAGTGTATAATTTGATGTTGTGACATATGTATACACCCATGAAACTATCACCACAGTCAAGATAATGAACGTATCTATCACCTCCAAAAGTTTCTTCCTGCCACTTCCCAACTTGCCCCCTCTCTAAGCAAACACTGATCTACTTTCTGTCAATAGAGATTAGTTTGCATTTTCTAGAGTTATAAAAATGAAATCATACATTATGTGGTTTTTCATACCTGGTTTTATTCACTGGCATTGTTACTTTGAAATTAAACCATATTGTTACATTTATCAGTAGTTTATTAGTTTTTATTGTTCAGTAGTATTCGATTATAAGAACATACCACAATTTTTGTATTCAAATACTGAAGGACATTTAATCCAATTGTTTCTCACCCTAAACCTGTGCTACACTCTCTTCCCAGTTCCATCACTTATTGTGTGGGCTTAGGAAACCTAATTATTCTCTCTGAGTCTTACTTTTTCTCATAATAAAATGGCAGTAATATATTTTTTTCACATGGTTGTTATCAGTAAATGAGATAACATGTGAAAACACCTAGTACAGGTGTCCCTTATCTCAAGTGCCTGGGACCAGAAGTATTGTGGATTTCAGATGTTTTTGAACTTTTGGAATATTTGCATATACATAATGAAATATCTCTGGGATGGGACCCAAGTCTAAACATGAAATGTATGTTTCATATACACCTTATACACATAACCTAAGGGTAATTTTATACAATATTTTCAATAATTTTGTGCATGAAATGAAGTTTTTCTATTTTGACTGTGAGTCATCAGATAACGTTAGGTGTGGAATTTTCCACTTGTAGCATCATGTTGATGCTCAAAAAGCTTTGGATTTTAGAGCATTTTGGATTTTGGGTTTTTGGATTACAGATGCTCAACTGGTACCATGTGAGCATAAATTGGCGCTTATAACTATTCATTTTTTTCTCCTGAAAGGGAATATATCGGAGAAGGAAATGAGAAAAGATATAGCAGTACATGCCTTTCTGGACTCTTTCTTCCTGTCTTGAAAGCTGAATTATTGCATCTAGAGCTTCCTACACTGAAATGTCCTTCTTAATCTTTCTCACTTTGATTTCTCCTACACCTGTCTCAACTGCACCCCATGGATGTGATGCTTGTTTTTTCTCTCTAATCCAAATATGGACACAAATTTTTTTTCTTATTCCCTTAGCATAACTGAAATAGAGTGATACATTCACAAAAATTAAAGGATAAATTAAATGGGTATAATTATGTAAAATGAAGCAATGGAAAAATAGTCAAGGCACCTAGATGCATGCTTCTATTCCACATAATCCCACCACAATGAGTAAAGAGGCTTTATTTAGTTCCATATCTGCTTGCACAAGGATCACCATCCTCTAACACAGATGGGTGGGCATGACCTGGCCTGAGCTCCTTCCTAACCTGCCTTCTGTCTTTCAGTTATCTGGCCATCTTCTCTTCCTGGCTGCTGTGATTTCTAGTTCTGTTCACATAAAAACACCAGACCAAGCTTTTAGTCTAAATTCAAACTTCTCAGACACTGTTTGGTCCTTCTCTGAGGCTTTCAAATCTAAAAGAAACACCTAAATGAATAAAGTTGACAGACAAGGTTAATCTTTACTAAGGTTTCTAGGGCATTTTACTCACCCTATACATCTTAAATAATACAAAATAATATTTACATGCAATCAAAGGCAGCAAACCCAAGGTGAACACTGTAATGCTTTGCCCTGATCCTCCTTCAGGACTGAAAGATTTATTTTCCCACCTATTGGGAGTGCTGCCAGCAGATGATCTTCAGCTAACAGCCCTCTCAGGGAACTGCCTCAGGTGCAAACAACTTAAAGCCATGCCCCCTCTTAGGCATCCACATCCAATGACTGATCAACATAGGGGTATTAAAAATAGAGCTTTCCTTCCCTGACCTGTGATACTCTTTAGGGCCATTCCACCTTCAGAGTTCCCCATCGGGTTGACTGAGGACTTTGTTAAGACTACATCACAGCCCAACTTTTCCCACTGTCCAATCCTGCTTCTGTCTCTTTCTATGCACAGGTGCTGATCTTAAAAGTCTTCCCTAATAAACTTTCCACATGCTGATCTCCATTTCAGAGTCTGTTTTCTGGAAAACCCAGCCTATGGCAAAATATGAAGCAAGAGGAGAGCTGTTTCCCAATCCTCCTGAAATCCAAGCTCCTTTTTAGGGATCTAAGATCAATAGGTTATAGAATTTGAGTTACTTCTGCTTACTTACAGTTAGCTCTTCATACATCATAGACCCATTAACAACAATGTTCCACATGAGAAATGAAGAAAGATAGATCCAGTGCAACCTATCAGTCCTGTCCACAAATGAGCCCATTATATTTCACCATGCTGATCAACGACAATTACTAAAGTTTTTGAACTGTTCACATTGAATGAGAGAGTAGAATTTTGAAGTACTTTCAGTAAGTCAGCCCTCTTTATGACCTCTTTATGACTATCTTTGCCTTAAGGTAAACTTCAATAAAATCTTCTGCATTTGCACACATATTTTAAGGACATGTGAAATAGCACCTACAATAGAAAGTATGGAAAGTATTCATGTTTTCCTATGTTTCTAATTTTTTAATACCACTGCGACACAATCTGATAAAGTATTAAGTATTAGAAAACATGTATTTTAATCCTGGCTCTACTATTTACTAGCTACTAGCTACTATTTTCTGAGCCTCATGATCCTCAACTTTGTAAAAGGAAGATGATGATGCCTGTCTTTTCTAGTGGTTGTGGGGGTTAAAGGGGAGGATGTTTGCAAAGCGTCTAACATGTTACAAGTATTCAATAAATGGTAGTTATTTTTATCAGCAACTCTCACAATAAAAAGTGGACTGATAAAAAATTTTAAAAGTAAATATCTTTTTAACAAATACTTCAATTTATTGCCACAGTTTTTAGTCCCTTAGCAACAAATTTTGGCTAGCAAATGTAAAGTTATTCACTATAAATATGTTTATACTAAAATGTTTGTGATTTTTATCCAAGGGGCAATTACCTTTAAAGTAAAGAAGTTAGATTAAATGAGTTGTAAGGTTTTTTCCCACTGTTAAAGCCTCACAAGTTTATGGATTTGGATGATCTCCCCAAAATAGAAACAAACATTTCTGAGAATTTGAGTCTCTCTTTAGTTAGGATGGTTACATGTCAATAGAGCTATGGTTCCAAGTCCTTTTGACAAGTAGTTTACTTGCAAACTATCCAGTTTGTCTTAGTCTATCATATCATTGTGCAAAATATGTGTCAGTACATAAGTAGTCAGTAATTTTGTGTGGTAATGACTACACAAGTAGTCATTATTATAAACTGGAAGTTACTGCCTATTATTCTGCCTTAGCTTTTCAGTTGCATAAATTCTATTTAAGTTGATTGTAAATTATGGCTTATTGTTTTCTCTCAATCCTCATTACTTCTGCTGATTAGTACTGTGTTTGTGTGTGCAGTTCTAAGTTTTTTTTCAGCTATAGTTCCAGTTCCTCTTGACCAGTAGTCTATTTGCAAATAATTCAGACAGCTTTCCCTCTGTCATCTGTTAACATTAGTCCTGGGGACTGGTTTCTCTCATAAAATTCCTGTAGCTACTTCACACCTTTGGACATGTACTTGGACACATGCCCTCTATTTCATCTTTTGTACCCAGGAATGAGTTGCATGTATGTGTCCATCCTTTGGAACCAACCTTACTTCTATCTTAAACTGGACTTGACTTCTCTTTTACTGAATAGATTTAGGCTAGCAGACACATAGACCACTTTTATTTCCCCCCCTTCTGAATATCTGTCTCTGCATCTATCTTCCTACTTCCTAAGAAGAGCAGTGTAGCCTCCTTTCTCATGGGAAACAGGGTAACATTTTGTCTTCCTTCCTGTTCTACATCAACTGCTTAATATATGTATTAGAACACTGTCAATCAAGGTAATATTATCTGTCCCCTTATACATCAGACTTTTGTCAAGCATATACCTGATTAGGAAAATGGCAGGAATTAGGGGTTGGAGGTAGAAGGTGGAGGTTCAAGAAAGAGATAACACTCTGTACAGTTGAAGACCAAAAAGATCTAGGTGGAAGGTAAAGGTCATGTGCAGAAACAGAATAGAAAGAATTTTCCAGAGTTGAGAAGAAACAGATCTCTAGTTCCATGAGGCTACTGGAATGTGTACCCAATATAAAATGTGGAAAGGTACTAGGGGCAAGAAGGACACACATGTGGGGCAGGAAAGAGCTGAGGGAAAGAATAAGAATCAGGAAATTTAACTAGTTTTACTTATGTATGAACAGCCGTTTATGGTGTTGCTGCCATTGATATTTGAAGTGCAGACATATCCCTCAATTTATGAACATGGGTTGGTGCAAAGCTCCCTAGGATGGGACAAAGGAAATGAAAAGAGATGCTGTGCTCCAGTTCACCAAGCTTGGAGCTAATGACTGAAAAGCCAGTTCCCTTTTCTTCCATTACATGTTAAGTATGTTTTTATGAAATGTAGTGATACTCTTTGTAACACTGTTTCTATAGGCAAATGCATTCTTTGAATTGAATCGCATTAAAATGAATTTTTTTTTTTTTTTTTTTTTTTTGAGACGGAGTCTCGCTCTGCCGCCCAGGCTGGAGTGCAGTGGCCGGATCTCAGCTCACTGCAAGCTCCGCCTGCCGGGTTTACGCCATTCTCCTGCCTCAGCCTCCCGAGTAGCTGGGACTACAGGCGCCCGCCACCTCGCCCGGCTAGTTTTTTGTATTTTTTAGTAGAGACGGGGTTTCACCGTGTCAGCCAGGATGGTCTTGAGCTCCTGACCTCGTGATCCGCCCGTCTCGGCCTCCCAAAGTGCTGGGATTACAGGCTTGAGCCACCGCGCCCGGCGAAAATGAATTTTTTGAATATAGCTTATTTACATGGAGACAGCGAAGTTCTTTAACTTTGCTAACATTATCTAAAGATTGCAGATAAAGAAAATCTACATGTAAAAATAGTGACTTTCCAAAGGCATTACTATCAAATTAAGCTAAAATTATAATTTCATACACCTTCATTTAGTCTGTAAGAGTTCTGTTTCTACTGGGCTCTAGAGAGCCTTTGCGTTGAAGAGATTATTGGGGAAAGGGGACAAGAAGGGAGGGAACAAATCAGCACAGTCCAACACACCACTTTCTTTCCTGTCTCTCTTTCTCTTTTGCTTTGCATTTCTATTTCTCTTCCACTCTATTTCCTCCTCCCCCTCCTCTTCCTGTTTTCTTTCTTTCCTTCTTTTTCTTTGCTTCCTAGTCTTTTACTGCTCTTGGTTTTTGTCCTGTGTCTTTCCAATCTTTTCCTTTTTACTTTTTAGTTCTACTTTTTATATCTACCCCTCCTGGTAGAGAAAAGATGGTCAATTTTACAGTCATTCAAAAATAAAAATTAAGTACTTAACTCTTTTTGGCTCTGTGCCAAGCATTGTAAAAAAGAAATTACATAGACAGTTTCTGACCTCCAAAAGCATACAATCATTTGAGTCCCAGCTGTGATTTTATAACACCTTCATGATTCTTGACTTTTTTTTCTAAGTCCCATTAAAAATCTGGTGATAGCAGTGAATTGCTTCACTCCAAAAATGTGTAAGTCACAAACATGCCCTATTTGCATATAATTTCAGAAGATTCAAAAACTCCCTGAACCCCTTAATAGTTTATGACCTCAGACCAAGAACCCTGCTTGTTGTCTCAATATATTTCACAAATGTCACACAGTTTGAGATAGAATGCCTTTAAATACAGTAAATTTTAATCCATTGAGAAAATCAATAGGCCACATAACAGCCATTTTGTGTGTTTGGGGAGGGAAAAAGGGAAAGAAATGTTATCTAATTACAAGTAGGTCATAACATTATCCAAAAGGAATAAACACTTATTTGACCACCTATTACATATCATATATGTGTATATGAGTCCTACGTGATACAGCTTTTATAAAATTATAGATGAAATATATATGTGTATATGAATCCTACGTGATACAGCTTTTATAAAATTATAGATGAAATATATGTGTATATATATACATACATATATAGATACATGTGTATAAACCTGTAAATTTATACAAATATGTTTATATAATTTATAAATATATAAATGTATGTGTAAATAACATGTAAAATATAATAAAAAATATATACAAAATGTTTACAGCAGCTATGTTATATACGAATCATTATACTCAGATATGGAAATTAAGACACAGAGAGATCAAACAGCTGACTCTGGCCACCTGCTAGTGAAGAGTAGAGTCAGAATTTGAATCCACATATAACTCCAATGCCTTCTTGGAGACTTATTTTTGCTTTCTATTCAACACAAAACTCAGCACACAGGAGGTGCTCATGAAATACTGGAATGCCGATTGAATTAGATGGAACAGAGTCAGGTATAGAGCCCTGCAGTAGATCACTGGAGACTAGAGACCACTCTTCCCATCCCCACCCCAACCTCCCATTTAATTTCTCTTCTTTAGCAAAAAGGAAGGGACATTCTAACAGGTTCTAAAGACTACAGTGGACTCTACAGAACTTCAGAGGGATATAGTAATTTTACTTTATTCACCAGAGAAATATTTCAACTGTGGTCGTGTGAGGGTAACAGGCTCGAATACATCAATTTTCATGTGAAGGGAATGTACTGCTAAGTTAATGCAACAGCAACTTGAGGAAACTACTTTTGATTTAGCAAGTTATCTGAACATTAAAGGAGGCATTCTGACTGAGGTTCCTGAAATATAAAGGACAATTTGAAACATGTCTGGGAGGAAAATACAGCAATTTTAGCAAAAAGACAGTTCTCAAATAAAGTCTGATTTTAAAGGAAAAGAGTTCTCATTGATTGATGGAATTGTTCAGAATGTACACATAGATACCCTTACTGAGGCTAGCTAAAGAAGAAACTGAAATTTGAAGTGTGCTGGTAAAGAAAATGAAAGCAATATAAGAATGTTGGCAGCTCTGAGATAGAGGTTGATTATACTTCAAAACAGTATCTTTAGGGAAGCTAATAAACACTTAACTAAATTGAACAGAAACTATATTAGAAATAAGTATAATCTTAGAAGCCAGTCAAGACAGTAGAGCAACACAGAATCAGTGCCTTGATTGATAGATTCATGATTTAAAAATAAACCCATCTTGACTTCAGGTCAGAGCAAGGTTATGATGTGAAGTTTTTTAATTTCCCCAAATCCGTTCCTAAAATCATACTGAACCAACTAGAATAGCAAAAGATAAGTTCTACTCACCACATCCTCCAGAAAGCCAACTGAAAAAACATCCCCACGAGTCTCAGAATGCCAGTGGGTTTTGCCCCACCCAAACCACAGACAACAGCAGCAGAACTCATACAGAGCATGCCTAGTTTTAGCAGCTATGCAGAGGCAGTGGACAGGAGAGAACAAGAGTTTAGAAGGTTCTATGAACACTGCGATACAGAAATTGTCCATAAATACTCAAAAAGAGAAGGTCTCACCTTGAGTGGAATTCTCAGCAGGTAAATATTGTGAAAATAGCAGTAAAAAGGAGAAGGCTTCTGACTCCAGTTTATGGCTGAGTAGAACAAAAATATCTCAGCCACACACTAAGAGAAAATGGGAAGATCAGAAGGTACTGGGTGGCTTATGTACTCAAAGAACTCAGAAATAGCCAATAAAATATCTTTCCTGAGGAAAACACTTCTGTGAAGAAAATTCAAATTGAGCAGGATAGAAACTCTGAGAGTAAATCCAATATTTTGACGACCTTACAATGCCTTTGTTGTTTGTTGAGAGAAAAAGATCAAACACTGGGATATCACGTGGGTCTCCAGAGAAGGCAGATCTCTGAAAGTGGGTGTGACTACACAAAGGCCATCTACATCTACATGTGTATCTCAATCTATCTACTGTGTGATAATAATAGGGGAGGAATCCCTTAAGCAATGAAATTATAAAGGCTATCATGGCATATCCCATTTCCCTACAAGGGAACCATTTCCTAAAAGTACAGAACACCTGATTTTGTTTATACAAAAGCAACAGAAAAGGATATGGTCGAACAACAAACAAGTATACTATTATAAAGAAAATGAACTAAATCATGAAAAAAAGGGTAGTTAACATGTACCAGAAAATACATAATTAAAAAAATGAAAACTAAATAATATAGCAAAATTAATGGAAGCAAATTAAGAAAATAATAGAAACTATAAAATAACAGCATATATTAGAACCAGGAAACTCAGAGACAAGATAGCTAAACATCAATTGGGGATTGATATAATTCAGAACTGTAGTTGAGTCACTGGTCCATTTCCAGTTTATCCTTTTTCATAAAATGTGGTCTCTTGTGGTCCCAATTGAAATCCTAGTGTTTTTGTTTTTTGTTTTTTGTTTTATTTTAGATCTCATCCTCCTTGTGCAGCTCAGAACTCCAATTTTCCCTGCAACTCCTTCAGTCTATTGAAAGTTTTGTTCAAATTCTCATCCTTTCAGCCATTGTTCTCAAATAGGCAAATGCCTCAAGACTAAAAGCAATGGCACATGTCAGTCTCAGCTCTCTGGGGTTCCCTGTTCTTCTGGATCCTGGCCGCATAAGTCCTCACTACCTGAGTGGTTTTTCAATACCTTCAAATTGTTCTAAAACAGCCTAGTAGACTTGGGAAATACAATTTACAAAGGAGCAAAAGAAAACAAAGAAAGAAGTAGAAAGTATTCAAGAGAAAAATGATAGATATAGAAGACAGGAAAAGAAAGTCCAACATAAGTGTAATTTATGTTGGAAGGAAAATGAAAGCAATGGAACAAAGCAAATACAAAAATCCATAATGCAAAAAGACGTTCTTAAAATTAGAAAAAAATTGAACACCTATTTTGAAAGAGCACACCATTAACCTTGGAAAAGTGGAGCCAGAATGGCCAATACCAAGACATACTCCAGTATAACTGGAAAATAAAAAAACTCTTTGAACATTCAGGCATAAAGACCAAGTCATCAAAAACAAAATCATAAATAAAATCATATTTACATCAGATTTCGTAAGTCCATGGAGCAATATATTTAATATATCAAAAAGAAAAAAAATAGGCTGGGCATGGTAGCTCACACCTGTAATCCCAACACTTTGGGAGGCCAAGTGGGGCGGATCACGAGGTCAGGAGTTTGAGATCAGTCTGGCCAACATAGTGAAACCCCATCTCTATTAAAAACACAAAAAACTGGCCGGGCGAGGTGGCGGGCGCCTGTGGTCCCAGCTACTCGAATAGCGTGAACCCGGGAGGTGGAGCTTGCAGTGAGCGGAGATCCCGCCACTGCACTCCAGCCTGGGCAACACACCGAGACTCCGTCTCAAAAAAAAAAAAAAAAAAAAAAACAAAAAACACATAGCTGGGCGTGGTGGTGTGTGCCTGTAATCCCAGCTACTAGGGAGGCTGAGGCAGGAGAATCGCACGAACCTGGGAGGCAGAGGTTGCAGTAAACTGAGATCACGCCATTGCACTTCAGCCCAGGCAACAGTGCAAGACTCTGTCTCAAAAAAAAAAAAAAAAAAAAATGAAACCATGATTTTTACACATACCCAAACTTACTTTAAAATATAAAGCTACAGAAAAATAAAGCAATTGTGAGCATGCAAGAACTGAATGAATATTATTCCCTGAGAAACATACAGAGAAAACAAGCTTCAACCAAAAAGTCACAGGAAATGCTTCAGCTAAGTTCTAGACACATAATAGCTTGCCAATAAATATTATTCGAGCAAAGAGATAGACGTATGAATGCATGGATGAAGGAATGAATGAATAAATAAATAAATAAATAGATAGATAAATAAATAGATAAATAAATACCTGGGAAGGAAAAAAAAAGATCCATTTTCACGCTGCTTCCCTGAGGCTGAGAAGAAAAAGAAATTTAGTTGGACTTACAATTCCGCATGGCTGGGGAGGCCTCAAAATCACTATGGGAGGAGAAAGGCACTCTTACATGGCAGCAGCAAGAGAAAATGAGGAAGAAGCAAAAGCGGAAACCTCTGATAAACCCATTAGATCTCGTGAGACTTATTTAGTATCACGAGAATAGCACGGGAAAGACTGGCCCCCATGATTCAGTTACCTCCTTTTGGGGGCCTCCCACAACACATGGGAATTCTGGGAGGTACAATTCAAGTTGAGGTTTGGGTGGGGACACAGCCAAACCATGTCATTCTGCCCCGGTCCCTCCAAATCTCATGTCCTCACATTTCAACAACAACCATGCCTTCCCAACAGTCCCCCAAAGTCTTAGCTTGTTTCAGCATTAACCCAAAAGTTCACAGTCCAAAGTCTCATCTGAGATAAGGCAAGTCCCTTCTCCTTGTAAGCCTGTAAAATCAAAAGCAAACTAGTTACTTCCTAGATACAGTGGAGGTACAGGTATTGGGTAAATACACCCATTCCAAATGGAAGATATTGGCCAAAACAAAGTGATTACAGGGCCCATGCAAGTCTGAAATCCAGCAGGGCAGTCAAATTTTAAAGCCCGAAAATGATGTCCTTTGACTTCATGTCTCACATCCAGGTCACCCCGATGCAAAAGGTAGGTTCCCATGGTCTCGGTCTGCTCCACTCCTGTGGCCCTGCAGGGTACAGCTTCCCTCCTGGCTGCTTTCACAGGCTGGCATTGAATTTCTGTGGCTTTTCCAGGTGCACAGTGCAAGCTGTGGGATAGATCTACCATTCTGGGGTTTGGAAGACAATGGTCCTCTTCTCATCGCTCCACTAGTCAGTTCCCCAGTAGGGACTCTATGTGGGGGCTCCGACCCCACATTTCTCTTCTGCACTGCCCTAGCAGAGGTTCTCCATGAGGGCCCCACCTTTGCAGAAAACTTTTTCCTGGGCATCCAGGCATTTCCATGTATCTTTTGAAATCTAGGTGGAGGTTCACAAGTTCCTTATCTCCATCTGAGACACAGCCAAACCATATCACCATGTTACTGGTTACCACAGAACTAGGAATGTGAAGTCAATGAATATTAGTTCTGGGAAAGAAATTCTAGATTAAGTACATTTACACCTTCATGTTTTAGATAGGTAAACTGTGTCTCAGCGTGATTTGTCCAACATGCCCAGATGGCCCATGGCAGAGCCAGAAAATGGATCCAGAATTTTCTGATGCTTAGTGAGGATCTCTTTAAAATTTTGGTCACTGGGCTCAGTGGCTCACACCTGTAGTCCTAGCACTTTGGGAGGCCAAGGTGGGTGGATCACTTGAGGTCAGGAGTTCAAGAGCAGCCTGGCTAACATGGTGAAACTCCATCTCTACTAAAAATACAAAAATTAGCCGGGCATGGTGGCACACACCTGTAATTCCAGCTACTTGGGGGGCTGGGGCATGAGAATTGCTTGAACCTGGGAGGCAAAGGTTGCAGTGAGCTGAGATCATGCCACTGCACTCCAGCCTGGTCAACAGGGCAAGACTCCATTTCAAAAAGAACGCAAAAACAAACAAAGAAAAAAACCAAACTTGGTCACCAGCAAAGTATAACTGTTAAATATTGTTACTAACTCCCCTCCTTGGCCCCCAAATAAATAAATCCTGCTCCCTTTCCCAGAGTAAAATGTTTCTTGAGTGCCAGGCCATGATTTGTTTCATTAAGTTTTAAAATTTACAAAACCAATTTATGTTTACTCTGGAAAAATTAGAAAAAAATCTTTATTTATAATCCTATCACTCAGAGATAACTACTATGTTATAAATATTTTTGTTGTTACCTTTTTGGACATTTTTATTCTTTGAACAAATGCACACTCATGTTTAAAACAAAAATAGAATCATATGATCATATTCTTTTGCAGTCTTTTTCTCTAAATATATCATAATCATCCTTCATTTTCAATAAATATGGAACTAAATCACATACACACAAACTTTAAAATGAATTTTATATCAATGAAAATGTAAATTTTAATGTTACCTTATATTTTATTTTCCTGAGCATTTCATGATTTCAATTCATTCAATGTCATTTATAAATAGTTTAGCTTTTACGTGTCTTTATGTTTTCCCGTTACATTTGGTTGACATAAATTTTAAGCTTGCCAAGATGATCACTTGTAGCTTCTTGGTACCTGCTAAAACCTGGAGGCAGTGTCATCCGATAGGGTTTTCCCTTTGTGGGGGCGGGGGGGTGTTGTGGGGGAAGAAGTGGGAGAATATGAGAGAGGAGGAGAGAGTCACCATGTCCAGCCAGTTCTTATACTTTTAAATAGTTGAGGGAAAGAAAAGAATTTTGAAATAATAAATCTTTGCATAACAAGACTAGAGTATTACAGAGGCCAGATGGCCAGGCACGGTGGCTCACACCTATAATCCCAGCACTTTGGGAGGCCTAGGCAGGTGGATCACCTGAGTTCAGACATTCGAGACCAGCCTGAACAACAAGATGAAACCCCGTCCTTACTAAAAAATATAAAAATTAGCCAGGCATGGTGGCAGGTGCCTGTAATCCCAGCTACTTGGGAGGCTGAGGCAGGAGAATAGCTTGAACCCGGGAGGCGGAAGTTGCAATGAGCCGAGATCATGCCATTGCACTCTAGCCTGGGTGACAGAGCAAGATTCCACCTCAGAAAAAAAAAAAAAAAAAAAAAAAAAAAGAGCAAAAAGAAATAGAGGCCAGGTATAGTGTACAGTGGCTCATACCTGTAACCCCATCCCTTTGGGAGGCCAAGGTGAGAGGATTATTTGGGGCCAGGAGTTTGAGACCAGCCTGGGTAGCATAGGTCTTTCTCTATATAAAAGTTAAAAATAAAAAAATTAGCCGGACCACACCACTGCACTCCAGCCTAGGCAACAGAGTGAGACTGTCTCTTTAAAAAGATGGGAAGGGAAGGGGAGAGGAAGGGAGAGGAGGTGAGGGGAAGAGTCGGGGGAGGGGAGGGGAGGGGGCAAAAATTATGTTAAAAGCAGAAAATTTCCTTAGTGAGCCTAGGTTATTTCTTTAGGAAATTGGAATCTATAATGTAACAGTTGAGCGTTCTGGGGCCAAATTCCTCTGCAGGCCCCCTTAAGAACATATACCTTGGAGGGATATTGGGATCAAATTATGTAATGTTTACAAAGTGCTTAACACAGTTGTTGACAGGTTTCAATAAGTGTTAGCTCTGTTGCTCCTATTGTTGTTGATATTATTATCATTACTATTATCTCATGAAAGAGATATAAATGCCCCATTTATCCCCTACTCTGACTTCCCTTGGGTATTTATATAATAGCTTTCATCACCGTCAAATTTCACCCGCTTACGGGTGATTGGCTTTTCCGTTTATACTACTCTATTTCTCTTGGTGTTAAAAACCCCACCCTTTTCTTCAGGGGTTTTTTGGAAAGGGAGAGTGTCCAATGATGGCCCATTTCCTCTTGGAACACTGTTTAACATCTTTTTGATATGTTTTTGGGCTGTCTTCTTGGCTTTGTATTCTGGTTCAGTGGCTACCAGCCACTGAAATTATATATACATATATAAAATTATTGTTGTTTTTGTCATTAAATATCTTTGGCTTTTGGTTCTGCAGCCCAAAGTTCAGTCCTGTTCTACCCTGCATCCTGGCTTCCGCAATCATTGCCTGCATTTCACTTGTCAAGACTTGTTTAATTAGGATCAGAAAAGAGGCTGGATCATTAAGTAGAATAAACACGGGTTTTGGAGTTATACAGACCTGGGTTCAAATCCCATACCAGTGATTGCTGGTTTTGTAACTTGAATCTGTTACAAGATCTCTCTGGGAGGCAATTTTGTTATTAGTAAATGGATAAGATAATGCCCATCTTAGTAGGGTTTGTGGATGATGAAACGTTAGTAGCATAATGGATATATGTGGCATAAATACCCCTCAATGTTAGTTTTAACCTATGTTTTATGTATTTAAATTTGAATGTGTTTAAATTTACACCTTTCCTTCCTTCAGGAACTGTTAAATATAATTCAAAGGAAATATAGTTCCTTAAAAAACTATATTTAAATTTGTACATGTTTATATTTATACCTTTCTTTCCTTCCTTTGAATTATTGCAGATCAAAGATTGCAATAGAAATATGCATGACAGTGATTTCAAATTTCTTTTCCAGCCATATTTGAATAGCAAAGATTATCATTTTCTAGCTAATATATCACCCATTATGTAGGTGAGTCTCTGTTATCTTATTTTTTACCACTCCTCAGGTAATTGCTTTTCTTTTTTTTTTTTTTTTTTTTTTTTTTTTTGAGACTGAGTCTGGCTCTGTCGCCCAGGCTGGAGTGCAGTGGCCGGATCTCAGCTTACTGCAAGCTCCGCCTCCCGGGTTTACGCCATTCTCCTGCCTCAGCCTCCCGAGTAGCTGGGACCACAGGCGCCCGCCACTTCGCCCGGCTAGTTTTTTGTATTTTTTAGTAGAGATGGGGTTTCACCGTGTTAGCCAGGATGGTCTCGATCTCCTGACCTCGTGATCCGCCCGTCTCGGCCTCCCAAAGTGCTGGGATTACAGGCTTGAGCCACTGCGCCCGGCCATTGCTTTTCTTTAAACCATTTGTTTCTATGTACTTGACCTTAGCTGACTTTCCAGCTTTATTACTTATTGTAACTATCAGTTTGTTTTACTACCTTTAATTAAGTTGTATTAGGCACCTATAAATGGAGATGACCTTGTTTCTTGGTGGAACAAGTTTCACCTTTACTGATTGAAGCAATTCAGTCCATTCATTTTGCCCTTTATGGCATTTCTGTCTCCTTATTTCTCTCAGAAGAAATGCCAATTAAAAATATATTTTAATAAAATGAGCATTTTAATTAGTATATATTTTTAAAAGTAGAAATTATTGGCCGGGCACGGTAGCTCACGCCTGTAATCGCAGCACTTTGGGAGGCCGAGGTAGGAGGATCATAAGGTCAGGAGTTCGAGACCAGCCTGACCAACCTGGTGAAACCCCATCTCTACTAAAAATACAAAAATTAGCCCAGCGTGGTGGCATGCGCCTGTAATTCCAGCTACTCAGGAGGCTGAGGCAGAAGAATTGCTTGAACCCAGGAGGCAGAAGTTGCAGTGAGCAGAGATCATGCCACTGTATTCCAGCTTGGGTGACAGAGTGAGACTCTGTCTCAAAAAATAAAAGTAGAAATTATTGATTCTTTAGTTAGTAAAAAGCTCGTTTATCTTGTAGCCTTCAACGAACTTTTGTGTTTAAGAAACCAACATGCAGGCTGGGAGGGGCGGCTCACATGAGTAATCCCAGTCCTTTGGGATGCTGAGGCAGGAGGATCACTTGAGCCCAGGAGTTCAAGACCAGCCTGGGTAACAAAGTAAGGCCCTATCTCTGCTAAGAAAAAATTAAAATTTTTATTTTTAAATTTCAAATTTAAATTTATAATGCCAATTTAAAATTTAAAATGCCAGTTAAAATAATTTTTAAATATTTAAAAAAGAAGCCAACATGCTAGATTTGCCACATAAGCCTCCATATACTCTTATGATATAGCTATATAATTTGCTTGATTAAATATGGCTTCCTGATCATCTCATAGGCCCTTGGTCAAAAACAAATCTTCTCTCATTATTATTTATGAAAAAACTGAATTCAATGATTTTATTTTGATGTCTAGCACTATTTCAATTTCCTCCAGTATTCAAATAACAGGATTAGCAAGGCGGTGACCTGCTACAGAAGGCAGGGGCTGGTGACTGTAAGAGACTAATGGTGGGTATTTGCGCCTGTGCGCGCACATAAACACACACACACAAACACACACACACACACACACACACACACACACACACACACAGAGTGTAGGTATTGAGACAGGATAAAAGAAGATCTTTGTTCTTTAAAGTTTCTAAATTCCAGAACCTTTTACCCTCTATGTAGGATAAACTGGCTTTTCTAAGTTCTGGGAGCTTTCTCAAAGGTAGTGGAATTCTATTTTCAGAGAAACGGGAGAACTTTTTGTGCCCAAGGGTCTAAAGGAGAGGGGATGGGGTCGTGGGGATTCGCATGAGGCCCAGGAAGTGTCAGGATCTGGTACAATGAAAAGAACTCTTGTGAGTGGAGTATTGCTTCATACCCCATGTGGTGGCCAGATAAGGAAGCCTACCCAGCCCTGTGTTCCTGAGGCTGCTTGTGGGAATGGAGAGATGTCTCCCCATCAGGCAGGCTGCCATTCTGGTCTCCCTAACCTCCCAGGCATTCCAGGAGGAGAATTCTGAGCAGTTGTATGTTTTCTTGTTAGGTTCTTTAATTCCTTCCACTGGTCCTAAGGACTTGTCACACCCTAGCCTACTCACCAGCAAACACACTGAAGACTCATGCTCACCAGAGACTACTGACAGCTTTGGTAATCATGCAATGCAGATCTCTTGAGCAGTTAATACAGTCTTTTCTCAGTATTTGAGGGGGATTCATTCCAGGACCACTGCAGGATACCAAAATTTCTAGATGCTCAAGACCCTTATATTAAATGACATAGAAATTGCATATAACCCATGTACATCCTCCTGTACATTTTAAATAATCTCTATATTACTTATAATACCTAATGCAAAGTAAATGCTATGTAAATAATCATAATACTATATTTACATTATTTTTATTGTACTGTTATTTTGAACTTTTTCCTTAATAGTTTTAATCATGGTTGGTTGAATTCATGAATATGGAACCCACAGATACAGAAGATTAGCTGTATAGGGCAGGCTTTTGATCCGGGGTTAGACTTTTGAAGTGGGAGAACAAAAATTCCTTCCTTTATAAGGCTTACATTTTGGTAGGTGGGGAGAGTAACACCATAAACAATCACAATGTCAGATAGTGATAAGTGCAATGAAGAAAAACAAAGCAGAGAGTGTTGCAAGCAGGAGCTGTAATGTTAAATAGGGTGGTCACTGAGAAATGAACATTTGAAGAAAAACCCAGAAGAGGTTACAGAGAAAAACTTGTGACTATCTCAGGGACAAAAATCCATAGCAGAGGGAGTAACAAGTTCAAAGGCCCTGAGGCAGGTCTATATCCTGTATTTTGGGAGAACAGTGAGATAATGAGGCTGAAGATGCGTGAAGGAAGAAGAGATTTGAAATAGGTGAAGTAATGGAGAATCATGTAGGGCCTTGTAGGCCTGTGAAAGGACTTTGACTTTGCACTGAGTGAGATGGGGAGACATTGGAGGGTTTTGAGCTGAAGGGTGATATGATCTGTCTCTCTTTGTGGTGGGGCAAAAACAGAAGCAATGATATCAACTGGGAGGCTATTGCAAAAGGTAATATAACTTGGACTAGGTTGGCTCCAAAGGAAGGAATGAGAAGTCATTGAGTTCTGGATATATTTTGAGGGCACAGTCATCAGCATTTGCTGATAGATCAAATGGGGGGTGTATGAAAGCAGGAGGCCTCAAAGATGTTTCCAAGCTTTTAACCTAAACAACTGGAGAGATTTTGTTTATTACTGAGATGGGGGAACTTAGAAAGGAACATATTTCGGGAAAGATTACAAATTTGTTTTAGGGCACATTAAGTTGAGATGCCTATTAGACATGCATTTGAAGATGTCAAGTGGGTAGTTGAATTTGTAAGTATGGGGTTCACAAGAGAAGCCTATGCCAGAAACATAAATTGAGGAGTCATCAGTGAAGAGATGGTATTTAAAGCCGTATATAGTATTAAATCCACGTATGGGACTTTGGGGCAGAGTAGAGCACCCTGGTACATATCAGACTGAGGATAACAGGGTGAGGGCACTCATCTGGCATCAATGCTGCTTCAGTCCAAATACTGTAATGAAATTCAAATACTTCCTATAAGAAATTCTTAATGACATTTGTACTACTCATTGGAATCTCAGTTTTCACCAGGGATGATCCAAATGCCCAAGGGGACTAAAAAATAATACTGAATATGATTAAAGGAGAAGAGATAAACTCCTTGCGATGATAACAGGAGTTTGTGCAGAATCTCTGTGCAGGCTTGATGGAGAATCCAGTAGGTTCTGTGAGCCCCATGTGAACCAGAATTGAGGGTGTGAACTGCTGCCTGGGATAGTAATTATCCATGACATAGAAGCCATGAGGAGCAGTTGTCAGAATACTCACTGCCATAGCCAATCTCCAGGTCCAAAGAAGAGGGAAGTGGTGGTCTATGATATATGTGGCCAACCCAGCCTCTTCCTACTCAAAAGAACCAGCATGATGTACCTCAAAAAGGCCTTTCCAACTGGTTCCCACTGATTCCAAGAATATGATTGCTTTGTAAATTTGACCGTAAGGTTGAGGAAGATGCTCACAATTGGTTATTAGCATGTACTTAAATGTGTGGTTAGCCTTTCAGTTGTTCTTAGAAAAGCATTTGTAAGGCCGGGCGCGGTGACTCAAGCCTGTAATCCCAGCACTTTGGGAGGCCGAGACGGGCGGATCACGAGGTCAGGAGATCGAGACCATCCTGGCTAACACGGTGAAACCCCGTCTCTACTAAAAAATACAAAAAACTAGCCGGGCGCGGTGGCGGGCGCCTGTAGTCCCAACTACTCGGGAAGCTGAGGCAGGAGAATGGCGTGAACCCGGGAGGCGGAGCTTGCAGTGAGCTGAGATCCGGCCACTGCACTCCAGCCTGGGCGGCAGAGCGAGACTCCGTCTCAAAAAAAAAAAAAAAAAAAAAAAAAAAAGAAAAGCATTTGTAAACTTGTAAACTAGCTACAGGCCAGACCAATGTGGAAAGTCACTGAGGTACCCTACTTGCGTCAGTAGGAGAACAGTTGTAATTTTATTAAGGTGATTTGGGCTTATGTTATCAAGCTACAGGACATTTTTAATCAAAGGAAATTTTTAAGCAAATAGCCTTCTTTTGGATAATGGTAATATGTCCTGGGTTCAGAGTCACTGATTGCTTTCATAGATGCAGCTGAAACATTTCCTGTAAGAGTTGATAACGTAATTGGATACAGAAGAAAAATGAAAGACTTTTGACAAAGAAAGATAAAAATGTGTATGATTTGTCCTTGTTGTCATTGAGCCTACCATTCAGGCAGGTAAAGCAGCTCAGAGAGGCAGCATCTTTAATGGCCCACAATGCAAACTGCAAAACCTTCTCAGCAGAAAACAATTAGCTCATGTCAAAATAAAAAGGTACAATCAATTTAGTTAAAGATCTTAACTGAGATATTTATTGGCTTAACTGGCTTTGTTTGCAATTCTAGAATAGGATGACACTTCATTCCGTAAAATAAGTGTTCCATTGAGATGTGCAGAAGGGTTTGGTTTTACAGACAGAAAGGGATGAAGAAAACAAACAAAGAACAAAATGCAGTCATTTTAAAGTTAGTTTTCTTATAAGGCAGGAATAGGGAGACAGAAAAATAGAAATATAACTGACTGACATCAGATTACTGCAGGTGATTTTTTTTTTTTTTTTTTTGAGACAGAGTTGCACTTTGTCACCCAGGCTGGAGTGCAGTGGCGCGATCTTGGCTCACTGCAAGCTCTGCCTCCTGGGTTCACACCACTTGCTGCCTCAGCCTCCCGAGTAGCTGGGACTACAGGTGCCTGCCAGCACGCCCAGCTAATTTTTTTGTATTTTTAGTAGAGATGGGGTTTCACTGTGTTAGCCAGGATGGTCTTGATCTCCTGACCTCGTGATCCACCTGCCTCAGCCTCCTAAAGTACTGGGATTACAGGCATGAGCCACTGCACCTGGCTGCAGGTGACTTTTTGTTGTGAAGATTAAAACAGAGGGAATGTTGGGAAAACATTGAAGATGGCCAAATATGAACAGCTCCAGTCTGCAGTTTCCAGCGTGATCGTCCCAGAAGATGGGTAATTTCTGCAATTCCAACTGAGGTACATGGTTGATCTCATTGGGACTGGTTGGACAGTGGGTGCAACCCACGGAGGGTGAGCCAAAGCAGGGCAGAGCATCGCCTCACCCAGGAAGCTCAAGGGGTTGGGGGATTTCCCTTTCCTACCAAGGGAAGACACGACAGACTGTACCAGGAAAATCGGACACTGCCACCCAAATACTGCACTTTTCCAATGGTCTTAGCAAACGAAATGGCACACCAGGAGATTATACCCTGTGCCTGGCTCAGTGGGTACCACGCCCACAGAGCCTTGCTCACCGCTAGCGCAGCAGTCTGAGATCAAACTGCCAGGCAGCAGCTTGACTGGGGGAGGGGCAGCCACCATTGCTGAGGCTTCAATAGGTAAACAAAATGGCTGGGAAGCTCGAACTGGGTGGGGCCCACTGCAGCTCAATGAGGCCTGCCTGCTTCTGTAGACTCCACCTCTGGAGCAGGGCATAGCTGAGAAAAAGACAGCAGAAACTTCTGCAGATTTAAACATCCCTGTCTGACAGCTCTGAAGAGACCAATGGTTCTCCCAGCACAGAGCTCTCTTGAGCTCTGAGAATGGACAGACTGCATCCTCAAGTGGGTCCCTGACCCCCGTGTAGCCTAACTTGGAGACACCTCCCAGTAGGGGCTGACTGACACCTCATACAGCTGGGTGCCCCTCTGAGACGAAGCTTCCAGAGGAAGGATCAGGCAGCAATATTTGCTGTTCTGTGACCTCTGCTGGTGATACCCAGGCAAACAGGGTCTGGAGTGGACCTTCAGCATACTCCAACAGACCTGCAGCTGAGGGACCTGACTGTTAGAAGGAAAACTAACAAACAGAAAGGAATAGCATCAACATCAACAAAAAGGACATCCGCAACAAAACCCCATCTGTAGGACACCATCATCAAAGACTGAAAGTAGATAAAACCACAAAAATAGAGAGAAACCAGAGCAGAAAAGCTGAAAATTCAAAAAACCAGAGCACCTCTTCTCCTCTAAAGGATCGCAGCTCCTTGCCAGCAATGGAACAAAACTGGATGGAGAATGACTTTGACGAGTGGACAGAAGTAGGTTTCAGAAGGTCAGTAATAACAAACTTATTCAAGCTAAAGGAGGATGCTCGAACCCACTGCAAGGAAGCTAAAAAACTTGAAAAAAGATTAGAAGAATGGCTAACTAGAATAAACAGTGTAGAGAAGACCTTAAATGATCTGATGGAGCTAAAAACGATGACATGAGAACTACGTGATGCACGCACAAGCTTCAGTAGTCGATTCGATCAAGTGGAAGAAAGGGTATCAGTGATTGGAGATCAAATTAATGAAATGAAGTGAGAAGAGAAGTTTAGAGAAAAAAGAGTAAAAAGAAATGAACAAAGTCTCTAAGAAATATGGGACTATGTGAAAAGACCAAATCGACATTACACTGATGTACCTGAAAGTGATGGGGAGAATGGAACCAAGCTGGAAAACACTCTTCAGGGTAGTATCAAGAACTTCCCCAACCTAGCAAGGCAGGCCAATATCCAAATACAGGAAATACAGAGAACACCACAAAGATACTACTTCTCTAGAAGAGCAACCCCAAGACACATAATTGTCAGATTCACCAAAGTTGAAATGAAGGAAAAAATGTTAAAGACAGCCAGAGAAAGGTCGGGTTACCCACAAAGGGAAGCCCATCAGACTAACAGCAGATCTCTTGGCAAAAACTCTAAGAGCCAGAAAAGAGTGGGGGACAATATTCAACATTCTTAAAGCAAACAATTTTCAACCCAGAATTTCATATCCAGCCAAAGTAAGCTTCATAAGTGAAGGAGAAATAAAATCCTTTACATACAAGCAAATGCTGAAGATTTTGTCACCACCAGGCCTGTCTTACAAGAAATCCTGAAGGAAGCACTAAATATGGAAAGGAACAACCAGTACCAGCCACTGCAAAAACATGCCAAATTGTAAAGACAATCAATGCTAGGAAGAAACTGCGCTAACTAATGGGCAAAATAACCAGCTAACATTATAATGTCAGGATCAAATTCACACATAACAATATTAACCTTAACTGTAAATGGGCTAAATGCCCCAATTAAGAGACACAGGCTGGCAAATTGGATGAAGAGTCAAGACCCATCAGTGTGCTGTATTCAGGAGACCCATGCCACGTGCAGAGACACACATAGGCTGAAAATAAAGGGATGGAGAAAGATCTACCAAGGAAATGGAAAGCAAAAAAGGCAGGGGTTGCCATCCTAGTCTCTGATGAAATAGACTTTGAACCTTCAAAGATCAAAAGAGACAAAGAAGGCCATTACATAATGGTAAAGGGATCAATTCAACAAAAAGAGCTAACTATCCTAAATATATATGCACCCAATACAGGAGCACCCAGATTCATAAAGCAAGACATCAGAGACCTGCAAAGAGACTTAGACTCCCACACAATGATAATGGGAGACTTTAACACCCCACTGTTGATATTAGGCAGATCAACGAGACAGAAAGTTAACAAGGATATCCAGGAATTGAACTCAGCTCTGTACCAAGTGGACCTAACTACAGAACTCTCCACCCTAAATCAACAAAATATACATTCTTCTCAGCACCACATCGCACTTATTCCAAAATTGACCACGTAATTGGAAGTAAAGCACTCCTCAGAAAATGTAAAGGAACAGAAATCACAACAAACTGTCTCTCAGACCACAATGCAATCAAATTAGAATTCAGGATTAAGAAACTCACTCAAAACCGCACAACTACATGGAAACTGAACAACCTGCTCCTGAATGACTACTGGGTACATAACGAAATGAAGGCAGAAATAAAGATGTTCTTTGAAACCAATGGGAAAAAAGACACAACATACCAGAATCTCTGGGACACATTTAAAGCAGTGTGTAGAGGGAAATGTATAGCATTAAATGCCCACAAGAGAAAGCAGGAAAGATCTAAAATCAACACCCCAACATCACAATTAAAAGAACTAGAGAAGCAAGAGCAAACAAATTCAAAAGCTAGCAGAAGACAAAAAATAGGTAAGATCAGAGCAGAACTGAAGGAGAGAGAGACAAAAAAAAAAAACCTTCAAAAAAATCAATGAATCCAGGAGCTGGTTTTTTGAAACGATCAACAAAGTTGATAGACCACTAGCAAGAATAATAAAGAAGAAAAGAGAGAAGAATCAAATAGTTGCAATAAAAAGTGATGAAGGGGATATCACCACTGATACCACAGAAATACAAACTACCGTCAGAGAATACTATAAACACCTCTAAACAAATAAACTAGAAAATCTAGAAGAAATGGATAAATTCCTGGACACATACACCCACCCAAGACTAAACCAGGAAGATGTTGAATCCCTGAATAGACCAATAACAGGCTCTGATATTGAGGCAATAATTAGTAGCCTACCAACCAAAAAGAAGTCCAGGACCAGATGGATTCACAGCCAAATTCTACCAGAGGTACAAAGAGGAGCTGGTACCATTCCTTCTGAAACTATTCCAATCAATAGAAAAAGAAGGAATCCTCCCTCATTTTATGAGGCCAGCATCATCCTGATACCAAAGCTTGGCAGAGACACAACAAAGAAAGAGAATTTTAGACCAATATCCCTGATGAACATCGATGTGAAAATCCTCAATAAAATACTGGCAAACTGAATCCAGCAGTACATCAAAAAGCTTATCCACCAAGATCAAGTTGGCTTCATTCCTGGGATGCAAGGCTGGTTCAGCATATGCAAATCAATAAAAATAATCCATCACATAAACAGAACCAAAGATGAAAACCACATGATTATCTCAATAGATGCAGAAAAGGCCTTCCACAAAATTCAACAACTCTTCATGCTAAAAACTCTCAATAAACTAGGTATTCATGGAACATATCTCAAAATAATAAGAGCTATTTATGACAAACCCACAGGCAATATCATACTGAATGGGCAAAATCTGGAAGCATTCCCTTTGAAAACCGGCACAAGACAGGGATGCCCTCTCTCACCACTGCTATTCAACACAGTGTTGGAAGTTCTGGCCAGGGCAATCAGGCAAGAGAAAGAAATAAAGGGTATTCACTTAGAAAAAGAGGAAATCAAATTGTCCCTGTTTGCAAATGACATTGATTGTATATTTAGAAAACCCCATTGTCTCAGCCCAAATCTGCTTAAGCTGATAAGCAACTTCAGCAAAGTCTCAGGATACAAAATCAGTGTGCAAAAATCACAAGCATTCCTATACACCAATAACAGAATAACAGAGAGCCAAATCATGAGTGAACTCCCATTCACAATTGCTAGAAAGAGAATAAAATACATAGGAATCCAACTTACAAGGGATGGGAAGGACCTCTTCAAGGAGAACTAGAAACCTCTGCTCGATGAAATAAAAGAGGACAAAAACAAATGGAAGAACATTCCATGCTCATGGATATGAAAAATCAATATTGTGAAAATGGCTATGCTGTCCAAGGTAATTTATAGATTCAATGGCATCCCCATCAAGCTACCAATGACTTTCTTCACAGAATTGGAAAAAACATCTTTAAAGTTCATATGGAATAAAAAAAGAGCTTGTATTGCCAAGACAATCCTAAGCCAAAAGAACAAAGCTGGAGACATCATGCTACCTGACTTCAAACTATACTACAAGGCTACAGTAACCAAAACAGCATGGTACTGGTACCAAAACAGAGATACAGACCAAGGGAACGGAACAGAGGCCTCAGAAGTAACAGCACACATCTACAACTATCTGATCTTTGACAAACCTGACAAAAACAAGAAACAGGGAGCAGATTCCCTATTTAATAAATGGTGCTGGGAAAACTGGCTAGCCATATGTAGAAAGCTGAAACTGGATCCCTTCCTTATACCTTATACAAAAATTAATTCAAGATGGATTAAAGACTTAAATGTTAGACCTAAAACCATAAAAACCCTGAAAACCTAGGCAATACCATTCAGGACATAGGCATGGGCAACGACTTCATGACTAAAACACCAAAAGCAATGGCAACAAAAGTCAAAATAGACAAATGGGATCTAATTAAACTAAAGAGCTTCTGCACAGCAAAAGAAACTACCATCAGAGTGAACAGGCAACCTACAGAATGGGAGAAAATTTTTGCAATCTACCCATCTGACAAAGGGCTATTATCCAGAATCTACAAAAACATACACAAATTTACAAGAAAAAATCAACCCCATCAAAAAGTGAACAAAGGATATTAACAGACACTTTTCAAAAGAAGACACTTATGCAGCCAACAGACACATGAAAAAATGCTCATCATCACTGGTCATCAGAGAAATGCAAATCAAAACCACAATGAGATACCATCTCACAGCAGTTAGAATGGCAATCATTAAAAAGTCAGGAAACAACAGGTGCTGGAGAGCATGTGGAGAAATAGGAACTCTTTTACACTGTTGGTGGGACTGTAAACTAGTTCAACCATTGTGAACTAGTGGAAGACTAGTTGTGGCAATTGTGGAAGACAGTGTGGGGATTGCTCAAGGATGTAGAACTGGAAATACCATTTGACCCAGTGATTCCATTACTGGGTATATACCCAAAGGATTACAAATCATGCTACTATAAAGACACATGCACACGTATATTTATTGCAGCACTATTCACAATAGCAAAGACTTGGAACCAATCCAAATGTCCATCAGTGATAGAGTGGATTAAGAAAATGTGGCACATATACACCATGGAATACTATGCAGCCATAAAAAAGGATGAGTTCATGTCCTTTGTAGTCACATGGATGAAGATGGAAACCATCATTCTGAGCAAACTATCATAAGGACAGAAAACCAAACACTGCATGTTCTCACTCATAGGTAGGAATTGAACAATGAAAACATTTGGACACAAGGCAAGGAACATCACACACCAGGGCCTGTTGTGGGGTGGAGGGATGGGGGAGGGACAGCATTAGGAGAAATACCTAATGTAAATGATGAGTTAATGGGTGCAGCAAACCAACATGGCACATTTATACATGTGTTGTGCACATGTACCCTAGAACTTAAAGTACAATAGTAAAACAAACAAACAAACAAACAAAAACAGAGGGAATGTCACTACCATGCCTGTTAAGATTAAAACTGACCTGTTTGGACAGATGGCTGTCATCTCTCCTGATTTCTCTCAAAGTCACGTAACAATCTAGTTTTGTTTTGGTAGTGTGGAACTTTAGCACAGTTGACTCCATTTTGATTTTTGATCTGGTCTATTAGACCCTAGTGCAGGGGCTGAGTCCAAAACAATGACCTGCTATGATTTTTATTTAATACCTGTGAAGAGTGGTAAAAGAGAGAGCCAGACACTTGGTGTCGGCACCCAGGAAATCCTTTGTTCACTACTGCTATTTAGCAGTTTCTCTAGTAATAGCTACCAAATTAGTTGTTTCCTAGAAATGAAGGGCTTGGGCTTCATTCAATTATTTGATCCTGAATACAGCCATGCATTACTTAATGATGGGGAAACATTCTGAGAAATGCATCGTTAGGTGATTTCATCGTTGTGTAAACCTCATGGAGTGTACTTATGCGAATCTAGACGACATAGCCTAGTACACACTTAGGTTGAATGGTATAGCCTATTGCTCCTAGGCTACACTGTATAGCATGTTACTATACTAAATGCTGTATGCTATTGTAGCACAATGTTAAGTATTTGTGTATGTAAACATAGAAAATGTAATGTGTTGCAGTATAACATTATGATGGCTGCAACATCAACAATGTGACTAGGTGATAGGAATACTGCAGCTCAATTATGACTTTCTGGGACCACCCAAGTGTATGTAGTCCATCCTTGAGGGAAACATTGTTATGCAGCACAGGACTATACAGTGTTGTACCGATAATACTGCGATTTATAATGAGCAACAAGGAATCTGTGGATCTGAAATCAGTGATCTATTTATCAGGCAACATATCTTATGAGTATCTTATCAAGCACCATGATGACCATCTGAGATTGTGACAGCTCATTAATTACCAGTATTATTGCAGTATCCTATTTGCTCCCTCTTTTTCTACCTCTTTCATTGCATCTCCTATGTTCCTACTCCTCACCTGATCACTCATCTCCATCCCTGCTCCTTCTGTGCTATTCTTCAAACATGCTAAGACCACTCCCATCTCATGACATGACTGGCTACATAATATTTGGGACCCAGTGCAAAATGACCTGGGGCTTCTTGCTCAAAAATTACTAAGAATTTTAAGACAGTGACTGCTGAACATTGAAGAAAGCACAGAGTCCTTCTGAGAGTGGGGACCCATGTGAGTGTACAGATCACAAACCCTGCCTCATGACCTTTCTACTTGGCATGTCCTCTACCTTGGATCCTGGATGTTCTCTCCCCAGACACCTGCAAGACTCTCTCACTGTATTCGGGTCTCTGCTCCCCAGGATGCCTTCCATGAATACCTTACCTAAGAGATACATAACCTCTTCCCTCCTTTCTTTACCCTGAATTATCTTTCTTCATAGGGCCCAAAAACTTTTCATAAGTCTTTTTGCTTATTGTCTGTTTCCCTCCACTAGAATGCAAGGCCCAAGAGAGTGGGAACTTTGTCATGTTTATTGCTGTCTCCCCAGTGTCTAGAATAGTGCCTGGCACATAGGGTATGTTTCACAAACATTTGCTGAATGCATGATTAAATGAATCCCATCATTTTAGTCAATGAAAGTCAAGTAGCCTTGTATATTATCTTCCCTTTAAAAACATGCTCTTACACTTCCGATACCTAAAATAAATATTGCCTCTTATGCCTCTTTTCCACAAAATGCTTGTAATGCTGCATCATTTAGAGTCTACAGAACTGCATAAGCAACATGCAAAATGAAAAAGGAACACCACAAACACCTGATAGAGTCTTTAGTCTTATAGAGCCTTATAAAGCCAGTTCTTTGAGAAAAGTCGTCTTTTGAAAAACCTACATAGTTTTATAATCTTCTACTTCAATTTGTATTTATAATTTAAAGCCGAAACAAAGTGTCCAATATCTACATGGAAAACAAGCCTTTTTTGGTTGTTGTTATATGTGATAGAAACAAGAAAGCAGTAGCCTCAGAAGCTTGCACCCATCTCCTCCTCACCACCACTGCTGCCACTCAAATTCTTCTCCTTCCCACTTCCTTTACTATCCTGAGGGAGGGACAAAGGGAAAGGCATAGGAGAAGGGGAAGCCACAGTAGCTTGAGGGATGATGACTGAAATGTAATTTAAGATGCATCATTTTTTATTTCTCTAGAAGTTATTTGCTAATTTTCTAATAAAGGTTTCATATATGTTCCAAAAAACGTTATTTGACAACCCTAGTGATCATGTCTGTGACTTTTCTCTCATCAGGTATCAATCATAGCCTTATTCAACTTATCTAGCATGGCTTCCTTTTAGTAAAACTTGTGTCAATAGGTTTCATGTCTTTCATCACTTGGTTTTTACATATTGATTTATTTATAGTGTTCTTGAACCTTAATTTGAAAACTGGTATTAGCTTTTTAGCGGGCTGGAATTTTCTTTCTTTTCCTTTCTTACAAAGTTCAATCATTTTCTGTGTTTTGCTCATTGGATAGTTTTCTTGACTCTTGAGATCTATAATGCTTAACGATTTTATTATAGCTAGCCTTTATTTTCTTCCTGCAGTAGCCCTTAAAACCTTTTTGATGTAATCTTCCTCTTCAAAAGGTTAGCAAAGCATTGTTGATAAAGAGAAAGTTGCTCAACGTTCAAAGTTCTTTTGACTTTCTAATGAAGAGTTTTAATTGTTTTTCTTTTTCTAATTTAGGTTTCTTTGCATTAAAAAATAAACATTTCTGAAGGGAATTTTATCATGCACCGTGTAAATGACTTACATCTGACTCCAATTTTTACTTTTAAGCACTGTTTTGCCATTTCATTTTTTAATGTCTTGTCTGTGTGATTAATGGTAAACATTCACTGAGCATTCATTATGTTTGAAGAACTAAGATAAACACTTTACTTGCCCTATCTCATTTGAGCCTCACCACAGCCCTATGAGATAAGGTCTATTCTTAGACTTATTTTTCAGATGAGAAAACAGACTCGGAGAGCATTCCATCGAAGATAGTATTTGGCAGTGCTGAAATTCAAACTAAAAGAGACTACACTCTTAACCAGTATATTAAATGCTTCTAAGTGATTCATGCCTTGGACAATTGTCCTTTTACAAGTCCATTATTTCTGCAATTTTCAATCCTGTCTTCACTACAGTTGTTTACTCTTTTGCTAAGGCAGCAAAGCCTTCAGGGCACAAGCTCTGGAGCCAGATAAAGTAGATCTATATGCAGGACCACTGCACACAAGGTATATAATCTTAGGCAAATTATAGCCAGAGTTGTACTACTTAAATAAATCAAAACATCTGATATGGTTTGGCTGTGTCCCTACCCAAATCTCATCTTGAACTGTAGTTTCCATAATCCCCATGTGTCATGGGAGGGACCTGGTGGGAGGTAATTGAAACATGAGGGTTGTTACCTCCATGCTGTTCTCACGATAGTGAGTTGTCACAAGATCTGATGGTTTTATAGGGGACTTTTCCGCTTTTGCTGCACTTATCTCTCCTGCTGCCATGTGAAGAATGATGTGTTTGCTTCCCTTTCTGCCATGATTGTAAGTTTCCTGAGGCCTCCCCAGCCATGTGAAACTGTGAGTCAATTAAAGCTCTCTTCTTTATAAATTACCCAGTCTTGGGTATGTCTTTATTAGCAGCATGAGAACAGGCAAATACAACATCTAAAGTATTTAGAATAGTCTCTGGTATATGAGAATGCCCAACAAATACCTAATTGTATTATTTATTAATTCAACAAATGTAATTACCAAATACTTTATGTTGTTACTAAGTGCCAGGTATCACATTCAATCCTGAATGTAGAGGATGATTAAGATAGAGTCTTACCCTTCGGGTGTTAAAGTCTAGTGGTGGGCCATAAGGGTATGGGTATCATAAGGAAGATACCCATACTTAGAATGGCAGTCCAGATATTGGGTTATCAATCTTAGTTCACTACAGTTAGAGAGCAAGTCTTTAACGAGTGGTTGAGAGTCTGTAACTGAGTTGTAGATATCTCAAATTAGTGCTTTCCCACTAAGGTAGTTCATTTCTCAAGATAGCCTCCATAATCATTGTCACACTATTTGCCCTTTCGCAATGTGACTTTTCTAATCTTCTCATCAACAGGTAGTATCTGTTTCCTGTACACTGAATTTGGACTAGCCCCATGACTTGCTTTTACCAATAGAATGTGGTGAAAAAGATGCAATGTGACTTGCTGGCCTAGACCTTAAGAGGGCTTGCAGATTTCTTTAGACTCTTGGGATCTAGCCTCCATGTACTGAAGCTAGGGCTAGATTATGGGATGATGAGAGATTTGGTGAAAAGAGAGGAACTCAGCCAATCCCTGGCTATTTTCATCACCCTGGATAGAGTGTGAATTCACATATGGCCCGACATGTGAATGAAGCCCCGGAAGACACAATTGTCTACTTTGCACTTGAGTCCCAACTGAAACTGTACACTTTACTAGTAGAGCATGTGTAACATCTTGTTTTTAAATCAGCTTTTATCAATCAGACTGGGTGCTCCTTACTCTTGCATTCATCCTGTGTCCCCAACACTTAGCCTGGACTGGTCCTTAATGAGAAAAGTGCTGCAGGAAAGAAGTGAGGGTCAGTAGGGATCAGATCAAATTGTCAAGGGCCTTGGAGGCCATGCTAATATAATCTAAGTGTCTGCCACCTGGATGTCCTCAAGTTGCACCATCCTTCTAGGGCCACCCTTTCTTCTAATATTTGAAGTTGCAAAGTCTCCAGCTCCTACTCCATATCCTATGGAAAGCCCAACATCCTCTTCCTCATCCTAAACCTCTCCCACTAAGTATTTCTGGAACTTCAAGGAAGGGGGAGTTGAGTCAGGGACTCCTAGTTCCCTTGATTCCCTCATGTTCACATTTCCTGCTTATCCTGACATTGTCATTCTTTCCTTGACTACTGTCCTCTATGTTGCTTCCCTCTTGATGGATTCTGTCCTACTCTTTTGTTCTCCCAAAACAGCTTGAACACAAGGCTGTGATGGTTGGAAGACGTTTTTCTTTTTCAATTGCTTTCAACATTTTGAATATATAATATATTCTCATAGTTCAAAAATCAAATAGTATAAAAGTATGCATAGTAAAAATTCTTACTCCCACCTCTGCCCTCACCTGCCTTATCTCCTACCTTGCCCCACCCTAAGTACTTACTTGATTAGCTTCTTTGATATCCCTCTAGGGTTTACTTATGCAAATGTAACACAATAAAAATATAGACTTTTTTTCTTTCTGTTGAACACTGTTGGCAAAAGCTATGCTGCCTGGTTCCACTTTCAAATCTGTGCTGTCATCTGCTTTCTATGGGGCCTTCCCTGCAGCACAGAAAAAATCTTTCTTTCCAATTTTTCCACAGGGATGATTTCACAATGACAGTATTTTTTGAAGACAAAATTGGGACACAAGGTCTGGGAAGTGGACTTTTTGTAGAATGTGGGACCAGATGATGGCCTTACCCCAGAGAACGTAGGACTAAAGTCTCCACAGCTATTCCAAACTTCCCTGACCCTGAAGGTCAGACTTTTACTCAGGGATAGCAGACTTTTTGTATTGTTTAGACTAACAGACAGTACGAAAGCTCACTAAAGAATTGACAATGATTTAAACTTGAACATTAGACATCACTGTCTTGACATGGGGGATGTATCACTGTCCACCCTTCTCTCAAGGGCTCCTCCCTGGTGCCATCTGACTGGGCCTCCTGCCCTCTGTTGATACCCTCTCCTCCATCTTTTTACTTCCCTTGCAAGTCCTGGCATTCTCTTACTGCTGTCTCCTTGCTTCCAGACTGCCTTGGAAACGCTTGAGTTCCTTTTTGTTTTATATGTGGAACAATTAGCTTTTTGTGGGGAGATCACATATGAGCCACTACTTTGGGAATTTCCAGAAGAAAGAGGGATCTCTTGAGCAGCATCTAATTTTAGTAATCGAGACATACTATAACAATTTTCACATGGATAGAAAGGCACCAGAATGCCCCCTTGTTAAGATTAATGAGATCAGATTCTCACTGAACTTACTATCATCTAACAAACATCTTATTATTTGAGTTAATGTGTTTTACACACTTATTCCTTGTATTGTTTTTATGGAAAAGACAATTAGTATTTCCAAAATTTTCCAGCTGTTTTTCTATATTACTCAGTTGCAGTTAGGTTGGGGGCCACGCGACTTGTTCTGGCCAGTGAACTATGAACAGAAGCACTGGTATGTCTCCTCTGGACTGAGGCAATTGAGAGCCTCAGTGCCTTATTCTATCCCTTTCTTCCCCTGCAGCGGAGGCCAAATGTTCTAGACGGCATAGTTACAAACTATAGAAGGGCCATCTGACCCACCCTGGATTGTGATGTGAGCAAAAAATAAATATTTATTGTGATAATTGAGACGTTTTGGGTATTTGCATTAATATTTAATTGCATATCTGTGTTACTTGAGCCAATATTTTTGGAAATTGATTGAATCTAAAATCTCTAAAACAATAACGTGTGTGTGCATATCTTGATCAGAACATGCATATGTGTCTTCACTTCTGCATGAATTATAATTTGAAAATCTTTATAATTATTTATGCATTTGGACATCCCATGGATGTATAAGAGAATTCCATTATACTTATTCTAGTATCTTAGCACTCCTGTTCTCAAAGCCAGCAAGACATTAAATATTAAATATAAGCTTGTACTGTATTGTCCTTTCATTTACCCCTAGTTCTGTACATTCAGATACAGGTATAATATCCTGTTTCGGGCCACTTTCAAATTTCTTTAGGCCTTCTCAGAAACAATTATGCAAAATTCTAGTTTGAGATTTATTTTCTTAAAGTTTTTCAAGGCAAACTTTCTCAAGATTTTCCAAGTAATCTTTCTCTGTTATAAGGAAAGTAGAATTAATTTAGAAGCTTTCTACTTCACAGGCTGTCCGAAGTTTTTAGTGACCAACCCAGTGTTGTCATTGAACATGGACAATAGCAGGCCCTACTTTGGCTGCTCCAGTACCTTTTCTTCCCTCAGAGCTCAGGTGCTCCCTCACACAAGCAGATTTCAACCGTGAAATCTCCGTCATATTTCTACGGCGGTCACAGAGGAGTTTTATTGGTTTTCTAGGACTGCCTTAACAAAATATCAACACAAAGTGGCTTATGAAGCAGAAATGTATCGTCTCCCAAGCTGGAGGCTTGAAGTCTGAGATCAAGGTGTCTGCAGGGCCATTCTCCCTCAGAAGGCACAAGGAAAGGATCTGCCCTGAGCCCCTCTCCTAGCTTCTGGTCATTCCTTCGTTTGTTGCAGCATAACTCAGTCTTCACGTGGCTTTCTCCCTGTGTGTCTGATATTTTCCTTTTTGTAAGGACACTGGTCACATAGGATTAGGGGTCCACCCTACTCCATTACAACTTCATTGTAACTTAGCAAATTGCATCTGCAATAACCCTATTTCCAAGTAAGGTCACATTCTGAAGTATTAGGGGTCAGGACTTCAATGTATAAATTTTGGGGTACAGAATTCAACCCATAACAATCATCAGTATTTGTGATATCAATCATATAAACATGATGGTTAGCAGCAAAGGACTTAGTGGCCAACTCATTTGTGTTGGAATCCCATTTGCTGCCATTTGTACCTCTGTTTCCAAAATGGAGTCATTGATTTTTATTTTATACGGTTGTGGAGATCATTACATAATATATGAGTAACATGATATTAGAGTAGAGCTCCTTCTGTCTCAATTTTGGCCGTAGCCTCAAAGACCAAAAACAAAATAATTAATTGCAAAGTATTCACATTCTAAAGTGAGGTGCTAGACCACCTATGCAAGACATGCTTAGAGAGTATAAAACTATTTGGGCTGGTATATGCAACCACTCAGCTCTATTGAAAAAGGAATCAAGGCGGATAAGGCCAGTAGAGGGAAATTGTTTCTTAGCGAGAATTGTTCTTCCTGCTCCCAATGCTTCCCCCTCACCTCAGGTCAGGTGACAGGAACTCTTCAGAGGGCTTGAGGGGAAGTAGGACCTGATGTTTGACTCACACCTGTGAAGATTAAATGTGGAAGGCTATGTTTGGAGTTGCCTGCCTGATACCTGCAGGGGTCCAGATGCTCTGCCACTGACAGCAGAACAATGAAGTGGGGAATTCCCTGTGTGCCCAGTGGGCTGGATGAATGAAACTAGTCTGGAGTCATTTCAAAAGGCCTTGTCTGAGGGGGCTTCCTGCCAAAAAGAAGTTGGAGTATACCGTCGGATACAGAAACTGAGAGGGATTCAACATTAGCCAGCCTTGTAAGGAGCTGCGGTGGGAAGGCTGCAATGGAGGTTCTCTGAGGAAGCTCTGCCAGCACCCCAGCAGAGGAAGAATCAGCATTGAGAATCTGCCATACTAAGAGGGCTCGATGCCAAATGACATCCAGACCAGTTTAGAGGCTCTTCCCCTTTCCCAGTTTTACCTCTTCCCAATGGTATTTCCACATGAGAGGATCCCAAGTGGGAGAGAAAGATATAAGAAAGAGAAGGGGAAGAGAAAGGAGAAGGGAAATGGAGAGGCATCTTACAGAAAAATTGAGCAAAGGCCAACCATGTCCTCCTCCAGCCCCAAGGAATCTCAAGATGGGGGTGTATGTAAGTGGACAAGAAGCTCATTGGGTTATGTAATATTAACCCCAGATCGGACATTTTACTAACTAAAATGAGATCATTTTGGGGACTGACATGAGTTGGAGAACTTTTGATGATCTGAGAGTGACTGATTTTATGATCTGAGACCTGCCTCATTTCATTCATGCAGTAGGGGACAATCTACCCATACAGTTTAAGTAGCATAGGAAAAATAATAAAGGTGTGCTCTGTTTGCATCTTACTGCATTTATCCTAGCAGAAAGTCAGTACTCTGAAACTATTGCTGTTAATCTGATGGTGCTGGTAATCATTTCAGTTATAATTTTGACTGAAGAAAAACATACCAATTTTCATGGTGATGTCAATGTATAGTTCCAGAGACACAGAAATCACTCCAGCAATTTCATGTAGAAAGAGGTGTAATAAGGGTAACTATGTGCTTGTCAAATCATTGGAGAGCTGGAGGAGCAGTCTCTAAACTGAACCTCCAGAAATAACTCCCAGGAGATAACCATCAAGCTGATTTGCTAGGGGAGCTATATCCTCTGTCCCAGTCCTAAATATGTGAAATCAGGAGTATGCCATGGAAACGTTTGGATTCTTGAACACATTGCTAGAGTTGCAATCTGAGGATGGTGAAGCCACTGTCATCCTTGCAGCTACTAACTCATAACACTCATAAAGCTGGACATTGGATATTGGAATGCTATTGCAGAAAAACCCATCGCCTGCATGGTCCTACTTACCAAGCAACAGTAAACATCAGAGCAGGCAGGTGGCCCTAGTCTCACTCAAAGCTATTTAATCGGAAGTATGTCACTTACTATCAGAAAGTTAGCTACTAAGGAGTCAGAGAAATCTAATTTTGAGCTTTTCAGCCTCTGCAATCCAGGAAAGTAGTATAGAAGGTGTTTGGAATGGTTGCTAAAAGCTAGGGTTTTATATCCATCACTATGGTCCCATGTGTATAAAAAGACACATTATGCCATTGGCCCCAGCCTCTGTCAAAGACCAAATTCTAGATTCAGCTGGGCTTCTCAAAAATCAACTATATTGAGGTATAATATGCATACGATAAACTGCACCTATCTTAAGTGTGCAATTCAGTGAGTTTGACAGATATGATGTAAATGTAATCACCACCATAATCAGGATGTGAAATCTTTCCATCATTTCAAAAAGTTCCTTTGTGTTCCTCTGCAGGCAATCCCCTCATTTCTCCCACTCCAAGAAACCAGAGATCTGATTTATGTCACTCTTGACTAGTTTTTTCTGTTCCAGAATTTCATGTAAATGAAAGCCTACAGTAATATACAGCTGTTTTTAATATTTGAAAATAGTTTCTTCTCCCTAGCCAAGAATCCAGCATGGCAGAGTGGATTAAAGAGGGTCTTTGAAATAAGGCAAACTCAGAGCTGAATCCCAGTTTTCTACCTACAAACTTTGTCCTTGTACAAGTTGCATGTGCTGAGCCCAGATTTCTTGTCTGTAAAATGGTCATTTAAAACAAAAACATCTGTGAAGATTAGAACTAATGTATGAAAAGCACACAATTGGCACTACATAAACAGTAACTATCATTATTCTTCTTGATGACAGCCTATCATTTTCTGTTTATGCTAGTTTTCCAGTCACATTCACAAAAACTACAGTGCTTCTATGGAGCATTTTATTTCTGACTTACATGCATTACTGCCACAGCAGTAATTAGAAGTTATTCTCTGGAATATCAGATTGCCTAGGTTCACGTGTGGATTCTACCACTTGCTATTTGACCTCATGCAAATTCTGAATCTTTCTGTGCCTGCTTTCTCTTCTGTAAAATGGGAATAATAATAATAATAGCTAGTATTGGTGTGGGAATTAAATGAGATAACACATATTGCCTTAGTGAGTGCTCCATAAAGGTTAACTATTATTAATATCATTATTATTGTACATTGACATTTCACTAAGATCTCACAGAGTGCATTGTGCTTCTTTACCTTCACTCAAGCTCCTTTCCCCAAGAGAAGTATCTCTCTCTATTTGACCAACTAAAGTCTCTCATTTCAGCCTCTGGGGACTTCTCTCTCCTATGAAATACACGTGTATCCTCTCACTTGGCACTTATCCCACACTTTCTATTATCATTGAACCACAGAATGTTTGAGATGGAAAAAAATGATTCACTCAAAGCTGTCATTTTACAGCTGGTGTAACAGAGGTCCCATTAGGATCAATTATTTCCCAAGGCCATATCTTTAAAACATAGACCAGGTCAGAATTTGGTCTCCTAACTCTCAGTCCCTATGTCTACAACATGACTTAAAGTACTTAACAGAATTCCTGCACATAATTCTCAGTCGTTTACTGGCTTCTCGCATGAATTCTTAAAATATACTGTGCTCAGTTAGTAATTTTTAGAGCAAAATCCAAGAACTTTGCTTGTTATAGTGCCTAAGCTCTTGTCATTCTCCAAGATTAAAGAAATGATACTCAGACCTGTCAAAATATAATCACGAAGCTTATCAGGAAAATCATCTGAAAATAAGTCATGCATATTGTATGATGTGAGAAGGATATACTATATAGCAGGAGATGCTGCATAGATTTTATGTGGTAGACATAAATTCCTGCTATAGTGTCAGTTCTTTTAGAGATTAGTCATAAATATAAGAAGACCGCTATGTAATTGCAAGGAAAATACTTATCATTAGTTTAGTCTTTGGGTAAATACTTTAAAAATAAATTTCAATATCTTTCGCCCAATAAGATAAAAGTCTTTATACTATACCCATACAAAGTAAACACAACTAGATAAAAAGTAAAATACAGGCAAAAACAATCTTGTATTTGTATGCAAGATAGCAGTTATATAGCTTTTCCAGGGCTGAGGAACTGAGGGTGTTATCTCTGAGAGTTATGTTTATGTCCACAAGCCACTGTGGACTTTGGTAGGGAATAAATAAGGAAGTCCAGCATGCATATTCTGGGAGAGAACTTCTTCTTTCCCAGAGGAAGAACAAGGGAAAGGTATGAGAGAAAACTCCTTTTGTAAAAAGAAAGTAGAAGAGCAATCTCATTTCTCCCAACTTTTCTCTCACAATTTTTAAAATGCTGTGCGTCACGGGTTCCCAAGACTACCCCTCATTTCCAATGATTTGGTAAAAGGACTCAAATAATTTAGCATATATTTGTACTGTGGCTGATATTATTACCATGAAAAGATAGAAAGCCAAATCAAAAAAGGGAAAAGGCACATAAGACAAAGTCAGGAGAAAACCAGGCACAAGCTTCCAAGAGTTCTTTCATAGTGGCATGGCTTAATTCCTTCAGCAGTGAGTTGTGACAACACATGCAAAGTTCTTTCTACTGGGCCAGCTCAGGAGAGACTTGGTGTCCAAGGATTCCTTTATTGAAGGCTTGTCAAATAGGAACCCTCTTCCTATATATACCAAAATTCCAGGCTCCCCCCCCATGCAGGTGTTCACCATAAACGTATTGTTTACACAAACAATATAGCCATAGTGAGTCACCTTTGTTATTCAGGTAAATTTTTAAATGTGTGCAGGAAATTTTTTACCAGCCAAATTCCCAGATACCAGCTAAGGGCTGATCTTGTAATGGGCCTTTCTAAGGATAGCAGGCTCAGGCCTGCTGTGTTAACTATTCTGCTCACACTAATTTCTTCATTCCAGCATTCATAGAGACATAAGAATAACAACTGATGTAATCTCATTTGAGATAACTCATCTGTAGCACAGACAGGCTGACTAGCTTGTTTAAAGTCATATCTAGTTAGTTGGTGAGGATAGTTCACCTGGGACCATAGGTCTGAACCCTTCATTCTGGCTGTTAGTTGGATTCCTTGGTTCTTCTCTACTTCATATTCACTGAGGTAGGCAAGATGCTGCCAGACAACTTCTTCTCACATGTCTGATGCCTTGGTTGGGATGGCTGGAATAGCTAGGCCTAGTGCCATGTCTATGCAGATTTACCAGGGGGTATCTTGGGCTTCCTTATACATGGTGGTTACAGAGACCTGGAGTTCTTACATAATGGTTAGCTTCCCCTAGAGCAAGCATTCTAAGATCCCAGAGGACCACTTGTCACATTCTATTAGTGAAGCAAAGTACTAAGACTTGCTCCAGATTCAAAGTGAGGAGAATTAAACTCAATAGCAGGAATAGCAAATAATTTGCAACCATCTTTAATACATTGCAATAAATAATTTATCGAATAGCTTCACATATATCCATTTCTATTATTCTAGTTATATACTTTGCATGTTTTATTTCTCTTACTGGATCGTACATTCCTTAAGACTAGGAAGCCAGTCTGCCTCAGTGTCCATTTCCCAACAATGTTTAGCAGTACTTTGCTCAAAGCACACATTGAATAATTATTTGTTGAATAACTGAATATTATTAAACGCTACTTCATGCCAAGCACTATACTAAGCTCTTTAATATCTTCTTTAATCCTTACAACCTTGAGAGGTAGGTATTGTTATTATTCCTGTTTTCATGTGAGAAACTGAGGCATAAAGTGGTTATTTGCCCAAGGGCACACAGGTAGTGTCAGGATTTGAACTCAGACTGCCTCTAGAGCATATGCTAAATCATCAGACTCTCCTGCTTTCATCACGGCTGAACTTTGCACAAAGAGAAATCCTCGAAGAATTCAAATGATGATACTGATCTATGCAAAAATTGGAGAGGTCTTAGGTCCTTTATTTAGTTTATTTAGTTCCTTTTTCTATTTACTTTTTGGAGAAGTGGAGTGTTAAGTATGAAGAGAATGACAAAGAATGGTAATAGGCCTAAAAGGCATTCTAATGGGTAAAGCCATGCTACATAATCTTAAATATTATGTAATTTTGAGGCATTTGTAATCTTGAAAAACTGTTTTTAAAAAAAAATTGTGAAATGAACACAAAAGATGAGATTTTTTTAAAAGTACCTGAAAAAATAAGGAAATACTATATCATGTTATATGGGCTTTGGATTATGTTTGATCCTGAACAACTGATCATTTTTATTTTTAAAATTATATGTGGTAAGATATAGAGTCTAAGGGTTAAATGTCTGACTTCTGATATATCTGTCATTGGAAAAATAATTAGGATTAGACACTTTTTTCTTTGATGACCGGGCGTGGTGGCTCATGTGTGTAATCCCAGCACTTTGGCAGGCTGAGGCAGGTGGATCACTTGAGGTCAGGAGTTTGAGACCAATCCGACCAACATGGTGAAACACTGTCTCTACTAAAAATACAAAAATTAGCTGGCATGGTGGCGGGCACCTGTAATCCCAGCTACTCGGGAGGCTGAAGCAGAAGAATCGCTTGAACCCGGGAGGCAGAGGTTGCAGTGAGCCGAGATGGTGCCACTGCATTCCAGCCTGGGTGACAAAGCTAGGCTCTATCTCAAAAAGACAAACAACAACAACAAAACTCTTTTCTTTGAAATAGTAATGGTAAGTGATTAAGTCCCCACCAAGGCAGCAATGTTACAGAAGACCCTTCCCTGGGAGAGTAGATATTTCTGATTGGAAGCATTGAATGTGGAATGCAGAGTATCTGAAAGTAGAGGAGGAAGGGGCAAGAGAAAATCCTAAACTAAAGAGGAGGACAAGTATAAGGAGCGGGGAGGTTAAATCATAAAAGTTTTCCATGGGAAGTTTTCCCTGCGATGGTGACTGCGGCCAACAGGACTATCAGATAGGTTCTGCTGTGAATAACAGAAAATATAGGATGATAAAGGCTGGAACACATTGGAAATTTATTTTTCAATTTGGACACAACATGGACACAACAACCTGTCTGGAGGAGAGCAGTCCAGAGCTTTATGGTGGCTCCACGGCTTTTAGGAGACGTATCTTTTTCTATCCCATGCTCTGTACTATGGACTGACACAAGCCCATTTGGTCCCATACAACTCTTAGGTTGCTTTTGGTAGAAAATACTAGATTTGAGATGAAAGCATCAGTTGCTTCTTCAACCTTGCTATCAGGTTGTATGGAAAGCAAGTCGCAGAACAAATTCTGCCACAAAAGCAATCATTTATTTTTAAAAATTTAATTATAAGCAAGCATAAGAATAGTTTATCTTGTCTTTTCTTTCAATTGAAGGTAGTCTTGGCTCTCCTTCCTCCAATCTCTAATCTCACCTGACATGAAAAATTGAACCAAGGCAGGTATGACAACATTCTAGAAGCAGGAATCTGTTTTCTGTGTAGTCAGCATAAGGTAGCTAAAAAGCCCTTAAAACCAAATACTGAATCTAGGATCATTTAGAGATTAAGCCACGGGCATTATTCCTAAAGGTACAGACCACAGACCACAGGTCACACTGGATTCTTTTTTTTTTTCCTCAGACGGAGCCTCGGTTTGCTACCCAGGCTGGAGTGCAGTGGTATACTCTCTACTCACTGCAAGCTGTGCCTCCCGGGTTCACGCCATTCTCCTGCCTCAGCCTCCCGAGTAGCTGGGACTACAGGCGCCTGCCACCACGCCCGGCTAATTTTTTCTATTTTTAGTGGAGATGGGTTTTTACCGTGTTAGCCAGGATGGTCACAATCTCCTGACCTCGTGATCCACCCGCCTCAGCCTCCCAAAGTGCTGGGATTACAGGCGTGAGCCATCACGCCTGGCCACACTGGATTCTTTTATTCTACTCATTCAAAGGTGGGGAGTGTCTCTAAAATATTTTAGCTAACCTTATACCTTAAATATCATTAATTTAGCCAATGACAATTCCTTTCTAGCATTCACTAGTAGGCTGTTAATTTTATTTACCCTTAAAAGCCCATTTCTGAAATTCACTGAGAATATTAACAAACACCCAGATATGAATGACAGAAACAGTCACTTCTATGATATAGGCTTTTTAATTAGAACATTAATGCCACCCCTGGAGTGCAAATTTTCAACTGAAATTTTGACTGACTGCCTTTGGGTTGTAACTTAACCTGAATTGGACAAAATATATTAATTAAATACAATTGCCATCCTCAAAACATGGCTTATACACATGCTTCTGCTTAGATCCCATTGGCAGGAACTTGGTAACGGCCACATCCAGCTTCAAAGGAGGCTGGGAAATGCAACCTTTATTCTAGGAAGCCATGTGCCCAGATATGATAGGTATTATTGCCAACGGAGAAGAAATGAACAGATATTTTGTGAACCTTGGAAGGTTTCCTGTGCAGAGGGACTTACCATAGTTGCTCAACGCTTTCACTTGCATTGCAAAAATTAAATCCTACTCCACCCTCAGACTATGGGAAACTTTCCAGGTATGAAAAATACTCTTATGTCTTCCCAGAAATGGGTTAGAGCTGGCGTAATTGCTTAATGGTAGATAGATGTATTAAGGCAAAAATTTCCATTAATTATTATCCTATATTCTAGGTTAAAATGCCAACTCTGCATTTTAACAAGATTGCCAGATGATTACTAAGTGCAGAAAAATTTGAGAAGCACTGTTTTTGAATGTTTCCCTCTCTTTCCTCAACATATGTATACTTAAACATCCTGTGGTTGAGGCCAAATCGTTTCCCCCAGCAGGGCAACTTTAATCTAGAGCACAAAAGTAAGTCTGGGAGAATCCATGAACAAGTGGTACATTGTAATTTAGGTAATCAATTACTCAACATTTCATGCAGATTAGATTATCTTATGAAAAAAGCAATTAGTGTATTTTTTGGACTATAATAAGGAAATAATAAAAAGAATATATTAAAAGTGGATCTAGCCGGAGAATAAAACTCTAGATAATTTCTTTTTCCAAATTTGTCACACTTTTCAAAAATTTCTTTTATGAACAAACTATTTTAAAGTGGAAAAAATTGTTGTTTGAAAATGTTATGAAAACATATTTGTTTTAGCTTTAACAATCAGTTAGACAATTGAATAAAAAATAAATCTCTCACTGGTTTGGAAGTTAACAGCTATGGAATGGGATATTATGAATCCACCCAAGACAAGCTTCTGCCATTGCCAAAGTAAACTGCTTATTCACAGGAATTGAGACATGCTTATTTTGGAGTACTTTTCTTAATTGCCGACTTTTGCAACTCAAAAATTTTAATGTCATTTCCAAACATTGTTTTAAAAGTATTTTCAAATTGAAACTTGGCACAGGAGTTTAATAAAATTTTCTTCTGGTAATTGAAATGGTTCAATTCAACCACATTTATTGGACAGCTGAAAGTTGCGTAACTCTGAATCTTTTTTTATTTTTTCATTTTGGAGGGAACATACAAAGGAATTAAAAGACCTGGTCCCTACATTTGGGAACTCACTTTGGAGGCCTTTTGTAAAATTATTTTGTAACCCTCTTTCAAAATTAAGATTTAAGTGTGTTTAAATAATTTTCTCCTAGTTGGATATCTTTATAATTCTATATATTCTTTTAAAAACCTATAATATATCTGACTGATCTGATGTAAAAACAAGAAGAAATTCTAGCTTCAAAGGTCAAAATGATTATAAAGGTCATAATTTCACAATAGCAACTATAGAAACACATTGAAGGCATTGAGTCTTTCTCCTGTTGCTTCTGGAGAAAGATGAAGAAGGATAAATGAAGGGAACAGATGGAGCATGGCATTTCCCTAATCCATTTTTGGTAGCAACTCTGACAGGTGAACTTGCAATGGAAAATTTGTGCCTGATCCTTGACTCTTGAAACAAATTTCCCCAAAAGAAATTTTTACTGTAGTGATGGGATTAAACTCAGTAAAAACAATCTAGGATTAGTGAGGAAGATTCCATATTCTATTGGAGGATTTGTAAAAAATTCTAATTCTTTGACATTTTAATTTGTGGAATGGGCCAGGTGCGGTGGCTCACGCCTGGAATCCTAGCACTTTGGGAGGCAGAGGCTGAGATTAGGAGTTTGAGACCAGCCTGGCCAACATGGTGAAACCCCGTCTCTACTAAAAATACAAAAATCTCTACTAAAAATACAGATGCGTGGGTGTGGTGGCATGCATCTGTAATCCCAGCTACTTAGGGAGGCTGAGGCAGGAGAAGCACTTGAACCTGGGAAGTGGAGGTTGCAGTGAGCCAAGATTGTGCCACTGTACTCCAGTCTGGGCCAGAGGGCAAGACTCTGTCTCAAAAAAAAAAAAAAAATTGTGGAATGATTAGTATAGATGTTAATTTTTATGCACAGTTTTGTTAATAAAGAATTCTTTCTCTTTTGAAAAACGAAAACCAGGAAATTAAAATCATAAAATTAAAAGTTGAAAGGTTCTTTTTTGGTTGGAAAGAATTAGAAACTCACTCAAACTAGCTTAGAAAAGAAGATTAATTTCAGTGTTACAGATACATCACAGAACTGTGTGAAACTGGGCCTCATACAAACTAGAAAGCTGTTTAGAACCAATATTAATTCTCTCTCAGTTAATCTCAGTTTCATTTTCCACAACTATACCACTTTCATCTCTCTAAAAATCAGTTTCATTTGCTTACTTAGCATCTTGCAAATGGCTTCCTCCACCACGAAGCTGACATGACTGTGCCACTCCAATGTCCACCCCCGACTCGTAAGAGTCTCTATATTTTATAGTTTAAAATAATGATGGAGGGAATCTGATTGGTGCAGATCATCTGTTCTAGTCAAGCCATACCCATCAGAGGTCTCTGATAAGCCAACAGATTGGCTGCCCATTTGGAGTACATACCTGACCTAATCATCCATGGCTGGGGGAAGAAGAGGTAGTATGTAATGTGTTGGACTGCTTATTCTTCTGGGCATATATTTACTTCAGGTAAAAGAAAGGAATAAATAATGTACTTGACGTTGGGCTTAGCAAACCTAATATCTATGAGGTGAAGCTATAGAAGACAATGCACATGAAAGAATTATGTAAGTTGACTAAATGGTCCAATGAATAATAATATGACAAAAAGTACCAAAGGGTGAGAATCCAATATGATCCGTAGTGATTCCATATTATGACAATATGGAATATTGAAAAGCTGAAGGATTATCAGATATGCCAAAAAAGAAAAAAAAAGTATGAGTTCATAAATAATGAATAACCAGTTACAGATAAAAGTTAACATTAAATTATCTAAAGAATTCTGATTCAAGATGGCTGATGAAGCACATGCTTAGGAAAAAAATTATATAAAGAATAAGAACAAAATTAAAATATATAAAGAATAAAAACAAAAATAAGATTACCTAAATAATAATAAAAATAGAGTATATAGAGAATAAAAACAAAAATAGCACAATAAGAAGAATGAGGGAATAATTGGTAGACAAGATATTGCAATACATTTCTGGAAGTTTTCTCAAGATTGATGAAGCTGAGTAGAGACAGCCACAGCGGAGGGAGCACCATGAAGCTGACTGTCCTGGCAGACACCCAGAAAGGCTATAGTGGATAGAGTGGGAAATGGGTTTGAGAAATTGAACTGGAAGGATTTGTAGGCAGCCATTTACCCCAAACCAAAAATTAGAGGGTTTAAATAATCTTAAGAAATTGCCCAGGAAAAAATATGGCAGATGGCAAGGGAAAGCACTCTCAGAGTAAATACCTCTTAAGTCTGGCATTTAAGGGTTCCCAGAGTTACAGCTGGCTTCATGCCTGCACACACACACACACACACACAATTGAAGCCTGTCATTAACCAGTCCTGACTATGCCCACAAAGCTCCCAGAAAATCTTTATATGGGCCATATTCTTTTTAAAAGGCTTCATTTTGGCATAATTTTAGATTTACAGAAAAGCTGGAAGAAAAGTACAAAGAATTCCCATATACAGTATCTCTAAGTTTCTGAAATATTGACATTTTAGCATATGTACTTTATCCTTTTCTCTCTCTCCACAGATATATAGAGAGATAGATGGACTAATAGATAGATATGAAATTTATTTTTGTGGAACAATTTCAGAGTTGTAGACATGATGCCCCTTTATGCTTAGATATTCCAGTGCTTATTTCTTAAAAACATTCTCTTGCATAATTAGAGGAAGAATATAAAATGCAGGAAATTAACATTGATAGAATACTGTTAGCTAATTGTAGACCTTATTCAGATTTTGCTGATCATTTAAAAAGTCCTTTTTAGGAAAAGAAATTTCTAGATCATGTTGCATTCAGTTGTCTTATGTCTTTAATCTCCTTTAATGGGGACCAATCTCCTAGTCTTTGTGCTTCATGGTATTGATATTTGAGATGACAAGTCAATCATTTTGTAGAATGTTCCTTAGTTTGAGTTTGTCTAATGTTTCCTCATGATTAAATTCAGGTCATGCACTTTTGGCAGGAATACTACCGAAGTCAGTGTTTTCCTCAGTGCATATCTTGTGATAAGGCATGTGATGTAAATTTACCCCATTGTTGTCTCATTCTTAGTGTGAGCAGTAACCAAAGATCAATAAACATCAGATGAAAGTCTCTAACATGAAAAGGAAAATCCAAGATAAACCAACGGGAAAAAAAGTGACATCAAAGGAAAGAATTCAGAGAACAGAAGTATACTTCAAAATAGGACAGACTTTCCAACCAGTGACTTCTGAGATTTGAAAAGCTATTACATACACAAAACCAGAAAATATATGCTATGAAAAAGAAATAACTCTTAGAGAATGAAATTATAATTGCAGAATTTTTTTTTAAAGAAAGTTTTAAAGATGAAATCAAGGCACTCACCCGGAAAATAAAAAGAGAGAGGGATCAAAAGGTAGCAGATAAAATACATAACAGATCACTGTGAGAATTCTGTATTAGGAATGGATTCGACTGCATACAATAGAAAAATCACAAAATGATAGAAGATTGAAAAGACATAAGTTTTCCACTCACATAAAAGAAGATTTTGAGGTGGATTGGTGACTTCGGTGAGTCATTAGGATCAGCAGGCTTTTACCTATTCTATCATCTACCAAATGGTTTGTTTCATTCTTGTTTGTAAGACAGGGTTTTGTTTTGTTGCCCAGGCTGGAATGTAGTAGTATGACTACAGCTCACTGTAGTTTTGATCTCCTTCGCTCAAGCAATCCTCCCACCTCAGCCTCCTGAGTAGCCGGAACTACAGGCACAAGTCACCACGTCCAGGTAACATTTTTATTTTTTGTAGAGACAGGGTCTCACTATGTTACCCAGGCTGATCTCAAACTCCTGGGCTCAAGCGATACTCCCACCTCGGCCTCTCAGAGTGCTGGGAATACAGGCTGAGCTACCACTCCCCACCCTAAGCGGTTTCCATGTGCGTGGCAACCTCATGGTTCAAGATGGCTGCTGGAACTGCATCCTTTAGGTCTAAATCCAGACGAGAAAAAGAAGTGAAGTCGGGGTGGTGTGGGGAAAGACCCTTCTAAGCTGTGGGAACTAACTTTAAGCAGCTTTTCAATAATTCCATTTATATCTCACTGGCCAAACCTAGCTTCAAGGCAAGTTGGGAAATGTAGTCCTTTATTCTGGGCAGCAATATGATATTAAAAAGATCAAGATGTGCTTATTAAGGAGGGGAGTGTTGATATTCAGCTAGACAGCTAGCAGATTCTGCCACAGGGTTTACTATGCAAAATAATTTCCAGAGCAGGAGATATAAATCAGTAAATTAAAAGTGTTTAACAAATACCGAACAGGACATATTTTTTATATGTATAGTCATAGTATAACTATTAATAGTTCGAAATTTTAGAAATCTAAGGACCTTTACAAAATGGTATAATTCCAAATAAAACAGAATATGTTTAACAAATATATAAAGGATGCTCAACCTTGTTAAAAAAGCAGAGGCCTGGCCTGCAAATGAAATCAAAAGTGAAATATTTTTCAGGATCAGCTTGGAAAAATTAAGCTATTGAAAATATCCCTTGTCAGTGAAGGTTTTGAGGAAGAGTTTTCTCATCACCTGTTGGTACAAGTATAAATAAATTTAGCTTTGGGGGATGAAATTTTGGCAGCATTTATTTTTAAAAAATGGTTTTCTATTGCTACTGTAGCAAATTACCACAAATGTGGTGGCTTAAAACAACACATATTTAAATATACACACAAATTTATTAATTTAAGATCGGTAGGTCAGAAGTCTGGTACGAGTCTCACTGGATTAAAATCAAAGGGTCATCAGGGCTGTGTTTTTTTCTGGAAACTCTATGATCTGTTCCTAGGATCTAGGGTTCCTAGGCTCTAGAATCCATTTCCAGCTTCTTCTGGTTGCTAGCAGAATACAGTTCCTTGCAGATAATATGTAAATTCAAATTGCCTGTTGTCTTGCTGGCAATCAGCTGAGGGCAGCTCTGTCATTTAGAAACTGCCTGTACTTTTGGCTCATGGTTATCGTCCTTTCTCTTCAAAGCCAGCAATGGCAGCTCCAGTCCCTCTCATGATTCAAATCTCCTCCTCCTTCTGTTTCAACTTTGATCCAGACAGTAAAGTTGTCCACTTCCAAAGACTCATGTGATTACATTGAGTGCACTCGGGCAATCCAGTCGAATCTCCCCATCTCAAGGTCGGTAACCTTAATTATGCCTGTCAAATCTCTTTTGCTGTGTAAGATAGCAAATTCGCAGGTTCTGGGAATTAGGACATGGACATCTTTGAGGGAGGTGAGGAGGAGGAGCATTATTCTGCCCACTACAGTGAAATATACACGTTCCCTTTTATCTAGCAATTATACACATAAACACAACTCACATACTCTAAAACCTGAGATGAAAGAGAGGAGAACAGAAGACTTAATTATCAGCATCAAACTTCTTATCAGCATCATGAAATGCTAAGAAAAATATGGAGCAAGACTTTCAAAGTTCTGGGAAAAATAATTTAAAATACAGGTTGCGATGCCATTGTTTTACATTGTAATTTATATAGTAATTTAAAATACAGGTTGCTATGCTATGCTATTTTTTGGCTAACCAAACAAGAGGAGGAAAAAGGCATTTCAAATATTTAAGTATTAGAAATTTAATCTCCAATATACCCTTTAAAAAAATGTTCCTTGAGGATGGATCTCAGCAATGACAGAATAATTTAAGAAAGAGAAAGGTGGGGGATGCCGAAGTAGTCGCTCCAACCCAGGGAGCAGGGCATTGAGGCCTCAGGACATTTGCTGGCAGCTGAGGAGCAGTAGCCTACATTGGAGCAAAAGGATTGAGGACTCCAGATGGGAGCTGTTTGGGCAAAGACTGAGGTGGATTGGCCTGGTTTATCATCAAGAGCTTGAAAAACTTTAGGATATAAAAAAGGTACAGAATATGTGGTACAAAATGAAAAGTCATGTCCTGTTTAAAACAATTGCTGAGGGGTAAAACAAAGAAACGAAAAACCCACCAATTTTTGAGCTGGAACAAGGAATAGTCTCTTCTGAGCAACACTGCAGTCATGGCACTGACCCTGTAAAGAACAATTCGTCCACATAAGCCTGGTCCCAACCTGGACATGTCTGTACGTAATGACTTAATGTGAGGAAAGATCTTGAAGGGTGTGTACTGTGATGTTAACAGATGGGATTCTGAGTGATTTTTTTCTTTCTGTTTATCTGTATTTTCTAAGTTTTTGAAAGTAATCCTATAATTTATTATTCTGCTATTAGATTGTGTCATTGTCTTTTAAAACTGTGTAAAGAAAATAGTGATATTATTATGGGGGGGAACCATGGGCTTTAGAGATAGAAGATGCCTTCAAGTCCTGACTGTAGTACTTATGAGCAGATCACACTATATTCTTTTAAGACCTTGCAGGACTGGCTAAGAGGCCAAAAGCATTAAAAGGAACCTCAGGCATACATTCAGATTTGCTGGGCCCTAATGTGTGAAGAACTTGCTAGGCATGGGAGACTGAGATAGGAACAAGATACAGTCCCTATCCTGAAGATACTCCAAGTCAGAATGGGAGCTAACCAGGAAATCTTTAGTCACTTCACAGTAGCAATGACTGTGCTTAGTGTAAACTTGGAGTGCCCTGGTACTGCAGCAAAGCCCTCTTCAAACTAGGCAGGGTCCAGTGTGGTTTCTCATAAAAGATGACCTACGACAGATGTTTTCTGAAAGACAACTAGTAATAAGCCAGATGGAGGACCTGGGAACAGGCATTGCCGCAGGGCAAAAGGCATTAGCTGGTTTCCATTATTCCTCTTTATCAGGGCTGGTTCTGGCATTGACACCTCACTACAAATATTTGTTCTTCGCCTTTGCCACTGGTATGTGTGTTACTTGGGCCAATATTTGCTTTGGTAGAAGACTGCACTTAACAATGCTTAATGATGTGTATTGTGTAGATGGCCCGAAAGATTATGGATTACTTGAGTTTTCCTGTTTCCTTTTGAACCTTGGAAAACGTCGAGATAATTCTCTTCTGCTCTTATACATTTTCTTCATGTACTGAACAACTTGAGTCTGTAAAAATAACTCAAATGATGCAATGTCTTATTTCCAATTTCTTAGCAATAACCAAGGAGAATCTTTCTGATTATTAGTGTGGAAAGGGGGAGGCATAGCATGTTGTGCACCAAAATAAAATTGGGTCTGGGGCTATCTTCTGAGGTGACCTCTGGTGTTTTTTAATTATAGAAACGCTACATGTTTCTGTGGTTACAGAGATCCTGGTTAGACTCCTCAAAGTGATGAGAGTCTCAGGAGTAACTACAAAATGGAAGTTTATTGTTTGTGAATTAATATGTTAAAAATTAGTAGCAGATTTGTTTTCCTTCACAGTTTTCACACAATTTGAGAATAAAAGCTAATTGTAGCTTATGTTTCCTTATTTGGTTTATATACTCACTCTTTGGTCCTAAGAATCCTGAAGACAAGTTTTGCACATGCAGGCTTTGCTTTATGTTATGGCAAAACTCTCTGGCGTGCTGGAGGGAAGGAAGTTGTCTCTCTTCCGGCTTAAGCCTGGTGAAGGGGCAGAGAAAGGGTCTTCCGCAGGGATGACCCCCATGTGCAAAGCCAGCAGGGCTTGGTTTGTTCAAGGAACGGCAAGTGATTGGATGACTGGCTTGCAACTGGATGGGGTTGGGTGAGGGTTGAGGCTGAAGAGATGGGTTGGTAGTCATGCAACCGAAGTGCAGGTTCAATCATTTGCCACTTGCAGAGTCCAATTAATAAGAACAAGGTCTGGCATAAAGAAAGTGACTTTTTATTCCAAAGCCAGCTTAGGGGAAGAAGTACAGGCTTCTATCCTTAAGTGTGCTGCTTCACCTTTGGAGCAGAAAGTGGGCACTTTTAAAAGGCAAAGGAGGACACAAGCAGGTGAGGGGTTTGTGTGCTAGCTTGGTGCCTTATCTATCAGGCAGTCAAGTTGGTGTCTTCATGGGCAGAAATGAGTTGTAATGGTGGCCAAAAACTTTAGCCGGCATACTTTGGGTTGTAAATTGACTGTTATCTCTCGGGGCAACCTCCTGGTGGGTAAGAGTTCCGTTCTGGAGCTTCTAAGGACACCGTTAGACGAACTTGCCCTGTAAGGAGTATCTGCTGAAGAGGAAGTAAAGGCTATAATTGCATTTCTAAAGAGCTAAGTAGGAAGTGGGAAAAAGGAAAAAGAGAAGAGACAGAAAAAATAATTAAACTATCTCTTAGAAAAATGGGAGTATTCAGTGACAGTCTGGGGCAGATCACAAAGGGTCCTATATTCTCCTTGTAGGCTACCCTACCCAACCTCTAGGCTCTTCTTCCTCCACTGTCTCCTGTATATGATCTTCCCAGAGTGTAGATCTGATCATTTTGTTTTCCACTTCAAACAAAATAGAACAAAACACTTCACTAGCTCCTTGTTGCCCAATGAATAAGGACCAAATTCTTTAGACAAGTTTTGAAACTTTTCTCCTACTTTCTTCTACCAACCTTATTCTTTGGCTAATTTAGTCATTCTCCAAATGCTCCTTACTTTTTCAAACCTCTATGCTTTTGCTTTTGTGCCATTCCACCATTCCTTTTTTTCTAGAATGCTCATTCCCTGTCTCTACCAAGGAAGACTTGCCTATCGTTGAGGGCCTAATGCAAATGTGATTTCTTACTGGGTGAGATCTGAGGGTGAGGTGGCTCCTGCCTTTAATCCCTGTGCTTTGGGGAGGATCACTGGAGCCCAGGAGTTCGATGTTCCAGTGAGCTATGAACATACCACTGCATTCCAGCCTGGGCAACAGAGCCAGACCCTGTCTCAAAGAAAAAAAGAAAAAAAGAAAAAATAAATAAATGTGATTTCCTTCATCCAGTTATACTGTCATTCCAGATAGAAGTGACTTTTATCTATACTTGGCTAAGCTTAATTTTTAAAAATTTTAAGTATAAGTTACATGTACTTCCTTACATACTTACCTAAATGTAAGTGTACAGGTTGAAGAAGTTTCACAAACTGAACACACTGGAATAATCAAGAATCAGAACACTACTAGCACCCCAGAAACCCTTTCTCCAGTCGCTACTCCCACCTAAGGGTAACTACAACTCACACTTCGGGACATAGATTAATTTTGAACTTTATAAAAGTGGAATTATAACATGTGCACTCTCTTGCATCTAGCTTCTTTCTCCTAATATGTTTATGAAATTCATATTGTTATAGTTATTTGTGAATGATTCATTCTCGTGGTGGTATAGTGTTCCATTGTATGAATACTATCACAATCTAATTATGCATCCTTCGATGGGCTTTTTGCTACATTTAACATTCTGATGTATGCGTTTTGGTGAAAGTGTGTATGCACTTTTGTTGTGTCTAGAGGTAAGAGTAGAGTTGTTGGACCATAAGGTATGCATATGTAGATACTGCCACACAGTTTTCCCAAGTGATAACATCAATTTACATGCCCACCATTAATGTACAAGAATTGTAGTTGCTCAACATCCCACTATTACTTGAAATCTCTAAACTGGCTGGATGTGGTGGCTTACACCTGTAATTCTAGCACTTTGGGAGGCTGTGGTGGGAGAATTGTTTGAGGCCACGAGTTCGAGACTATCCTGGGCAACACTGTGAGACCCTGTTTCTACATTAAAATATTTAAAAATAAAAAGAATTTAAAAATTAGAAAAATATTTAATCTATTTTATTTTTCTGATTCTGTTGGCATTGCATTGTGGTTTTAATTTGCATTTCTTTGATTATGACCTAGAGTCCTAGGTTTTAAAAAACATTCATGTACCTTTTATTATTCTATAATGTCTTCTATTATGTATATGTACATGTCTGAGAGCAGAGATTAAATCTTGAATATATTTGTACACTTCAGGTCATCTAACTTTTGTATGGTTAGTAATCGATAAGTATTTACTGAATAAATATGTAATCATTATTACCACTAATTGAGTATTTATTTTGTGCCAGGTACTATAATCAGTATTTTATATACATTATTATATTTGTTTGACACCCAAATGCTTTTAGATAGCTAAAAGTATTCCCCTTTTCCAGATAAGGAAATTAAAGCTCAGTTAGTTTAAGTGATTAAGTTTTTCTACTAGGTTTTCAACTAGTGAATGAAGGAGCTGAAGTTTTATCTCTTTTATTCCACATTCTATGCTCTTAATTACCATGCAAAAAGGGAGCATGAAAAAAAATTTGAGTTTATTTTTTTTAAAGTGTCTGGTTGCAAGAAACAGAAACCAATCTGAAATGGCCTAAACGAAGAAGGGAGAATTTATTACAAGAATGTAAGGACCATATGAAGAGGCCAGTAGTTAGGGAACAAGGAAGGAAGAGGATCAGTTTTGGAAAGCCATTAGGAATCTGGGATATATTCTCTTTCCATCTTTGATCTTTCCATTTCTGCCTTGTGTCCATGTTACTATTTTCCTCTTGCTTTAGCTTTCTCTGCTAATCTGCCCTTATGACAGAATACAGTATTTCCACAGCTCCCAAGCATGCAAATTGTACCTACAGCCATGAAAACAGACTGGCTGGCTTTCCTTTGGTCTGGATTCCACATTCCTGAGAAGAAAAATGATTAGCTCAAACTGGGTCAAATTTTCCAGTTAACTATATCCAGATGAGTAGGGAGTTACAGACTACCAATATGATTCCTAGAAGCCCAAGCTATTAATTGGGGAGCCGTTCCCTTTTCTGGGAAATGGGTTCAGTAGACCCTTCCAAAAGCATCTATCCCAGAGTTCCCATCCAGGCAATGCAGAGGCCCAAATCAACGTATAAAGGAGGGTTGTCTTTCTTCCTGTGAACCCCAAAAATTTGAGACAGGTGTCAGTTAATTTAAAAGTTTATTTTGCCAAGGTTGAGGACGTCCCCATGACACAGCCTCAGGAGGTCCTGACAACATGTGCCCAAGGGGCTGGGGTACAGCTTAGTTTTACACACTTTAGGGAGACATGAGACATCGATCAATCAATATATGTAAGAAGTACAGTCAATATATGTAAAATGATAGGTGAGACAGGAAGGGTTGCATTATTTTGAGTTTCTGCTTAGTCTTTCCAAAGGAGGCAATCAGATAGGCATCTCAGTGAGCAGAGGGGTGCCTTTGAATAGAATGGGAGGCAGGTTTGCCCTAAGCAGTTCCCAACTTGACTTTTCCCTTTAACTTAGTGATTTGGGGGCCTCAAGATTTGTTTTCCTTTCACATTAAGCATTTAACTAGAAAATGAGTCTCTGGTCTCAGGTTTCACCTGATCTTTCATGGCTAGGATGGTTTATTCCTAGATAGGTGGGTCCTGAAGTCTCATTTTTAGCAGGTTGTGAAGTCTCATGTCCTATGAAGAGCAAATAGTGGAAGAGGAAGTGAGAAAGAACAACAAACAAAAGAACACTCCTGGAAAATCAATACAGCCCCTACTACTCTGAAGTCTATACATCAGTAGCAGGTATGAAAGTGGCTTATGTATGTAAATAGGTGGCTGTTATTTTCTTCCGAATTTTAAGTTGTCTAGTTTCAGTTTGCAGGGCTTTAAGAAAGCACAGCGTGGTTTTCAGTGCCTCCCAATAAGGAAAAAAATAGAAGAAAAAAAAAGAAGCAAAAAAAAGGAAAAAAATTGAAAACATTATTTTGAAGACTTGTAGTCAAGAGAAAATTAGAATTTAGCCCAAATTGTAGAAATAATAAAAATTGAAAAACATTAGGCAAGATTAGAATCCAAAAACAGGTATATAATTGTTTTTGAAACATAATTTTTCTCTCTCCAGTTTGCCATTTTTGCTATGGACAAATCATAGTAGGACTGGTTTGCTTTAATATACTTGGCCTAATTACTTATATACAGTGCAGAAAAAAATAATTACTTTTTACATAGGCTTTATATTAGCTTTGATGGAACTTTGTTCCATAGAAGGAATCCCAGATAAGATTTTTTTAAAGCAGAGCCCAGCCATGGATTTGTGCCATCAAATATCTATGAGTTGGGTGAATTTTCTCTTCTCTTGAGGTTCTAAGATAACCAGGGGCTTCTGTGCCTGTTAGAAGTGACATTCTTTACTTACCACAGGTCAGAAACCCTGTACAGGGACTGTGTACACAAAATATGAGGCCAATTTTTTCAAGGGCTTTATTGGCTCCATAAGTCAAATTTGATTCCTTAAACGAAAGCACACCATTCCAGTCAAAGCCTTGGTAAAATAATCAGTTTCTCCAATTGTGGTCTGTTATTAATGAAAACAGATTCTTATTGCACTTATGCAAATAACTGTATTGCCATAAGTTAAGAAGACTTACAAATAGTTTCCAAATTCTGGAGAAATCAATACAGAGAAACAAATATGCTCCCAGTTTTGTTTATGGGAGTATACTAAATTGTTAAAAGCTGCCGATAGCTCAAAAGAAAAGTTAAAAGGAAAGTTTTAAGACTGAAAAACAAAACAAAGGATCAGCAACATTTTAAGCAAAAAGTCAAAAAGATCATTTCAGTCCATGCAGTTAATTCCTGTTCTGCTTGATACTCATGAATATTTTATAGCTCTCCATGAGTCCTGAAAGCTTTTCCTCTATTCTGATGTCACAATCTCCAAAATTATCAGAAACCTGCATTCAAGAGCACCTGCTAGTTTTATAGCTGAGTATAAAACCACCTTCTAAAGAGGACCAAAACAAGACAACAATTGTCCATGGATGACAAAAAGTTTTAGGACAGCCATAGTCAAAAACACAATTGAAAAGGACATTTGTTACCTCTGTGGCACACAATAATTTTAACATAACAATTATGATTATTACTGATAATGTACACTGAGTTATATAGAGTTATAGTAATTTCCCATAATTTTGGAACACATACTAATAACATATTTTACAAATACAGTCCTCCAAGAAACCAACACCATTTCATATTTAACAATGCTTCCTGTATAATTTTTGTACCAAATAAGCCAAATTATGTTATTTTCTGGACTTTACGGAACCTAATATGTTAAAGCTTTAATTAGGTCAGAAAAAGACATAATTTATAATTTGATTTTGGAAAGTTTGTCAAATATCAAAGGTTTTAAACACTTGATATCACAAAATTGGATCACAGGTTATTGTAAAATAAGTCATTCATTTAACCAAAGTGATAACTTCTGGACTTTGAAAAAAGGCAAGAACCTTTATTCTTTGAGAGGAGACTTAATTTTCCAAACAATAAGCCCTAATAAAACCAGCATGAAGCCAATTAAATTTGTTTTTCAAAATTTTATAAACAGTCTATAACATTTTTAATCTTGACCATAAGATACAGCTTCCATAGCACTTTATAATCTTTATGACCTTTACTAAGGAGTTGGTTAATGCTTCAAGAAAACCTTGTTAATCTGACACAGGGGCCCATATGCTGGTCTTGCATCAGTGTGCCTTTGACATTAATGACTGATTTATAAAGAAACTTAACTTATTTTATCTTTCAAAATTGGCCCTTACAATATTGCGTGCCCATCTCTTCTGTGATAGTCCCTGGGCCTTGAGGAGTTCAAATACCTTTAATTTATTGCCCTGTGTCACAGAAATGTAGTTTATTTTGACTGGCATCTTCTACAGGGCCTGAAGATGAGGCTTTAATTGCTATCGGTGTTTAAGATTTAACAGGACTTTGTGTCCTTTTTAGATGCAGGAGTCAAAGCCCTGTAACTCAATGTCACAAGGACTTTAAAAGTACATACAGAAAAATACATGGATGTAATAACCTTAATTAAAAAAATTTTTTTTAATCTCAGTTTTTCCCCTAAGCAAACCAAAACTTAGTAATAATACTTGGACTTTTTGATTTGTCCTGAATGTCCCTCCTTTTTAAACAACCAGTCATTTTATTTTAGGATTAAAGTTTACCATATAAGATTCTTTCTCATATAAAATTATTTCTCTTTAAGCTTTCTTTCCACACACACACAAAAATACCTCTTTATTTTTATGACTTTACATCTCTTTTTATTTCATGGTTCCTTTTACCTTGTTTTATATATAACCTTTAAATAAGCTTTGAATTAGACAAAAATTTTTAACCTGTTTTTTTTGCAAGAATATTTTCCTACAATATATATTTATTGGAAAATACCCAAATAATGAAATATATATGATTTAATTTAATATAACTTTATATTCTAAATTATGAAATTATGACCAGTTGGTCTACAAGTATTTATCCCATTACATTTATCTATTTTATTTTAATTGTCTACCTAGATTATTTATGAAAACTGTGATAGTCATGAATTTAAAGTTATGAAACTGCCATTGCAAAATTATATATAACTGAGACAGTGAATAAGGTTTGGCCGAATCGACTACAACCTGCTCTTAACCTCCAAACTGTCCTTGTTCATTCCTAGGCATAGGCCAAACTAACTTTGGGAGCAACTTAGCTTATAGCTTTGAAACAAAAATGGTAACAGCCCTTTCCGAAAGCAAACTTCCTTATTGCCTGTGGTCTAGACTGCCTAAAGCCACAGGATTAGAAGTTATGGTAATCTTACTAAATTCAAGATGCAGCTATTTTCATTAAACGCCTATCAATGTCTTATTAAAAATTACACAACCAAAAATCATTCTGTTGTGGACTGAGTTTATAGTTTCATAATCCCATGCCAAATTTTGACACGTTAGAGCATTTGGCAGGGATAAGTATGGAATTGCTTGATTAATAAATGCAAAACAAAAACTATGTGCTGGCAATTCTTAAGACATTTCTAATATTACTTTACCAATAATTTTAAAGCTAGCTTATATGTTAAAGATTTTATTTAAGTTACATAAACTTGAAAAAGCGTTTGACCAGTCTTTTCTTTTTTTAGTATCTGATTTAAGAGCTCTTATTTTCCTGTAAGCCAATTAATTAGAGCTCTTTTATATATTTTGAGTAGTGAAACATTTTGTACACAACACATAAATACATACAAAGATGTATTAGGCATGCCGATGGAAGTACATTTTATAGATTTATAGAGACCCTACTCTTTTTTTTCCTATCTTAGACTTTCAGATTCTTGACAGCCTGTTTCACAACCCTAGGCAGTTGTCAGCTAAAGAGCCTTAAATTTGCACACTAAAGGAAACAACTCAGGTGAAAATCCAATAGCAAAATTTACATCATAAGGTACAGAAAGAAAGAGAAAGTGTGGTGGTGCTAGAGGGAGATGTTTTTTTATTGTATTTTGAGCCAAATGAAACATAAAATTAAACTACACTCTTTCTTAAAAACCCAAGAGTAGCCTCTGTTGCAATAACTATTTTAGTTAAAAAAAAAAAAGAAAAGAAAAGAAAAAAAATCAGGTGAAAACAGAATTCAGTCAACTGAGAAGAAAAAGAAAAAAAAAAACTGAGAAGAAAAAGAAAGAAAAAAAAAGACAAGGTCTTGGGAGAGAAAAACAAAAAGCAAAAACTTGAAGGCCTTTCAAATACAAAGATGCATATCTGCACACATACCCACACACATCTTGGATGGCCTTTTAATTAAGTTGATTTTTTAACATTGAGCTCCTTTAAACACTTTTTAAAAATCTTATTATCATATTTCAACTAGGACAAAATGCTGCTAAACTAACAATGATCACACAAAAATATACTATTTCTGAGCGCTCTAAGTGTTAAGAAGAAATTAACACCAGCTGGTTGTTAAATGCTAACTTTAGTCATTTCAAAGGAGTTTGCAAGATAGAATCCCAAACCAGTTTTCTACCTAGTGATGGGTCTCAGGCTGTAGACTGCTCTCTACCATCCTAGAAGCAGGAAACAACAACAACAACAAAAAACCAAGCTCATCTTCTCTGTTTTAAGCGAGCTCAAACTCCGTAAAGGAATTACCTGCTTCCAACATCATGGAAGCAGGAAAACTTGCCTTCCTTGTGTTGGGAGCAAGTAAAACTCAAAAGAAAAAGAGTTGTATGGCAAAATAAAGTTGGATCATGACCAAATTTTGGGAAGTCAGGGATTCTCTGGAGGGGGTGCTCTCAGACCTTAGCAAATTGTTCTTTTGGTTTGAGACATAAAGTTAGCTCATGCTGGTATCAAGCACCAATAGGAGACTTGTCAAAGGTCAGGGTCGTCTCCACTCAGCATCCCTCCATGGTTATCAAAATGTGAACGCTGAAAATTTGAGTAGAAAGTTTATTTTGCCGAGGTTGAGGATGTGCCTGTGACATAGCCTCAGGAAGTCCTGACCATGTGCCTAAGGTGATGCAGCACAGCTTAGTTTTATACATTTTAGGAGACATGAGGCTTCAGTCAATATATGTAAGAAGCACATTGGTTCAGTCTGGAAAGGCAGGACAACTTGAAGTGAAGGCAGGAAGACTTGAAGCAGGGAGGGGGCTCCCAGGTCGCAGATAGGTGAAAGAGTGAGGGTTGCATCTATCTCAGTGAGCAGAGGAGTGACTTTGAACAGAATGGAAGTTAAATTTGCCCTAAGCAGTTCCCAGCTTGACTTTTCCCTCTAGCTTAGTGATGTGGGGACCCCAACTTTTATTTTGCTTTCACATCCCCAGCCCTTCTACTTCATGTTTTCTATTTGTTTGTTTTTGTTTTAAATACACAAATTGAGAAATATATTTTTTTCTGATTTTAAAAATTGAGAGAGCATAGGAAACCTTCTTAGTTACTAGAAATATTCTATATTTTAATCAGTGTGATGGTTACATGAGTGCATGTACATGCAAAAATTTTTAAAAATTAAGGGAGCATCAACAAATTAGGATCAAATTGTGATCCCTGATTCCAGTCCTATCCCAACAATCAGTGTGAAAAAGAAACTTACTTGAAGTTGTTTTCACAGTAAATTTTTGCCAGGCTGGAGACTAGATTAGTGAATTGAATGTATCCCAATCTGGAGGTTCTCAGAGAAGCAAACTTATTATTTGCAACACGGGGCCTATTTTTCTGCATTAATCATCACTCTAGGTTTACTTGACAGGAAAGAGGCCTTCCTGAGGGAAGATAAATGAGTGTGTGTTTCTTTCAAAGGCAAGGCTCTGAATGAATGGGTGATATTGGTGAGTCCTTTTTAATTTCCTTAAAATACCATGTTCGTGCTTTATTTAATCCCATGTTATTTTGTTTTGTTTTGTTTTTTGAGACAGGTTCTGGCTCTGTCGCCCAGTGGCACAATCAGCTAACAGGAGTCTGGACCTCCTGGAGCTCAAGCGATCTTCTCACCTCAGTCCCCCAAGTAGCTGGGACTACAGGCTCGCACCACTGCATCTGGCTATTTAATTGTCTTTTTGGGGGGCATGTTGAAGCCTAGAAGCTGGGCATGGTGGCGTGTGCCTGTGGTCCCAGCTACTCGGGAGGCTGAGGTGGGAGGATCACTTGAGCCCAGGAGGTTGAAGCTGCAGTGAGCTGTGATCGCGCCACTGCACTCCAACCTGGGAGACAAAGCCATCAGATGGTGAAACAAACAAACAAACAAACAAACAAACAAACAAACAAGGCCAGGCGTGGTGGCTCACGCTGTAATCCTAGCACTCTGGGAGGCCGAGGCGGACGGATTGCCTGAGCTCAGGACTTCTAGACCAGCCTGGGCAATACGGTGAAACCCCATCTCCACTAAAATACAAAAAATTAACCGAGTGTGGTGGTGCATGCCTGTAATCCCAGCTACTCGGGAGACTGAGGTAGGAGAATTGCTTGAACCCAGGTTGCAGTGAGCAGAGATCGCGCCACTGCACTCCAGCTTGGGGGACAGAGCGAGACTCCGTCTCCGAAAAAAATAAATACACAAATAAAAATAAAATAAAATAAAATAAATAAAAGGCAAAGTCTAATAAAAGTGTAAGATTTTAGAAATGCAATGGATCTACAAGTTTCTTAAAATGGGACTGTACGGTGTCGTTGCTGTCATTTGTTTCAAAGCAATACTGCCACCTATTGGCATAAAAAGACAGCTTTATCTCAGTGTTTTTTCTGAAAGTCCTGTTGCTGGAATGAAGCCCAGGTAACCACGGGCGAAAATTAAACTGATGTTAATTCCACATTGACACCCTGCCTGTCCCTGGCAAACTTCCCCTAAAGACATAGCTCACAGGAGTCTTAAAATTATGCCATAAAATAAAACAGACGAAAGAGTATTACCAGTACCTTAGAAAGCTGGAATGGTTGACTTCTGTATTTGCTTGAGAGAAACTTCCACTTTCATTGTCTCATTGTTCACTTTCATTCCACGTAAGATTTTAAGATCAAAAAATACTTTTTCGGCTGGGCGAGGTGGCTCACTCCTGTAATCCCAGCACTTTGGGAGGCGGTCGGATGGCTTGAGCCCAGTACTTCTAGACCAGCCAGGGCAACATGGTGAAACCCCGTCTCTACAAACAATACAAAAGAAAAATTAGCAGGGCATGGTGGTGCCTGACTGTGGTCCCAGCTACTCAGGAGGCAGAGGCGGGAGGATCGCTTGAACTGGGGGCCTGCAGTGAGCCATGATTGTGCCACTGCATTCCAGCCTGAGCTACAAAGCAAGACCTTGTCTCAAAAATAATAATAACAATAATAAATATAAAGAAATAATATCAAAAACAAAAAACCCTAATTTTTCCATTTTCATGGTAGAAAATTGTCCTAGTAAATCTCACTTAATAAAAGAAATGTGTATCATTATGTTTTGTATATTTATTTGGCAAATCCTACCTTATTCATTGACTTCCATCATTCAGTTTTATATTTTTTATTGCTGAATGTAATAAAGTTTTATTTTACCATGCAAATAAATGCTTTACAAAATAACAATTAAGGCTGGTCTGAAGATATGAGTTATTTCAATTGATTGTTCCTAGTTACAGACTGAACTTGTTGTTCCACTCTTCTCTGCCTTCTCGCTACTGCACTTGACTAGTCTAAGTTTTTTTCTTAATTTAAAAAATAACAAGAGAAAATACTTTTTTTCTGATGAAATACCAAAATTTTTGTTAACTATAACACTAATTATGTAACAGAGACCATAAGTAAAAATAACACTAGGAAATGTGTTCTGTGGACATATGACAATTTTGTTTTTTAGTGCATTTTTCTCTGATTTGTTTGCTTATTAATTTGCCCAGCATTTAATAGGAAACTACTATATGCCAGCACTACGCTAGAAGCTGGGATTACAAAGATTAATGAGACACAGTCCATGCTCATTGACATGTCACATTGTAGGTAGGTAAGACAGATACCAAGGCAGATCATTATAATACTTTGTAGAAAGTATAGTTATAAAAATATTCTGAGGACATGGGAGAGGTATCCCAATCCTGAGAAAAAAATGGAGAGGAGGGAAGCTTGGTTTCAGGGAAGCTGAGTCTTAAATTATGTGTAGGTGTTGGCTTAGCGAAGGGTAGAGGTTAGGGGTGATGGGAGGGCTGATGTGGACTTTGAAGTGTTTGTAAGATTTCCAGCTATAGCGGGAATTGCAAATGGAAGTCGGAAACAAAAGCATAGGTAAGAGTGTGAGATATAGACTTAGGACGTCACTCAGAAAGACTGTGTAGTAAGAGAAGACTCATGGGCTGGGGATGAACACCTGAGTAGGCAGAGGGAGGTTGGCTTACAAAGAACCACCAGCAGCAAAAACCAAATATTCCCAAAGAAAACCAAGAAAATTCAGCCATGGAATCCCGTGGGGGCTCATCCACAGCCTTTAGACCAAGTCGGCCCAAAGTTTCATTTTGTTTTCCTCACCAGTGTTTACAATATTAAAAAAAAAATAGTTGCCAACAGTTAAGAATTGAGAGGTATCTCAAAAAATCTGCATTTCTAGCTTCATTGGAAACACTGGAAATTTTGTTTTTAAGGCTAGAGGGCAGTCCTTCATAGGGGCCAAGGGGCTGCCCTATTGCTATGGGGTACATGCTCTCCAGTTCCCTGCAGGCTTTAGTATGTTAAGCCAATGTTCTTATCTTAATGTGGCTTTCTTCATTAATTGACACAGCTTTCCTGGTTTCTCTTGGAGTTTGAATTTGAGTTCTTTCCCTAGAGTTTCAAGAAGGGTATGATTTGTAAAACTTTATTTACAAAGATAGGCTTCTTGTGGGCCATAGTTTGCTAAACCCCAGATGAGGTATATTTGTACAAGGGATAAAATGTTAGGTTGAGAGGAACATGAGCAGGTCTGTAGATACTAGAGGAGGACTCAGTGGAAAAGGTGAAGTTGAAGTTAAAGGAAAACAAGAAAAAGATTGATGAAGCCAATTCCAGAGGGAGCAGGAGGGAGTAGGTCCCCAGTGGTGGTGAGGGCGGGAAGAACTTGCCCTCTGAGACTTGGGCAGAGGAGGCAGGCAACTTAGTAGTGTGTATGAAGAGGATGATGTAGGACGTTGTGCTGACACTGCCAATTTTGTGAATAAAGTATGAGATGGAGTGGTCAACTGAGAGCCATTGAGAAGTGGGACGAAAAACCTGGTCAAAGACAAATAGGAAGGTTGACAAATTGCTCAGGGCTAGGCTGAGATTGAAAAGCACAAATGAACTGTATAGTAACTTTGTGCCAGTGTGCACTTGCAGCAGGAACACCAGAGTTTAGAATCAGAGAAGGTAGGTTGTAACATTGATCATAGGTTTTGATCTTTCTGGTGAGGTAGTAATTTGGAACGAAGGGGTCTGGGCAGTGTAATGGAATAAAAGAGGCTAAGAGGATCCTGTTAGACCTTAATGAAAGAACAAGTCAAGGAATTAGGAGTCTCTGTGAATAGACGGTTTGAAGGTAGAGACAGCAGAAAGGATAGGGGATGATCTGACACTAGACAATTGGAGTTAGGATTTCTGAATTGGGGCATTTGGAGGATATTAAGATCCAAGATCAGCTCCTTGGATTAGGAGGCTGAAATGCAATGCAGCAAAGGAGATTCAGGAATTACAAAGCAATATTGCTCACTGGCTATCTAAATAGAGGTTGAAATCTCTCAGGATTTGTGGTGGAGAAGATTTCTACCCAATGATGGACAGTGATCTGAAGGCAATAGATGACTGCAATGAAGAGGAGTAAAAGGGCGGTATACTTAGATGACATGAGCATTAACAAGAAGAGGGCAGGGACGCCAACACTCATTGCAGGCTTGCAGATGCCTGCCTGGTAGTCCTGCTGAGCGTGCATGACTCCGTTGCCAAGGAGACCCATTCATCGCTGTCTCCATATACAAGGCAAGCTGGGGCCTGCTGTTCAAGATACTGAGGAGTCTGCTGTTTATCTCTAACCCTCCTCTTTAATCCACACAAGCCCTGCTGTGAGCTCTCCTGTGACACAGTCCTGTTCATAGAGAATGTCAGCTTTTGCTGCCTGCCCATGGGCTACCTGCTTCTTTTGCCTGTCTCTGACTCTGTTCAAATTGCAGCTCTAGCCACTAATGGACTATCCTATCTCCTCTTTCTTCTGCCAGCAAAGTGATTGCAATGTCTGTTCAAATGTGTCTCTGGAGAAGAGCCAGGTGTCTTAAATGACACTGCCACAGCCTGAGGGGTCTGTAAGAAAGGGGCTGTGGCAAAATCCATTTGGAATCTCATGTTAGGGATGGTGCTAGCTGTGAACAGTTAGTGACCACTCTCCTCCCAGCTCTGCTCTGAGACAGGCCTCAAACCAAGACTGTCCAAGGGGAGGATCACTATCAATGGAGTCATCGAAGACAACCGTAATAATGAGGTCTAATGAAAGAAGCCAAATACACCATGTGTAGTTCATTTAAGTTGTATATGGTATGCAATTTTTACAGTATTGTTTGCCATTTTTGTTAAATGCAATAAACCCTCCTTTTCTCCTCGAAATTGAAGCTTTACTTTCGGCACAACATATAAGCAGGCACTTACGGTCTAGGGAGAGGGAGAAATGGCAAACAGGAGTTAAAATTGAAGATGCCAGCACCCAGGGCTGTGCTATGCCCTTATCTCTTGAGCCTTGGAAACAGAAGTGAGTCAGCACTATTTCTCAGTTGCCTGTATCAAGGGAGCTTCCCCATCAGCTGTTTAAAGACAAATAGCTGAGAAAGGAAGCCTGCATTCCCTTGGGCTCCCTCTGCATATTTTAGGCATGAGTCAGCTCCCAGGGCTGGCATTTGTCCGTCCATTAACAGCTAAGTTCCCTATGTCTTCAGACAGACAGCTCTCAAAATAGCCAATGCCTGGGCAAATGACCTGCAAGTAGGAAGGGACAGTCAGAGAATGCCAGTTCTTCTTGATCCTATGGGGTGGGAGTGGGGACAGACAGCTTTCGGCCTTCAGTTAAGATAGGAAGTGGAGGAGAACATTCTCCCCTGGTTCTCACTTTAGAGGGAAGAATCGATCCTTATGGCATTAACATTTTCAATTTTTTGGTTTTTTAACATGTCTCAAAGCTTTCCACCCAACATATCTCATTTTACTTCAGGGAAATTTTGAACATGTCATCTCAGCCAACCTACATTCACCTAGCAATATTTAGATAAATCTTACGGTATACAAAGACAAGAATATAGAACACAAAGCTAAGACATTGTTTCATTTTCATTTAATAATGTCTATTCTCTGCAATATGGAAAAAATTGCACCAGTTAGCTTTTCAGCCTAAAGCAGTGATTTGAAAACTTTGTGTAAGAATCAGCTGGAAATTTTTAAAAAGTTCTAATGCCAGCCCTCCCGCAAGCCAATCATGTTAAAATCTATGGGGGTAGGCATCAATATTTTTAGATTTCCCCAGGTATTTCCCACGAACAGCCAAGGCAGAGAACCACTAATGAGTATCGTTTACCCAAGTAATGCCAGGTGTCTTCATCGAATTCATGCTGTATTCATTGCCATTATCAGTTAGCCCTCTGTGAGGGTTGATTTGATTATCATGATGGTATTTACGGAGCCTAATACAATCATAATCATTGTGAAGCAAGCTGGGACAAGAGTCAGATGGGAGGCAGAGGTTTCATGAAACAGAGGAGAATGTCTATCAGTCGCCAAACCTGAAGGAGCCCAAAGCATTGATCAAAGTCAGAGGTACTCCGCCCTGCATTCAGAGATTTGGAGGATGGAAGCAAAAGTAGTGGATCTGGTATAAGTGGGGAGTATGCCAGGGAAATTTTCTAGAATCATTTATCTCTGCAACTAGATCTTGTGGACCAGATGCAATAGGATACTTGGGAGGGCCTGCTGTGTTTAAACACAGAGGAACAACAGTAAATCGACCCCCAAAATCTTTTAGTCCCCGAGGCGATGATTTTTAGAATGACTTTTTTTTTATAGTCAAGAGATTATTACCATTTTGTCAACAGAATAATCACATTCATTCATCAAATGTGTTGAGTGCTTTTTCTGTGTTAGGTATATCACTAGTTGCTAAGGATAGAGAGATTGAACACGAGACAGTCTTATACCTGTCAGAATCCATAACCTAGATGTGGAAAGGGATGCATAAATTAAAATCTTTTAAATAAAATGTGGCAAAAAACTGTGCCAGATCAAAGTTTCATGCATATAGTGTTAACTTTAATGACATTCACCTTCATTGATTTCATTTTTCTTCTTCCATTTTCTACACTCTGGACTTTGTGTTTTTTGCATATGATGTAAACTAATACTCTGTGGGTTTGCTTTGTTTTTGTCATTTGGGAGATGCACAGAGTGAGCCATAGGAAAGCTATGAAGGGGCTTGAAACTCACACCATTATGATCAATCGGTGCAGTTTCAAAAAGCCCTGTCGTGAACATGCTTAGCTGGCTTGTCTTCTTAGCTTTTATATAATCTTTTTTTTTTTTTTTTTTTTTTTTTTTTTGAGACGGAGTCTCGCTGTGTCGCCCGGGCTGGAGTGCAGTGGCCGGATCTCAGCTCACTGCAAGCTCCGCCTCCGGGGTTTACGCCATTCTCCTGCCTCAGCCTCCCGCTTTTATATAATCTTTAAGTCACTTAACTTCCTGAAGAGGAATTGAGTGTTCATGTCAACCTATAAAAATAGCAAAATTTATGACTTCATTGCAGAAAACTCCAGACTCTATCTGACCGGAGAATGGCGTGAACCCGGGAGGCGGAGCTTGCAGTGAGCCGAGATTGCGCCACTGCACTCCAGCCTGGGTGACAGAGCGAGACTCCGTCTCAAAAAAAAAAAAAAAAAAAAAAAAAAAAAGAAAGACTTATTTTTCCTACACTTATAAATCAAGATTACCTGCTCTGAATTTTGTAGCCTTAGTATTCTAACAGGGTTCTTGTATAATTTTTGCTAAATAAAGCTTTCAGACTCCATGACTGTTCAAAGCCATCTCTGATGGTATATGTACAAATATTAACCCATAAATATCGTCTCATTTTGTTTAACAAGAGAGAATAACCCATCTTCCTAAGTTTTGAACTCATTAATCCCCCAGGCACTCTATCTGAAAAGGACACTTATTTTATTCTTTGATAAGTCACATGCCTATGTCTGTCAGTTCCATAATTTATGTACAGGGAGTTTTATGCATGGTTATTTCACTGTTGATGATCATCAATAAATTCATCACATTGTGGGGAGATTTTCATAAAATTGCTTACATCTTGTCTTATTTCTTACTTTGTGACTCAATGATTGGGAACCAGCTGTGAAAGCTGATCACACAAATTGGGTCATTCTTGTTATACTCAACTAAATCAGAGTTGAGGAGCCAGGGGGACGGAAAATGCACTCAGGGCCTATCATATTGCTCCAAGAATGTAATTCTCTGCAAACCTGGCTGCTGAAACTGCCTCTTTTAACGTGAACCAGTTTTAGTCTAATAGCTACAGAAACAGCCTGCTGTAACTCTACAACTAGTTTTAGCCACCACCATCATTCACCAGTCAGAGCTTGCCAGCTATTCAAAACCTTACTAGTGCCAATGAAATTACTTTCAAAATAATATGTAACATTTTTCCTTTTTGTAAAAGCCTCCAACCTTCTCTTTGTGCTTCAGACATACTAAAGGCCACCCAGTCTGTGGGTGTGTGCTCAATCCAATCTTTGCTTCCCGAATAAAATGTTTTAAATTTAGAGATTAGTCTCTATATTTTATTTGACCTCAACACAACTACGGGCTGATCTGTAGAACTCGATATAGAAATCTACTGTCCTGGTCAAGGTTGGTAGAAATACTCTCTTTACAAATCATATCTATGTTAATTTTGAATCTGTGAGTAAAATAGGAATTTGCTCTCTCATCTCTTGGAAATTTGATCCAAATCTATAGACATTGTGGTCAGAGAACAGTGAATGCATAAATAGAATGGTCCCATAAAGTCGAGATCGAGGAGCCATTTTTTGCCCCGAGCTTTAGAGTGAGAAAAACTTGTCTTTAGAGAGAGGCTGAAGAGTACTACAGACAATACAGAGGTGAGGAGAGGCTGTGTGACTCCGGAGAAATGAAGGGGCAAGACCTCCTTGAACCTCACTCTAGTTTTCCGTCTTGTGAAGCCAGGGTGGGCTTTTGGCTCTGTGCAATTCCTCTGTATCTTCTCAATAAACCGTTTGTATTCGTGTTTACTCAATGGGGATTCTATTCCATTCTCTTAATATAATAAACTTAAGGCTGAAATTAAACCTGTTGTTTCATTGCATCTGCTTCATTCATATCTCTTATATTCTTTGCAGTTTTTTGTTTTTCCAGACACCATTCTCCTATGGCCTTTTCCTATGGTTTCTCTCTCCTTTCCTTAGACAAAGTAGTTCCAGTTGCAGTTTTGACATAATAGAGGGACAGAAGGCCTTCCAGTCTATTCTGGAGGCATCTGGCACTGCTAGCTCACCTGGGGCCAGGCAGCGCTGCTGCTAGCCCATGATGTGCCTTTGTGTGTACTTTTAAAAGGTACCCCTTCCTCTAGGTGGACTAAGGCCCACACAGAGCATAGGGCTTTCAGGCAGAGCACAGGCTGAATTCAGTCACTCTTCTTCCTTGACTGGGCACCCTTGACAGGTATAATCTTCATAATCTTATGTGGTAACCCAGAGTCATGGACCCATACATATCCTCCAGGCAGTTGAGAAAGAAAAAAATCATCCTCAAATTAGAGAAAGTGACCCCAGCAGAGTCAATATAGTCACAAATGTCAGGCTAACAGGAAACAGCAAAAGCAATATACATCCTCCTTCTTTACTAAGTGCTCTGGCTGGTGGCCTTAAAAATATAGATTTTCTTTCTTTTCCAATAAAGAAAAATTAAGGCCGGGCGCAGTGGCTCATGCCTGTAATCCCAGCACTTTGGGAAGCTGAAGTGGGCAGATCACGAGGTCAGGAGTTTGAGACCAGCCTGGCCAAAATGGTGAAACCCCCATCTCTACTAAAAATACAAAATTTAGCTGGGCATGGTGGTGTGCGCCTATAATCCCAGCTACTCAGGAGACTGAGGCAGGAGAATTGCTTGAACCCGGGAGGTGGAGTTTGCAGTGAGCTGAGATCACGCCACTGCACTCCAGCCTGGGCAACAGAGTGAGACCTTCTCAAAAAAGAAAAAGAAAAAGTAAAATACAAAAAGGAAGAAGAAAAGAATTACCTGCAGCTCCATCACCTATGAACAATTTAAATACAGCTGTTATATGTGACTCTTTATTGCCTATCAAAAAAGCTCCAAATTCCTTAGTGTGGGAAAGATACTCATTATAATCTGATCCCCACTCTGCTCTCCCACATCAGTCTCTCTCCAGTCACTCTCTCTTTGGAGACTCTTCAGTGCTGTTTTGTTTCATAGTGAGGCTTTCATTTTTCAGCTCCTTTTTCTCACTCAAATTTACCTTTTGTGCCCGTGTACATTTTTTGCTGTCTGCCTGTTTATAGTCAGAAGTTTTATAACACCTGTTGTAGTTTTAGGAGATTGTAATGAATAATTTCCTGTTTCCTCATTTGAGTTAAAAATCATTGTAAGATATATGTAGAGATCAGGCATACAGAAAGCAGAATATTACCTGAATTGGAAGAGATCTCCAACTTCAGGCCGTGTAGGCTAGGCAGGACTCACTCTCTGGGTCTAGGGAAGTCCACTCCAGAAGGAGTTGAGTTACAGGACTGATACATTTATGCAGATTCACTACTTTACATCCACTGAGAAAGAGAGGGGAATCTTCTTACTGTTTGCAGGCTTAAAAAAAATGAGCATCATGTGTTAGTCTACTTTGTAATTTACTGGGTAATTTACAAAGAAAAGATGTTTATTTGGCTCATAGTTCTGTATAAGAAGCATGATACCAGCATCTGATTCGGGAGCACCTCAGGAAGCTTCCATTCATAGTGGAAGGCAAAGGGAAAGTGGACATATCATATGGCAGGAGAGAGGGAGCAAGAGAGGGAGGAGGAGGTCCCAGTCTCCTTTAAACAACCAGCTCTCATGTGAACTGCCAGAATGAGAGCTCACTCATTACTATTGGGATGGCACCAAGCCATTGATGAAAGATCTGCTCCCATGACCCAAACACCTCTCACTAGGCTCATCTCCAACACTGGAGGTCACATTTAAACATGAGATCTGGAGGAGACACGCACCCAAATTATATCACATCAGTAGGTGGCAATGAGATCTGACTCAAGGACATGTATAAACAAAGCTGGGGCTTTCCTGGATATTTGTGGAGAGAAAAGCTAGGATGTGGGGGCATCCTGCTAATTTTTCAGGTAGGATCTCCAAGTCATTGTAATTAGGGTGTTAAAGGAAATGTGGTAAGCAGAAGAGAGATGGTCTATGAGAGAAACTTACTATTATATAAACATTTATATCTTAAACATATGTTAAAATTATGGCAAGATATAAAACATAAACCAGTACATAGACAAACTATATAAACAGATTGTTTCATAAAAACAACTCTAGGAATGTGTTTGATTATTTTACTGTATATTTTTAAGGCATTTTTGTTTTGATATATTTCAAACAAATAAATTATAGAGAATAATATAAAGGACTCCCATATACTTATTACACAGCTTGATTGAAGCTTCTGTGTAAAATTTTAAAAATATAGTTTAAATATAAAATGCAGCTTTAAAAAAAATTCCCAAATACATCAACAATTCATGTTCCTCCAAATACACTTTGGGGATTATGAGCATTGGGCTATGTGGCCAGCAGCCTCTACGAGGGCTCCCTGTGATCCCTGCTGCCTGGTATTTACACCTTTGCATAACCTCCCCACCTTCAGTGTGGGCTGAGGCTTTTGAAAGTGAAGTCTTATTGGAACACAGCTACACCCATTTGTTTACATGTTGCTACTGCTACAATGGCAAAATTGAGTTGTTTCAACAAAGACATACATGACCAGCAGAGTCTAATTTATTTACTCTCTGGCCCTTTGCAGAAAAGGTTTTGTTGACCCTTTTAACTCATTATTCCTAATGGCTAGCCATGGCTTCTCAGGAGCCCATTAAGCTATTAAAACGCCAGTAAATCTGTATATTCTACAAGCTTAACTGTCATTTGAATGAATATGGCTCAACTATAAATTTTAAAATATATGTTGTCATAAACAAAATACAAATTAATTTCAAAGCATTAGAGGATTTATGGTAGCGTTTAATCTTTATGTATTTTTTTTCAGCTAGGGGATAAATCAAAATACAATTTATACAATTTACATCGCATGGAGTCCTGTGAAATGTTTCTGCATTATGGGCTTCATTTTTTTTTCCTTTAATGATTGTAAACCATTGATCTAGTTTGACTCTATGGGCCAAGATTACCTTAATGAAACATAGAAATTTAAATATTCGAGATTAGTTATACCATGTATGTGGTCATTGATTCCCAGGGCCAAATTCTATTTTACAATAAATATGTTGGGTGAAAGATAATAGCTTGAGACCATTAAGATGCAATAATAATAATAATTTCCTGAATACTTAGCTTGTGCCAGACACTATCCTAAGTGTTTTTCATGAATTTACTCCTTTAATCATCATAACATCATGTGGAGTTGTCAGGACATAAAGCCACATATTAGATTCAGGTTTAGAAACTGCTATTAATGCTTTAATTTTACAATTTAAAATATTATAGACTGGGCACAGTGGTTCACACCTGTAATCCCAGCACTTTGGGAGGCTGAGGTGGGCGGATCCCTTGAGCCCAGGAGTTCCAGACCAGCCTGGACAACATGGTGAGACCCTGTCTCTACAAAAAATAAAAAATTAGCCAGGTGTGGTGGTGTGCACCTATAGTCCCAGCTACTCAGGAGGCTGAGGCAGGAGGATCCCTTGAGCCTGGGAAGTCAAGGCTGCAGTAAGCAGTAATACTGTCATTGCACTCCAGCCTGGGTGATAGAGTGAGACCCTGTCTCTAAAAAATAATAATTTTGTTTAAAAATTAAAAATAATTTGTCTTATTAGCTTATATAAAAGGGACCATATTAATCTTAGTCGTTATCTCAAAAAAACACAATTGTTCTCTCTTGTGATGGCGTTTTGGAGAACAAAGAAAGAAAAGAAAAAGAAAAAATCATGCCTTAACTGACATACATTTCATTAATATGATTTAGCAAAGTTCGACAACAGAAGAGTCCTCATTTTTTTTATAGTGATAAGAAGGAAATCACAGAAGAGGAAAACTGCCATGATTTATACAGAGAGTTACATAGTTAAATGTATTCATATCATATTAGGTTTGTTTATTGTTGTTGTTTTTGAGACAGGGTCTCACTCTGTCACCCAAGCCGGAGTAAAATGTTGCAATCTCAGCTCACTGCAGCCTCGACTTCTCAGCTCACACAATCTTCCCACTTCAGCCTCCCAAGTAGCTGGGACCATAGGTGCACACCACCACACCTGGCTAATTTTTGTATTTTTTGTATAGATAGGGTTTTGCCATGTAGCCCAGGCTGGTCTGGAACTCCTAGGCTCAGATGATCTACCCACCTCGGCCTCTCAAAGGGCTTAGATTACAGGCATGAGCCACCATGCCTGGCCAGTTTTGCCTTTACTTAACCAAGTTTTAGTACCACTTCCATTTCATCACCTGCTCAAAAGAAGACATTTACATCAACTGTTTATCAATAAAGTATCTGTAGTTTCTACTTCACTCTTTTGCCTTCAAGTTTCCTTAGCTGATTCCTTTTTAACCAAGAATGGACAAAAAACAAACAGACAAAAAACAAACAAAAAAAACCCAGAAATATAATTTTTTAGCTCCTCTTTTTTTTTTCTGTAAGAAAAAGAAGGTGTGTTTTAAAATTCCATAATAGTTACTGATATTTTCTTAATTTTTCCAGAAGTGAGAAGCTGAGACAAGAGGAGGCCAAGCAACTTGTACAAAGTTATATGATCACCAAGAAGCAGAAATCAGAGTAGGCTCTTAACCTTTGCTGCCTCTTGTCATGTAGAGGAAGATTTTATTCCGAAACCTTAAAGATATAGCTAAGAGATTTTTTAATGTTATCATCGAGACTTCAATGTCAGCGTTGGGGATGAAGTCAAGAAGAGGTATTTCATAATAAATGGTACAACTGAAATAAAATTGTAGTTGCATCCTGCAGTAAAATTAGGGTATATGAATTATTTTCCATTCTGTTTTTAGTTGCTTATCCTTTAGTCATTCTTTCCAGGGCCGTTCTGTGTAGGTTAGGCTTCCTCAGTGAAAGCAGAGGGTCATGGTGGGGAAAACATAGGCTCTATATTCAGATCGACTTGGGGGTAGGTGGGAGTCCTGGATCCACACTTAATATTTCTGTATCATTTACAAGTGATTCATTTGGCATCTGTTTCTTTCATTTGTAATGCGGAGAGATACCTATTTCTAAAAGTTGTTTGAAATTTAAATGGGATTGTGGTCCTGACTGTTAACAAATACTTATTTCCCTTCCTTTAGTGCTGTGCTTCAAAGTTACCCATGCTTATTAAGTACACTCATGCTTGGGTGTACATTATGTTGTATGAGTCTGTTATGAGGAGTATTTTTTCTTCCTCAACTACAGGAGTCTTTTGAGAACTACTTGCTTAGGGCATAGAACTTGAGGGCTGGAAGTATCAGCTTGAATCATATAAAATAGCTGATTTGTGACCATTTTTGAACCAAACAAATCCCATTTTCATTTGGGCCAGTATTATACCTTAGGAAAACACAAAAGAGGGTAGCTAAATGGTCAAATGTCATACTATTAGCTAATTATAAAACTGCACATAAAACTTGGTGGTCTTGGCTTCTGGCTAATATACATATAGATTTTATTTAAGACTGGTCTTATTGCCAATCAAGTACCAATAAGGTGTTGCATTGAATATTTGCAAACCTGCTTAGTGCTTGGCTCCTGTGCTGGGTGTCAGTTACAAAAAGGTGAAGAAGAGCTTATAGCTGTTTGTGAGCCACAGATCTGAGCACAGCCACAATATTCCAAGGCCAAGATGTCAGCTCTATTGGATGTTCTAAGTGCTAATCACCAGGAAGGAGTGATTAGTTTCTCTAGGAACAAATGGGAAGGACTGGTTCATTCTATTAATACTTTACATGTGATGAGTCTTGCTCTAGCTAAGCCCTCTTGTCATTCAGCAGATATTCATGGAGCACCGTCTATATGACAAACATTATGGAATGTTGGTAGTGGGATAATAAAAATGAACATAGATAGAATATTTAGACTATGCCAGGTACCATTCTATGGACTTCACAGGTATTAATTAATTTAATTTCCACAATGACCCTAAGGAAGTAGTATCATATTGTCATCATATCATTTTTATAGATGAGGAACTGTTAAGTAACATGGCCAAAATTATACAGCTGGTAAATAGGGAAGGCAGCATGTGAACCGGGAAGCCTGCCTCTATAGCATGTACTCATAACTGTGCTATGTGACCTACTTACTTAAAAAGGTAAATAATGTCATTCTTAAAGTATATAGAGCTAAGGAGAGAGGTATGATGAAAGGGAGATAATAATCATTATGATGAATCTTTTCATTAAAAAGTCAAAGTGAAGACACCTCTCTTTTCATAAAACATTAAAGTAACTTCTCAAAAACCTGACCTGGAGTGTGGCCCTTTCAAGAGACAGCCTGGGGAGTCAGAGAGCCAGGTCCTTGTCCTTCCAGGGAGTTTTAAGTATGTAGATGCTTAAACTCCTCAAAAAGTTAAATGTAGAGCTCCCACATGACCCAGAAATTATTTTCCTAGGTATGTAGCCAAGAAAAAAAAAATATGCATTCACACAAAACTTATACATAAATGTTCATAGTAGTAGTATTCATAATCATCAAAAAGTAGCATGTGCCTGTCAATAGATAAATGGATAAGCAAAATTAGCATCTACATACAATGAAATATCATTTAGTATTAAAAAGGAATGAGGGGGCTGGCAAGATAGCCAAATAGGAATAGCTCCGGTCTGCAGCTCCATACGAGATCAACGCAGATGACATTTCTGCATTTCTAACTGAGGTACCCAGCTTATCTCATTGGGACTGGTTAGACAGTAGGTGCAGCTCACGGAGGGTAAGCAGAAGCAGGATGAGCCATCACCTCACCTGGGAAGTATAAGGGGTCCAGGAACTCCCTCCCCTATCCAAGGGCAGCCATGAGGGACTATGCCATGTGGAATGGTACATTCAGGCCCAGATACTATGCTTTTTACACTGTCTTCACAACCCACAGACCAGGAGATTCCCTCAGGTGCCTGCCTACACGACAAGGACCCTGAGTTTCAAGCACAAAACTGGGCGGCCCTTTGGGCAGACACCGAGCTAGCTGCAGGAGTTTTTTTCATACCCCAGTGGGGCCTGGAACACCAGTGAGACAGAACCATTCTCTTCCCTGGAAAAAGGGCTGAAGCCAGGGAGCCAAGTGGTCTAGCTCAGTGGATCCTACCCCCATGGAGCCCAGCAAACTAAGATCCACTGGCTTGAAATTCTCGCTGCCAGCACAGCAGTCTGCAGTTGACCTGGGATGCTCCAGCTTGGTGCGGGAAGGGGTGTGTAGGTGGTTTTCCTCTCACAGTGTAAACAAAACTGCTGGGAAGTTCAAACTGGGCAGAGCCCACTGCAGTTCGGCAAAGCTGCTGTAGTCAGAATACCTCTCTAAATTCCTCCTTTCTGGGCAGGGCATCACTGAAAGAAAGGCAGTAGCCCCAGTCAAAGGCTTATAGATAAAACTCCCATCTCCCTGGGACAGAGCACCTGGGGGAAGGGGTGGCTGTGGGCGCAGCTGCAGCAGACTTAAACATTCCTGCACGCCGGCTCTGAAGAGAGCAGCGCATCTCCCAGCACAGTCCTCAAATTCTGCTGAGGGACAGACTGCCTCCTCAAGTGGGTCCCTGACCCCCATGCCTCCTGAATGGGAGACATCTCCCTACAGGAGTAGACAGACACCTCATACAGGAGAGCTCTGGCTGGCATCCGGCAGGTGCCCCTCTGGGATGAAGCTTCCAGAGGAAGGAACAGGCAGCAATATTTGCTGTTCTGAGCCTCTGCTGGTGATACCCAGGCAAAGAGTGTCTGGAGTCGACCTCCAGCAAACTCTAGCAGACCTGCAGCAGCGGGGCCTGACTGTTAGAAGGAAAACTAACAGAAAGGAATAGCATCAACATCAACAAGAACTTGGATACAAAAACCCCATCCAAAGGTCACTAGCATCAAAGACCAATGGTAGATAAATCCATGAAGGTGAGGAAAAATCAGTGTAAAAAGCTGAATATTCCAAAAACCAGAATGCCTCTTCTCCTCCAAAGGATCACAACTCTTTGCCAGCAAGGGAAGTAAACTGGATGGAGAATGAGTTTGATGAATTGACGGAAGTATGCTTCAGAAGCTGGGTAATAACAAACCCCTCTGAGCTAAAGGGGCATGTTCTAACCTAATGCAAGGAAGCTAAGAATCTTGAAAAAAGGATAGAAGAATTGCTAACTAGAATGACCAGTTTGGAGAAGGACATAAATGACCTGATGGAGCTGAAAAACACAGCATGAGAACTTCATGAAGCATAAACAAGTATCAATAGCTGAATCAATCAAGTAGAAGAAAGGATATCAGACATTGAAGATCAACTTAATGAAATAAAGCATGAAGACAAGATTAGAAAGAAAAAAAATGAAAAGGAATGAATGAAGTGTCCAAGAAATATGGGACTGTATGAAAAGACCAAACCTACATTTGATTGGCATACACGAAAGTGATTGGGAGAATGGAACCAAGTTGGAAAACACTCTTCAGGATATTATCCAGAACTTCCCCAACCTAGAAAGACAGGCCAACATTCAAATTCAGGAAATACAGAGGACACCACAAAAATACTCCTTGAGAAGAGCAACCCCAAGACACATAATCCTCAGATTCATCAAGGTTGAAATGAAGGAAAAAATGTTAAGGGCAACCAGACAGAAAGGTCGTGTTACCCACAAAGGGAAGCCCATCAAACTAACAGCAGATCTCTCTGCAGAAACCCTATAAGCCAGAAGAGAGTAGGGGGCCAATATTCAACATTCTTAAAGAAAATAATTTTCAACCCAGAATTTCATATCCAGCCAAACTAAGCTTCATAAGTGAAGGAGAAATAAAATCCTTTACAAATAAGCAAATGCTGAGAGATGTTGTCACCACCAGGCCTGCCTTACAAGAGCTCCTGAAGGAAACAGTAAACATGGAAAGGAAAAACCGGAACCAGCCGCTGCAAAAACATACCAAATTGTAAGGACCACTGACACTAGGAAGAAGCTGCATCAACTAACGGGCAAAATAACCAGCTAACATCATAATGACAGGATCATATTCACACATAACAATATTAACCTTAAATGTAAATGGGCTAAATGCCCCAATTAGAAGACACTGGAAAATTGGATAACAAGTCAAGACCCATCAGTATGCTGTATTCAGGAGACCCATCTCATGTGCAAGGGCACACATGGCCTGAAAATAAAGGGATGGAGGAATATTTACCAAGCAAATGGAATGGGAAAAAGGCAAGGATTGCCATCCTAGTCTCTAATAAAACAGACTTTAAACCAACAAAGATCAAAAAAGATAAAGAAGGGCATTACATAGTGGTAAAGGGATCAATGTAACAAGAAGAGCTAACTATACTAAATATATATGCACTCAATACAGGAGCATTCAGATTCACAAAGCGAGTTCTCTACAAAACTCTCCACCCCAAATCAACAGAATATACATTCTTCTCAGTACCACATTGCACTTATGCTAAAATCGACCACATAATTGGAAGTAAAAGATCCTCAGCAAACACAAAAGAATGGAAATCATAACAGTCTCTCAGACCACAGTACAATCAAATTAGAACTCAGGATTAAGAAACTCACTCAAAACCACACAACTACATGGAAACGGAACAACCTGCTCCTGAATGACTACTGGATAAATAATGAAATTAAGGTGGAAATAAATAAGTCCTTTGACACCAATGAGAACAAAGACACAACGTACCAGAATATCTGGGACTCAGATAAAGCAGTGTTTAGAGGAAAATTTATAGCACTAAATGCCCACAGGAGAAAGTGGGAAAGATCTAAAATCGACACCCTAGCATAACAATTAAAACAACAAATTTTGTTCTTTTGCAAAGAGCAAACAAGTTCAAAAGCTAGCAGAAGACCAAAAATAACTAAGATCAGAGCAGCACTGAAGAAGATAGAGACATGAAAAATCCTTAAAAAATTAGTGAATCCAGGAGCTGGTTTTTTGAAAAGATCAACAAAATTGATAGACTGCTAGCAAAACTAATGAAGAAGAAAAGAGACAAGAATCAAATAGACACAATAAAAATAATAAAAGGGATCTCACCACTGATCCCACAGAAATACAAACTACCATCAGAGAATACTATAAACACCTTTATGCAAATAAAGTAGAAAATCTAGAGGAAATGGACATATACATATAATGGACACATACATATAAATCTAGAGGAAACTGCACATATACACCCTCTCAAGACTAAACAAGGAAGAAGTCAAATCTCTGAATAGACCAATAACAAGTTCTGATATTGAGGCAGTAATTAATAGCCTACCAACAAAAAAAGCCCAGGACCAGACAGATTCACAGACAAATTCTACCAGAGATACAGAGAGGAGCTAGTACCATTCCTTCTGAAACTATTCCAAACAACAGAAAAAGAGGGACTGCTTCCTAACTCATTTTATGAGGCCAGCATCATCCTGATACCCAAACCTGGCAGAGACACAACAAAAAAAGAATTTCAGGCCAATATTCCTGATGAACATTGATGTGAAAATCCTCAATAAAATACTGGCAAACTGAATCCAGCAGCATATCAAAAAGCTTACCCACCATGATCAAGTCAGCTTCATCCCTAGAATGCAAGGCTAGTTCAACATACACAAATCAATAAATGTAATCCATCACATAAACAGAACCAATGACAAAAACCACATGATTATCTCAATAGATGCAGAAAAGGTATTTAATAAAATTCAACACAACTTCATGCTAAAAACTCTCAATACGCTCGGTATTGATGGAATGTATCTCAAAATAATGTTACTTATGACAAAACCACAGCCAATATCATACTGAATGGGCAAAAGCTGGAAGCATTCCCATTGAAAATCGGCACAAGACAAGGATGTCTCACTACTCCTATTGAACATACTATTGGAAGTGCTGGCCAGGGAAATCAGGCAAGAGAAAGAAATAAAGGGTATTCAAATAGGAAGAGAGGAAGTCAAATTGTCTCTGTTTGCAGATAACATGATAGTATATTCAGAAAATCCGATCGTCTCAATCCCAAACCTCCTTAAGCTGATAAGCAACTTCAGCAAACTCTCAAGATATAAAAATCAGTGTGCAAAAATCACAAGCATTCCTATACACCAATAATAGACAAACAGAGGGGCAAATCATGAGTGAACTCCCCTTCACAATTGCTACAAAGAGAATAAAATACTGAGAAATCCAACTTCCAAGGGATGTGAAGGACCTCTTCAAGGAGAACTACAAACCAGTGCTCAGCGAAATAAGAGAGGACACAAACAAATGGAAAAACATTCCATGCTCATGGATAGGAAGAGTCATTATCGTGGATGGTCATAATGTCCACAGTAATTTATAGATTCAGTGCTATCCCCATCAAGCTATCATTGACTTTCTTCACAGAATTGGAAAAAACTACTTTAAAGTTCATATGCAACCAAAACAGAGCCTGTATAGCCAAGACAATCCTAAGGAAAAAGAACAAAGCTGGAGACATCATGCTACCTGACTTCAAACTATGCTATAAGACTACAGTAACCAAAACAGCATGGTACTGGTACCGAAACAGATATATAGACCAATGGAACAGAACTGAGACCTCAGAAATAATGCCACATATCTACAACCATCAGATCTTTGACAAACCTGACAAAAACAAACAATGGGGAAAGGATATCCTATTTCATAAATGCTGCTGGGAAAACTGGCTAGCCATATGCAGAAAACTGAAACTGGACCCCTTCTTTACACCTTACACAAAAATTAACTCAAGATGGATTAAAGACTTAAACATAAGACCTAAAACCATAAAAACCCTAGAAGAAAACCTAGACAATACCATTCAGGACATAGGCATGGGCAAAGTCTTCATGTCTGAAACACCAAAAGCAATGGCAACAAAAGCCAAAATTGGCAAATGGGATCTAATTAAACTAAAGAGCTTCTGCACAGCAAAAGAAACTATTATCAGAGTGAATAGGCAACCTACACAATGGGAGAAAAATTTTGCAACCTATCCATCTGACAAAGGGCTAATATCCAGAATCTCCAGGAACTTTAACAAATTTACAAGAAAAAAAACAACCCTATCCAAAAGTGGGTAAACAATATGAACAGACACTTCTCAAAAGAAGACATTTGTGTGGCCAAAAAAACATACGAAGAAAAGTTCATCACCACTGGTCATTAGAGAAATGCAAATTAAAACTACAATGAGATACCATCACATACCAGTTAGAATGGTGACCATTAAAAATTCAGGAAACAACAGATGCTGGAGAGGATATGGAGAAATAGGAATGGTTTTACAGTGTTGGTGGAGTGTAAATTAGTTCAACCATCGTGGAAGACAGTGTGGCAATTTCTCAAGGATCTAGAACCAGAAATACCATTTGACCCAGCAATCCCATTACTGGGTATATACCCAAAGGATTATAAATCATTCTAGTATAAAGACACATGCACATGTATGTTTACTGCACACTGTTCACAATAGCAAAGACTTGGAACCAACCCAAATGCCCATCAATGATGGACTGGATAAAGAAAATGTTGCACATATACACCATGGAATACTATGCAGCCATAACAAAGGATGAGTTCATGTCCTTTGCGGGGGCATGGATGAAACCAGAAACCATTCTCAGCAAACTAACACAGGAACAGAAAACCAAATACTACGTGTTCTCACTCATAATTGGGAGTTGAACAATGACAACACATGGACACAGGGAGGGGAACATCACACACCAGGGCCTGTCTGGCAGTGGGGGTCTAGGGGAGGGATAGCATTAGGAGAAATACCTAATGCAGATGACAGGTTGACGGGTGCAGCAAACCACCATGGCATGTGTATACCTAAGTAACAAATCTGCACATTCTGCACATGTATCCCAGAACTTAAAGTATATATTTTAAAAAGGAATGAAATACTGACACATGCTACAACATGGTTGAAACTTCAAAATATTATGTCAAATGAAAGAATCCAATCACGAAAGGCTACATATTGTATTGTTCTATCTATATAAAGTGTCCAGAATAGGCCAATTCAAAGATACAGAAAATAGGTTAAAATGTCCAGAAAGTGAGTCACTCTAAAGAGACATAAAGTAGATAGCCTGGGACTGTGGTTCAGGTGTGAGACTGGAGAATGAGGAGTGACTCTTAAAATGTATTGGTTTCTTTTTCAGAGTGCTGAAAATGTGTTAAAATTTAATTGTAGTGATGGTTGCAAAATTCTGTGAATATACTAAAAACTGTCGATTTGTACACTTTGAATGAATAAATTGTACAGTATGTGAATTATATGTCAATAAAGCTGTTAAAAAAGCAATGGCAGCCAGGCATGGTGGCTCATGCCTGTAATCTCAGCACTTTGGAAGGCTGAGGCAGGAGGATCACTTGAGGCCAGGAGTTTCAGATCAGCCTGGGCCACATGGCAACATTCAGTTTCTACAAAAAGTTTTAAAATTAGCTGGCTGTGGTAGCATGTGCCTATAGTCCTAGCTACTCAGGAGGCTGAGGTGAGAAGATCTCTGGAGTCCAGGAGATTTAGGCTGCAGTGAGCCATGAACATGCCACTGCAGTCCAGTCTGGGTAACAGAACAAGAGTCTTCTCTCAAAGAAAAAAAGAAAAAAGAAGGGAAAGAAAGAAAGAAAAGAAAGAAAGAAAGAAAGAAAGAAAGAAAGAAAGAAAGAAAGAAAGAAAGAAAGAAAGAAAGAAAGAAAGAAAGAAAGAAAGAAAGAAAGAAAGAAAGAAGGAAAGAGAGGAAGGAAAGAGAGAGGAAGGAAACAAGGAAGGAAACAACAACAAACAAACAAAAAAACAATGGCAAGCTGGGCATGATGGTGCATATCTGTTGTCCCAGCTACTCCAGAGACAGAGGGAAGAGGATCACTTGAGTTCAGGAGTTCGAGACTATCCTGAGTAACATAGTGAGACCCTCTCTCTTAAAAAATTCAATCAATTGAGTCTTTAAAAAAGCAATGACAGAAATACACACACACACACACACACACACACACACACTTGTACATACACCCACTATCAGATGCCTGGGCCACACTGCAGAGCTGCAGATTCCTAATATATAGAGATATATTTAAGAATCATTGCAAAGGATGAGAACCAAGATAGCATTTAAAATTTTTATTTATGGAGTTTTTATTGGAAGGTCCATTTTTTTGCACTAGCCTCACCTAAAAATGATTAAGTATTCATATTTTTGTGTGATAAATAAAGCAACAGAAAGAAATAATTTAAAATATTTATAAGTATTTTCATATAAATTTAAATCTCATCCCCCCTCAAGCCCTGTGGGGTTAGAATGGTGGGAGACCCCTGTGCGGGAGGAGGGAGGCATCTGACTCTGCTCTTCACCTCTGGAGACATGGGCCCAGGTGCTAAGACCTCAGGTGCTGAGTGCCAAATAATTATATTTTTCAGTTCATGGCACATTATCATTATATGTCCATGCAATGTTGGACGGCCTCTCTTGTTTTGTCTATTCCTGTTTATTTACAAAGCTCCATACATAACCGTTCTCAAATGTTTAACATTTTTTTGCTTGTATTCTTGCATAATGTGTACCATTTTGTGTGCTAAATTTCTGATATGTAGAAATTTATGTAAATGTTTCTAAGTTATGTATCTCATCTTATTTATGCCTGGTTTACTACTTTGGAAGGAATGAGGAGCTATCAGAGCCCTGCAATGAACATTCATTTATTACATTTTTAATGAAATGGCTGCAAGTGCACCTCTGTAATAAGGAGGAAGGCAGTATGACAATGTGGCAAGGAGCTCTGGCTCTGGGTTCTGAATGCCAGCGTTCAAATTCTCGCTCCTCCATTTACTAGCTGCTTGGGCTTGGACAGGTTACTTGGACCTCTTTGCTTTTCAGTTTAATCACCAGTAAAGTGTGGATACTTTCTTTCTTTTTTCCTTTTTTTTTTTTTCTGAGACGAAATCTTACTCTGTCACCAGGCTGGAGTGCAGTGGCGCGATCTTGACTCACTGCAACCACTACCTCCAGGTTCAAGCAATTCTCCTGCCTCAGCCTCCCGAGTAGCTGGGACTACAGGCATGCACCACCACGCCCAGCTAATTTTTGTATTTTAATAGAGATGGGGTTTCACCATGTTGGCCAGGCTGGTCTCAAAGTCCTGACCTTAGGTGATCTGCCTGCCTCGGCCTCTCAACGTACTGGGATTACAGGCATAAACCACTGCACTCAGCCAAGTGTGAATTCTTTAGCACATATCTCAGAGGTGGTTATAAGGATTAAATACCCAGGGGGGAGAGGATGATATTAATCCCAGTACTGCAGGGGGTTTAAAATATCTTTCTTCTGTGTGTTCTTATATCCTTGCTCATAGGCTCTCACGTGGAATCTTTGGGGGAGCTGTTCTTCATATTTTCCAGCCCCAGTGCCCTTTTTACAAAATTGGGTAGCTGTTAATACATTGATACTTGGGCACAGAGTTGGCACTCAATAAGTAGGTGTTAAGTAAATGAATCAAAAGAAGTGTAAGATACAAGATACATGGTCCCTTCTGTCAAAGAGTTTATAAATCAAGTATGAATGATAATACCTGAAACCACTTAAAAAATCTATGTAAAGGGCCAGGTGCAGTGGCTCATGCCTGTAATCCCAGCACTTTGGGAGGTCCAGGCAGGTGGATAACCTGAGGTCAGGAATTCAGGACCAGCCTGGCCAACATGGTGAAACCACGTCTCTACTAAAAATACAAAAATTAGCTGGGCACGGTGGTGCACACCTGTAATCCCAGCTACTCAGGAGGCTGAGGCAGAGTAATCACTTAAACCCAAAAGGCAAAGGTTGCAGTGAGCTGAGATCGTGCCACTGCACTCCAGCCTGGACAACAGAGTGAAGAAACTCTGTCACAAAAAACAAAACACAAAGCAAAAAACCTATGTAAACACTATTATATGTGACATGTCAGGATAAGAGGAACAACTAACAAATTTTGTAGACATTCAGTAAATGGAGAGAAAGGTTTTTGGAGATGAGGGGCTTGAGCTAGACCTTGTATGTGTGCTATTAGAAGCTTCCTTGGCTGGACACATATAAAAACTTCCCTTTGATGCTAATAGTATTAAAATTCTATCTCCTCGGAAGCAGACTGCCTATTGCTTTAGCTTTAAAAGAGATTTAGATCCAAACATTCCATTATGCAAGCCATAGAAAGACCGTTTTATGTGAAGATGCACTTTGATTGCACTTTCCTCTATCCACATTTTATTGTAGTTAGTTGTTTAGAGCTGTTTCTGTGTAGAGTGTGAGGTCCTTGAGGTCCTTAAGGGAAGGGACCTTGCTTGCCCTCTTTATCCCCTGCATACTTTGCATAAAGGAGGCACTCCATAAATGTTTATTGAATAAATGCTACACTCCTAATGGGTAAGAATGTGTCATATTATTCTTTGTTTTCTTATGTGCACTGAAACAATTTGTTTCTTGAGATTGGTTCTTAGAATATTTATTGAGTTTTCACTGATTCTTTTGCTACAGGTTAGCTAACCATGCAGCAGCTGCTTGAGTTTCACCTTTCTCTAGTACAGCAGAATTATATTTTGATGACCTCCATTTTGATTCTTGTATACCAGCTCTAATCCAAAGATTGATCTTTAGGTAACAGATGGAGACTGATAAGGATAACTTCCGTGAAGACAAACCCATGCACACATTCTGTTGTTCAAATAATGTTTAAATTAATCCTCCTGCTCCCAAGCCATCAACTTGCCCCTTAACACACATCTTTCTAGAGCCCAAATCTGAGCTCCTTGTAGAAGATCTTTGCCCTCTTTACTCTCCAGGCCTTCCTAATTAATGTCGTCTCAGAGTTTACCTTCTCTCTCTCTTGACATTAGTTAAAAGAAAAAGTGGCTGCTGTAGCATGTGGGGATACATTACCACATCCCATTTCCTTCTCTATGATCAGGATTTCCAATTTCCAAGCCCAATGGGCTTTGCCAGGTGGAACAGGATCTATAGGTCTTTGATCTGGAAGCTAAGACTAGAGAAGTCTTAAGAGATGACTGCTCAGGTGAGGAAGGCAGAATCAATCAGATGGAATTAGCAGGGAAGTAAAGTTCAATTGTTGAGCCAAGTTGTAGCTGCTTTGGCACTCAGAATGAAGAGTTCTGTGTGTGTGTCCTGGCATGGAGAGTTATTTCCTTTTTCCTTCAGTTAGGTTGACCCTTTCCATTTGTTTAGGACCTGTGCACATGTTGTACTGGGCCCCCAGTCAAGTTGCTTATCTAAAATTCTTTCAAACTGTTTCCCTATGATCTCCTTAACTGTTGTCTTCTTATTCTGCTGAACGTGTCTACTCTTTTACCTCACTGCTCCTGTTCATGCCCCTACTTCTGCTGTTGAGATTTTGTGCCTGTTTTTCAGAGTAAATAAACTTTTCTTGTCCTTGTAGATATTACATTGTTTAGTTTTCTCATCTGAGTTTTCTTTTCCTAAGCACAGGGTACAGATTACATTTGTATTTTATATTTATATATTATATGAGATGGAGAGATCAGAGAAGAGAACAAGCTGTCGATTCCTAAGGAGAAGATTTCAGAAGTACATTCATACAAAGTGATAGTAGGAAGACTCAAACACAATATTACCTAAGTTAGAGACTAGAGAAGTGTGTAAGTCTGAGGACAGATCAGAAGGGCTTCAGGAAATTGTAAGGAAATTTCTTTACCTGGGAAGTTTAGGCAAACAGCAATCAGCAAAGAAACCTTCACCAGTGAGAAGAACAATGAATGTAATAAACCTGAAAAAAGCTTCAGTCTGGACTCTACTAATGATGCAGATCAGAAAATTCTTAGAATACAGAATACTGATGATAATGATAAGAATGACATGAGCTTCAACCAGAATTCAGCCTCTGGTAAACATGAACACATAAATCTAACACAGGATTTTCAGGGTAGTAAATGTAAGGAAAGCTTAACGGATCTCTCCCTCCTTAATAAATGGGACAGCATCCCTAATACTGAGAAATCCTATAAATGTGATGTATGTGAGAAAGTTTTCCATCAGAGCTCAGCCCTTACTAGACATCAGAGAATCCCTACTAGAGAGAAGCTCCACAAATGTAAAGAATGTGAAAAGTCTTTCAGTCAGAGCTCAGGTCTTAGTCAACATAAAAGAATACACACTAGAGAAAAACCTTACAAATGTGAAGCACCTGATAAATCCTGTGAAGCGTCTGACAAATCCTGTAGTCCAAGCTCAGGCATAATTCAACACAAGAAAATTCACACCAGAGCCAAAGCTTACAAATGTAGCAGTTGTGAAAGAGTCTTCAGTCATAGTGTCCGCCTTACTCAACATCAGAAAATTCACAAAGAGATGCCCTGTAAGTGTACTGTATGTGGCAGTGACTTCTGCCATACTTCATACCTGCTTGAACATCAGAGGGTCCACCATGAAGAGAAATCCTATAAGTATGATGAATATGGGTTGGCCTATATTAAACAAGGAATTCATTTCAGAGAAAAGCCCTACACATATAATGAATGTGGAAAAAACTTCAGATTGAATTCACATCTTATTCAGCATCAAAGAATTCACACAGGAATGAAACTGCATGAATGTTATGAATATGGAAAAGCTTTCAGTCAAACCTCATGCTTTATTCACCATCAAATAATGCATAGGAAAGAGAAATCATATGAATGTAATGAGTATGAGGGCAGTTTCAGTCATAGCTCAGAACTTATCCTGCAACAAGAAGTCCTCACCAGACAGAAAGTCTTTGATTGTGATGTATAGAAAAAGAACTCCAGTCAGAGAGCACACTTCGTTCAATGTCAGAGCATTCATACCAAAGAGGACTCATGAATATAATGAGGGTGAAAAGACATTTAGTCTAGTCAAATTCAGGCTTCATTCAACATCTGAGGTTCACACCAGGTAGAAATCATATACGTACTGCATGTGGTAAAGCCTTCAGTCATAGCTCAACCGTTACTCAGCATCAGATAATTCAATTTTCATGCTATTAATATTTTCATGCCTTAGTCACATTTGGAGAATTCATATGGGAATAAAATTCCATTACTGCAATGAATGTAAAAAAGCCAGCAGACAAAGAAACTACCTTGTTTAGTATCAAATTCATGCCATGCAAAAAGATTATAAATGTAATAAACGTGTATGTGCATGAGGAGATTCAGTCATAATTAGGAGTAATAAAATATTTCTCCTTGGATGTTACAAATAATATCACAGAGAGTGTACATACGCTGCAAAGTAATATCATCTCCCCACTTGGATAATACAAATAATATGACAGAGGGTGTACACATTCTAAAAAGTAATATCATCTCTTCCCATGTATATTAAAAATAATATCACAGAGGGTGTACACCCCCTGCAACATTAGGAGTGATATCATCTCCCCCCTTGGATATTACAAATAATATTTCGAAGGGTATATAACTTTTGCGAAGTAATGTCATCTTCCCCCTTGGTTATTACGAATAATATCACGGAGCTGGTACACACCCTGTGAACTAATATTCTCTCCCTCCTTGAATATTATGAATAATCTCACAAAAGTTGTACACCTTCTGTGAAGTAACATTATGTCTCCTCTTGGATATTACACGTAATACCACGGAAGGTGTACACCTCTTGCAAAGTAATATAATGTTTCTCTTTAAATATTACGAATAATACCACAAAGGGTGTACACCTCCTATGATATCAGAAGCAATATCACGTCCCGTTTTGCATATTACGAATAATATCACGGAGGGTGACCACGCCCTGCAATATTATAAGTAATATCATGCCCCCCTTGGATATTTCAAATAACACCACGGAGGTTGTACACCTTCTGCAACATTAGGAGTAATATCATGTTCCCCCTTAGATATTATGAATAATACCATGAAGGATGCACACTCCCTGCACTATTGGACATAACATCATGTCCCCCCTTGAATATTACAAATAATGTCATGGAGAATGTGCACACCATGTGAACTAATATTACCTCTCCCCTTAGATTTACAAATTATATCATGGAGAATGGACACCCTCCACAAAGGAATATCATGTTTCCCCTTGGATATTATGAATAATACCACGGAGAAAGTACCCCCTGCAATATTAGGAGTAATGTAATGTCCTGCCTTGGATATTACGAACAATATCACGGAGAGTGTACACCCTCTGTGAGATTAGAAGTAATATCATGTCCCCCCACTGGATATTAGAAATAATACCAAAAAGCGTGTACACCCCCTGCGATATAAGGAATAATATCATCTCTCCCCTTGGTTATTATGAATAACAATACAGAGGGTGTACTTTCCCTGTGATATTCGGAGTAATAGTATATTCCCTTTTCGTTACTATGAGTAAAATTATGGAGGGTGTACACCGCCTGTAATATTAAAGGTAATATCATCCTCTGCTCCCCTGAATATTACAAACAATAACACAGGGTGGTGTACATTTCCTGTAATATTGGGGGTAATATCATCTTCTATTTTCCTGTATATTATGAACTATAACACAGGGGGTGTACACAATCTGTGATATTGAAGGTAATATCATTGTCTCCCCCCGCCCCGAATATTATGAACAATATCACAGAGGATTCCACACCTCCTGCGATATTGAGGGTAATATCATCTTCTCTTTTCCAAAATATCACGAACAACATCACAGGGGATTGTACACCCCATGGGATATTGGAGGTAATATAATCCTCTACCCCGCTGGATATTACAAACAATATCACAGAGGGTTGTAAATCCCTTTCGATATTGGGGGTAATATCATCCTCTCTCCCCCGAATATTACGAACAGTATCACAGGGGGGTGTACACCCCCTGCAATATTGGGGATAATATTAGGGGATAAGATAGAGGATCCTCTATCCCTGGATATTATGAACAATATAAAAGAAGGGTGTACACCCCCTGCAATATAGTGGGTAATGTCATCCTCTCCTCCACTAAATATTACAAACAATATCACAGGGGCCTGTACACCCCTGTGGTATTGTGGGTAATATAATCCTCTCCCCCCTGTATATTAGGAACACTATCACAGGGGGTGAACACCCTCTGCCATATTGGAGGTAATATCCTCTCTCCCCCAGATATTACGAACAGTATCACAACGGGCTGTACACCCCCTGCCATATTGGGAGTAATATTATCCTCTCCCTCCCCGGATATTACAAAAAATATCCCAGGGGGGATGGACACCACCTGCGATATTGGGGGTAATATCATCCTCTCTTTTTGGATATTATGAACGATATCACAGTGTACACCCCCTGTGATATTGGGGGTAATATCATCCTCTCCCTTTCTGGATTTTACAAACAACATCACAGTAAGGTGAACATCCACGGTGATATTGGGGGTAACATTATACTCCCCCCTCAGATATTATGAACATTATCACAGGAAGTGTATGCTTTCTGCGATATTGGGGGTAATATCATCCCTTTCCCCCCTGGATATTACAAACAATATCACAGGGCGTGTGTACCTCCTGCGATATTGGGGGTAATATCATCCTCTCCTCCCTGGAAATTATGAACAATGTCACACGGGATGTATACCTCTTGTGATATTGAGAGTAATATCATCCTCTCCCCACTTGGATATTACAAGTAATATAACAGAGGGTGTACACACAGGATGTTTATGATACTGGAAGTAATATCATCTCCCCCCTTGGATATTATGAACAATATCACAGAGGGAGTACACCCTTTGCGATATTGGGAGTAATATCATCTCCTACTTTGGATATCATAAACAATATCATAGAGGGGGTACACTTCCTGCGATATTCGAAGTAACTTTATCTCCCCCCTTAAATATTATGAACAATATCACAGAGTGGGTACACCCCCTGCGATATTGAGAGTAACATAGTCTCCCCCCCGAATATTACAAACAATATCACAGAGGGGGTACATCCCTGCAATATTGGGAGTAACATCTTCCCCCTTAGATATTATGAAAAATATAACAGAGGGGCTACCCCCACCCCTGCAATATGGAGAGTAACATCATCAGCTGCATTGGATATTACCAATAATATCCAATTATTGTAGTACACCCTCACTGTTATATTGGGGGAAACACCATCTCCCCCCTTGAATATTATGAACAATATTACAGAGGGGGTATAGTGCCTGCTATATTGGGAGTAACATCATCTCCTTATTTGGATATTATGAACAATATCACAGAGTGGGTACACCCTCTGTGACACTGGGCATAACTTCATCTCCCTCCTTAGATATTACAAATAATATAACAGAGGGCGTACACCCCTTGTGATATTGGGGGTAACATGATCTCCCCTCTTTGATATTATGAACAATATCACAGAGGGGGTATACTCTGTGATATCACGGGGGTTTGTACACTTTCTGCGATATTGGGAGTAGTATCATCCCCTCTGCCTTTGAATATTAAGGACGATCTCACAGGTGGGTGTACATCCCCTGCCATGTTGGGAATACTGTTATCCTCTTCCCCCCTGCATATTAGGAAAAATAACACAGAGTGGATGAACACCCCCTGTAATACGGGGAGTAATATCCTCTTCACCTCTTCCGGATATTAGGAACAATATCACAGGAGGGTTTACACTTTCTTTGATATCTGGAGTTATGTCCTCCTCTCCTCCTTTGAAGGTTAACAGCAGTATCGCAGGGGAGATGTACACCCCCTGCGATACTGAGAGTAATATCAACCTCTCCCCAACCCCTCTGGATATTAGGAACAATATTCCAGCGTGAGTGTACACCTCCTACTATATGGTGAGTAATATCATTCTCTCCCTTCGTGGATATTGGGAACAATATCACACGCTGGGTGTACACAACCTGCAATGTTGAAAGTAATATCATCCTCTACCCCTCCTGATATTAGGAAAAATATGACGGAAGGGTTGTACACTCTGTGCCATATTGGGAGTAATATCATTTTCCCCTTCCCTGAACATGACGAGTAATATTCCCGGGTGGATGTACACCCACTGTTATATTGGGAGTACTGTCATACTCTACCCCCTGGATATTAGGAGCAATATCACAGGGTGGGTGTACACCCATAGCAAGATTGGGAGTAATATCATGTTCTCCCTCCCTGGATATTAGGAAAAATGTCACAGGTGGGTGCACACACCCTGCAGTATAAGGAGTAATATTATCTTCTTTCCCTTTAGCTATTAAGAACAATATTCCATGGTGGGTGGACAACCCCTGCACTTTTGGGAGTAATACCATTCTCTCTTATTCTGGATAGCAGGAATAATATCACAGGTGGGGTGTGCACCTCCCTATGATATTGAGAGTAATATCATCCTCTCCCAATGTGGACATTAGGAACAATATCACAGGGGGCGTGTACACTTCTTCAATATTGGTAGTAATATCATCCTCTCCCCTCTGGATATAAGAATTAATATGACAGGCGGGGTGGGCACCCCTCGCAATATGGGGAGCAACATCACCCCTCTCTCTCTCCCTGCCTATTACGATCCACAGTGGACACATCGCGTGTTTACGATATTGTAATATCATCTCTCCATCTAGAAATTAACAAACAATGTCAAAGACGGGTATACACCCTCTGCGATATAGGGGGTAATATCATTCTGTACCCCCCTCCGATATTAGTTACAATATCAAAGGAGTGTTTATAACCTCTGCGATACTGGGAGTAATAACATCCTCTCCCACGTTTAAATTAGGAACAGTATCACTGGGGGCGTGTACACCCCCTGCGATATTGAAAGTAATATCCTCTTGCCTCCTGGATCATGGGAACAATATCACCGGGGGGACTGTACACTTTCTGCGATATTGGGAGGAATGTGATACTCTCACCCCCCCGTATATTAGAAAATATTACCATATATATTAAATATCACATTATATATTTTATATATTTCATGTATATCTAAATGTATTTTATTTATTTCATATATATCTAAATATATTTTTAATGTATTTACCTATATATAAAATATCACATCATGTATTAAGGACAATATCACAGGGGGCATGTACACTCCCTGCGATATTAGGAATATTATCCTCTCCCCCCGTGCATATTAAAAAAAAAATCACAGAGTGGCTGTACAACTCATGCGATATAGGGAGTAATATCATCTTCTCCCCTTCTGGATATTAGGAACAATATCACACGGGGGTATACACTTTCTATGATATTGGGAATAATATCAGCCTCTCGGTCTTTGAATATTAAGAACAGTATCACAGAGTGGATGTACATCCCCTGTGATATGGGTAGTAATATCAGCCTCTCTCCTCCATGGACATTAGGAACAATATCCCAGGGTGGGTGTACACCTCCTGCAATGTGGGGAGTAATATCATCCTCTCCCTTCCTGGATATTAGGAACAATATCACAGGGTGGGTGTACACATCCTGTGATACTTGAACTTTTATCATCCTCTCCCCATCCGGATACTAGGAACAATATCACAGAAGAGGTGTACACTCCCTGCGATATTGGGAGTAATATCATTCTCTTCTTTTGTGAATATTAGGAGCAATATAACCGGGTGGCTGTACACCCCCTGCTCTATTGGGAGTAATGTCATGCTCTGACCCATGGATATTAGAATCAATATCACAGGGTGGGTGTACACCTACTGCGATATTGAAACTAACATCGTGCTCTCCCTCCCTGACTATTACGAACAATATCACAGTTGGGTGTAGACCCCGTGTGGTATTAGAAGTGATAATAGTGATAATATTATTAATCATTAAATATGAATATTAATTATTAATAGTAACTAATCCAGACTTCTAACATAATGGTATTAATTATTAATTAATAATAATATTTGTTATTAAACAACATTAATTGGTAATAATTTATTTAGTATTTCTATTTTTGACATTATTAATATTAATCATTATTATTAATACCAATAATTCACATTAATTTTACTGTGATCACTTTAATTACTGATATTAATGATTAATATTAATTAGTATCATTTTATTTATATTAACAATTGACATTAGTTTTAATTATTAACATTCATAAATATGATTGTTCCTGATATCGGGGGGCAGACAATGATATAACTCCCAATATCACAGACGGCATACACCACTTGTGTTGTTCCTAATAGCCAGCGGGTAGAGAATAATATTACTCAAAGTATCGCAGTGGGTATGCATCCCTTCTGTGATATTGTTCCTAATATCCACGGGGGAAGAGGATGATATTACTCCCAATATTGCAGGGGGCGTAGACCCCTCCTGTGATATTGTCTCTAATATCCAATGGTGGAGAGGATGATATTTCTCCCAAATTCGCAGGAGGTGTACGTCACCCCTGTGATATTGTTCCTAATATCCAGAGGGCGAGAGGATATTAGTCTCAGTATCACAGGAGGTGTACACTCCTTAGTGATATTGTTCCTAATATCCAGGGACGGAGAGGATGATATTACTCCCAGTATACCGGGGCGGGTACACCACTTCTGTGACATTGTTCTTAAGAGCCAGCGGTGGAGAGGAAGATATTACTCCCGATATCGCTGGGGTATACACGCCTGCCCACCCCTGTTATATCGTTCTGAAGATTCAGAGTGGGAGAGAATGATATTACCCCCAATATCTCAGGGGGTGTACATCTTCCTGTGATATTCTTATATTCAGGGGGGAAAAGATGGCATTACTCCTAATATCGCAGGGGTTGTACACACCTCCTGTGATATTTTTCCTAATATCCAGAAGGGGAGAGCATACACTTTCCCTGTGATATTGTTCTTAATATCCATGATGGGAGAGGATGATATTACTCCCAATATCGCAAGAAGTGTACAGCCTCCTGTGATACATATCCTAATATCTAGATGGGGAGAGGATGGTACTACTCCCAATATTGCACAAGTGGTAAAACCTTTTCGATATTTCTCCTACAATCCGTGGGGAGAGGATGACATTACTCCCAACATGGAAGAAGGTGTACACCCCCCCATGACATTGTTCCCAATATCCACGTTGGCAGACCGTGATATTACGTCCAATATTGCAGGGGATGTACACCCACCTTGGGATATTGTTCCTATATCAAGAGGGGGAGAGGATGATATTACTCCCAATATCACAGGGGCTATACACCCATCCAGTGATATTGTTCTTAATGTCCAGAAGGGAAGGGATGTTATTACTCCAGATATTGAAGACTTTTTCTCTCCCCCTGGGATATTGTTCCTAATATCCAAATATAGAGAAGATGATATTACTCCCAATATCACAGGGGGTTATACACCCCTCTTGTGATACTATTCTTAATATTTAGCAGGGGCAGACAAGGATATTACTGTCCATATCACAGGGGTGGACAACACCGCTGTGAGATTGTTTTTGATAGTCAGTGGGGGAGAGGAGGATATTAATTTCAGTATCACAGGGGACACACCCCCTGTGATATTGTTCCTAATATCCAGGGGAGAGAAATGATATGACTCACAATATGGCAGAGGGTGTACACCCCCTCCATAATATCGTTCCTAATATCCAGATGTGATTAGAATGATATTACTCCCAATATCACAGGGGTTGTACACGACCCCTTTGATATTGTTTCTAATATCCGGGGAGGGAGAGGATATTACCCCCAATATCGTAAGGGATGTACACCGCCCCCAACATTGTTTCTCATATTTAGTTGGGGAGAGGATGATAATACTCTCCGTATCTCAGAGGGTGTACACCCCTCTTGGGATATTGTTTTGTAGTATCAAGTGGGGGAGAGAATGATATTACTACCAATATCGCAGGGGGTGTACAAACCCCCTGTTATTTTGTTTTGAATATCCAGGTTGGGAGACGATGATATTACCACCAATATAGCAGGAGTTGTACACCCCACCTGTGATATTATTCCTAATATCCAGAAGAAGAGGGAATGATACTACTCCTAATACTGCAGGAGGTGTACACCCACCCTGGGATATTGTTCCTAATATCCAGTCGGGGAGACGATGGTATTACTGGTCATATCACCGGGGGTGTACACCACCTCTGTGATACTGTTTTTAATATCCAGGGGGAAGAGGATGACATTACTCCCAGTATCGCAGTGAGTGTACACCAACTCTGTGGTATTGTTCTTAAAATCCAGGGAAGGAGAGGATGATATTACTGTCAACATCGCAAGGGGTGGACATCCTTTCTTTGATATTGTTCCTAATATTCAGGGGAGAGAGCCTGATATTAATCCAAATATCGCTGTACACACCCCTTTTTGTTATTGTTCCTAATATCTGGGAAGGGGGGAGTCCATATTACTGGCAATATCACAGAATATCACAGGGTGTGTACACCACCCCTGGTATATTGTTTCTTATTTCCAGCAACGAAGAAATTGATATTACTCCCAAAATGGAATGGGCTGTACTCCTCCCAAGAGATATTGTTCCTAATATCTAGGGGGGAAAGGATGATATCACTCCCAATGTTGCAGCGGGTGTATAATCCGCCTGTGGTATTGTTCCTAATATCTACGGGGAGTGAGGATGACATTACTCCCATTATCACAGATGGTGTACACTGCCCTTGTGATATTGTTATTAATATCCATGGGGGCAGAAAATAATATTACTCCCAATATCGTAGGTGGTGTACACCCCCCACTACGCCCATGATATTATTTCTCATATCCAGGTGAGGGGAGCATTACATTACTCTCAATATCACAAGTGATGTACACACCTTCTTTGATATTTTTCCTACCATTTACGGGGAGAGAGGATGATATTACTCCCAGTATCGCGGGGGGTGCCTCACTATATCACAGTTGGGTGTACACCCCCTACAGTACAAAGAATAATATTACGTTCTCTTCCTTTAGCTCTTGAGAACAATATTACATGGTGGGTGGGACAACCCCTGCACTATTGGGAGTAATATCCTTCTCTCTTATTCTGGATAGTATGAAAAATATCACAGGTGGGATGGACAACCCCTGTAATATTGAGAGTAATATCATCCTCTTCCAACGTGGATATTAGGAACCATATCAAGGGGGCGTGTACACTTCTTCGATATTGGTAGCGATATCATCGTCTCCTCCCTGGGTATAAGAAACAATGTGATAGGCGGGGTGGACACCCCCTGCGACTTGGGAGTAATATCCCTCCCTGCATATTAGGATCCACGGTGGACACACAGAGTGTTTACGGTTTTGTGAATAATACCATCTCCCCCTATAGACATTACGAACAGTATCAAAGACGGGTGTACACCCTCTGCAATATAGGGAGGAATATCATCCTCTCCCCGCCTGGATATTAGGAACAGTATCAAAGGAGTGTTTATAACTCCTGCGATATTGGGAGTAATATCATCCTCTCACAGGTGGAAATTAGGAACAGTATCCCTGGGGTCTTGTACACCCCCTGCGATATTGAAAGGAATATCATCCTCTTCCCTCCTGGATCATGGGAACAACATCACTGGGGGGTGTACACTTTCTGCGATATTGGGAGTAACATCATCTTCTGTGCCTTGGAATATTAAGGACAATATCACGGGGTGTGTGTACATCTTCTGCAATATTGGGAATAATAGTATCCTCTCTCCCCCTGCATATTAGGAAATATATCACAGAGTGGGTGTTCACCTCCTGCGTTATGGGGATTGATACCATCCTCTCCCCTTCCGGATATCAGGAATAGTATCACGCGGGGGTGTACAGTGTCTGCCATACTGGGAGTAATATCAACCTCTCGGCCTTGGAATATTAAGAACATCACAGGGTGGATGTACACCCCCTGCCATATTGGGAGTAATATCAACCTCTCCCCTCCATGGATATTAGGAACAATATCCCAGGCTGGCTGCACGCCTCCTGCTCTACGGGGAGTAATATCATCTCCCTTCCAGGATATTAATAACAATATCACAGGGCAGGTGAACAGAGCCTGTGATACTGGAATTATTATCATCCTCTCCCCTTCCGGATACTAGGAACAATATCACAGAAGAGCTGTACCCTCCCTGCGATATTGGGAGTAATAGCATAAACTTATTCCGTGAATATTAAGAGCAATATCACCAGGTGGCTGTCCATTCATTGCTATGTTGGGAGTCATGTCATACTCCACCCACCTGGATATTAGGATCAGTGTCACAGGGTGAGTGTACACCTTCTGCGATATTAAAACTAAAATCATGCTCTCCGTCCCTGGATCATAGGAACAACATAACAGGTAGGTGTATACTCCCTGTGGAATTTGGAGCTATAATATGATTAATTATTAAACATCAAGGATCAATTTTAATAATTATCATTAATACTATCAATTAATAGGATATGATTATTAATTATGGATAATTATTTTAAATATATGATTATGCACGCAAAAATTAGTTATTAATATTAATGTCATTTAACAATATTATTAGTTCTTAATATTATTATTTTATTACAAATATCACTTAGTATTGATTTAACATTAATTGCTGATATCATTATTTTATTATTAATAGTGATAATACTATTAATTATTAATACTAATCATTAACATTTTAAATCAGTATTAATTTTATTATCTTTATTGTGATTATTAATATCGATGATTACTATTAATTTTTATTATATTTATTAATATTAATAATTAATAGACTTGTTCTTGATATCCGGGGGGGAGAGGATGATATTACTCCCAATACCGCAGAAAGTGTACACCCCTCTATGATGTTATTCCTAATAGCCAGGGGTAGAGGATGACATTATTGAAACTATCGCAGTGGGTGTACATTCCTTTGGTCATCTTGTTCCTTATATCCTGGGAGGGAGACGATGATACTAGTGGCAATACCGCAGGGGGTGTACACACCCACTGTGATATTGTTCTGAATATCCAGAGGGGAAGAAAATGATATGACTCCCAGTATCACAGGGGGTGTACATCCTCCTGTGATATTCTTATATTCAGGGGGAGAAGATGATATTACTCCCAATATTGCAGGGGTTGTACACACCTCCTGCGATATTGTTCCTCATATCCAGAAGGGGAGAGCTTAGTATTACTCTCAATATCGCAGGGGGTGTACACCTCCTTTGTAATGTTGTTCTTAATATCCATGATGGAAGAGGATGATATGACTCCCAATATCACAAGAAGTGTACAGCCGCCTGTGATATAGTTCCTAACATCTAGGTGGGGAGAGGATGATATTACTGCCCATATCGCACAAGTTGTAAAACCCCTTTGATATTTTGCCTACAATCCTGAGGGGAGAGGATGATATTACTCCCAATATCGAAGAAGGTGTACACCCCCCTGTGACACTATGCCCAATATCCACGTTGGGAGACGATGACATTATGCTCAATATCGCAGGGGATGTAAACCCACCCTGGGATATTGTTTCTTATATCGAGAGGGGGAGAAGATGCTATTACTTCCAATAACGCAGCGGCTATGGCTGTACACCCCTCCTGTGATATTGTTCTTAATATCCTAGGGAAGAGAGGATGACACTACACCCGATATCGCAGGGGATGTACACCCACCCAGTGAAATTGTTCTTAATGTACTCCACCTCCCACCACCAGGGATATCATTCCTAATATACAGGGGAAGAGAGGATGACATTATGCCCAATATCGCAGGGGAGTGTACACACCCTCTGTAATGTTGTTCCTAGTATCCAAAGGTAGAGACGATGATATTACTGGCCATATCGCAGGGGTGTAACCCTTCTGTGATATTGCTTTTGACATTCAGTGGGAGAGAGGATAACATTAATCCCAATGTCGCAGAAGGTGCACAGACCCTCGTGATGTAGTTCCTACTGTACAGGGGAAAGAGAAGAATATTGTTCTCAATATCGCAGGGGGTATAACCACCCTGCCCCCTGTCTATTGTTCCTAATATGCAGCGGGGTGGAGGATCATAGTACTCCCAATATCCCAGAAGGTGCACACACACCTGTGATATAGTTCCTAATATCCAGTGGGAAAGAGGCTGATTTTACTTTTGATATCGCAGTGGGTGTATACCGCCCCCAACCCCGGGGTATCGTTCCTAATATCCAGGCGGGAAGAAGATGACATGGCTGACAATATCGAAGGGGGTAGACACCTCTTCTGTGATATGGTTCCTGATATTCAGGGGGTGAGTGGATGATATTACTCCTAATAAAGTAGGAACCGTACAACCACCCTGGGATTTTGTCCTTAATAACCACAGGGGAGAGGTGATATTACTACCAATATTGCAAGGGGTGTACACCTCTCCTGTGATATTGTTTCTGATATCTAAGAAAGGAGAAGATGGTATTACTGCCAATATTGAAGGGATGGACAGCCCCCATGGGATATTGTTCTAAAGATACAGGTTGAAAGATTATGACATTCCATCCAATATAACAAGGGGTGTACACCCCGCCTGTGATATGAATCGTAAAACCTAGAAGAAGAGAACGACATTGCTTCCAAAAATACACGGGGCGTACACCCACCCTGTGATATTGTTCCTGTCATCAAAAGGAAGAGATGATGATACTACTCTCACTACCCGAGAAGGTACACACCCCCCTGTGATATTGTTCCTCATAACTTGTGGGGTAGAGCATGATAGTACTTTCAATATGACAGTGGCCTGACACCCAGTTTGTGATATTGCTCCTAATTTCCAGTAGGTAAAGCATGATGTTCCTGCCAAGAGAGTAGTGGGTGTACAGCCGCCCTGTGATATTTCTCTGAATATTCAGGGAAACACAGGATGACATTACTCCAAATCTCCCAAAAAGTGTACACCCATGGTGTGATATGGTTCCTAATATCCGGAGGTGCAGAGGATGGTATTCCTTCTCCTATCACAGGCTGTGTACACACAACCTGTGAAAATGTTCCTAATATCCTGAACAAAAGAGACTGCTAATAATGGACACACATTGCAGGGGTGAGTCATTGGCTATTACGATCCACATCGCAAGGGGGTGAGGCACCCCCCACGATATGGGGAGTAATAGCAACCCCCTCTCCCCGCCTGGCTACTACGATCCACATCGCAGCGCAGTTCAGGACACCAGCCCTGCCCCAACCTTGACCCAGACAGTGGGTGTCATGAGACCACCTCAGGGTGGGTGGCAGCTCAGCTCTAAGGTATCCCTGCTGCCAAAGACCAACTGTTCCTGCCAGTTTGAATCTGGCCACAGGGTCTCTGTTGGTGAGACAGATGACCATGAGGCAGACACCCTGAAATCTAGCACGACAGGGCTCAACGCCCCCATGAGAGGCACCATAGCACCCAGACTTTGCAGACATATTAGCGAAGACCACAGCAGGCCCTGAGTGAGAAACAATCTGACCAAGATCCTGGGGTCCTGCCACACAGCCCTTAAACGAGGGACTGGAAACTGTTTCCCTAAAGAGCCAGGAGTCAGTATTTTCAGCTTTGCCAACTGATCTTTGCCTCAAGGATGCAACTCTGCCATGGCTGCAGGACAGCAGCCTTCTGCAGGTGGCCTGTGAAGAGATGGGCATGACTGCACCCCCATAAAACTTTACTTATGGACATGGAAAGTTCTCAGTGTCATGAAGTGTTATTTTTTTATTTGTTCAACCACTTGGAAATGTAAAATCCGTTCTTGGAAATGTAAAATCCGTTCTTGATTCACGGACCACAGGAGCAGGCAGGCACAGGCTGCCCCTTGCCGACCTCTGGAATGAGCTTAGAGAAGGAAATGACAGGCTAGACCAGTGCAGCCTCCTCACAGCAGATTCGCTGCAGGAGGGTCCTTCGTAGCAACCACTTCTCATCCTTCATCTTGGCTTTAAGTGCAGTTCAGGTGGAGAAAGAGAGAACAGAACTGGCCTCAGCTACAAGAAGGAAGGAGATGCAGGGTCAAGCACCCGCCGTGTGGATCGATCACACTCAACATTCATACCAAGCGGAGCACAGGCAGGACCAGCCCAGGGGGACCGAAGCAGAGGCTCTCTGGGGTGGGGGACCTCTGGGTGGGCAAGATTCTCTACCTAAAACTCATATAGAAGTTCTACACAGCAGTAGTTACAGAAAACACACACTAAGAAAAAGGACAAAATAAAAATAGGACACCAAGTTTGGCCAACCGGGTCTCACAAGCCAGTAGATAAGAAAGCCCAGGAGGTCCCACCAGAGGAGCTGGGGGTGGGTTCCCGCCTGCAGGGGGCCTGGGACACCCCATTCCCACAGATGAGGACCCAAGCTTTGGGGAGGAAGCTGTCAGAGTCACCCAGTGAGCTGATGAGAGCCAGAGCCACAGAGCAGGTGAGGAGCCCTGGCTAATTTTTGTATTTTTTATAGAGATGGGATTTCACCATGTTGGCCAGGCTGGTCTTCAACTCCTGACCTCATGATCCGCCCGCCTCATTCTCTGTATTATGGTTCACTGTTTTTTTTTTTATTTTTTTTATTTTTTTTTTGAGATGGAGTCTCACTCTGTCACCCAGGCTGGAGGGAGTGCATTGGCGAGATCTCGGCTCACTGCAAGATCCACCTCCCGGGTTCATGCCATTCTCCTGCCTCAGCCTCCCAAGTAGCTGGGACTACAGGCGCCTGCCACCACGCCCGGCTAATGTTTTGTATTTTTAGTAGAGACGGGGTTTCACCGTGTTAGCCAGGATGGTCTCGATCTCCTGATCTCGTGTGACAGAGTGAGGTTGCCTGGGCGACAGAGCGAGACTCCATCTCAAAAAAAAAAAAAAAGAAAAAAAAAGAAAAGAAAAAAGAACAATATAAACCAAATTCACTCAAAAGAAATAAAAACAAGATGACAAGTCAATGGCACTGAAAACAGAAAATCAACAGAAGAACTCAATAGAACAATAGCTGTTTCTTCAAAAAGATCAACAAAATTGGTAACTATCAAGCCAGGCTAACAAAGAAAAAAAGAAATCACACAAATTACTATAAGGTGAGTACAAAAGTAATGGCAGTTTTTGCATTCTTGGAATTTGCTGTTTGATACTGGAATACCCTCTTAAATATCTTAAATAAATGTAGTTATGTTATACATCATTTTAATGGGAATTTCTTGCCTTTTTTTTTTTCTAATGACTTATTATTTATTTTACACTACGGAAATGATGTCAGACAAAAAGCAAATTCAAGCAACTTTCTTATTCGAGTTCAAAATGGGTTCTAAAGCAGGGGAGACAATTCACAACATCAACACATTTGGTCCAGGAACTGCTAATTAAGGTACAGTGCAGTGGTTCAAGAAGTTTTGCAAAGAAGGTGAGAGCCTTGAAGATGAGGAGCGTAGTGGGCAGCCACTGGAAGTTGATAACGACCAATTGAGAGCAACCACTGATTTCGATCCTCTTACAGCTACACCAGAAGTTGGCGAAGAACTGAATGTCGACCATTCTATGGTCATCCGGCATTTGAAGCCAATTGGAAAGTTGAAAAAGCTTGATAAGTGGGTGCCTCATGAGCTGACCAAATATTTTAAAAATCATCCTTTTGAAGTGTCATCTTCTCTTATTCTATGAAACAACAATGAACCATTTCTTGATCAGATTGTGACATGCCACGAAAAGTGGATTTCATACAACAGCCAGCTCAGTGGTTGGACTGAGAAGCTCCAAACCACTTCCCAAAGTCAAACTTGCACCAAAAAAAAGGTCATGGTCACTGTTTGGTGGTCAGCTGCCGGTCTTCTGATCCACTACAGTTTTTGAATCCTGGTGAAATCATTACATCTGAGAAGTATGCCAAGCTAATCGATGAGATGCATGGAAAACTGCAGCACCTGGAGCCGGCGCTGGTCAACAGGAAGGGCCCAGTTCTCCACAACGCCTGACCACATGTCATACAACCAGGGCTTCAAAAGTTGAATAGACTGGGCTATGAAGTTTTGCCTCATCTGCCATATTCATCTGACCTCTCGCCAACCAACTACCACTTCTTTAAGCATCTTGACAACATTTTGCAGGGAAAACACTTACACAACCAGCAGGATGCAGAAAATGCTTTCCAAGAGTTCATCGAACCCTGAAAACGTGGAATAAACAAGTTTATTTCTCATTGGCAAAAATGTGTTCATTGTAATGGTTTCTTTTTTTTTTTTTTAGACAGAGTCTCACTCTGTCGCCCAGGCCAGAGTGCAAAGGTGAAATCTTGGCTCACTGCAACCCCTGCCTCCTGGGTTCAAGAGATTCTCCTGCCTCAGCCTCTTGAGTAGCTGGGATTACAGGCACATGCCACCATGCCCAGCTGATTTTTGTATTTTAGTAGAGACTGGATTTCACCATGTTGGTCAGGCTGGTCTCAAACTCCTGACATCCTGATCTGCTCGCCTCAGCCTCCCAAAGTGCTGGGATTACAGGTGTGAGCCACTGCGCCCAGCCCATTGTAATGGATTCTAGTTTGATTAATAAAGATATGTTGCAGCCTAGTTATAAAAATTTAAAATTCATGGTCCAAAACCACAATTACTTTTGCATCAACCTAATAAGAATTAAAAGAGGCCTTTATATTAGAGAGCCCATGGATGAGAAAATAATAAAGAATATTACAATCTCCATAACCCACAAACTTGGTAACTTAGACCAACTGGATGAATTAAAAGACACAATCTATTAATACTAAAACACAGGAGAAATAGGTAATCTAAATATATTTATATCTATTAATAAAATGGAATTGATACCTAATAACCTTACAGAAAACTTCTATATTCCAAAAATCTGACATTCTCTCATGTTATTCTAACTGGTGGGATTCGGGGATTTTCATTTTGATAAGAACATAGGTGAGTCACATACACTTAAGTTTAGTGCTCATTGGTCAGGAAACCTATGTCCACTATAGGATACTGCAGAGCGATGCATTATGGAGAATTTAGGCAAGATAATATGATTTTCAGAGTTACAGGAGGAAAACCTGTTTTATGTACAGTAATTCCTCATAATATCATAGGGGATACCATATTTAAACTTTGGGGTATCCCCAGGTATAATTCTTATTTGAGCCACATGTGAATTTCAGACACGGAGGCTTCCCAACTTTGGTGGCTTTCAACAAATGTTGAAGTTAATTCACAACCTATTTTGTGGAGGCATAAAATTCAATGAGCACTCATTTAACCTTTAATTTTAAATATTATTTTTGTAAACTCTGCATTTCCAATTAGGTGAAATTTTAAACCTGTTTCAGTTCTTATCCACTTTTTTCTTTTTTCTTTTTTTTCCTGAGATAGAGTCTTGCCCTGTCACCCAGGCTGGAGTGCAGTGGCATGGTCTCGACTCACTGCAACCTCCGCCTCCCAGGTTCAAGCGATTCTCCTGCCTCAGCTTCCCAAGTAGCTGGGATTACAGGTGCCCGCCACCACACCCGGCTAATTTCCATATTTTTAGTAGAGATGTGATTTCCCCATGTTGGTCAGGCTGGTCTTGAACCCCTGACCTTGTGATCTGCCCACCTCGGCCTCCCAAAGTGCTCAGATTACAGGCCTGCGCCACCGCACCCGGCCTCTCCACTCTTTTTAGGTGGAGAGGAGTAATGGTTGCTTTCAGTTAGGAGGGACTCCCATGTACCCAACCCATTTGTGTAAATTTCTTCCTTCAGAGTTCTTCAAATCAGCATCACCATTGTTAAAGGCCTCCCACGTGGTAATAATTGTGCTACAGGGTTTTACGAACATGAAGTTTATGTTTGGCTGAATTAACCTCCTTGCTGTGGCACAAGGGGGCCATAGGTGTTTTCACCAATTATGAAGCAGGTTCACTGTGCAATGGCTACCAACTTTTCTGACTACAACGAGACCAAACACATTCATACATAAATTCCATGAAGTGAATTTATTACTTACAAATAGCAAACAAAAGACAACAGAAGTCTAGAATTCAATATGAACCACTACCACAAGATCAGGAAAGCTACCCAGAGCAGATGGATGGCGTTTTGACTGTAAATGCTTCACTTGCACTACAACTGAGGGAGCCCAGAAAGCAGCCCACCTTGGGTTGTCTCCCAAGATGTGGTTTGCTGGACACAAGCGTTAAAGGCCATTCTGTTTCGAGCAGGGACTATAACAGAGCCTGGGCTGTTCTGACCAATGTCACCTGATTATCAGGATATTGCATTCCCAGCATATCATACAGTTATCTTGAGAACTACCAGTAAGAAAGGGAGGAAAATGGCCCTGCACCTTTACAACTGAAGGATCAGGATGTTTGTTGTGACAGAGGCACAGACAGTAGCGACAGAGTGTTCTTGTGAGCCATCTACTAGTTCTCTTGACTGGAGCGTGGCACCTGACTGCTTTTCTCTTTCCTTTCAATGGAAACTGTTTCAGAATATTTTGAATATTTTGAGTTTCTACATCTATAGAGTTGCAGCGCATGATCACTGGCAGTGTAGACTCTCTGCATGGTTAAAGGAAAGAGTTCAGGAGCCCATCAACCCACATTGGAGGAGACCACCTAATCCTCCAGAGAGTGCCACTCCATCTTCCTGGGGTTGCCTCCATATGCAGTAAAGCCATTATGTCTAAGGCCGTCAAGACTTGCAGTGCGAAGATTAGACTTTTGACATGCTGATAAGCAGCAGTGATAAGAAAAGCCCACACACTGGCTAGGAATTTTTCAATGAAAGCAGCTGAGACATTTCTGCATATGCTTCAGTAGGGGCTAATATCAAACTCTTTCTTTCTACTTTCTTTACTCATCAGTGCCTGAACCATGAGGCACCATAGATGTACACCTCATCAGGAGGGTGTATGGGACAGCAGCAAGGGGAGCAGTAGCACAAGAAACAAACAAGGCCACTACTTCTGCCTACATAATAACTATTGTCTTGGAGTGTACAAGAATTAATAATGTTCACATGGCTGCCCTAAGCATACAGAGATGGTGACCAGAGTAGATGCAGGGACTACACAGATACAGCCTGATTCTTGCTAATTAGGACTTAAGTGTTGGCTTATGTGCTGTGCTTTTGTGCATTAATAAGCCAGGGCCTCAAAACTGCCTGCTAAGCACAGGCCAAATGTCATGCTGGGGTGCAATTAAACATTCATGTCTAGGAGATGAGAGCATTTTAGTGTGGAAGAAGATGGCAACACGTGAAGACCACAAAGACCAAAGGGAAGGCCCATCATCAGCTCACGGTTCTGACCCAGGTGACTGCTGATGTGTTACGGAACCGTCAGCCGACAGCAGGTAGGTCAAGTTGAGCAGGTATCCTGCATGAGGGCTGGTCCATTCCATTTGTGTTGCCAATTGTTTCAATAGCGTCTCATGCACCCTACTGGTGAGGAAGGAAGGAGCACCCTACATTTACTGGCACCGTTAAACACATAACATCTATTACTAAACAGATAAACCTGACATTAGTTATTAATTACATATAGGAGGATGGTGTAAGCTCCCACAGGCCCAAACAGGGATTAACTTGGGAGCAGAGAGTGGTATAGCATTAAAAAACTGAGGATGTTTCTTTTTTTTTTTAAGACATAATCTCGCTCTGTCACCCTTGCTGGAGTGCAGTAGTGTGATCTTGGCTCACTGCAAGCTCCGTCTCCCAGGTTCACGCCATTCTCCTGCCTCAGTCTCCCTAGAAGCTGGGACTACACGCGCCCACCACCAAGCCCGGTTAATTTTTTGTATATTTAGTAGAGATGGGGTTTCACCATGTTAGCAAGGATGGTCTCGACCTCCTGACCTCGTGTTCCACCCGCCTCAGCCTCCCTAAGTGCTGGTGCTGGGATCACAGGTGTGAGCCACCATGCCCGGCCGAGGATGTTCCTTTGCTCCTACAGGAGTATGTGATTGGTTTGTCTGTTGGCTGGTAGGGAACTGAATCATGTGACACTGACTGGTAAGACTGTAATACTGTAAAATATAATATATAAACTATCATACCATAATGGTGTAATACTATCTACTACAACACCAAAGGCATCGATGAAAAGCCCAACGGTATCATATGTGACTGAGAGACTGAATGCTTCCTCCCTCAGATTGGTTACAACATATTGTCCTATCACAGGTCTCTCTCCTTCATTCAAAATGAACAATCCAAATAACAGACAGAAATAATAAAGAATAAAGGGCAACAAATGCAAAGAACTCATGAGATGATACTCTATGGTAAACTTTATGTACTTAGGAATTAATACCAACTCATTATTAGCAAAAAATAAACATCTTTACATCAAGAGTAGTTTTTCCTTTAATAAAAAAGGTAGAATGTGTATAATGGACAAGGGATAATCAAAATTTGCCAAATGAGGCTAGTAAGACAATCCCAACAATTCACAATCATTATTCACTGGTCCATTAATCACAGGACAATACATACAAATGAAACTTACCTGGCTGGGCGCAGTGGCTCATGGCTGTAATCCCAGCACGTTGGGAGGCCGAGGCGGGCAAATCATGAGGACAGGAGTTCAAGACCAGTCTAGCCAACATGGCGAAACCCTGTATCTACTAAAAATACAAAGAATTAGCTGGACATAGTGGCGGGCGGCTGTAGTCCCAGCTACTTGGGAGGCTGAGGCAGGAGAATCGCTTAAACCCAGGAGGCGGAGGTTGCAGTGAGCCGAGATCGTACCACTGCACTCCAGCCTGGGCAACAAAGTGAGACTCCACCTCAAAAAAAAAATAATAATGAAATTAAAAAAAAAAACTTACCTACATATTAGAAAAACATCAAAATTCAACCATGAATCCAGCACATTATCAAATGAACAGACAAAACTTCTACCAACAAACTTAAGAAAATATCGTTATCTATGAAATTCAAGTACCACTGCTTAAAGAGCATTTACAGAACTCTCACCTCAAGGTTTCCCTGCAAAACAAGGTGAAATGCATACTCAAGACTCTAAGAATGAGCCACTGATACAAACAATGTACTTATAACTTGTGTAACATTTCATACATTTTTTTCAAGCATTGCACGATAATTAATTTGCATCAGGCTTTCCAAATTAGAAAAGCTTCACTTATACAACTTCTTTCCAGTGGGAGTTTTCACATGACTTTTCAAGTAAATGTTAAAACTGAAAATATTCTTGCAGTTTCTAAACTATTAGAGTTTTAATCCTGTGCACGTTCTTGTATTTACAAGGTCCAGCCAGCTACAGTGTGCATTTTCATATGTCCTTGAGTGGGTATGAGAGAAATGAAACATTCCCACATTCTGGACATTCATAGGGTTTTTCTCAGGAGTGAGCTGATGTCTTCAAATGGAACTAACACAACTGAAGGCCTTACCACAAATTTAAATTCAAAAGGCTTTTCTCCACTCTGAGTCCTCCCAAATCTTCAAAAACAGGAAAATCTCAAGGCTGGACCACATTTCCTACATTCTTAAGGTTTCTCTGCAGTGTGAGCTCTTTCATGTTTATGAGAGAATGGGAAAGAGTAAATGTTTCACCACATTTCTTACATTCAAGGGGCTTTATTTATTTATTTATTGAGATGGAGTCTCACTCTGTCACCAGGCTGGAGTGCAGTGGCACAATCTCGGTTCACTGCAACCTCCACCTCATGGGTTCAAGTGATTCTCCTGCCTCAGCCTCCTGAGTAGCTGGGATTACAAGCATACGCTACCACACCCAGCTAATTTTTGTATTTTTAGGAGAGACGAGGTTTCACTAGTTGGCCACAATGGTCTCGATCTCCTGACCTCGTGATCCGCATGCACAGGGCTTCCCCCCAACCCCCTGTGGCTTTTTATGTCCTTGAAAAAGAACTAAGACAACTGAAACGTACCACCATGCCCAGCTAATTATTTTCTTTTTTTTTTTTTTTTTTGAGACGAAGTCTCGCTCTGTCGCCCAGGCTGGAGTGCAGTGGTGCGATCTCGGCTCACTGCAAGCTCCGCCTCCCGGGTTCACGCCATTCTCCTGCCTCAGCCTCCCCAGTAGCTGGCGTGAGCCACCACGCCTGGCACTATTTTATTTTTTGTAGAGACAGGGTTTCACCATGTTGCCCAGGTTGTTTCACATTGTTTTAATCCAGGCTGGTTATGAACTCCTGGGCTCAAGCAATACACACACCTTGGCCTCCTAAAGTGCTGGGATTATAGGCTGAGTCACCACACCCAGCCTCTATATCATGACTTCTTTCATGGCAAGTAAGGTGACTGGAACGAGTGTAGGCGTTACCTCATCTCTTACATTCATAGGGTTTTTCTCCAGTATGAATTCTTTCATGGAGGTGAAGGGAACTGAGGCAACTGAAGGCTTGGTCACATTGTTTACATTCATAGGGTTTCTCTCCAGTATGAGTACTTCTATGGTTACAAAGGGAACTCAAACGACTAAAGGCTTTGCCACATTGTTTACATTCATAGGGTCTCTCTCCAGTATGAATGCTTCCATGGTAATGAAGGGAAGTGGAACAGCTGAAGGCTTTATCACATGTGGTACATTTATAGGGTCTTTCTCCAGCGTGAATCCTTTCATGCGTCTTAAAAGAACAAGAAAATCTGAATGTTTTCCCACATTCCTTACATTCGTAGGGTTTCTCTCCAGTGTGAGTTCGTTCATGTATTAGACAAGAACCGGAAACAGTGAACACTTTACCACATTGTTTACATTTATGGAGTTTTTCTCCTGTGTGAGTTCTCTGATGTCTTTCAACTGAATTGAGAAAATAAAAAGCTTTCCCACATATTGTACATTTATAAGCTGGATTTCCACTGTGCATTATCTTGTGTCTTCTAGCACCTGGAACAGAAACGGAGAGTTTCCCACACTGTTCACATTTATATTGCTTCTCTCCATATGGTTTGTATCCTGAGCGAGCTAGGAGTGCCTGTTAAGAAGGGAATGACGTACAAAGACTTTTCCACAAATACTGCATTCACATTGCTTTAATCCAGTAGAAATGTTCTCATTCAGATCAAGATTTGGAATTTGGCTGACAACTTGTCCATACTGACTACCTTCTTTGCTTTCACACAGTCTCTGTAACATATGATTTCTGTAAAAAAATGACAAGCACATTATTATTGGTTGGTTTAATAACTTTCTACTTATTAATAGGTCTTGGACTTACACTACTACCAATACCAGGGAAAATGCTTTTTTTTTTTTTTTTTTTTTTTTTTTTTTTGCCATGACTGAATTATTTGAAAGTAAATGGCTTACTATTGAAAACACAGCTACCACCTGCATGGCTATGACCAAAATAGTAACATTCATATACACAATTTTATAGTACTATTTTCAAGTAAACTGTTTTCCAAACACTGACTGCTACACTGAAGTACGTTAATTTTGGGTGACATTTTGCTAAAAAGAAATAAATTTCAAGTGATTCTTACTTGCTTTGATTGCTTGTTTTTAAGTTCATGACATACTAAGATTCCTTCAGAGGACTTTACTTCCTCTTCTCAGTGCAAATTATCTTATATCTTTCCCAGGTTTTTCGAAGTGATCTTCAATATTCTGGTCTTTTCATTTGTTTCTTAAAATGCAGACCCATAAAATTATCATGAATTATTACAAACTATAGAAACATTACTAGATTTAATGTTCATTGTACACGGTGCCCATGCCTGATTTATTCACCAAATCATTCCCTTGACACATTCCAAATCACAAATAGCACTGATGATAGGGAAATACTTCTGTCATTAAGTGAAATGTGTTGTCATTCTTACCTACAGAAGCCAGGTTCCTGCAGGTTTCCTGCATCACTTCTCTACAGAGATTCTTCTGAGAAGAATCTAGCAAAGTCCATTCCTCTTAAAGTTCACAGCCACATCCTCAAAAGCCATGGAGTCCTAGGACATTCCACACGTATGGATAGAAGGATGGGTGAGACTGACAGCACTGGGAATCTATACTCAATTCATAAGCTGTTTACATGATTCTAAAATTTCCAAGCATTTATTCTATGACTTGATTGTCACAACTCTTACTCTGTTCACACATACTCCCTCCCACACAGCAGTACTAATGCTAGAATTGAACTATTCAAAAAGGCAACAGCAAAGTAGAAACACCCATCTCATTAGAGAATCCAGGGAGTAAGATGTGCTGCTAGGAGTTACCTTTTAACTTCACTTTGTACATTTCTAGTATCTGTCATAATAAAGTCCTACCTGATGTGCATAAGTGAGTTAATATTATCAGTCCTGAGACTACTTACCCTTAAAAATGCCTGCTCACAAAGTTCAATCTTTGTTTGTATTAGTAACTTACATTTTGAAACGGATTCCACCAACCCAAGTAATAAGAATGACTCACTGCATCTAAATGGCTTATGCAATATATTTGCCAAAACTTTGTCTGCTGAAGGTCTATTATTTTGTGTCACTGCAGTGGTGCTTACGAACTAGACACCAAAACACAGTCTGAACACTAAGTGTTCAATGAGTTTCCCCGGTAGACAATATTTTACATGTGCTGTCACTTGTTAACTGGGGAGTTGAGCGCATTCCATGTGATTACACTGAGAGAATAGGCTTATTAAATTTAATTGAGTAGTAAATAAAACTAATAACTGATATTTAACAATACTAATACAACAATTTTTAAAATTTCTATTGCACAATGTCAAGGCAGAAAGGAATAAGAGGAAATATGACACCTGTTTTTTAAAATGACATGAATGTCACCACTTCCAGATGCTACTCCTGTGAAATCACATAAATTCCCAAATCAGGTTGTTTTAGGCAAGAAAAACTACTTTTTCATATGTAAAAAAAAATGACAAATGTCTAAGGATTTTTAGTCATCTAAAAAAAGAGTGATGGCTTGTCTTACGTACTTCTAAGATTTTCAAACGAAAATATTCAGGACAGCACAGTATTAGCAGAGAAATGAGCAAGCAGACCAAGGGAAAAAAAAGTCTTAATGACCCAGCATTTATATGGGAAGTTGATGAATGATAGAGTAGGCACTGTAGAAAAGAAAAAGAAATCACATGCACTTTAAAATATGAGGCAAACCAGGCTGGCATCTACTTGGGAAAATGCATTGCATTCTTCTCTATTCCATGAACCATAATCAACTTATTATATATTCAAATATGAAAGATAAAACCAGAACACTTTCAGAAGTCACAGGAAGATTTCTTTTCTTTTACGAAGGATTAGGCAGAATTTTTTTTATGTAAGAAAAAAGTGATAAAGGAACAGACAAACTCAAACATATTAAAATTTAGGGAATAAAAAGAAAATAGAGTGGGCCGGGCATGGTGGCTCACGCCTGTAATCCCAGCACCTTGGGAGGCTGAGGCGGGTGATCACCTGAAGTCAGAAGGTTGAGACCAGCCTGGCCAACATGGCAAAATCCCGTCTTTTTGTTGTTTGTTTGTTTTTTGAGAGGGAGTCTCGCATTGTCGCTTGGGCTGGGGTGCAGTGGCAAGATCTTGGCTCACTGCAACCTCCACCTCCCGGGTTCAAGCAATTCTCTTGCCTCAGCCTCCCAAGTAGCTGGGATTATAGGTGCCTGCCACCACACTCAGCTAATTTTTTTGTATTTTTAGTAGAGACAGGGTTTCACCATGTTGGCCAGGCTGCTCTGGAACTCCTGACCTCGTGATCCGCCCACCTTGGCCTCCCAAAGTGCTAGGATTACAGGCATGAGCCACCATGCCAGGCCTAAAACCCCGTGTTTACTAAAAATACAAAAATTAGCTGGGTGTGGTGGTGGGTGCCTATAATCCCAGTTACTTGGGAGGCTGACACAGGAGAATCACTTGAACCCGGGAGGCGGAGGTTGCAGTAAGCAGAGATGGCGCCACTGCACTCCAGCCGGGCTACAGAGCAAGACAGCGTCTCCAAAAAAAACAAAAAACACCACCAAAAAAACGCTCAGATATCCAGATGAGAGGATACAGATGTGTCCACTGTCATAAATTCTTCGCCACGCTACAAGAGGGGAACTGACATTTTGGTGAATCTTTGTAAATCATCAATTTATCTATCACATTTTATTTCACCAGTAGCATTTACAAAGCTAAGTCCTACAATTCCATTTGAAATTACTCTTAAAAACAACAGACCTTTAAAACTTACTACACTCACTCTGGGGAAGAAATAAATATGAATTTTTAGCAAATAAAATACATCATTTTACCTTGCCTCTTTGGAAACAGTATTTTTATCTTTCAAGCTGTACTGAGAAAATGTATCTTACAGTCAATGAAAAACTGAAACTCAAATAAGCGGACAAGCCTTTTCAAGGTAACAAACTCAGGGAAAGGCAATGCTGACTCCAACACAGGCCTTTCTAAGTGTCACGGCAGGCCATTCTATCCCTCGGGACACCCATCCTGTTCAGTAAAGTACTGTTACCACCTAGAAGGCAATGGCACTGCTCCTTGTCCTCCTGTGTGCCTTAAGTGTATTTTAATATTCAGGTTCTTGCACATCTCTCTGGGGTGGGTTTTCCTTGTCCTTTGGGACAGTTTTTCTCTCTTCACAAGTCTGAGACAATCTAGAAAGCAGAAATCATTTCTGCCTTTTCCTCTCAGTATCAGCATCCAATTGGCAGACCATCAACATGTCTCCGAGGAATAAAAACTCGGGCTGGAGGAACAATTTTAATGACCTAACTTTAATGACATTACATTGTATTGTTCATTAATTTTAATGTCCTAAAATTTTAGTGACCCTAAGAGGTCACCATTTTAGATGAAACTATACCAGGAGATTCCTCTAAGGCCAAGAGCATCCAGCTGCTCCCCCGAGAGACTCTACCCCCTACCTCAGGCTGCCCTTGGGGATGAGATGACCCCGGGGCTGATACTCACTAGACACTCCAATAGACATGGCCACTGTGGGTATCCTGGCTCATCCCCAGACAGTTCTAAAATGCCAGGACTAGGAAAAGACAGGAGGGTGGCTGAGGACACAACACCCTGTAAAGTTTTCAAGGGGGGACCTCAACCTAAAGACATTTTGGTAATATGTACACTTAGGAAAGATGAAGAGAGGCACAAAGATTTTTTTTACAGTAGAGTGTCAGATGATTTATTCTCCGCTTTCCTCTCATGTAAAATGTTTGGAAACAGAAAACTTTTTTGGCCAAGGTGGCTCACGCCTGTAATCCCTGCGCTTTAGGAGGCCGAGGCGGGCGATCAATTAAGGCCAGGAGTTCGAAACCAACCTAGCCAACATGGCGAAGCCCTGTCTCTACTAAAACTACAAAAATTAGCTGGACGTAGTGGTGGGCGCCAATAAGCCCAGCTACTTGGGAGGCTGAGGCAGGAGAATCGCTTGAACCCGGGAGTCAGAGGTTGCAGTGAGCTGAGACTGCACCATTGCACTCCAGCCTGGCGACAGGGCGAGACTCCGTCTCAAAAAATATATATCTATACACACACATATATACACATACATAAAATATGTACATATATATGTATATATATATGGTTTGCTTCCTCATTAACCTTATCAAAGCCTCTCATTTACGTCCCTCCTGTGGACCAAAAACCACAAACCATGACTGCGGTACCCGGTTTATGAATCGCCGTTTGCTCAAACACACCGTTTAACGTTTTAACAAAGCCTCAGGTTAATTTTAGGGGTAGAAAGGTGGCACTGGAAGTTCCATGAACCACAGCTCCTCCCACGCTGGAACCCCGCACACCGAGTCGGGGCTCTCCCGGATCACCCTCCCGTGGTCACCGCACTACCTGGGTGGGGGAGGCGCGGGGTTCCCGAGAGGGCTCCGGCCAGCGGAAGTGGTGCCCACAGGTACAGACAGGACGCAGGGGTCCGGCTGCCCGCCCCGCTCGGCCCTGCACAGAAGGGGACTGAGGTCCGGCTGGGCCGCGGCGGCTGGGTCCGCAGGTTCCGCAGCAGATGGCTGGTTCCAGCAGGTTTCAACCAGCCCTCTTCCCCACTTCGGGAAGCTAGGCGCAGTCCACTCACCATTCCTCGGCTTCCCGGGTGTCCTGGCGTCAGCTAGGCATGTCCCAATACCCGCAGGTCAGAGGGTGGCAGAGGCTGCTGCAGAGCCACCTGGGCCTCCCAGAGCCAAAAAGCAGCAGCGGAGACTAACAGAAAGAGCCTACTGTGGCGAAGGCGAGACAAAACGCCCGCCAGCCTGATTCCGGAAGACGCCCTCTCCTTTCCGGTGGCGCGCCTGATTGAATGGTCCCCACCCCAGCGCCCCTGACTATAGGCGGCTTCAGGCCCCACCCCCTCAGGCCCTGAGTGACAGGAGATTGCGATCTCACGTGAGGCTGGATGAGGCCAGAACCACCGTTTTGGCCTAGCGGTTTGTAGGGGGTGCGTCCTTCCTGCGCTGGGATCTGACCATGCAAGGAGGACATTCGCATTTAACCTTGTATACAAGGTTATAGCTATTTGTGTAATTGCAAGCAATATAGTGACAATTCTGTAACTGCCCAGTGGGTTCACCTTGCCCGCTACCTAGACAGAGCCGATTTCTCAAGAAGGGGGAATAGCAATAGAGAAAGAGTAATTCACGCAGAGTCGGCTGTGCCGGAGACCGGAGTTTTTTATTTTATTTTATTTTATTTTTCTGAAACAGAGTCTTGCTCTGTCGCCCAGAGTGCAGCCTCAGAGTTTTATGATTATTCAAATCAGTCTCCCTGAGCATTTGGGGATAAGAGTACTTAGAAAGTCTATTTTGCCAAGGTTGGGGATGTTTGTGCATGACACAGCCTCAGGATGTCCTGATGACAGTTGCCCAAGGTGCTCAGAGCACAGCTTGGTTTTGTTGGAGATAAATGCTCGGTGCTGCAAAGCGAAACCACCACTCAAGCGAAAGTTTTCTCGGCAACGCAATTTACTTCTGCAGAAGCGTGCTGCTTGCATCAATCACAATGGCAAGAGCACACGGAACAAAGGAAAGCAGGGGTTTTTATTCCTAACGCAATCCCTACCTCTGGCATGGGCTGGGGTCGGACCTCAAGCTCTAAACTGACCCGGTTGGTATTGGTGAATATTTTCTCAAATAACGAAGGGGGAAGGGCGATGTGAGTTACAATGGTGGGACATGTGGTTTCGAAGGGAGAAATGGGTGCAGAGCAGGTATTTGATTAGAACTGATGGGAAGGTTGTTTATTGATTAGAACTGATGGGAAGGTTAACTAAGGGCAAGGAGGAATGGAGAACAAGAAAGTTGAGTTCGAGAACAAAAAACAAGAACGTTAACATGCCAAACCTTGGAAGAGAAACTGACTGTATCTGACAGTTTTATACATTATAGGGAGACAGAAGACATCAATCAACATATGTAAGATGAACACTGGTTTGATCAGGTACAACCTGAAGCAAAACTGGGTCAACCCGAAGCCAGGAAGGGGCTTCCAGGTCATAGGTAATTGAGAGAGGAACGGTTGCATTCTTGTGAATTTGCATGAGCCTTTCCAAAGGAGGCAATAAGACAAGCATTCTTCTCAGTGAGAAGGGGATGACTTTGAATAGAATGGGAGGCAGGTTTGCCCTAAGCAGTTCCCAGATTGACTTTTCCCTTTATCTTAGTGATTTGAGGGACCCAAAATATTTTCCTTTCCAATTTTCCCCTTTTGTTTTAAAAATATTTTGGAGAAAGCATTTTAGAAGAAAACAGTCTCTGGTGCCAGGTTTTGTCTGATTTCTCATGGAGTAGCTGGGATTACAGGTGCAGGACACCACACCTGGCTAATTTCTTTCTTTTTTTTTTTTTTTTTTTGGTAGAAACGGGGGTCTCCCTCGGTTGCCCAGGCTGGTCTCTGGTGCCCAACACAGGGCTCCGGTAATCTCTGCAAATAATCCAGTGAAGGAACACCAGAGCGTGGAAAGAGGAGGACGACCGACAAAGGACCCCCGAGTAGGTTTTCACTTCAAGCTCTAGGGTAAGTGGGGTACTCGGAGAATTCCAGGGAAATATGGGTCCGGCTGAGAGTAAGTTCGCTAATTACTTAGGCCTTGTGCAGCAGTTACTGCATCACGGAGGGGTAATTGTGAGTACCCAAAATCTCACATCTTTGTTCCATCTGGTAGACAAGTATTCTCCCTGGTTCCCGGAATATGGAACCATGAATGTGAAAGATTGGGACAAGGTCGGATCAGACTTAAAACGAGCACACTTAAAACGAGCACAACAAGAGGGCCACGATATTCCCGTCTCGGCTTAGTCTGTGTGGTCGGCAATTAAAACAGCACTGGAGCCCTTCCACACTGAGGAGGAGAAGGAGGAGTTTCAGGATGACATAGGAAAGTTGAATAATCAAGAGTCTAATTATCAGCAAAGTGAACCATGACAGTTTAGTTTTAAAAAGGGCGAGAAACGGGAAGGTATGTACGCTAATCTCCAAAAACTTATAAAAGGAACAGTGCCACCTACTGCGCCTTTAGGGGAAGGTCTGGAATGGCCACCCCCAGGCCAGCCTTAGGAATTTTTGGAATGGGAGCCTGAGACGCACCTTGTGGCTCCCTTTGTTGCAGGCCCCGCCAGTAACTATGGTGAAGGGAAGCTTCAGGCTTGTCCAAAAGCCAATTACGATGAGGGAATGATCCAGGCTTGCCCACCTGTTAATTATGGTAAAGGAATGCTGCGAGCCTGTCCAAATACAAATTATGGCACAGGGACAATCCAGGCATCCATTCGCCAGGTACAAGAAATGGGGGATTTGAATGCTTGGCAGTTTCTGGTAATTATTTCGCCAGCTGAGGCGCCCAGAGAACTTGCTCAAGCATGCTGGGAGCCATTTCCTTTTAAAATATTAAAAGACTTAAAGCAAGCAATTGGACAAGATGGGCCAAATTCTCCTTATGTTCATTCCTTGTTACAATGTTTGACTTATAACAGACGTTGAATACCTATGGATTGGGAGGCATTAGCCCGATCCGCCCAGACCCCTCTGAATTTCTCCAATTTAAAACCTGGTGGACGGATGAAGCAACAAATCAGGCACGCAGAAATGCTCAAGCCCAATGTCCCATTAATATCACATCTGATCAATTGCTTGGAATCGGACAGGCATGGGGTACTCTAAATCAACAGATGGTAATGGGTGATAAGGCTGTTGATCAGCTCAGAACTACATGCCTAAGAGCCTGGGAAAAAATTCACGACCCTGCTACTGCTTATCCTTTTCACACAGTTCAACAAGGTCCAAGGGAGCCTTTTCCAGATTCTATCGCCCGTTTGCAGGATGCAGCTCAAAAGGCTATATCTGATTCTCATGCCAAGAAAGTGGTCGTTCAGCTGCTTGCTCATGAAAATGCTAATACAGAATGTCAGGCAGCAATTAGACCTATTAAGGGAAAGGCAGATCTAAATGAGGAAAAACTTTAAGTGAATACATTAAAGCCTGCGATGGCATTGGGGGGCACTTATATAGGGCCAGCCTCCTTCTATAAGGCTGGGGGAGAGAGGGGGATGCTATTACTCCCCATATCATGGAGGGTGCCTCACCCCCCTGCGATGTGGATCCTAACAGCAAGGGGGAGAGAGGGGATTGCTATTACTCCCCATTATGATGTGGATCATAATAATTACTCCACCCCGCAATGCGTGTCCATTATTAGCAGTCTCTTTTGTTCAGGATATTAGGAACAATTTCACAGGTTGTGTGTACACAGCCTGCGATAGGAGAAGGAATACCATCCTCTGCACCTCCGGCTATAAGGAACCATATCACACCATGGGTGTACACTTTTTGGGAGATTTGGGCTAAAGTCGTCCTGTGTTTCCCTGAATATTCGGAGACATATCACAGGGCGGCTGTAGACTCACTACTCTCTTGGCAGGAACATCATGCTTTACGTACTGGAAACTAGGAGCAATATCACAGACTGGGTGTCCAGCCACTGTCACATTGGAAGTAATATCATGCTCTCCCCCACAAGTTATGAGGAACAATATCACAGGGGGGTGTGTACCTTCACCGGTAGTGAGAGTAGTATCATCATCTCTTCCTTTAGATGATAGGAACAATATCACAGGGTGGGTGTACACCCCATGTATTTTTGGAAGCAATGTCATTCTCTCTTCTAGGTTTTACGATTCATATCACAGGCGGGTGTACATCCCTTGTTATATTGGATGGAATCTCATCCTCTTTCAACCTGTATCTTTAGAACAATATCCCATAGGGGCTGTACATCTCTTCCATATTGGTAGTAATGCCATCTTCTCCTTTCCTAGATATCAGAAACAATATCACAGGAGGGGTGTACACCCCTTGCAATATTGGTAGTAATATCACCTCTCCCCTGTGGTTATTAAGGACAAAATCCCAGGGTGGCTTTACAGTTCCTACTTTATTGGGAGTAATCATCCACTCACTCCCTGAATATCAGGAACCATATCACAGAAGAGGTGTCTACCCCATTTCGATATTGTCAGCTATGTCGTCTTCTTCCTGCCTGGATATTAGGAACGATACCCTGGGGTTGGGGGCGGTGTACACCCACTGCGATATAGAAAGTAAAATCAGCCTCTTTCCCACTGGATATTAGGAACTATATCACAGGTGTGTGTGCACCTTCTGGGATATTGGGAGTACTATGAGCCTTCACTCTGCTGCATATTAGGAACAATAGATGGGGGGCAGGGTGTTACACCCCCTGCGATATTGACAGCAATATTCTTCTCTTATTCCCTGTACAATAGGAACTACATCACAGGGGTCTGTACACCTTCTGCGATATTGGGATTAATGTAATCCTCTCCCCCACTGCATATCAAAAGCAATATCACAGAAGCGTGTACACCCCCTGCGATATGGCCAGTAATATCATCGTCTCTACCTTTCTATACTAGGAACGTCACCGGGGGTTTGTACACTCCCCTGCGATATTGGGAATAATGTTATCCTCTCTTCCCTTGGATATTAGGAACGATATCCCTGGTGGTGGGAGGTGGAGTACATTAAGAACAATATCACTGGGTGGGTGTACACCCCCTGCGATATTGGGTGTAGTATCATCCTCTCTTCCCTATGATATTAAGAACAGTATCACACGAGGGGTGTACAGCCACAGCCCCTGTGTTATTGGGAGGAATAGCATCTTCTCCCCCTCTTGATATAAGGAACAATATCTCAGGGTCTGTTTACATCCCCTGCAATATTGGCCATAATGTCATCGTCTCCCAACGTGGATATTGGGCATAGTGTCACGAGGGGGTGTACACCTTCTTCGATATTGGGAGTAATATCATCCTCTCCCCTCAGGATTGTAGGCAAAATATCGAAGGGGTTTTACAACTCGTGTGATATGGGCAGTAACATCATCCTCTCCCCATCTAGATGTTAGGAACTGTATCACAGGCGGCTGTACACTTCTTGCGATATTGGGAGTCATATCATCCTCTCCCATCATGGATATTAAGAACAATATTACAAAGGAGGTGTACACCCCCTGCGATATTGAGAGTAATACTATGCTCTCCCCTTCAGAATATTAGGAACAATATCGCAGGAGGTGTGTACAACCCCTGCGATTTTGGGAGTAATATCATCCTCTCCCCGTGAATATAAGAAACAATATCACAGGAGGATGTACACCCCCTGTGATACTGGGAGTCATATCATTTTCTCCCCCTCTGGATATTCGGAACAATATCACAGTGGGTGTGTACACCCCCTGCGATATTGCCACTAGTATCATCGTCTCCCTCCCAGGATATAAGGAACAATATCACAAGGGGGTGTATACCCCCTGCGATATTGGGGGTAATATCTTCCTCTCCTCCGCTGGCTATTAGGAACAATGTCACAGAAGGCGTGTACACCTCCTGCTCTATTGGAAGTGATATCGTCCTCTCTGTCCCTGGATATTAGGAACAATATCACTAGCGAGTGTACACCTCCTGCAATATTGAGACTAATATCATCCTCTCGCCTCCTGGATATTAGAAACCATATCACAGGGGTGGTGGACACCCCCTATGAAATAGTAAGAAATATCATCCTCTCCACCTTTGGATGTTAGGGACAATATCACGGGGGAGGTCTACACCCCCTGTGATATTGGGAGTCATATCATCCTCTCCCATCCAGGATACAAGGAACAAGATGACTGAAGGGATGTACACCCACTACAATAGTTTCAATAATGTCATTTTCTACCCCCTGGCTATTAGGAATAACATTATGGAGGAGCGCACACTTTCTGAGATATTGGGAGTGATATACTCTCCCCTCCGGATATCAGGAACAAGTCTATTAATTATTAATATTAATAAATATAATAAAAATTAATAGTAATCATTGATATTAGTAATCAGAATAAAGACAGTAAAAATTAATACTGGTTAAAAATGCTGATTAGTATTAATAATTAATAGTAATATCACTATTAATAAAATAATGATATCAGCAATTAATGTTACTTAAATCAATACTAAGTGATGTTGGTAATAAAATAATAATTAATATTAAGAACTAATAATATTGTTAAATGACATTAATATTAATAATTAATTTTAAGCGTGCATAATCATATTTAAAATAATTATCCATAATTAATAATGGTATCCTATTAATTAGTGTCATTGATAATTATTAAAATCGATCCTTGAAGTTTAATAATTAATCATATTATTACTTGTAATGCCACAGGGGGTGTACACCTACCTGTTATGTTGTTCTTATTATCCAGGGATGGAGAGCATGATTTTAGTTTTAATATCGCAGTAGGTGTACACTCACCCTGTGACACTGATGCTAATATCTCGGGGGGCAGAATATGACATGACCCCCAATATAGTAATGAATGGACAGCCACCCGGTGATATTGCTCCTAATATTCAAGGAAAAAGCATATGATATTACTCTCATTATCGCAGGGAGGGTACAGCTCTTCTGCGATATTGTTCCTAGTATCCAGAGGGGGAGAGGATGATAATAATTCCAGTGTTGCAGGCTGTGTACACCGGCCCTGTGATATTGGTTTTTTTTCGTTTTTTTTTGTTTTGAGATGGAGTCTCGCTCTGCCGCCCAGGCTGGAGTGCAGTGGCGTGATCTCAGCTCACTGCAAGCTCCGCCTCCCGGGTTCCCGCCATTCTCCTGCCTCAGCCTCCCAAGTAGCTGGGACTACAGGCGCCCGCCACCTCTCCCGGCTAGTTTTTTGTATTTTTTAGTAGAGACAGGGTTTCACCGTGTTAGCCAGGATGGTCTCAATCTCCTGACCTTGTGATCTGCCCGTCTCGGCCTCCCAAAGTGCTGGGGATATTGTTATTAATATCCTGGAAGGGAGAGGATGATATTACTCCCCGTAGAGCAGGAGGCGTACACCCAGCCTGGGATATTGTTCCTAATATCCATGGAGGGGAGAGGCTGATATTACTCCCAATATGGCAGGGGGTGTACATCCACCCTGTGATGTTCTTAATATTCGAAGGCCGAGAGGTTGATATTACTCTCAGTATGGCAGACACTGTACACCCCCGTGTGATACTATTCCTGATATCCAGAAGGGGAGAGGATGGTATTAATCCCCATATCGCAGTAGGTGAACACCCGCTCTGTGATATATTTCCTAATATGCAGGGGGAGAGAGGATACTATTATTCCCAATATTGCAGAAGATGTACACACACCCCGTGATATTGTCCTTAATATTCCAAGGCACAGAAGATGATGTTACTTCCAATATCATAGAAAGTGTACACCCCCCAGTGATGATGTTCCCATGATCCAGGAGGGAAGAGGATGATATTCCTTTCAATATCGCAGGGGGTGTATACGCCCCTGGTGATACTGTTCCTAATTTCCACCTGCGAGAGGATGATATTACACCCAATATTGCAGGGGTTATAAACGCTCCTTTGATATTGTTCCTAATATCTAGGCGGGGAGAGGTTGATATTCCTCCCTATATTGCAGAGGGTGTACACCCATCTTTGATACTGTTCGTAGTAAGTATCCCAACAATTCACAATCATTATTCACTGGTCCATTAATCACAGAACAATATATACAAAGCAATATCACCCCCCTCTACCCCCCTGGATATTATGACCCACCTTGCAGGGGGGTGGACACCCACAGCGAGGAGAGGAGCAATATCACCCTCCTCTCCCCCTCTGGATATTACAACCCACCTCGCAGTGGGGTGGACACCCCCCACGAGGCGGGGAGTAATATCATCCCCCTCTCCCCCCCTGGATATTATGACCCACCTCGCAGTGGGGTGGACACCCCCCACGAGGAGTGGAGTAATATCACCACCCTCTCCCCTCCCTGGATATTACGATCCACGGTGGTCCCACAGTGTGTTTACGATACTTTGAGTAATAGCATCTCCCCCTCTTGCAATTGGGAACTATTTCCAGACGGGTGTACACCCTCTGCAGCATTCGGAATAATATCATCCTTTCCCCACCCTTCATGTTAAGAACAGTATCACAGGATTGTTCATACTCTCTGTCATATTGTATCATCCTCTCCCACGTTGAAATTTGGCACAACATCACTGCCTGCGGTTTACACTTTCTGTGATGTGGAAAGTAATATCATCCTCTACTCTCCTGGATCATGGGAACAATATCACTGTGGGTTGCACACTTTCTGCGATATTGGGAGTAGTATCATCCCCTCTGCCTTTGAATATTAAGGACAATCTCACAGGTGGGTGTACATCCCCTGCCATATTGGGAATACTGTTATCCTCTTCCCCCCTGCATATTAGGAAAAATAACACAGAGTGGGTATACACCCCCTGTAATACGGGGAGTAATATCCTCTTCTCCCCTTCCGGATATTAGGAACAATATCACAGGAGGGTTTACACTTTCTTCGATATCTGGAGTTATGTCCTCCTCTCCTCCTTTGAAGGTTAACAGCAGTATCACAGGGGAGATGTACACCCCCTGCAATATTGAGAGTAATATCAACCTCTCCCCAACTCCCCTTGATATTAGGAACAATATTCCAGCGTGGGTGTACACCTCCTACTATATGGTGAGTAATATCATTCTCTCCCTTCATGGATATTAGGAACAATATCATAGGCTGGGTGTACACAGCCTGCAATGTTGAAAGTAATATCATCCTCTACCCCTCCTGATATTAGGAACAATATGACGGAAGGGTTGTACACTCTGTGCCATATTGGGAGTAATATCATTTTCCCCTTCCCTGAATATGACGAGTAATATTCCCGGGTGGATGTACACCCACTGTTATATTGGGAGTACTGTCATACTCCACCCCCTGGATATTAGAAGCAATATCACAGGGTGGGTGTACACCCATAGCAAGATTGGGAGTAATATCATGCTCTCCCTCCCTGGATATTAGGAACAATGTCACAGGTGAGGGCACACCCCCTGCAGTATAAGGAGTAATATTATCTTCTTTCCCTTTAGCTATTAAGAACAATATTCCATGGTGGGTGGACAACCCCTGCACTTTTGGGAGTAATATTATTCTCTCTTATTCTGGATAGCAGGAATAATATCACAGGCGGGGTGTGCACACCCCTATGATATTAGGAGTAATATCATCCTCTCCCAATGTGGACATTAGGAACAATATCACAGGGGGCGTGTACACTTCTTCAATATTGGTAGTAATATCATCCTCTCCCCTCTGGATATAAGAATCAATATGACAGGCAGGGTGGGCACCCCTCGCGATATGGGGAGCAACATCACCCCTCTCTCTCTCCCTGCCTATTACGATCCACAGTGGACACACCGCGTGTTTACAATATTATAATATCATCTCTCTGTCTAGAAATTAACAAACAATATCAAAGATGGGTGTACACCCTCCACGATATAGGGAGTAATATCATCCTGTCCCCCCAACCCGGATATTAGTTACAATATCAAGGGAGTGTTTATAACCTCTGCGATACTGGGAGTAATAACTTCCTCTCCCACGTTGAAATTGGGAACAGTATCACTGGGGGCATGTACACCCCCTGCAATATTGAAAGTAATATCCTCTTGCCTCCTGGATCATGGGAACAATATCACAAGGGCATTGTACACTTTCTGTGATATTGGGAGGAATGTGATCCTCTCACCCTCCCCGCATGTTAGAAAATATTACTATATATAAAAAATATCACATTATATATTTGTGGGAACAATATCACAAGGGCGTTGTACACTTTCTGTGATATTGGGAGGAATGTGATCCTCTCACCCTCCCCGCATGTTAGAAAATATTACTATATATAAAAAATATCACATTATATATTTCATATATTTCATATATCTAAACATATATTATATGTTTTGTATATATCTAAATATATTTTTTATATATTTATCTATATATAAAATATCACATCATATATTAAGGACAATCTTGCAGGGGGACCATACTCTGAGAACCTGTGGTCTAGGGTGAGTTACAGATCTCTAATATCACCAAGCACAGGGCAGGCCAGCTGGAATAGCAGCTCTACAGAAGTGACAGGTACAGCAGAAGAAAAGAAAGGAGGGATTTGATTTGTCTGCAACAAAAAGTAAGGCTTGGGAGGTTTGCCATATATGTGATGAGAGTCTTCAATTGTTCTGGCTCTTCCAACTTGCCTCATTATTCACTAATTCAATACAATCATTTATGGTGTAAAAATGCTAATTTTGGACTACATAGGATTTTGTATTTGAAAACAACTAACAGTTTAAGGGAGCAGGAGTAAATAAGATACAGAAGCGAACAATGCAATAATTTGATATTTTTCCCTAAATGAGGCGTAAATGATGACAGAAGTCCCCTGATTTATAGTGGCAAAAAACTGGCAACCATCACGTAGCTAGGGATGGGAACTGTTGGGAAAAACTCAAACTGTGTTTTTTCCTCTGCTCTCATACCATCAATAATCATCAACACAGAAGCCTTCTGCGACCCTAAAATATGTGGATATCTCTCCCCCCTAGCAAGCAAGCAATCAATTCTGCCGCAGACACCAGCTGGGTGTTCTTCAATTCAATTCCAATACTATCTACCTGGAGATCACATCAGATCCCACAGGTGAAAGGCTCAGTCCTCAACATTGCTCCTCCCTCTCAGGCACCAGTTGCAAGTCCAGGCCTCTAGAACTTCTGACCGACTGGCTTCAAGTTGGGGTTCTCACAATCTCCTCTTTCGGTTTAATTAATTTGCTAGAGTGGCTCACCAGACTCAGGAAACACTTACTTATGTTTATTGGTTTATTTTAAAAGATTTTCCTTTTTTTTTTTTAAGACAGGATCTTGCACATGTGCCCAGGCTGGAGTGTAGCAGTATGATCATAGCTCACTGTAACCTTAAACTCCTGGGCTCAAGTGATCCTCCTGCCTCGACCTTCCAAATAGCTAAGACTACAGGCTCATGTCACCATGCCTGGATAATTTCCTTTATTTTTCATAGAGACAGAGTCTTACTATGTTGGCTGGGCTGGTCTCGAACTCTTGGGCTCATATGACCCTCCCACCTTGGCCTCTCAAAGCGTTACTGGGATTATAGGTGGAAGCCACAACACCTGGTCTATTTTAAAAGATACAAATAAGCAGCCAGAGAAGAAGTACATAGGGTGAGGTCTGCAAGGGTCCCAAGCACAGGAGTTTCTGCCCCTGTGGAGTTGGGGTGTTCCATCTTCCTGGCACATGAGTAAATTCTTGTTCACCTTCCTGTCAGCCTGCATGTGTTCTGCTCTCTGAACTCTGCCCTTTTGGGTTTTTATGGAAGCTTCATTACATAGGCATGATTGATTAAACTGTTGGCCACTGGTGATCAACTTGACCTTCAGCCTCTCTCCCCTCCCTGGAAGGTTGGGGAGTGGGGCTGAAGGTCCCAACCCTCTGATCATGCCTTTGTCTTTTTAGTGGCCAGTCCCATCCTGAATCTATCAGTCAACAATTGCATACCAAAAAACAAACAAACAAACAAACAAAAAACACTTTGGAGATTCAAAGTATTTTAAAAGTTGTATGGCAGGAAAGGGGACGGATACCAAATATATATTTCACAGTATCGCAGGGGCTCTTTGTCTCTCTGAAAAACAGATCCCTTTGGCTGAGACCTTCATCATCCAGAATTACATTTCTTTCCTGGCTCAAAAGTACACACAGCATTAACACCTCATCCTCCTCTCTTATGTCTCCTCCCCTACTCCCCAGCTTCTAGCCTAAACTAGAATCTGCCCAACAACATTGGAGTCTGTATCCCTTTTCATAAGTCCTTGTAACAAATGATGAAATGTCTAGTCTGCATTCAAATTGCCAGACAAGCAGGGCATGAGAAGGCAGAGAAAAAGTGGAGAAGAAAGCTGTAGCTGGAAGCTTCCTCTGTCTCTCCTGTTCTTCGGGACCACACTCTGCTCCAGTAATTTCAGAACCCCAAAAACATTGGACTCTGCCCTCCTGGCAAGTGTACATCACCACTGTGCCCCCACATCTGGTCAGAGGAGGATTCTTGGCTGTGCGCTGGGACTAATCAGAGTAGCACGAGGTGGAGGAAAGCCAGCACTTATTTTCTCGCGTCCTCATAGCTTCTGTCCCTCTTCCCTCTTGCCATGCTTCTAGACATGCAAGCAAATATTTCTTCCTAGAAAATGGACGACACCGACAAATGAGAGCACAGAGAAGTGTAATTCACAGGATTTTCACAATTGCACAAAACAACATTGTAAGTGTACAAATTGCAATGTTAGAGAAAAAAAGTAACTCAGAATCCCACCATTTTAATGTTTCCCATAAACCACAGACATTTTTCAAGAAACGGGGCTTCCAGTCCTTGTATTTGCACACATATTTGTGATCAGAATATTGATCGAAGTTCCTTGCCCTGGCTGCCCATTTGAATCACTAAGAAACACAGATGTCCAGGTGTTGAGGCTAAAGTATATGTACCTCTATTTTGGTTAAATTTTTATTGAAATAAACATACATCATAAATGTGAAGCTAGATAGATTTTCACCAACTGAACAAAACTGAGTAACTAGCTTCCAGATCCAGAAACAGATTCTCACCAGCAGGTCAAGAGAGCCATTAGGGCCACTTTCTAGCTACTGCAGCCCAGTGAAAGTTGTCAACATCCTAACTTCTAACATCATGGGTTAGTTTTGTTTTAGAAACAAACAAAAAAAATTAAAATAATATATACTCCTATACTAGCTTCCTTCCCTCAATGTTGTATGAGATTCACTCATATTTGTTGTAAGGTAAGTAGTTGTGATTTGTTCATTTTCATTGCTTTATAGTATTTCATTGATTGAATAAACCACAATTGATTTATCCATTTAACTGTTGATGGGCACCTATGTAGTTAACAATTGATAAACTGGAGTATATTAAAGTTAGGGAACAACAAAATTTAACAAAAGTCACCATTAAAGAGAGTGATATGTGAAGAAAAATATTCTCAATACACATATAAAACATAAAAGACTTGTACCCTAGTGAGAGGGAATGAATATGTAGACAGGAATCCTATGTATTAACCAGTAAAACACAGCTCAATTTTTAAAATAATTGGCACACCTCAGAGAAAATATGCAAATACTCAATAAGTATATGCTCAATTTCATTTATGGCTCAGGAAATAAAAATTAAATTACCCACTGGAGTGGTTAAAATTAAAAAGATGTAAAATACCAAGCAACTGTATTGAATATGGAATAATGGGGATTCTCATACTGCATTGGTGTGAGTGTTAATTTGTACAATCATTTTGGAAAACTCTTTGGTGATATCAATGAAAGCTAATCACATGCATATCCTGATTTAGCAATTCTATTCTCAGATATACACTTCACAGAGATGCATACATATGTGCCCCAAAAGACAGGTACTGTATAAGATGTTCTTAGTACTACATTTGTAATGGCCCCAAACAGTTATCTTTATGTTTAAGATGCTCTACAGGTGATTCTCAGGACCAATAAGGGCTGGAAACTATGACAATAAATATATTTTTAACAGAATTTTGAGTTAAAATTGCATTTTATGTGCTGACTTAATAGGGAAATTATAAGCCTTTACCTTTCTCCTTTGTAAGAGACAAAGCCTTAATAATAGTTATGGCTAAAATTTATTTATCGATAAAATATTAAGGTTTTTGTTATTTGTTGAAATACTAAATGTTTTCAAGATCATTTCTATTTTTTATGTGGTAGAATCTTAAGAAGTATTTGGCTTTGATGATAGGACCTAATATGGGAAGAGGTTAAAGTCAGGAAAAAGTAATAAAAATTCCTTAGTAATAAATCTGTACAGTAGTATGATATAATTTGGTCCTCAGCTACATCCTGAAATTTTAAAAAAGAGACTGAAAATGATTTCCCTTCCCAGTGAAGCTGTCAGTTTCAGGCAGCATTGCCAGGTCATCAAAAGAGGATGGGTTAGTTTCTCACTAGAGAGGTCTTGGGTGGGATTCAGTCTCTCTGCTAGGTGTCTAATTCTTTAATTGTCCCAACACTTGAAATGGCTCTGGGAGGTGGTTCTTTTACTTCCATTTGACAGGTAAAGGAGTTGAGGCTTAGGGAGGCAAGGCCACCTGGTCACACAGCCTGCAGGTGATAGAGCCAGATACTCCCTAGGAGATGGGTATTTCTGGTGCTGAAAACAGAGGAACAGGCAAAAGGTGTTTATTTAGGGCTTTCTATTTGCTGGGCTCTGGGCTAAGCACTGGCTTATGACAAGAGGTTCCAAAAGGAATGGAGACCAGGGAGTTGGTATAAGGCAAGATTTTCATTCTGAGAGACAAGGCTATTTTTTGGAGGCTGGCAGCCATGGTGTCTTTCGAATATAAGAAAAAAGGGCAAGAGCTGATTCACTCTTTCTGGTTGTTGTTGGGAGCTTGACAGGAGAAGATATTCAATGACAGCTTTGAATAGTTGTATTAGTCCATTTTCATAATGCTATAAAGAACTGCCCAAGACTGAGTAGTTTATAAAGGAAAGAGGTGTAATTGACTCACAGTTCAGCATTGCTGGGGAAGCCTCAGGAAACACAATCGCAGCAGAAAGTGAAGGGAAAGCAAGACACCTTCTTCATAAGGTGGCAGGAAGAAGTGTTGAGCTAAGGGGGAAGAGCCCCATCAAATTTCATGAGAACTCACACAGCATCAGGAGAACAGCATTGGGGGAACTGCCCCCCATGATTCAATTACCTTTACCTGGTCTCTCCCTTGACATGTGGGGATTTGGGGGATTAAAATTCAAGATGAGATTTGGGTGGCATAAGTATATCAATGGTACTCTGCAAAATAGGGATACACACTGAGATTGAGGTTATAAACTAGGTGGTGGGTAGTCTGAGAAAATGGAAAATCTCTTTGATCTCTAGAGATAGCTAGTACTGTTTGGCAGGAAGTGTATTTCAAAAGACAAATTAGGATTAATGTGGCGAATGAGGTTGAAGATGATTCTTGGAATAGAACTGTAGTCAGATTGTCCAGGGGCATTTGAGATAAAGTGTAGTGTGGCAGACCTGGGCTGACTAGGCTTATTCTTATCCAGAAGATGGGTGTCAAGGGTAGTGTTGAGTTGAAGAGACTAGGTCAGGGCTACAAACTGATAGTAGTGGCTCTTGATATTTTATTGCTGTTAGCTGTCAGTGGCTCCAGGAAAAGTGGGGACAAGGGACCTGTTATAACAGGAACTTATTGGGGGTAAATATGCCATTTTGCATAGGATAGGCTGGTGTGTTGCACCAGCCATATCCGAGTACTGCTGGTTGAGAGCCCTCCATTCATTGCTTTCAGTTGAGGACTTTTCTTGCCCAACGTTATACTCCTTAACTAATGACTGGTTGATGCAGAGTCATAAAGGCCTAGCTATATAATCCCAACTTGGGACAACTTTAAGGGCTCTTCCAGCTTCAGGGCTCCAATAAGGTTGGATGACATGTTCAGTGACACATTATAATCCAACCTCTCCCTGCTCTATCCTGACCCTTTCCCTTCCATAGGTGTTGATCTAAAGCGTACTCTCAAATAAAACTCCTTTATGTTAATTGCCTTCTCAAAGTCTGCTTCTGGGAGAATGCAATCTGCAACAAAGGCAGTGATTGCCACAGGAAAATGCCATTTGGCTTGGGTAGGTGTGAAAGCTATGATGTCTTAGCAGGTATACAAAAAGAGTCCCTTCTGTCTGAGTATTTCGGGCATTGCAAAGCAGGGCTACTTGGAATAATGTCCTCCTGCATGGAATAAGCATATGAATTGAAGATTGGAGTGCAGACAGCTGGACAGTACATAAATACAAAAATATTCTTTGATAAATAAGATTGTAATAAATGGCCTTGCTTTTAGGAGGAACTTTCAGGACACAATATAGGTTAAAGGTGGCAGGAAATGTGTCTAAAATAAAGGCCAACTGGGCACAGTGGTTCAGGGCTGTAATCCCAGCACTTTGGGAAGTGAAGGCAGGACAATTACTTGAAAACAGAGGTCAAGACCAGCCTTTGCAACATAGGAGGACCCTGCCACTACAAAAACATTTAAAAATTAGCTGAGTGTGATGGTATATCTCTGCAGTCCTAGTTACTTGGGAAGCTGAGGAGTGAGGGTCACTTGAGTCCAGGGTTTGAGGCTGCAGTGAGCCATGATCCCACCACTGCACTCCAGCCTGGGCTACAGAGTAAGATCCTATCTCTAATAAAATAAAATAAAATAAAAGCCATAGTCAGGTTTTTCCAAAGACATTTTAAATTGGAAGGCTAAAGTAGACCCTTTGGCCACCTAGGCTTGTCCTTTCCCTGTAGGTAGATGTCAAAGTCAATATCCAGCTAGAGAGACTAATTGGGAATAGCTGTGTCACCAAAGTTCCCTGCAGACTTGGTTCAGATATCCAATGGGCAGTGCTATGGTTTGAACGTGTCCCACCAAAATGCATGTGTAGGAAACTTAATCCCCAATACAACAGTATTGGGAAGTGGAGGCTAATGGGAAATGTTTGATCAAAAGGGTTCTACCCTTATGAATGGATTAATGTCACCATAAAAAAGGACTTATGGGAGTGGGCTCTCTGTCTCTCTGTCTCACTCTCTGTCTTTCCCTCTCCTCTGCTCTTCTCATGTGAAGACATGTTGTCCCTTTCCTCTGGAGGATACAGTATTCAGGGTGCCATCTTGGAAGCAGATAAACCAGGCCATAACCTACTGGTACCTTGATCTTAAACTTCCTAGCCTCTAGAAATGTGAGAAAATAAATTTCCATTCTTTATAAATTACTCAGTCTCAGGTGTTCTGTTACAGCAGTGCAAAATAGACTAAGACAGATACTATTTTTAGTAGATTGAATTATTAGCTTCAGTTCTCCACTCCTCTCTTTATCCACACATTTTCTTATGGAAAGAGTGAAATTCCTCAGCCCTTAACATTGGGCTTGGCCATGTGACTTGCTTTGAGCAATAGAATGTTAGCACTTTTATCCACTTGAAATATCCTTGCAAAGTGGGGTTAATCATCTTGCATCTCTGTTATCATTTTGAGGGACATGCCATGGTGAGCCTACTGATCAAAGAGGATAGAAGTTACATAGAGGGCTGGCCATGGAATCTCACACCTGTAATCCCAGCATTATAAGAGGCTGAGGCAGAGGAATCGCTTGAGCCCAGGAGTTCAAGACCAGCCTGGGCAACAAGGCAAAACCCTGTCTCCACAAAATCTACAAAAATTAGCCAGTCATGGAGGTGCATGTCTGTAGTCCCAGCTACTTGGGGTGGCTGAGGTAGGAGGGTTGCTTGTATGGTGGTGCATGCCTGTTGTCCCAACTACTCAGTGTGGCTGAGGTAGGAGGATTGCTTGAGCCTGCATGTTGAGGCTACAATGAGCTGTGATTGCATCACTGCATTTCAGCTTGGGTGACAGACTGAGATGCTGAAAAAAAACAAACAAACAAACAAACAAACAAAAAAAAAAACCAGCCCTACACGGCTGACTGTGACCTACAATCTAAAGCAGAGTCACCTCCATTGACCCAAAACCTCTTGAATAGAACAAATATGTTGTTGCATAAAATTTTGCAACTGTTTATTCCATAGCAAAAATCAACCAACACAGTAGGGTCTGCTGGGTAAGCATCTCCATTTTGCTGCTTCCTGTTGTTTTACTTGTTTTGATAAAACTCTCAGCCTTCCTAATACCTAGAATTCCCTCTAGATGTTCTCCACAGAAAGAATGTCTTTCTGCTTCTTCCATGAGGACCAGGTAGTGGAAAAGTTCTTAGTTGAAAGATATCTGGGTTAATACCAACATTTTCACCTGGTGCCTGCATTTCCAGATTGGGCATCTTTCAGATAGTGTTGGCCACTGGGCACTTAGCAAATGGAGAAGTGCATGTTCTTGAAATGATGAATTACAGTAGATTTATTAAATGCTAGCATTTATTGTTATTTCTGCATCTGCTGAAATTCTAAAATCAAGATGTTGGCAGGAATGCTTTCCTTTTCAGAAGCTTTAGGAGAGAATCTGTATCCCTGAATCCCTTTTGAAACTTCTAGAAGTTACCCAAGTTACCCACATTACTTGGCCCCCTTTCATCTTGAAGGCCAGCAGAGTGTCATCTTCAAATCTCTCTTCTCACCTGACCTCTACCTCCCCCTTACTCACTTAAAAGACCCTTGTCATTACATTGGGCACATCTGGATAATCCGGGACACTCTTCTAATCTTAAAGTCAGTTGATTGGCAACCTTAATTTTATCATCAATCCTAATTTTCCTTGCTGCGTAACATAACATATTCACAAATTCTGGGAATTTAGATGAACATCTTTGGGTGGGCCATTATTCGACATTCTACATAGACTTATACGCAGCCATGATTGCTAATAATTCTCGATTCTAGTTCCCTGGGAAGTAGGTGCAGGGGTGGACCATTGGTACTCAGATACTCTTGGGACACATGAGGCTTTCTGTGATTTTGCAAGCCTAGATTTTGAAGTCTAATGCTAGCCCTGTTCTGTTCATGTTAGTCAGAATTGTGAATAGGTAAATCTGTCTTCAGCTTCTATCGGCTAAACTCATGGCTGGAGATTAAGCAAACATCTTTCTCTTCTCACAAGCATTTTTGTTTCAGTTATTAGGGCAGGAAAGTGCTCAATTCTTCTGTTCCTTCCATTGCTTTATCTACTTCAACTCATTGAGACCACATTTTCTTCCATTCCTCTATATGCTTCCATTCTATTAATGATTTATTTTTCCTTAACCTTTCTGGTCTAAACTTATATTCTGTGACATCAGTGATACTCATCCCAAACCTTTCTTTTTTCCTTGTTCTTTTTTACTTCTATAATTGCTCTAATCAATCCCAATTCTGGAGCAACCAATCTTTTGCTTGTTGTGTATTGTATTGTGAAAAAAGACCCTAGCCTCAGAATTTTAAATAAAACATTTTTGTACATGAAAACCATATTGCAAGATGGAAGGAGGATAATGGCCACAAACCAGCAAGAGGCTAAAGAAAATATCACTCCTAGTTCCTTAACACCTCAAAATGATGGGTTTTCATAGTATATATTCTGTAACCTAATTACCTTTTGGAAAGTACTCTGTAGTCAGCCAATAAGAATGGCTATTTCCATCACTGCAGACTAATGTTGGCAACTTTTTGTGAACTAGAAAAAAGCACCCCTTCCTCAAGACCCTATACTGCCATATGCCAAAAAATTGTTATAGTTTTACATCATAGATCAGTATAAATTTGTGTAAATCTGTAAAAATTTATGATGATTATGATGTGATGAGCAACCTCTAACATGCTGCTTCAACTCACTCAACTAATAGAGACCACATTAGCTTCCATTTTCCCATATTCTTCCCATTACTTACATTCTTATTTCCTTTTCTTTCTTTTTTAACTTATATATAGGCATTTATGGTCTATCACAACATGTACTATAAATGGAAATCCTGGGGCTTATGACACACTGGGATTTTGTGATATGTGGGAATGGGTCAGATTGCTGTAAGTCATACTTGTGGTCCTAAGTTGGCAAATTCAAAGAAGATTGTTTAAAGGCGACTACCTGCATTTGAAGGAAGTTATATTAATTATCCAATAAAATATTTAAGATTTAAAGAGAATTCACAGTATTTGCCTAGGAAAGTAAAACACTAACACACAATGCAGGAGTCACAGTGTTTATTCTGAAAAGCAGTAGAGCAAGGAAACCTTGAGCTTTTACATTTTAGGATGTGACAAGAAGTTCTGTTTATTATGGAAACTGCTTTTCTTCTTCATCACCTTCCCCTCCCTTGTAGATTTTAACCCAAATATCTATACCTATATATTTATGGGTCTTTCTAGGAGGTGTAATGATTGACTACCACTTTCAGTGACACTTGCAGGAGACATACATGATTAGAAGCAGAGAAAAAGTATCCTTCCACCGGGGTATAGGCTCAGTGGTTTACCAGTACATACCCAGGTCCTAATGTTATTTGTCTGAATCTCCTTGAGGATCTTAGAGGTACCTTGAGATCTTCATTCAGTTTGGTGGAGATACCACAAGGCATACTATCTTTGTTCTTTAAGCTAAAGATGTCACATATTTTTAGATATGTGGGAGGATGTCATGGTTACAAAAGCTGAGGAGCTGAAATTTCCCACAATCCCCAGTATTATAACTCAATTTTTTGGGTTAATGATATTATTTAGATATAATTCATATACCATAAAATCCACCTATTAAAGTCAATTCAGTGCTTTTTACTTGATTCATAGAGTTGTGCAACCGTCACTACAGACAATCTTAGAATATTTTCATCACATCAAAAAGAAATTCTGTACCTTTTAAGTAACTACTTCCTAATCCCACCCCAGCCCACCATCACCACCAACCCTAGGCAATCACTAGTCTCTTTTCTGTCTCGATTGATTTGCCTATTCTGAGCATTAGCATTATAGCTCCATTTAACAAAAAAAATTATAAATCAATGATTCTTAAATTTTTAAAAATCTTAGGACTTCTTTAGAGCCTGAGAAAATTATTTAGGTCCCCAAAGAGCTTTTGTTTACATGAATGATACTGATCAATATTTACAATATAAGAAATTAGAAAAGAGAAATTTTAAAAATATTTATTCATCTATTCTTTTTAAATTAATGATATATGCTCCACTGGACTCAGGCTCCATACCTGAACCCCAGATGCAGGATCCAGGCCCAACCCTACAGATCTGGTTTCCAGGCCTGCCCCAGTAGACCCCAGCACCAGGGCTGGCACCTGCACACACACACTCATAAACCCAGGCCCACACTTATAAACCCAGGTTCAGGACATCCCCACCAGACCTCAGACACTAGGTCTGCCCCAGGGCTATACAAGCCCTTGTGTATTCAAGATCAAGAATTCCCCCCTACATTAGGTTAGCCCCCATGGACCCAGGCTTCTGAAATACCCCTGTGGTTCCAGTTTCCAGACCCATATAAGTGGACCCCAGCACCAGAACAACCACTGTACACTCAAGATCCAGCCTTGCACTTACAGACCTAGATTCCAAAATTAAATTGATGGATCCAGGTACCAGGATCATCTACCCACTGGCCAAACACTAGAACAGCTTGACCAAGTCTGTGGAACTCCCTAGAGCTTCTTAAAAATGATTATTTTGAATTCTTCTTTAGACAGTTTATAGATCTTCATTTTTTGTTGTTGTTCCCTTGGTGGTGTTATGTTTCCCCAATTATTTATAATCCTGTGGTCTTGCATTGGTATTTGCACAACTGAAGAAGTAGGCACCTCTTTCAGTCTTTATAAACTGACTTTGGCAGGGAAAGCCCTTCACCAGTCAGCCCGTCCAAAGATTCTGGACAGGCCATCTACTGAGTTCCACAAGTATATGAAAATTAAACAACATGCTACTTAACAACGAATGCATCAAAGAAGAAATTGAAAGAAAAATTAAAAAAAAAAAAACTTGAGAAAAATGAAAATGGACAACAGCATACCAAACTTATAGAAAGCAGCAAAAGCAGTTCCAAGAGAGAAGTTTATACCAATAAACACCTATATCAAAAAAGAAAAAAGATTTCAAATAAATAGCTTTCTGTTATACCTCAAGGAATTAGAAAAAGAAAAGCAAACTAAGGCCGAAGTTAGTAGAAGGAAGGAAATAACAGAGATGAGAGTAGAAATAAATGAAATAGAAACGAGAAAAGCAATAGAAAAGATCAATGCAACTAAGAGTAAGTTTTCTGAAAAGATCAACAAAATCAACAATCTTTTAACTAGAGTAAGAAAAAAACGGGAAAAGACTCAAATAAATAAAATCAGAAATGAAAGACAAATTACATCAGGTGCCATGAAAATATAGTGTCATAAGAGACTGCTATGAACAATTATACACCAACAAATCAAAAACCTAGAATAAATAAATAAACAGCCACCAAGACTGTGTCATGAATAAATAGAAAATTTGAACAGACCAATAAGGAGGAAAAAGATTGAATCAGTAATAAAAAGAAAAGCCTAGAACCTGATGGCTTCACTGGTGAATTATACCAAATACCTAAAGAATTAATGTCAATCCTTCTCAATTTTTTCCAAAAAATTGAAGCAAAGGGAACACTTTCAAATTCAAGTGTTCCCTAATACTAATTATACTAATATAGTATACTAATAATATACTAATATTAGTTAGTATACTAATACTAAAGTCAGATCAGAAAACAACAAGAAAATAAAATACAAGCCAATATCCCTGATGAACGTAGATGCAGCAATCCTCAAGAAAATACTAGCAAACCAAATTCATCAGGACATTAAAAGGGTCATTCACTATGATTAAGTGGAATTTGTCCCTGGGGTGCAGACTTTTAAATATAAATAAATTAACAAATGTAATATACCACATTCACAGAATAAAGGACAAAAACCATGTGATCATCTCAATAGATTAAAAAAAAAGCATGTGATAAAATTTAACACTCCTTCGTGATAAAAACACCCAATAAAGTAGGAAGAGAGAGAAACTACCTAAACATAACAAAGGTCATATATGACAATTTCACAGATAACATAATACTCAAGAGTGACAAATTGAAAGCTTTTCCTTTAAGATTAGGAACAAGACAAGATTGCCCAGTCTCCCCTCTTCCATTCAATATAGTCCTAAGCTGAACATGGCGGTGCACCCCTGTAGTTCCAGCTACTTGGGAGGCTGAGATGGAAGAATCACTTGAGCCCAGGAGTTTGAGTCCAGCCTGTGCAACATAGCAAGACTCCACTCCAAATAAACAAACAAACAATATATGTAGTACTGGAAGTCCTAGCCACAACAATTAGACAAGATAAAGAAATGAAATCATCCAAATCAAAAAGAAAGAAGTAAAATTTTCTTTGTTCGCAGATAACATGATTTTATACACAGAAAAATCCTAAAGACACCATCAAAAAACTGTTAGAACCAATAAACTCAATAAAACTGCAGGACACAAAATCAACATACAAAATTCAGTAGCATTTCTGTATACTAACAATGAACTATCCAAAATAGAAATCAAGAAAGCAATTTCAATGACAATAGCTGCCAAAAAACACATAAGAATAAATTTAACCAAGGAGGCCAAAGATCTGTACATTGAAAACTATAAAACATTGATGGAAAAAAAATTGAAGAACATACAAATAAATGGAAAGACATCCTGTGTTCATGGATTGGAAGAATTAATATTATCAAAATGTCTATACTACCCAAAGCAATGTACAGATTCAATTCAATATCTGCCAAAATTCTAATGCTATTGTCCACAGAAATAGAAAAAAACATCCTAAAATTAGCATGGAAGCCCAAAAGGCCCTGAGTAGCCGAAGTAATCTTGAATAAAAGGAACAAAGCCGGGAGATAATTGGAAGATGGATAGGGGATAGGGCTGATGTGCAGCACCCACTTGGACAGACACAATAGTGTATAAAGACTCACACCATGGAGTTTTGCTTCAGAAACCACAGCAGGACCATACCAGGAAAACTGAAAGAATTCACAGATCCTTTGAAAGAAGTGGCAGGATGCTGTAAATTCCTTGAGACAGGCAAAAAACCGTGCATTCCCAAAGAGTGAGTGGGGAAAACCTGCCTCTGAATACATGCTCCCACTGGAGATCCTGAAAATTCAAATCATGAGGAAAGGACTTAACCTTACCTAGAGATTAAACAGATTTAGCATAAAATATAAAAGTTGAAGCAGCAGGGGGAAGAGGCTTGTAGGCACTCTCCTTTTCCAGCTTGAGCCCGGAGAAGCAATCCCTGACTATATCTTACAGAGAACCTTGGGAAAGGCAGCTGGCAAAATTTGTGAGGGGTCACAGGGTGAAAGGAGCTTCCAACTGAACTTTGTAATAATTTTGATGGTGCAAGCTTTCTTGAGCAGAATTTGAGGTTGAACAGGAATTGCCTCAAAGAGTAGAGCAGGAGTTGAGGCAGACAGTGGGGGCAGACAGGAAGGGGCATGGCCTGAAAGCCCTGCTTGCTTTCTCAGTGGAGAAGCTTATAGCCTGGGTCAAACTCTGAGTCCTGTGGACAGGCTGCCTGGAGACAAACTTAGCGCTGTTAGCAGGGCACAGTGGGAAAGATACCAGTCTCATCAACACATGGGAGCTGGGCAAGGCCTATCCCTAACGCCTTTCCACCACTTCCTGAGCCATGGAGGCAGCCATAATTCCCTCTGGAACATAACCCTATTGGCCTAAGAACTATCCCCCATCCCCCACAGTGGCCACAACAAGCCCCACTCAAGGGTCTGAGCTCAGACCCACCTAACCCTGCTCCCACCTGATGGTATTTCTCTACCTGCCCTAGTAGCATATCACAAAATATAAACTCTTGGGAGCTTTATGACCCTTCCCATTGCCTGAGAAACCCAGATACTTACCCTGGTCAACTTAGAGAAAGCTTATATCCGCCTTCTACTATCGTAGTTGGTGCCCTCTTGAAAGCACCACCTCCTGACTGGAGGCCGACCAACTCAGATCATTATAGCAACTCATGACAAAATAAGCCTGATCCCAGGAAGAAGAAGAAAACACCTAATTCCACTGCCCGCAATATCCTGGCTAACCAGAGGTCCTGAGTGTGTCCATGTAACAACTTCACTGCTAGTGTAACCAGTATTTGAGTAAGCCAGCACACTAAAAATATCTACAACCAAGGACTATCACGGAGTCTGCTTCACTCCCCTGCCACCTCCACCAGAGCAGGTGCTGGTATCCATGACGGGGAGACCTGAAGATGGATCACATCACAGGACTCTTTGGAGACATTATCCAGTACCAGCCCAGAGCTCAATAGCCCAAATGGGTGGCTAGACAAAGAAGAGCAATCAGAATCACTGCAGTCTGGCTAACAGGAAGCCCTATCCCTAGGGGAAGGGGGAGCACACCACACCAAGGGACCACTTCATGGGACAAAAGAATCTGAACAGTAGCCCTTGAGTTCCAGACTTTTGTGCAGAAATAGTCTACCCAAATAAGAAAGAATCCAAAAAGCTATGCTGGTAATATGACAAAACAAGGTTCTATAACATCTCCAAAAGACCACACTACTTACTTAGCAATGGATCCAAACCAAGAAGAAAGCTCTAAATTGCCAAAGAATTCAGAAGGTTGATTATTAAGCTACTCAAGGAGATAACAGAGAAAGGTGGAGACTAACTTAAATAAATTAAAAAAAAAAAAACCAGGATATGGATGAAAAATGCTCCAGATATATATATATATGTAGATATAGATATAGATATAGATATATATCTATCTATCTTCTGGTAATGAAAGATAGAGAAATACAAAATGCAGTGGAAAGTTTCAACAATAGAATCAAACAAGTAAAAGAAAGAACTTCAGAGCTCAAATACAAGGCTTTTCAAATTAATTCAATTAGACAAAAACAAAGAAGAGGGAATTTTGTAAAATGAACAAAGCCTCCAAGAAATTTGGAATTATGTTAAATGGCCAAATCTAAGAATATTGGTGTTCCTGAGGAAGAAGAGAAATCTAAAAGTTTGGAAAACATATTTGAGGGAATAATTGAGGAAAATGTCCCTGGCCTTGTGAGAGATCTAGACATCCAAATACAAGAAGCTCAAAGAACACCTGTGAAATTCATCACAGAAAGGTAGTAATCCTAGGCACATAATAATCAGATTATCTAAAGTCAAAACAAAGGAAAGATTGTTAAGAGCTGTGAGACAAAAAGCATTAAGTAACCTACAAAAGAAAACCTATCAGATGAATAACAGATTTCTTAGCAGAAATCCTACAAGCCAAAAGGGATTGGGGTCATATCTTTCGCCTCCTCAAACAAAATAATTGTCAGCCAAGAATTTTGGCTGCAGCAAAACTAAGTTTCATAAATGAAGGAGAGATAAAGTCTTTTTGAGACACACAAATACTGAGAGAACTCACCACTAACAATCTAGTGCTACAAGAAATGCTAAAAGGAGTTCTAAATGTTGAAACAAATCCTCAAAATATACCAAAATAGAACCTATTTAAAGCATGAATCTCGCAGGGCCTAGAAAACAAAATGCAATTAAAAAAAAAAAAGGTATTTAGGCAACAAGTAGTAAAAATGAATACCAGAGTACCTCACATCACAATACTAACGATGAATGTAAATGGCTTAAATGCCCCACTTAAAAGATACAGAATGGCAGAATGGAGAAAAATCTACCAATCAAGTATCTGCTGTCTTCATCTAATGCACATAGACTCACATAAACTTAAGGTAATGAGTGGAAAAAGATATTCCATGAAAATGGAAACCACACCATGAAAATGGAAACCACACCATGAAAATGGAAACCACACCATGAAAATGGAAACCAAAGGTGAATCTTGTATCAGACAAAACAGACTTTAAAGCAACAACAGTTAAAAAAAAAAAGACAAAGAGGGACATTATATAATGATAAAAGGATCAGTCCAGCAGGAAAATATCACAATCCTAAATATATATGCACCTAACATGGGTGGTCCCAAATTTATAAAACCATTATTACTAGACATATGAAATGAGATAGATGGCAGCACAATAACAGTGGGGGACTTCAATACTCTACTGACAGCACTAGACAGATCACCAAGACAGAAAGCCAATGAAGAAACAATGGACTTAAACTATACCCTACAACAAAATGGACTTAATAAATATTTACAGAGCATTCTATGCAACAGATGCAGAACATACATTCTTTTCACAAGAACATGGAACATTCTCAGAGATAGACCACATTATAGGCCACAAAACAAGTCTGAATAAATCTAAGATAACTGAAATTATATCAAGTACCCTCTCAGACCATAGTGGGATAAAATCAGAAATTAACTCCAAGATGAACCCTCAAGAGCATAAAATACATGGAAATGAAATAATCTGCTCCTGAATGACCATTGGGTCAACAATGAAATCAAGATGGGTCAACAATGAAATCAAGATGGAAATTTAAAAAGTCTTTGAACTCAACAATAATAGTGACACAACCTAACAAAACCTCTGGGATACAGCAAATGTTGTGCTAAGGAGAAAGTTCATAGCATAAAATGCCTACATAAAACAACCTGAAAGAGCACAAATAGACAATCTAAGGTCACACCTCAAGGAACTAGAGAAACAAGAAGAAATCAAACACAAACCAAGCAGAAGAAAAGAAATAACAAAGATCACAGCAGAACTAAATGAAACTGAGACAAAAAATATAAAAGATAAATGAAACAAAAAGCTGGTTCTTTGAAAACATAAATAAAATTGATAGACCATTAGCAAGATTAACCAAGAAAAGAAGACAGAAGAACTAAATAAGTTCAATTAGAAACAAAACAGGAGATATTACAACTGATACCACAGAAATACAAAAGATCATCATTCAAGGCTACTATGAACACCTTTATATGATAAACTAAAAAACCTAGGGGAGAAGGATAAATTCCTGAAAATATACAATGCTCCTAGATTAAACTAGGAAGAAATAGAAAGTCTGAACACACCAACAACAAGCAGCAAGATTGAAATGGTAATTTTAAAATTGCCAATGACAAAAGGTCTATGACCCAATGGATTCACAACTGAATTCTATCAGACATTCAAAGAAGAATTTGTATCAGTCTTATTGACACTATTCCAAAAGATAGAGAAAGAGGGAATCCTCCCTAAATGATTCCTTGAAACCAGTATCACCCTAATACCCAAACCAGGAAAAGGCATAACAAGAAAACTACAGACCAATATCCCTGATGAACATAAAAAAAAAAAAAAACCAAAACACATTATCAAATGAATTTCATATCAGGGAGGCAGGGATGGTTTAACATACACAGTCAATAAATATGATATACCACATAAATAGAATTAAAAATGAAAATCACAGAATCATCTCAATAGATGCAGGAAAAGCATTTGACAAAATCCAGCATCTCTCTATGATTAAAACCTTCAGCAAAATTGGCATAGAAGGGACATACCTTAATGTAATAAAAGTCATTTATGACAAACCCATAGCCAATGTAATTCTGAATGTGGAAAAGTTGAAAGCATTTTCCCTGAGAACTGGAAGAAGACAAGGATGCCCACTTTCACCACTTCCATTCAGCATAGTGCTGGAAGTCCTAGCCAGATAAATCAGACAAGATAAAGAAATAAAGGGCATCCAAATTGGTAAAGAGAAGTCAAGGTGTCACTGTTCACTGATTATATGATTGCATATCTAGAAAACCCTGAAGACTCATCCAAAAAGCTCCTAGATCTGATAAATGAATTCCGTAAAGTTTTGGGAAACAAAACCAATATTCACAAATCAGTAGCACTGGTATATACCAACAGTGACCAAGCTGAGAATTGAATCAAGAACTCAACCCCTTTTACAACAGCTGGAAAAAAAAATACGTAGGCATATACCTAATCAAGGACATGAAAGATCTCTACAAGGAAAACTACAAAATATTGCTGAAAGAAATAATGGATTTCTTTCAAATCCTCCCATGCTCATGGATAAATAGAGTCAATATTGTGAAATGACCATACTGCCAAAAGCAATCTACAGATTCAATGCAACTGCCATCAAAATACCTTCCTCATTCTGCACAGAACTAGAAAATATAATTCTAAATTCATATGGAACCAAAAAAGAGCCTGCAGAGCCAAAGCAAGACTAAACAAAAAGAACAAATCTGGAGGCATTACATTATCCAACTTCAAATTACACTTCAAGGCCATAATTTCCAAAACAGCATGGTACTGGCATAAAAATAGGCACATAGACCAGTGGGACAGAATAGAGAACCCAGAAATAAAGCCAACTGATCCTCAACAAGGCAAACAAAAACATAAAGTGGGAAAAGGACACCATATTCAACAAATGGTGCTGGGATAATTGGTAAACCACATCTAAAAGAATGAAGCTAGATCCTTATCTCTCATCTTATACAAAAATCAACTCAAGATGGATCAAAGACTTAAATCCAAGACCTGAAACCATAAAAACCTGGAAGATAACTACAGAAAAACTCTTCTAGACATTGGCTTAGGCAAAGAGTTCATGACCAAGAACCCAAAAGCAAATGCAGCAGAAACAGAAACAAATAGATCGGACTTCATTAAACTAAAAAGCTTCTGCACTGCCAAAGAAATAATTGACAGGGTAAACAGACAACCCACAGAGTGGGAAAAAATATTAACAAACTATGCATTTGAGAAAGGACCAGTATTCAGAATCTGTAAGGAACTCAAACAAATCAGCAAGAAAAAAGCAAATAATCCCATAAAAAAGTGGGCAAAGGACATAAGTAGACAATTCTCAAAAGAAGGTACACGAATGGCCAAAAAACATATGAGAAAATGCTCAACATCACTAGTTATCAGGGAAATGCAAATCCAGATCACAATGAGGTACCACCTTACTTCTGCAAGAATGGCCATAATTTAAAAATTTAAAAATAACAGATGTTGGTTTGGATGTGGAGATTCCTTAAATAACTAAAAGTAGAACTAGTTTGATCCAGGAATCCCAATATTGGATATCTCCCAGAAGAAAAGAAGTCAGTATGTGAAAAAGACACTTGCACACACATTTATAGCAGCACAATTCACAACTGCAAAAATATGGAACCAGCCAAATGTCCATCAACCAAGTGAATAAAGAAAATATGGTATACATACACCACAGAATACTACTAAGCCATAAAAAGAAATGAAATAATGGCATTTGCAGCAACTTGGATGGAGCTGGAGACCATTATTCTAAGCGAAGTAACTCAGGAATGGAAAATCACACATTATATCTTCTCATTTATAAGTGAGAGCTAAGCTATGAGGATGCATAGGCATAAAAATGATATAATGGACTTTGGGGACTTAGGGGGAAGGCTAGAAAGGGGGTGAGGGATAAAAGACTATACATTGAGTACACTGTACACTGCTCAGGTGATGGGTGCACCAAAATCTCAGAAATCACCAGTAAAGAATTTTTTTGTGCAGTGAAACACCATCTGTTCCCCCAAAACTATTGAAATAAAAATTAAAATTTTAAAAAAACTTTTGAAAGATGAAAGAAATAGAACAAAGCTGGAGGCATCACACTACCTGAGAAAACAGGATTCCACATTCAAAAAATGAAATTGGACCCTTATCACATACCATACACAAAAATAAACTAAAAATGGATTACAAATTTGAATGTATGTCTGAACCTGTAAAACTACTAGACAAAATATAGGGAAAAAAGTGTTTTGACGTTGGCCTGGGAAATGATTTTTTGGATATGACCCCAAAAGCATGAGCAACAACAGGAAAGATAGACAAATGGGACTGCATCAAACTAAAAAGTTTCTGCACAGCAAAGAAAACAGTGAACAGAGTGAAAAGATTAGGAGAAATTATTTGCAAACCATACATTTGATGAGGTGTTGATATCCAAAACATATAGAAACTCCAACAACTAATAACAAGAAAAAAAATTTTTCAAAAGGGCAAAAGGCTTGATAGATATTTCTAAAAAGAAGACATGCTGGTAGTCAGTAGGGGTATATAAAAGTGCTAAAAATCACGAATCATCAAGAAAATGCAAATCAACGCCACACTGAGATATCACCTCGTATCTGTTAGAATAATTAGTATCAAGAAAAGAAGGATAACAAATGTTGATGAGGACGAAGAGAAAAAAGAAAACCCTTGCACACTGTTAGTAGATACATAATATGGTATAGCCATAATGGAAAACAGTGTAGAATTTCCTCCAAAAAATTAAAAATGGAACTACTATATGATGAAGCAATCGAACTTCTGGGCATATATTGAAAGAAAATCAGTATGTCAAAGAGACATCTGCACTCCCATGTTTACTGCAGCATTATTTACATTAGTCAAGATATAGAATCAATCTAAGTGTCAATGGATACATAAAATGGAATATTATTCAGCCATAAAAAGGAAGGAAATCCTGTCATTTACAACAACACAGATGAATGTAGAGAACATCATGCTAAGTGAAATAAGCCAGGCACAGAAACATAAACAGTAACATGATCTCACTTACATGTGGAATATGTAAAAGTCAACCTCATGGAAGCAGAGAGTAGCATTGTGGTACTGGAGGCTAGGGGATGAGGCAAAGGGAAGGATGTTGGTCAGCATGTTCAAAGTTTAGTTATGCAGAATGAAAGTTCCAGAGATCTAATGGACAGCATGGTGACTATAGTTAGTAATACTATATTGTATACTTGAAATTTGCTAAGAGAGTAGATTTTAAATATTCTTCCTATACATACACATACACAAAATGCTAACCATGTGAGGGGATGGATATGCTAACTAGCTTGACTATAGTAATTATTTCACAATGTGAATATATATGAAAACGTTACATAGTGCACCATAAATATATACAATTTTTATTTGTTAATTATACTTCAATAAAGCTGGAAGAAAGTAAAAAAGAACAATAATAAACCCTTTACATTTTAACATAAATAATGATTTTTACAAGAAATAATTATGTTTTCCCAAACATAAAAATTAGTTATGAGTGATATGGTCTACAAATTTTGTAATCTCTTTTATGTTTGACCTAGAAGATAGCTGGATTCTCACATCTGTTTATTTCCAATCTGCTGTGATATACTGTGTTAGATAAATACATGAAGATAATTTGGCCTCATGCAGATGTATAGCTGAAAAAGGGAGGAGTATTTTAATGGCCTTTTTAAATAATTGTGAGTATTTTTTGATATGACATCAAACTGTTTAAGTACTAGTTTACTAAAGGTTTGCTATAATGTGGAAACAGAAATGGTGTCAATGAACTTTTGGTACTCTGTACATTTGGGTGTATGGAAGTGAAAAATTCAGGTCATGTCTTATATTATGAAAATAGCTTTGACATCATGGACTTTCTGAAAGGATCTATTTGAGAACCATAATTGCTACTATAGACCAAAAATAATAATAGTTTTTTACATGCACCTAGCAGGAGTAGGACATCCTCTTAAATTTTGGTCTGAGGAAGACTCATGAAAATTGATTGAGATGAGGCATCATTTAACAAGACCTGCAATCTTAAAGGGTCATATAGGAAGATTGTAAGAAATGGGAAGGGTAACTAGGCAGACAGATTTAGCTTTATAATTCCTCCAGAAACCAAAGTCTTTCTGAACAGAAACCCACTCAAGGATAAAGCTTACCCACAGCATCCCTATGCAGCAGAGGGGATTTAAGGAAAAACCTAAAGTAAGACATCAAAGGATCCTACCCTGAGCTCACAAAGTCCCTGCCCTGCAGTTCACCTCTGTCATTCTCAAGATTTTTGTTGTTTCACATTCAAACAAAACCTGCACCAAACCGTTGCGTAAATTGAGACTCAGACTCAGGATTTATCATAAGACTCTGTTGCTTATGAAAATTGTACCATAGGAAGGAAGGAGGAGTACACATTAGTCAGAGACTGAGGATCACCCTAATGAACCATTTTAGGCTAATCAGGAGAAAACTATAGTTGCTGAAAAAGTTTGAGCTGAGTTATAATGAAAGCTATTCTTGGACCACATTCTGCCATGTATATAAGAAGCCATGAAATAGTTTATTTGACATTTGCTATTAGCTTGATGAAGCCCAAGCTCTCCATTCTTTAAGGTGCTCTGAACACCACCTTGCACGAAAGGTTCTTTCAGGATAAATGCAAAAATATTTCAGAGTCATGATGTGGTGCCCTTAGACAAAACATCAGTCAATCAGAAACTGAAACCAATGGCTGATCCCAGGACTGTTTAGAGATCGGACTTAGGTGCTGTCCCTATGGGTACAAGCTGGAAGGCTCACGAGATTCACAGTTCTATTGAAATGGTTTTTGTCCAGTCTCCAACAAATTGCTCATTTTCTAGTCCAATGATAAAATTTTAGTTTTATTCTTTCTTGGTCCCAGTTTGATGCTATTGACCTATCTGAAAACTATTGAAACACTTTCCTCCATTGCTTCTAGTTCACCACTCTATGGGAATCTACTCTGGCTCCTGCGCTTACACTTTCATGGTATATTTGGTTGATCATTCTTTCCTTACTTATCATTCTCTCCTTACTCCTAAAATACTGTCATCTCCAAGGCCTGCCTTTAATTTCTACTTCTTTTGCTCTTGCAGAATGATTGTTTTTACTCTTTAAATATGCTGATGATCTGAAAATTTGCCATTTCTGCACAATTATTATGTGCCAGGAACTGTTTATCTCTTTATACATTTTATTGATTTAAAATTTTACAACAACCTAATGGTTATTTTTAGCATCCCTGTTTTGCATGAGGATCAAAAAAGTGGCATGTCTTGTTCAAGTCACAACTTGGAAGAGCTGGGATTTTATCTTAGATCTGACTACAAAATGGTTGCCTTAAACTTGGCATATGCCACCCAACATATTGCCTACCCAGATTTCCATCTTGAACCTGAGACCAGGTCTTCACACATTTGGAGCACATTAGAGATATCAGTAAAAATGCTTTTAAATACAGTCTGTCCCTCCTGATTCTCAGATGATAAAAATCTTGGCAGATGGTTTGATGCATGGATCTTTATATTCAGCTTTCTATTAGAACATCACCAGGATGCTTCCCAGGAACTTTGATTTTAGCCTGAACAAAACTGAATCCACATTCTCCCAAATCTCCCCTTGTAGTTCTTATATTGTTAATATGTCATCATTCACACAAAGATAGACATTTAGGAGTCATCCAAGAGCCCTTCTCCTCTCTCACTCTTCTTATCCTTTTGGCTCCAACTCCTATAAAATTCATCCCAGAGATGTCTGGACATCCCCACCGGTACTGCCATCATCTGTCACCTCCTAACCAACCTCCTTATTTCCAGTCTCTCCATACTCTAAGTGTGTCCTGCATCTTGCTGCTAAGGCCATTTTAGTTTTTCTAAGAAGTGTCTTTGGGTGACCATGTTAATAATTCTTTTATTATTTTCCACAAGGAAAATGAGGCAGAAAGAGGTTCAATGTCTGGTCAAAATATCATAAAGTGAAAGCATCATGGCAGTTTAATGGCACATTGGCCATTCTTGAATTTTACCTCAGGTATTTCGCCTTTTGAACTATAGTTCGGATTTGAGTAGATACAGGTGATACTTCAGGAAATCATGAGAGAACACAGATAGGGAAACGGAGGGATAAATAAATGATTTCTGTTTTTCCCATTTTGAATTTTAATGTTTGAAAGTAGAATTCCTAGAGTAATGTTCTGAAATGAAGAGAAACAAGGAATCAGTCATCTGGACTACATGTTAATTTAAAAATAAATTTTAAATAGTGGGCTTCACTACAAAAGCATAAACATTTGGGGATACATACACATTAATTGGTAATCTAGTTGTGTTTTTCAACTTGTGAGGCATGGATCCTGAATGGTTTAGGAATTATATAGCAAGGAGTTGGTGAATCTGAATGTTGCTGTCTCATTGTCTATAAATCAGAAAAAAAGGTAACTGATATATCTATGAAAATGATTTTTCAGATGTATAGAATGGCAAATGAAATACAAACTTAAAAGTGCAATAAAAGTCATAGTAGGTCGTTTCATTATGAGTTTTTCTATCAGTGGATACCCAATTACAACACTTCTCAAGTAAGCAATTTGTTTGCTATTTTGATATTGGGAATGGGCCTCACATACCTGAAAAGGTTAAGATGTATTGCTTTTCTGACCAAAAAAAAAAAAAAAAAAAAAAAGCAATGGGGAAAAGACTTCCTATTCAATAAACGGTGCTTGCATAAGTGGCTAGTCATACGCCGAAGATTGAAGCTGGACCCCTTCCTTACACCATATACAAAAATCAACTCAAAATGAATTAAAGACATAAATGTGTAACCAAAATCTGAAAACTCTAGGATAAAATCTAGGTAATACCATTCAGGACATAGGCATGGGCAAAGATTTTATGATGAAAACACCAAAAGCAATTGCAACAAAAACAAAAATTGACAAATGAGATCTATTTAAACTAAAGAGTTTCTGCACAGCAAAAGAAACTATCAACAGAGTGAAGAGACAACCTACAAAATGGGAGAAAACTTTTTCAATCTATCTGTCTGACAAACGTCTGATATCAGAATCTACAAGGAACTTAAATTTATGAGAGAAAAACAAACAACCCCATTAAAAAGCGTGCAAAGGACATGAACAGACACTTCTCAAAAGAAGACATGCATGCTGCCAACGAACATATGAAAAAAAGCTCAACATCACTGATCATTAAAGAAATGCACATCAAAACCACAGTGAGATACCATCTCACTGCAGTCAGAATGGCTTTTACTAAAAAGTCGAAAAACCTAAGATGCTGGCAAAGTTGCAGAGAAAAAGGAACACTTTTACCCTGTTGGAGTATAAATTAGTTCAACCATGAAAAACAGTGTGACAATTCCTGAAAGACCTGGAGGCAGAGATACCATTTGACCCAGCAATCCCATTACTGGGTATATAACCAAAGGAATAGAAATCATTCTACTATAAAGATACACACATGTGTATGTTTATTGCAGCATTCACAATAGCAAAGACATGGAATCAATCTAAATGTCCATCAACAAGAGACTGGATAAAGAAAATGTTGTACATATACACCATGGAATACTACACAGCCATAAAAAGGAATTAGATCATGTCCTTTGCAGGGATATGGATGGATCTGGAAGCCATTATCCACAGCAAACCAACACAGGAACAGAAAACCAAAGGCCGCATATTCTCACTTATAAGTGGGAGCTGAATGATAAGAACACATGAACACATGGCAAGGAACAACACAGTAGGGCCTGTTGACAGTGCAGGGGCAGGGAGAACTTCAAGAAGAATTGTTTATGGATGCTGGGCTTAATACCTAAGTAATGGTATGATCTGTACAACCAACCACATGGCACACATTTACCTATGTAACAAACCTGCACGTCCTGTACACGTACCCTTGAACTTAAAAGAAAAGTTGGAGAATAAATAAATATTTAAAAAGATGGATTAGGGACTTAAATGTAAAACCCAAAACTATAAAAACCCTTGGAAGGCAACCTAGGCAATACCATCCTGGATCTAGTAATGGGCAAAGATTTCATGACAAAGATACCAAAAGCAAACACAACAAAAGTAAAAAATTACAAATGAAATCTAATTAAACTTAAGAGCTTCTGCACAGTGAAAGGAACTATCAACAGAGTAAGTAAATAACCTACAGAATGAGAGAAAATATTTGCCAACTATGTATTCAACATAGGTCTAATATCCAGCATCTATAAGGAACTGACATTTATAAGAGAAAAACAAGGTTGGGCATGGTGGCCCATGCCTGTAATCCCAGCACTTTGGGATGCTGAGGTGGGCGGATCACCTGAGGTCAGGAGTTCAAGACCAGCCTGACCAACGTGGAGAAACCCCATATCTACTAAAAATACAAAAAATTAGCTGGGTGTGGTGGTGCATGCCTGTAATCCCAGCTACTTGGGAGGATGAGGCAGGAGAATCACTTGAACCCAGGAGGCAGAGGTTGCAGTGAGCCAAGATTGCACCATTGTACTTCAACCTGGGCAACAAGAGTGAAACTCCGTCTCAAAAAAAAAAAAAAAAAAAAAAAAGCAACCACCTTAAAAAGTGGGGGCAAAGGACATGAACAGTCACTTTTCAAAAGAAGACATACATGTGGCCAATGAACATATGAAAAAAAGCTCAATATCACTGATCATTAGAGAAATGCAAATCAAAACCACAACGAGATACCATCCCACACCAGTCAGAATGGCTGTTACTAAAAAGAAAAAAAATAACAGATGCTAGTGAGGTTTCAGAGAAAAGGGAATCTTTACACACTGTTGGTGGGAGAGTAAATTAGTTCAACTATTGTGGAAAGCAGTATGGTGATTCCTCAGAGAGCTAAAAGCAGAATTACAATTCGACCCAACAATCCCATTACTGGGTGTATACCCAGAGGAATATAAAACAGTCTACCATAAAGACATGTGAATGGGAATGTTCATTGCAGCACTATTCACAATAGCAAAGACATGAAATCAACCTAACTGCCCATCAACGACAGACTGGATAAAGAAAACGTGGTACATATACACCATGGAATATTATGCAACCATTAAAAAAGAACGAGATCATGTCTCTTGTGGGAATATGGATGGAGCTGGAGGCTATCATCTATAGAAAACTATCAGAGGAACAGAAAACCAAATACTGCATGTTCTCACTTATAAGGGGGAGCTAAATGATAAGAACTTATGAACACAAAGAAGGAAACAACAGACCCTGGAGTTTACTTGAAGGGGCAGGGTGGGAGGAGGGAGAGGAGCAGAAAAGATAGCTATTGGATTCTGAGCTTAATACCATGATGATATAATAATATGTACAACATGTGTTTATCCATGTAACAAACCTTCACATGTACCCTCAAACCTAAAATAAAAATTAAAAGAGATGATGTATTGCTTTTGTTGATATTTATTTTTTAAATGCACAGTTTTAAAAAAAGGGGTTTCAAATAAAAATCTTAAAATGAAGATGGATGTAGTAGTTTGGAGTTTCTGGAAAGTTCTAGGCTTAAAATACAAATTTAGGAGTTACCAGCATATAATTTTTTTTTGTCACAAGACTGGATTAGATTGTTGAGTGAGAAGTGTAGATTTAAAATATATATTGGAGAAGTCTAAGGACTGAGCTTAGAATTCTTCGATATTAAGAGGTCAAGATGATAAAAGGGAACAAGGAAAGGAGGCTTAGAGAGTGGCTGATGAAAAAAGAGGAAAGTCAAGAGAATGTGCATTCTGGAAACTAAATGAATCAAATATTTAAAGAAAAGAGGTGATTAGCTGTATCAAATGTTGCTAATCAGGCAACTAAGATGAGGACTGAGAATTAGCCATTGGATTCTTCAATGTGGAAGTCCTTGGTGACTCTGAAAAGAGTTTTGCTGGAATGTCAGAGAGAAGCCATTTTGGAGTAGGTGTAAGAGAGAATATTAAAAAATTGGAAATGGGGAATTTAGACCAAGCACTGGAAGCGTTTTGCTGTGAAGGTAAAGAGAGAAATGGAGCAGAAGTAGAATAAAGAAAGTAGAGCTGCAGAGTTGTAAAGTTAAGAGATTTTTTTTTTGTTATTGTGTTGTTTGGTTTTGTTTTTACTTTTTTAAGATGGGAGAAATACTAGCATGATCACACACTGAGGGGAAGGTTCCTGAGGAGATCCACTTCAGCAGTGTTAATATTAGTGATTAGTCCCTGCCTGGTTTTATAGCTAGATCATATTCACTCTTTTAGAATTATATGGCTATTTTAATAATTAAGCTTTCAGACTGATAGGAAAGCTGAATGCTGTATCTGTGCACTGCCTCTACCCTATCTTTCTTCAAATTGCTCTTTGTTCAGGTCAAGACAGACATCCTCATTGACAGATCTAATGGTTAATTTTCTGCTGCTTATCTGCTAAATATGATTCTGACCATCCTCCTACTCATTGCAACTCTTTCTTTCACTGGCTTCCAGGTTATCACGCAATTCTGATTCTCCTTCCCCCGTCTCTGTGTGTTCTTAGTCTGTTTTGCCTGCTCCAGCTCTGCCTGCCCCTCCTGGGTTGGCATCCCCAAGGTCCTGTCTTTGATTCTCCTGTCTCACATACTTCAGGGTTATCAGCTTCCATCCTGGCTTCAATTCCTACTCTATTCATGACTCAATAACCTATGTAATAGTAACAGCATCTAACATTTACTGAGCATTTACTATAGTACTCATGCCAGGCACTTTGCTAACTTTTGTACCTGCCTTGTCTCCCCAAATCATACCAAATACTCTTCTGAGAATTACCATTTTCATTCTAAAATGAAGAAAGGTATGCTCAGTAAGGCCCCAAATTTCGTCTAATCCCATGGCAGAACTTTGATTGAACTCATTGTCTATTTGACTTTGAAGCTGTTGTTACATAACTACTTTATTTCATTATCTTCTAAACCTCTAACTCAGATCTCCTTCATTTTAGACTGTGACATCCAACTACCTACTGGATGTAGCTCAGGCACTTCTGCCTTAGTAGGTATTAAACTAAATTCATATTACTTGTCCCTCATTTCAACCCCTTTTCTACCCTCCAGTTGTCCCTATTTCAACACCTCCTTCTCTGATATTTATTATCAGGGTTTCTCCTTCAGACCATCCCTTAAGAACACGTTGGATTTTCTCTCTCCATCATCATTTCCGCTGGTCTCCAAGTCACCACAGAGGTGTCTCTACATCCCAGCACAGCTGGCATTCTCCTCTGCTTCCTAATTGATCTCTGAGCTGCTGGTTTCCCAACTGCAGTTGGTTCTCCCTAGAGCTGTCAAGGTTAGCTTTTCAAAAAGTCAATCTCATCATTCCACTCCACCTAAAAATCTCCCATGGCCCTTGTCACGTACAGAGTCATTTGTGTTCTTAGAGAATTTGTGTTCTAAGAGGATTTATAGATATAAATGGCCTTGCCTTCCTTGCCTGTCAGTCATATCATGAACATATATGAATAATTATATTTTAAGATATATGTAGATACTTCTTATACTGAAGAAAACAAGTTTCAAAATCTTTACTAAATTTTAAATACATTCACTAAATTAAAAATAAATTATCCCACCTGGTGTGGTGACCCACACCTGGAATCCCAGCACTTTGAAAGACTAAGGTAGGAAGATTGCTTGAACCCAGGAGTTCGAGACCAGCCTGGGCAACATGACAAAACCCCATCTCTTAAAAAATACAAAAAATTAGCTGGGCATGGTGGCACAGGGCTATAGTCCCACCTACTGGGGAAGCTGAGTTGGGAGGATCACCTGAGCCAGGGATGTCAAGGCTGCAGTGAGCCAAGATCATGCCACTGCACTCCACCCTGGGTGACAGAGCAAGACCCTGTCTCAAAAAAAAGGAAAAAAAAGTCACTCATTTTTTTCTCAATGGGTAACTAAATGCACAACGATTGTCATATGAGTCTGCTCAATTTTTTGACATTAAAAAAGATACTCATGCATAACTATATACCGATTTGATTATTTTTCATTTTAACTAATACTCTTTCATTTTAACTAATACTCTTTGACATACCTGTTTTCTGGCTGTGGACCTTGTGGCTAGGTTGTGTTAATTCTGCATAAAAAACTTTGGTAATGTATGAGTGACAGAGTGGAAATAGGTAATTGGTGCAGGGGAAGATGGGGATACTGACACTAGAGTCTTCGAAACTGGAATGGAATAAATTCCACATTCTAAAAAGCTCAATTAAAGTAATTAAAAATTCCCTGTGGTGTTTTATTAACTTCAAAAAGAGGCATTCCGGTGAAGCCTGAATATACAGTATAGTAATATACTACTATATGCATCTGGGACTAGACCTCAATATTCTAGCCTCCTAACCTGCCATTGTTAACATGGCTTGAAGGAGCCAGTAGGACCTCACAGCCTAGTAGTAGACTCATACCTCAACTCAGTTTTTAGTCTTAAAAGCTGGGACATCAGCTGTGGAAGCTTCAGGAAAAAAGAATGTATTTTCCTGGGAACCACAAGAAAAGCTTCATCAAATCTTTTATAGATTCTACATTTCTTACATTTTCCACTTCAACTCATCACTTAGTAATTCAACAGGTATTTATGTGGTAACAACTCAGGCAGTGTTTGAGTTGATCTGAAAAGTCAGAGTTTACAATCAAAAGGAGGAGGGAGAAATGAAATGTAGAGGAGGATAATAACAAGTAGTAATTATATCCTTCAAAGAAATACAAACAAATCCAGAAGCATCTTCTTTTACATAACGGCAAACTGGGCAAACTCCAAATAGCCAGAGATGAGGTTCCTTCTCCTACCCTACGAAATGAAGAACCTAGTAAGAACATATTTTCTTTTATTAAAATTCAGTCCTTTTTTTTCTGTCTGGCTCACAGATGTAGCTTTAATACTTCCTTTTATTTCTGCCATCCAATTCCCTTTCTCCCTGCCTCTTTTGACCGGTGTGAGATGATATCTCATTGTGGTTTTGATTCACATTTCTCTAATGGTTGGTGATGTTGAACATTTTTTCACATGCTTGTTGGCTGCACCAATGTCTGTTTTTGAAGTCATTGTTCATGTTATTTGCCCACTTTTTAATGGGGTTGTTTGTTCTTTGCTTGCAAATCTAGTAAGATTTTGCCTTAGGTGAAATCTTCCTGGAAGCAGCAAGCCCTTTCAGAAATGAGGTACTATGCAGTCTACATTCATATACCAGTTACAAGCAGACTTGGAGGTCGGGGGGAAGATGGGTTGGGGGGGAAGTGGGGTGGGTGGTGGGTGGTGTGAGGGGAGGAGGTCAAAGGGAGAGCTGGAGACAACTGAGCATTGGAGCTTTGTCTGCTGCACCCTGCCTGTTCCTCTATAGCCTCTCTCCTCCAGACCTCGCAGCACTCTGCTTCACTGAAGAGCCTCAGTCATCCCGGAAAGTTCATATCCCCATTGCCCACCTCCCATCAGGACACAAAGGGATGCTGAGCTGTGCTTGGGGACCCTTTTTTTTCTTTTAATGAGTTTCACAACTACTTTATTTTTTAAACTTTTATTTTAGGTTCAGGGGCACGTGCGCAGGTTTGTTAAATAGGTAAATTGCATGTTGCAATGGAGGGGTGGTTAGTGTACAGATTATTTCATCACCCAGGTAATGAGCATAGTACTTGATAGATAGTTTTTCAATTCTCAACTTCCTCTCACCCTCCACCTTCAAGTAGGCACCAATGCCTATTGTTCCTTTCTTTGTATCCATATGTACTCAACGTTTAACTTCCACTTACAAGTGAGAACATGGGGTATTTGGTTTTCTGTTCCTGTCTGTGTTAGTTTGCTTAGGATAATGGCCTCCAGCTACATTTATGTTGATCCATGTTGCTACAAAGGACATATCTCATTATTTTTATGGCTGTATAGTATTCCATGGTATATATGTACCACATTATCTCTATACAGTCTATCATTGATGGACATTTAGGTGGATTCCATGTCTTTGCTCTTGTGAATAGTGCTGCAATGAATATAGGTGTGCCTATGTCTTTACGGTGGAATGATTTATATTCCTTTGGGCATATACCCAATAATGAGATTGCTGGGTCAGATGGTAATTCTGATATAAGTTCTTTGAGAAATCACCAAACTGCTTTCCACAGTGGCTGAACTAATTTACCTTCCCACCAACAATGTATAAGCATTCGGTTTTCTGTGTAGCCACACCAGCATCTGTTGTTTTCTGGCTTTTCAGTAATAGCCATTGTGGCTGGGCATCGGGACACAAGCCTGTTATCCCAGCACTTTGGGAGGCTGAGGTGGGCAGGTTACTTGAGGTCAGTAGTTTGAGATCAGCCTGGCCGACATGGCGAAACTCCGTCTCTACTAAAAATACAAAAATTAGCCAGGTGTGGTGGCGCACACCTGTAGTCCCAGCTACTTAGGAGGCTGAGGGATGAGAATTGCCTGAACCCAGGAGGTGGAGGTTGCAGTGAGCCGAGATAGCACCACTGCACTCCAGCCTGGGTGACAGAGTGAGACTTTGTCAAAATAATAATAATAATACAATAATAGCCACTGTGACTGGTGTGAGATGGTATCTCATTGTAGTTTTGATTTGCATTTCTCTAATGATTAGTGATGTTGAGCATTTCTTCATATGCTTATTGGCCACATAAATGTCTTCTTTTGAAAAATTCATGTTATTTGCCTATTTCTTAATGGGGCTGTTTTTTGCTCATTGATTTGTTTGAGCTCATTATACCTTCTGGATATTAGACCTTTGTTGGATGTCTAGTTTGCTGATATTTTCTCCCATTCTGTAGGTTGTCTGTTTCTCTGTTGATAGTTTCTTTTGCTGTGCAGAGGTCTTTAGTTTAGTTAGATCCCATTTATCAAAGCTTGCTTTTGTTGGGATTGCTTTTGGTGTTGGGACCCTTTTGAATGGAAGAGGTTCAATGTAGAGATGGGGTCTTGCTATGTTACCCCAGCTCGTCTCATCCTTTCCTGATGAAGAAGAATCCAGGGGGTACTATAGGGACCATGTTGTGTTTTCCCCCCTCGTAGCTCCCAAGCTTGCCCCTACCACTAAACAGATACTTCTTGCTAAAAACAAAATGAATAAAAACCCACAGAAAAGTGTAATTTACATAGTTAAATGCATTACTCAAACGTAGGCTGGGTAGGGGGCCCATGCCTATAATCCCAGCACTTTGGGAGGCCAAGGCAGGCAGATTTCTTGAGCCCATGAGTAATCTGCCTTGTATTAATGAGCCCAGTGTGGGCAACATGGCAAAACTCCATCTCTACTAAAAATTAAATTAAAAAAATAAAGCCAGACTTGGTGGTGTGTGGCTGTATTCCCAGCTACTCAGGAGGCTGAGGTGAGAGAATTACCTGAGCCCAGGAGTTTGAGGCTGCTGTGAGCCAGGATCCACACCACTGCACTCCAGCCTGGGAAACAGGAGTCAGACTCTGTCTCAAAAATCCCCCAAAACAACAACAAGAAAACCCAAACTTTATCGTAATTCAAATAATAGAAATGATAGAGAAAAGAATGCCCCCAGAATCCAACCATCTTAGCCAGATAACAACAGTCTTTTTTTTTTTTTTTTAAGTGCAATTTCTACTCTATTCATATCGTTTGCCCAATTTTGAGATATTTTAAATCATGAATCAATGGTTCTCAACTCTGGCTCATCTGAATCTCTAAGGGAGTTTTTACAAGGCATGGATGACCAAGTTCTATCTTGACCTAGAGAATCAGAATCTCAATAACCTGTTTTTAAAATGAACTCCAGGTCAACATTCTGATCCTGGAGACAACATCAGTCACTGTGCAGCAGCTACATCGTGTGGGGTAAATAACTGGGGCTCGTCATCTCACACCAAGAAAATTTAGGACACGGACACACATGAGGAGTTTAGGAGCGGAGGTTTAATAGGTAAAAGAAAGAGAAAGAGAAAGGAAAACAGCTCTCTCTCTAGTTAGAGAGAGAGGGAACTTCTGAGAGGAAAAGGCCGGCTAGTGGCAGATGTGCCAGATTTTATAGTCAGGCTTGAGGAGGCAGTGTCTAATTTACACAGGGTTCACAGATTGGTTTTGATAAGGTATGACGTTTACATAGTCGGGGACGGGGGAAGGCTGGCCACCTCAACATAACCTTATTATGCAAGTGAACTTTCCCTTTGGCAGCACCATTTTGTCTGCTCTGATTGGCACAACTGCCAGCATCATCTGCAGCTTGATTTTACAGGCTGCTCTTTGTTAGAAAGGAAAATAATTTGGGGCTGCTTTTCATTAAAAGGAAAACCTTACCTTATGTCCGTGCCCTCACTATCTGCCTAAGTAATTTCTTCTTAACTCCTGTATCAGCCACATTTAAACAAATTTTTTTAATTGAGATAAAGTTCACCATTTTAAAGTGTACAATTCAGTGATAGTACATCACAACGTTGTGTGACTGATGTATTATGGTAAGGCATTTTGAATTACATCTGCTGATATTGTGTAAAACTAGAAAGTTACATTTGCAAGAGATAAAATTAAGTGCTAAGAAAGTTAATATTTTCAAACTAGTATTTTCTAATGGCTTTTGTTATTTCCATCCCCAGTTCAGTGAGAGAGAATTGTAGAAACATCTGGGAATAGTTGGGAGTATTCTGTTCACCTCTTCAGGTCTGAAAGAGTGACCGAGGCTGCCCAGGGTTCTGCAAGAACTCCTTTCTTCATTAAATGCCATGAATTTGGAGGCCAAACATGAATATAGTCCAATGATAACAGGAGCTGATGTATTTTGAAATTTTATTGTGTTCGAACTACCCTGCCAGTTTGCTAATCCTCACATTATTCCTAAATCTCCAAACAAGACTACATAGTTCTTACCTTTTTTCCACTTGGCAATTGAAGAAACTGAGAATCTGAGGGGACTTGCTCAAGGTCATACAACTTGAAGGTAATGTAGCTGAGGTTCCCATATTTGATCTGTATGATACCATAGCACAGATCCTCTCTCCCTGAACTCTCCAGACTCCAACTGGGTGTCCAAGAATTCAATTCAGTTCTAACCATCTACCTGGAGTAAGCATGAATTCCACAGGTTAAGGACTCAGTCCCACAAGACTGCCCTCACTTCAGAAACCAATCCCACGTCCCAGGCCTCCCATGCTTCTGACTGATTGGTTACAAATTGGGGATTCCCAAGACTCCCTCTTCATGTTTGATAATTTGCTAGAACAGCTCACAGAACTCAGGAAGGCACTTTACCTACTATTACCAATTTATCTTAAAGGATATGACTCAGAAACAGCCAAATAGAAAAGATGCATAGTGTAATGTATGGGGGTACACAGAGCTTCCATGCCCTCTCTGGGTGCACCACCCTCCCAGCCCCTGGCTGTGTTCACCAATCCAGAAGCATTCTGAGCCCCATCATTTAGGCACTTTATGAAGCTTTCATTACATAGGCATGATTTATTAAATCATTGGCCATTGCTGATTACCTCAATCTCCAGCCCCTCTCCCCTCCCACGAGGTCGAGGGGTGGGGGAGAAAGTTCCAACCATCTAATCACTTCATTGGTTCCTAGGACAACCAGTCCTTATCCTCCAAGAGTCACATTGTTAGCATAAACTCAGATATGGTTGAAAGGTGCTTGCTATGATAACAAAAGATGCTCCTATCACCCCTGTCACTCAGGAAATTCCAAGGGTTTCAGAATTCTGTCAGGAGTCAGCATGGTGGCAAGTACCTATCATTCCAGCTACTCAGGATACTGAGGCAGGAGGATTACTTGGGCCCAGGAGTTCAAGACTGCAGTGAACTATGATCACGCCACTGGTGAGACCCTGTCTCTTAAAAATTATTATTATTTTTTAAAGCTTTGTGCTGGAAACCAAAGACAAAGACCAAGTATATATTTCATACTATCACACTCCCAAAACACAGCATGAGAGCTTGTGAGCCTAATATTAAGTAGAGAAGCTGATCCAAACACTAAGAGACAAGAGTTCTGGGTGTCTGAACACAATGCATGGAACCAGGGAGGCCAAAACAGCAAAGAGGCAGGAGGCAGAATGCTAGCCAGAAGGTAGAGGTTGTGCTTGAAGTTTTGCTTGTTCACCTTGTAAATTCCTCTCCCTTTGGCAGGAAGACTTTGCCCGAAGCAAGCTCCATGTGCTCACTGTGGGAAGGCCAGAATAGCCACTGTTACTAGGTGCAGGCATCAAAAATAGGGTCAAGCTAAAGAGAGTGGTGAAATGTATTAGGAGGCCAGTGGTAGCAGTGCCAGTGGGAAAGTGTTTAGAGCACTCCCTGAAGTTTTTGTGGGTTCTAGGTTATCTTCCTGGGTGTTCCTAAGCTGCCTGGCCTCTAGTTATTCAGTTGGCAAGCATTTATTTGGTGCCTTCTATGTGCCAGGCATTGTGCTTGGCTCTGCACTGTGTCAAAAACAGCAGAGACCCGAGAAAAGGTGGAGGAGGAAATGATATCTTTCAGGGAAATGGCTGTTCTGTAAGAGGAAAACAACAATTTACTGATTCACTGTAGCCCATTTCTATACAGTCTGAGCAGGTAAAAGAGCCAAGGTGTCTGGAGGGGTGTATCAGAAGGGTATCTGGTAATTGCATAGATAGTTTTGAATGGTGCCTTGCAAAGTGGAGGCATCCATCGGAATGGAAGGTTGGAGGATAATTGGCTGAATAGTCCATAAAGATGGAGAATCTCTTTAATGATTACGTAGTTTGCTCCAACCTGGGTGGTTGTTGGGAGGATAGAGGTGCAAGAGATCCCTTAGTTTAAATATGACAGGGAGCGCACCTGAAATGGAGGCCATGACAATTGCAGAGGCATTTAGGATTGGCAGTGGTGCTGCTGCCTGGGCTTCTTCTTGTCTTGGTGGTAGACATCAAAGGTGCGGTCAAGCTAAAGAGAGTCATCAAGTATATTAGTTTCCTAGGACTGCTGTAATGCTTTACCATGAACCAAGTGGCTTAAAACAACAGAAATTTATTTTCTTGAAATCCTGGAAACCAGAAGTCTCTCATTAGAGTGTCAGCAGAGCCACACTTCCTAAGAAGCATCTAGGGAAGATCCCTTCCTTGCCTTTTCCATCTTCTGGTGGCTCCAGAGGTTCCTTGGCTTGTGACTGCATGACTCCAATCTTTGCCTTCATGTGGCCTTCTCTGTTTCCCTTCTGTGTGTCTCTTTAAGAACAGTTGTCCTTGGATTTAAGGCCCACCTGAATAATCCAGCGTGGTCTCATCCTGAAGTCCTTCACTTAATTACATCTGCAAAAATGCTTTTTTCCAAATAAAGTCACATTCATAGGTTCTGGGACATGTGTATATATTTTGGGGGCCACCATTCAACTACTAAACCAACTCCTCCACATACTATGTTCAGAGATACAAATGGACAGAGGTAGCCTCACAGAGAAGCCCGAATTTCAGACTGTTATTTGCTTGCTCTGATAATTTCCTCTCAGTCCTCCTCACCTTTGTCTTGTCATCAGATGTTCTGGACGACAGCCAGATGCCGTGGGGAGATATGTTTTTCTGTCTATGCTGGGGCCTGATGGCTGAGGCACGCTTGGTCTGAAGGATTTCCTGAGGGTGGGGCTGACCCTGCCATACCCTGTGAGTTCAGCTTCTAAGTCAGTTACTTAGCAGTGGACAAAAATAAATCAGTTTGAAAAGGTGACCCAAAATACTGTCAATAAACAGAAGCTATGATTGTTATTTCAAGATCTCCCACAATTGATCTGGCCAGTCTGCATACAGCCTACACCAGGTGCCAGTTTCTTAAAGGAAGCATCCAGATCATAGAGGCAGCTTTGGCATCTAACCACTTTTGCTCTCAGCTTTCTGCACTGCAGATATAGCAGTGAGCATCATTTGTATCTGCAATCTCCGAAACCCTTTGGTACCTCCTAGGAAACAGTGGTCCCCATTATGGTGGTAAGAACCTTAACATTATGGTGTTAAGCTTTGGAATATTGGGCTGGGTGCTGTTATGATGGCCAAATTAGGGTAAAAGTGAAATAAGTCTTCAGCTGCTGCAAGGATGTACTGATGGCTGGATTCCAGCAAGTCCTTTCCCCCTTTGGTGGGTGTTGTTTAGAGTAGTTATGACTGAGATGCGGTGGATGGGTTGGTCATATCTAACAAGCCTCAGGAATGACAAAATGATTCCCTTCTGAGGACCTTTCACTACAGCAGTGCAGAATGTTTTCGTTTCATCCCGGAGAGATGTTCATAACATCTTATCCAATGAGAAAACCAAATGATAGCAGACTATTTGGACTATAGCAGACTATATAGGATGATATTACATAATGCAATGCCCGGGCCCCATTATGGTATTTTTTCCTCTACTCTGTTTTTCTCCATAGCACTTATCTTCATTTATATATGTGACTTATGTGTCCTGTTAACTTCCTCTCTTCCTCTGCACCATGAATGTAATAAGCTCCATGCCCCATAACATAATAGATACTCAAAATATATTATTAGTTTAATGAAAAAATTAAGCCCTAACTTTCTCCTCTGACAGTCCTAATCATAACCTCCACACAAAGGAAAAGGGGTTAGTCTGGTCTGTAGCCACAAGTCTAACTTTCAGCAGCTGAAAACCCCATTCACCTCTCCTTAACGTGCTCAAGAAGAGCAAAGAGATCAATATTACTGGGATGTAATGAACTAGGGAGAGCGAAGTCAGAGATACAGTTGGAAGACAATGAAGGTGGATTTTGTCAAGCTTTTGGACTAACAATTCGACTCTGATTTTCTGGGGGCCTGTTACTCCAGGGTTCCTGATTCCTAGTTCAGAATCTATAAACAGCATCTATGACTGCACAGGGCATATCTATGTCTGGACAGGGCACAACCTGGAAATGCTTAGGGGAATTCTGTTTGAAGAAAGCTTTTGTTTATTTAACACACATTGTGTTCAGGGACCTGGGCTAGATAATCTTACATTCATTGTTTTATTTAACACTGTAAAATTATACATTCCTCGCCCATGAAAATGTCCAGTTCATCTGTCTCTTTCACTCCCATACTTCTCTCCCATAGCCTGCGACCAAGACTCTAATCATCAGCTCCTGTTATTGCTCTCAAAAAATTAGGTAACTTACGGCTTTACTTATTTCCCTTCCAGCTTAAAATAGTCAAGCTCTATTAGCTAGTTTAGATTGGGTTATGTTGCGGTTACAAATGATCCCAAGTCTCAGACACTTACAACCAGAAAAGTTTGTTTGCACACTCCAGCTACATATTGATCATGGTAGGTTGTGACCTTTCTCCACATAATTTTCATTCTGGGTCCTTGGTTGGGGGAGTTCCTCCTACCTGGAATACTGGCAGAGGAAAACAGTTGGTGTTGAGCTACATCATGGTTCTTACAATTTCTGCTCACAGGTGACACCTGTCACTTCTGCTCACGTTTCATTGGCAATAGCAAGTCACCTGGCTATGCTGACATCAATGGGCTAGATATAGCATAATCCTCTCCCAGGGAAGGGCACTGCATATTTTTGAGCAATAATAGAACATACCAAAAGTGCATCCCTGTGGAGGCACACTCACTGTACCTGTCCTCCCCAGCCCTCTTATCCTTCTTCCACACACACTGTGCCAAACACAGAACCTGGTCCATTCCCCCGACGTCTTGACTCTGGCTCTCAGACTGCCCCAAGTTATCGGAGGCTCTGCCCTCTCTGACGGTGCCAGTCCACATTCATGCTTGGTTTTCCTCCTTTACTGGACCACCATGATGCCCATCCATCTTTTCTTTTTCCCCTCATTAACTCTGATATTTGTCTGTTATTTTCAAGTTCACCCTCACACCATCCCAAACCCTTCAGTACCTGCAGAAGATGAGCCTCCTGCTTTTTATGGAAAACAGGGGCTTATAAGTATGAATTCTTCTAAAACTTGTAAACCCTTCTCTGCATTCCTTTTCCCCTCTCTGTTCTGCTTTTCTCCACAGCACTTATATATCATCATCGACATACTTAGCTTATAAATCTTGTATGTTGGTTAACATTAGGCATCAACTTGATTGGATTGAGAGCTGCCTAGAGTATTGTTCCTGAGTGTGTTTGTGAGGGTGTTGCCAGAGGAGACTGACATTTGAGTTGGTGGACTGGGAAGGAAGACCCACCCTCAAGGTGGCTGGGCACCAGCCAGTCAGCTGCCAGAGCAGCTAGAACAAAGCAGGCTGAAGAAGGTGGGATAACCTTGCTAGCTGAGGCTTCTGGCTTAGAAGCCTCTTTTTTTCTTCTTCCCGTGCAGTAAGCTTGCTTCCGTTCCTCCTGCCTTTGGACATCAGACTCCAGGTTCTTCCGCCTTTGGACTCTAGGACTTGCAACAGCGGCTTCCCTGAGGCTGTCATGCCCTCAGCCTCAGACTGAAGGTTGCACTGCGGGCTTCCCTGGTTTTGAGGCTTTTGGACTTGGACTGAGCCAAATGAATATATACATAATCCATGTTTAATTGTGGGACTTTGCCTTGTAATCGTGTGAGACAATTCTCTCTAATAAACTCCCTTTTACATATATGTGTATCCTATTGGTTCTGATCCTCTGGAGAACCCTAATACGTCTTGTTTATTTTTTCTCTGCTGCCTTCTCCTCTTCTTCTAGGCTTACCTAGACCACCACCATTCCTTCCCCCTTTCCTATTCTAAAGTAAAAGTTGTTTTTTCTCACTTAATGCATGGTATTCTGCCCATCTCCCATGGCTTCCCTCAGTCCTGCTCTGTTTATTTTTCTTGCTCTCTTAAGAGGAAATTCCTGCCTCTTCCTTGGCTTTTTCCAATTGGTCTACGTACTGGTTTCTGTTGTTCTCAGAGACACACTGAGACGTTTCACGTCTCACTGTCACTTCTTAGAAGGGCTCTCTCTACCTGGTCTGCCTGCCGAGCAACCTCTTGGGGAGACATGGGTACTCCTGAGTCATTGAACTTGAGCTGTTTGGTGTTGGCATGTTAATTTATCTTCTTACACCACTTCCCACTTCCTTAACGTCAAAAGACAAGAATAATTATTATTTTCCATGGTTGATGTGAAGAGTACAAATAACTTATACAAAATGCATTGCAGTTAGGAGAGAATAAATGGCAGTGAATGCCCTTATTAATGTTATTCTATCAGTATCAGCTCAGATACCATCTGTTCTGTGTGCTCGACTCTGAATCATATCTAGTTCTTCCCTGGGTTCAGTGTGCTCTTTTCTTAACTGCTTTAAAACAGTAATTATTCTGATTCTAATTAGTGATCCTTCCCAGTAAAATTTTACGTTTTTAGATCTCTTTCTCCCACCCCTGCCCCAGCCTTAGCAGTATTTTCTTATTTCTTTTTTGTGGGTACAGGTTAAATCACTGGTCTTCTTTTACTTGTGGCTAAATAAATGTTTTGCTGGAAGAGTAAAGAGTTCCCAGTTCCATGAGATCTATAGTTCTACAAAATGAATATACACATAATCCATGTAAATATTTCACTTTTAAAACAATTTTTAAATATTTAGATAAAATTTAATTTGTGCATGTGTGTATGTGTGTGAGACCAGAGATGGCGCGGCGGGGGGTGGGGGGGTCTCACTATGTTGAGCAGGCTAGTCTTGAACTCCTGGCCTCAAGCCACCCTCTTGCCTTGGCCTTCCAAAGTGCTGGAATTGCAGGCGTGAACCATTGCACCCAAACTCACTTTTTGTTTTTGTCTCACGCATCCGTGTGAAGAGACCACCAAACAGGCTTTGTGTGAGCAACAAGGCTGTTTATTTCACCTGGGTGCAGGCGGGCTGAGTCCGAAAAGAGAGTCAGCAAAGGGTGGTGGATTATCATTAGTTCTTATAGGTTTTGGGATAGGTGGTGGAGTTAGGAGCAATGGTTTGCGGGCAGATCTCACAAAGTACATTGGTGGATCTCACAAAGTACATTCTCAAGGGTGGGGAGAATTACAAAGAACCTTCTTAAGAATGGGGGAGAGATTTGTAAAATGTAGATAGAAGACCTACTTTCCCACATTGCTTTCCCACATTACTTTCCCACATTGGTCTCAGGTTTAAAATACATCAATTAGGATACAGCAAAGTCTGTTTGATACTGAAAACTTTCCAGCAAGAATGATCCTTAGAACAAGTCATCTCTCATCTTTGCTCTTGCCTGTAACTACTAAGTGACTACTCCATCTTCTGCGCTTAGGGATTTTAAATTGTTGGCATTTTTGATTTAGCCGGGAATGCGTTGTATGGGGATATCAAACCTGCATGCTCCCCGAGCATTGACTGTAGTCTGATCATAGTAGGTCATGCACATATAATTTTACTATTTCTCAATTTATTTCAGTGCTGATGCAATTAGCAAAATACGATTTAAGAGTGTTATGATACTCTTTTAAATCGTGATGTCTTTTCTTCATCAAAGAGATACTTAAAAGCACATAATCATCTTGTGGAGGCAGGCTGACAAAATACTTTTTGAGATTCTAAAAGGAATCTTTGTACTTAAAATGTTTAAGGACCACTGATGTATTTTGGCTTCATGTATCAATCAGATTTAGATTTTATTTTATTGTTTTAGAGATGGGGGTCTCCCTTTGTCGCCCAGGCTGGAGTGGAGCTCACCGCAGCCTCAAACTCCTGGGCTCAAGCTGTCCCTCTGCCTCAGCCTCCTGAGTTGCTGGGACTACAAGGTGTGCCACCATTTTTTGTAGAGATGTGATCTCGCTGTGTTTCCCAAGCTGGTCTTGAACTCCTGGTTTCAAGTGATCCTCTTGCCTTGGCTTCTCAACGTGTTGAGATTACAGGCGTGAGCCACCACTCTTGGCCCCGATTTATTAATAGATTTTATAAGGACATTTTAGGCCTCACGCATCAGTTTCTTAGAACAAGCTTTTCTCTGCACTGCATACTAAATCAGACGGTAGTGCGACAAATAAACGGTGATGATTTCCCTAAGAACAAATCAAGTACGGAAAACTCCTTAATTGTCAGAACAGCAGGTAGTCTGGACGGATCTCTGAGGCTATCCTTAAACAGGTGCACTGAGACGCAATGTGCTGGAAACAAAAGAGCTCCTCCTTGCGCCCTCCCACCGCCCCACTCAATCCTGCTCCGCCCTGGCCACCCTGCGGCCCCGCCCCTATGCGCGCTGGTTGGTCCTCGCAGGCATGATGAAACTTCCCGCACGCATTACAGGAGCCAGGTCGGTATAAGCGCCCGCAGTCTCGCCGCCCAGCACGCTGTCCGCTGCCCGGCCCCCGCTCACCGTATCTCCTTGACTTGCTTACGCCCAGGTGAGCCGGACCCTGCGCTCCGCGCCGTGCGCCCAGCGCCAGCACACTCCTGGTGTGCCCTGCGGCTGCTCCGGGAGGAGGGGGAGGAGGATGCGTCCTTAAGCCTGGCACCCGGCAGACGCAGTTCGGGGACGCCTGCTGATGCTGCGGCTCCTGCGGTAGAGAGGGCGGGGCGGACGCCTAGCGATTGTTGCGCAACTGGCAGGTAGCGGAAGGACCTCTCTGTCCTGGTCCCCTGAGGCATCAAGAGGGAACCACGACCGGGAGGCCGGGCTGCTCCGGAGAGAAGGCAGCGGCGGTCTGAGTCCCTGTAAATGTTACATGTGTACTTTTTTTACTATGTGGCGTCGAAGCCTGTGGACATTTTCGCAGTCCGGGCCCCTGCGGCGGACTGGTCGGAGCGTGCTGGTGGCCAGGGCGCAGTCAGGCGTCGCGTGGTCCTGATCTAGGAAGAAGAGACTCTGGCTTTATTACCGCCTCGGTGTCTGTGCTTTCCCCTTCAACTGCCCCCGTCCTCACCTGGACCCCTCACCTTCCTCCTCCCCTCTCACCCCGCCACCCCTGCCAGTTCCCACCCCTCTCTGTAGACTGCAAGACTTAACAAGTGACTTGCTGAGCAAACCCTGCCGAGAAGAGGTCTGTTTAGGGACACAGGCGGCCAAGTACAGAAAAAGGTAGAAGAACTAGCGTGCCTTTTTTAGTGGATGTCATTTTACAGGGCTGGCTTCAGATGATTGTTATAGCTTTAAATAAAAGGACAGTTTTCTTCTCGGCCGTTGGCCTACATTATTTCTTTACTGTCCATTGCCCTGGGCGCTTGACTAATAATTTAACAGCAGTTTTTTTTTTTAATTTTAAATTATGATTCATAGCATTGCTGTAAGAGTAATTAGAGGTAAAATAGGGCTTGAACTTGTCTGTAGTTGGTTACTTACTGACATCTTAACATAAAAGTAAGGTGAGAGGGTGAAGTTTTAAGTAACGTAAAGTGGAATAGAAATTAAATGCCCTGAAACTGCCATGTCCGGTTCGGTAGGCGCTAGCTACCTGTAGCTGTTGAGCACTTGAAATGCTGGCTAGTCCTAATTGAGGTGTGTTGTGTTAAATACACTGGATTTTGTCGTTGGAGTAGGAAGAACAGTGTAAAATATCTGCTTGATAATTTTTTATATTGATTACATACATGTTAAAATGATACTATTTGGGACATATTGAGTTAAGTATATTTAAAATTAATTTCACCTTTTTCTTTTAATGGGGCTACTAGTATATTTAACATTACATACGTGGCTCACATATTTATTGGACAGCACTGCTCTAGAAGTTTAAGAAGAAATAAGAAAAATATTGAGAACAGGTTGCGGTAGTAGGAACTTTGCCCTTCTATAAGACCGATTCCAATAAAAATAATAGGTTATAGTTTTAATTGGACTTTTCCTACTAGAAAAAATAAGTGTACTTTACATGCCCCTTTGTTCTCCCTCTTTCCCCTCCAGTTTAGAGGTTAGCGTGTATTTATTATAGCAGGATTAATACAGGGATTCACTAAGCGGTGTTAAGAAAACTTAGGTAAATGATTCCCTGATGACCACACTTGATTTTCAAAGCACTTTCCTAACCCATTTTTAACTGGTATAGAGTCAAAGGCAGATGGCTTATTAGTAGTCATCTCATTTAAATCTTACGGAATTTTTCCAGTAAATCTCAAATAATTTGTTGTAGGCTATTTGGGCTATTTCGTCAAGTGCATGGAAGGGACAGCATAGGACATGTGGTACTTCATTTCCAAATTGCTTGAGATGATTTTCATTATAACCATATATTATTTGGTTCTGGTTTTCTGGAAAAGCCAGCTAAACCTTTGGTGCTTTTAGATATAAATGAAATATCACCAAAGGATTGCTCAAAGTGACTTACGCAACTTGAATATATATTTTTTCCTTAGGGTGTTTATCCCAAATTATCTGGGCATTTGCTGCAATTTGCAGTTTTTTTAAAAAAAACACCAAAATAGTTATTTTTCAAGTTAGAGATGTTTTAATAAAAACAGTCATTTTGAGCTGGCAGCAGCCAAATAGCGCTTTATTTCACAGTTGAGAATTGGAAATTGGAAAGTAATTAACATATGTGAGGATGACTTACTTGCTTCCTGGCTTATAGGGATGAGCCAAGTTTTTATTAGGGATGTTGTTGCTGTATATGTCCCACCTGATTTGCTTCCTTACTGAACAATGCAACTTTGAGACAGAAATATTTGAGAACATTTTTGTCACTTGGGACATTTTGATAGTGAACATTTTGTATCTTCTATTAACTTAAAATGTTTTATTTGTTATAAAGCCAGGATATCTGATATCAAATTAAATTGTTTTCTTTTCCCTTTAGATTTTCTTCAATCACATCTGAATAAATCACTTAGAGGTAACCTAGATGTAATATGGTGAAATGCTTAAAAGAGCTGTGTATCTTAGTATTACACTTACAGCAGTATGATTTTCTGTTGTATACATTATATTGTACCTGCAGCTAGTTCAGATAAAGAGAGGGCATTTAACTGTCAAGACAACCTGAGAGGAGACTCTAGTAATCTGGAAAGTCTCTTGGATCTTTGAGGGATTTTGGGATGGAGAGAGTGGGGCTGGGATCTCTGGCTAGGCTGGAGCCAGCCTGGATTTGTATCTATATCTTGGAAGCAAACTTAGAATGCAGAGACAGATGTGGCCTAGATGCTGCCAGCTCTAGCCAACCACTAAATCCTAAGGTGGGAGAGATGCAGGCTTTGACTAGGTGCTAAGCTGCTGTAGCCCATTGAATGTAGAGGTCACTATATTTTCTGAATACCTGTAAGTAAATTAAATCATCCTCTACTCCCGTGTGCCTGCCAACCTAATGGGGAATCGCTATAGAAAAGATGGTTTAAATTTTAGTCTTTGAAGTGGTTTATGCATGTTTCTGGAATCAAGATTTAATGCAGACTGGGATTGGATATTGAATATTTTTGATTTATCTGCTTTTATCTCCATAGAGAGCTTATAGCTTCATTGTGCCATGTGTGGCATTTGGGCCCTGTTTGGCAGTGACGACTGCCTTTCTGTTCAGTGTCTGAGTGCTATGAAGATTGCACACAGAGGGCCAGATGCATTCCGTTTTGAGAATGTCAATGGATACACCAACTGCTGCTTTGGATTTCACCGATTGGCAGTAGTTGATCCGCTGTTTGGAATGCAGCCAATTCGAGTGAAGAAATATCCGTATTTGTGGCTCTGTTACAATGGTGAAATCTACAACTATAAGAAGGTAAGGAGAAAGAAACCAGATGTCTGGATGCGATTAAACTTAAGAGTTTGTTGGTCACGATGATATTACATATTCTGTATCATGCTTTTTACTTTGCAAGGCACTCTATGTTCATTAACTCATTTGCTCTAAGTATGTAAATAGGGAACTGATGAATAAAAAGGTGAGTGAAATGACATGGTCACAAAAGAAGTGATAAAACTGAGAATTACAGTTCAGTTTCTTTGACTCTTAGAATTTTTTTCTCCTTCTCCCCAGCTTTTCATTTTGAAAAAATTTCTAACATATAGAAAAGAACAGAACAGCGAGCACCTAGATTGAATAGTCATTAATGTTTTGCCATATTTGCTTGAGTTTTCTTTTGCACACACACACAAACACACACACACATTTTTGCTGAATCATTTGAGAGTACAGTACAGATATTATGACACTCCTAAATATATAAGCATTTATCTTCTAAGAATAAGGACATTCTTCTACATAACATCAATGCCATTATTAAACCTAAGAGTCCATAATACCACCTAATATCCAGTTTATTCTTAAATGAAATTTCCCTAAGTGTCCCAAGAATTTTTTTTTTTTTGAGACAGAGTCTCACTCTGTCACCCAGGCTGAAGTGCAGTGGCACGATCTCAGCTCACTGCAACCTCTGCCTCCCAGGTTCAAGCAATTCTCCTCCCTCAGCCTCCCAAGTAGCTGGGACTACAGACACCTGCCACCATGCCCAGCTAATTTTTTGTATTTTAGTAAAGACAGGGTTTCACCATGTTGCCCAGGGTGGTCTGGAACTCCTGAGCTCAGGCAATCTGCCCACCTTGGCCACTCAAAGTGTTACCAAGAATATCTTTATAGCTGGTTTTTGTTTGTTTTGAGCTAGATTTCATTCAAGGTTCATGCATTTGGTTGTGATGTTTCTTGGTGTTTTTTGAGACTTCTTGATAGATACCCTGTCATGCATTGATAGAGATTTATATCCTAATCACATTTTGGACATTTTTATCTCTGAACAAAAGCTTTTGTCATTGTTTGTTGCCTGCTCATAGGAACACTCTTAATAACAGTCTTCTCGTTTAAAAAGTTTTAAAATAGTTATTCAGGAGATTCCTTTTACACATTTCTTTATTCCTTTATTAAAGGACCTACTATGCACCAGACATCATTTTTCTAGGTGATTGGAGATGAAATGGTGAAAAGGAAAGGCAAGAATGTACTTTCCTGCTAGTGGGAGGTGGAAGAAGAGAGTATTACAACTTTTTTCTTTCTGAGTCAAATCAGTGTCACATACGTGAGAATGCTAGGTGGTGCTATGGCATTGTCAGCTTGGCTTTCCCCTTAAATGAAATAGGAAACGCCCTGCTTCACTTGAACAGTGTTGTTTCTTTTCATTAAAAAGTTACAAGAAGTTAAATATCTTGAAAATAATTAATTTCTATTCTGAATTAGCCAAATGTTTCATTTGTAAAAGTAGAGAAGTTTGTTCCATAAGCATCGAAGCTTATGTAGTTGGGGCAGCTAGCAAACTGTCTAATGAACAGAATGTGTATTTTAGGCTTATATAAAGTATTCAAAAATCCCCCCCCCCACACACACCTCCTTTTTGGTAAAAATAAAGTTTACCACTACAATGAAATACAGTCAGAGGTGTGCTGGGAGTAGAGGGAGACTGAATGAAAAACAGGAGAAATGGGGTCAAGGCTAGAGCAAAGAGCAGGCCCTTTCCCTGCAGGGGAGTATCAGGGGCCTGCAGCCAAGTCAGATGACAGCATGAGTTCAGGAGGTAAGATTTGAGGGCTTTTATCTAAGATGCAGCATTGGAGTTTGGTTTCAGGGGAGTAGGAAGCAATACATCCATTACCCAAAGGACCCTTCTCCCTTTTAAATAAATTACCTGCAAAGTTTAGGCCAAAGAGGTGGGCAAGGTAGATTTTGGAAGCTGTTGCTTGCTAATATCAGTGAATGCTTTATAGTCACTAACCCTTCAGGCAGTTCAGCCCAGAACAGTCAGCAGAAGACTGTTTCCAGACCCCACCTGCTAGTTACAGATCATCCCTGATAGAGCAGAGAGGGGTGACCAGGTAGTGACTTTACAGTCACTGGAGGCAAAGCCCATTTTTGGACAGTTCAGTGAGGGCTTATAGACAAAAGATTCACAAATGATGGAGTGAGCTGGATGGAGTGTGAAGCGTATTTATGGGTCATGCACATACATGATAGGTTTACTTTTTGAAATTTGAAAGCATGTTTTAAGCTTATCTAGGATTTCCACCTGATTTAAACCTCTTCTTTCTCTAATGTCAGCCAAAAACCTGAGTACAAGGTTCAAAAAGGAATACATCCAGGACTTTTCATCCTCATAGTTTGCCAGTGATGGTGGAGAGTGTCAGAATTGGGGAGTAGCCTAATCAAACCTTCCTATTCTGCGTGCAGTGGCAGACAGTCCCTTTGCTGTTCCTTTGGGGCATGCAGACTAATAAAGCGCCACCATCATTTTGTCTATAAGTAAGGAGTAGCTTTAATGCTACTGCAGTGGTGGAAGCCCTGGGCATTGTCGTCCACCCCTGGGGACCAGCAACTTTGTTTTGGATCATGTATCTGTTATTGTGAGGTAGCCATTTATTTTTCATGGAATGGTGCCAAATGATGTTTGTCCCTTTGCTTTACATTTTTCTAGCTAGAACTTTGAAGCTGAACTGGAGGAACTTCTTAGCCAATACTATCTTCTCAAACCAAAAATTTTTAGGTGCAGAAGACATGTTTTTTAGTGTCATGGCAACCAGGCAACCTGTTATCTTAACTTACATTTAGAGGTTGAGCATCCCTAATCTGAAAATCTGAAATTTGAAATGCTCCAAAATCTGAAACTTTTTGAGCACTGACATGATACTACTGTGCATTTTGATGTCACAGTCAAAATGCAGGTGTAAAACACACAGTTTATTTGGCATGCCCTAGGAAAAAAAGACCTTCTCAGCCCACTTCAGCTGCAGTATAACTTTTCTACACATGCCCAGATTTCCTCGTGCAAGCATGCCCACAAAGGATAATAGAATGGCACATGTGCAAGCTGGACACGCCAATGGCAGGATCCAGGATCCCCACAGATGGGACCTCTGCGCATTACCCATTGTGTATTTTTGCTTATTTTCTGCTCTGTGGTGTTAAGATACTGAAAATGTCAAAAAGACCTGTAGATATTTCTTTGAGCAGCAATGATAAGGAAAAGTAGAAACATAACACAGAAAGTCAAGCTATAGGAGAAATTGGACTGTAGTGTAAAGGTTTAGATTACATGATGAAAATATGTGATAGAGATATTGAAAGGCTAGAGCTACCTGCATTCATAACAGAACAAGAGGTCATGCCAGTCTATAAAATCAAAGAGAGACTTCCAAGACAGAAGCCGTTGTTAATGAGGCAGATGACTCTGGAGAAACACTTAACAAAAGTCATTTGGCCAAGTGCCTCCTCAACCTCAGAGGACCCTCTTCCTAGTTGCTCAGCTGCTTCCGATATTTCTTCTCACCTAAAAAAGGAAAAAAAAAGATACAGTGTACAGTAACCTTTTAATCAAAACACAGCATTGTCGGTGGAGTCTGAAAGCCTGCCATTGTTTGTACAGCTGTTTAACTGCTGATACAGGTATTCTGGTGATACTACTATGCTACTTATTATTTTCTTACTGTATTAATGGTAGGTCATATTTTTTACTTACGTATGAATAAGTGTATAAAAATGATTGTTCTTTAGTAGCATATAAATTCAGTCAGGAATGATGGGCAATGATGGCAAACAGCCACAGATTTTCCACATGGTAGCTGAGATAGTGATACCTTTGCTTTCTGATGGTTCCATGTACACAAACTTTGTTTCATGCACAGAAGTATTTGAAATATTATCTAAAATTACCTGTAGGCTATGTGTATAAGATATATGAAACATAAATGAATTTCATGTTTAGACTTGAGTCTCATCCCCAAGATATCTCACATATATGCAAATATTCCAAAATCCAAAACACAACACTTCTGGTTCCAAACATTTCAGATAAGGGAGACTCAATCTGAATATATATGTATTACATACATAGTATGTATACAATATGCATTTTCATCCCTTCATAGGTTACTATTCTGGCACATTCCCATTATATTCTCTTTCTCAGACTGCAACTAAAATTTTCATGGGTTCAGCTTTATGTTGAACAAAATTTGCAGATTATGAGTTGAAGCAAACCCTAGTTTGATAATGCTGTGATTCTCCTAAATCACCAAAGTGCATGAAAGGATTATAGAGCTCAGAAATACTGAAGCAACTTGGCAATAAGAAATTATTAGTGAATGTACAAGGAATCTAACATTTTGGTTTTGCTATTGCTTCATAAGATGCAACGCCATTTTGAATTTGAATACCAGACCAACGTGGATGGTGAGATAATCCTTCATCTTTATGACAAAGGAGGAATTGAGCAAACAATTTGTATGTTGGATGGTGTGTTTGCATTTGTTTTACTGGATACTGCCAATAAGAAAGTGTTCCTGGGCAGAGATACATATGGAGTCAGACCTTTGTTTAAAGCAATGACAGAAGATGGATTTTTGGCTGTATGTTCAGAAGCTAAAGGTAATAATAAATTTTTCTATAGACGTTCATTATTGTCTTGGTTGTATGTTTGCTTTTAAATTATATTTGAAAATCTCTTAGAGAGCAATCCAGAATTTTACAAGTGACTAATTAAGTTATGAGTCTTTAACCTTTTTTTTAAAAAAAAAACAGAGGAGTTGTACTCTCCTTTTCAGCACTTAAATTCTGTAATACTTGAAGGATGATTCTTTAGTGCAGTCATTTATTTTTTGCTATGCTAATATGCGCTACGTCTAGCTTGATCCTAAGTGCAGTTTTAAGTTTTCCTGTGTCATACTATAATGGTAGGGTTGACTCTGCGATTATTGCACTGTGGTACTTTGCTGCAGTTATAGCACAGCAAATATTAGGATTTCTAAAACAGCTTTATTGATAATTCACATACCATGTAATTCACCCACTTGAAGTATGCAGTTTGGTGGTTTTTAGTGTATTCACAGATGTTGGTAACCAACACTCCAGTCAGTTTTAGAATTGTTTTTCCACCTCAAAAAAAAAAAAAAAAAATCAAATCCTATGCCCTTTAGCTTAGTTTTTGCTGGCAGGATCAACTAGGTTTTTTGTTTTTGTTTTTGTTTTTAGAGATGGGGTCTTGCTCAGTCGCCCAGCCCAGGCTGGAGTGCAGTGGTCTGAACATAGCTTAGTGCAGCCTTGAACTCCTGGGCTCAAGCGATTCTCCCACCTCAGCCTCCCTAGTAGCTAGGAGTATAGGCATGCACCACAACACCCTGCCTCCTGTGCCCTTTAGCTTTGAATTCCATCTCTCCATATCCATTATCTGCACCCCCGCAGTTGTAGCCCCGGCAATCACCAGTCTTTCTGCCTCTGGATTCCCTATTCTGTATGTTTCATATGAATGGGATTATATATCATATGGGCTTTTGTGACTGGATTCTTTCACTTGGCATAGTGCTTTCAAGATTTGTCTATGCCGTAACATGTATCAGTACTTACTTTTTATGGCCAAATGATACTCCATTACATGGATACACTGCATTTTGTTTATCCCCTTGTCAGTTGATGGACATTTAGGACATTGTTTACCCCTTTTGGCTATTACAAATAATGCTGCTATAAACATTGGTATACAAGATTTTGTGTAGACATTTCTCTTGGGTGTATATCTAGGAGTAGAATTGCTGGCACACATGATAACTATGTTCAGTTGAAGAACTACCAGATTATTTTTTGAAATGGCTGCATTATTTTTTATTCCCTCCAGCAGTGTATTAAAATTTCAGTTTCTCCACATCTTCACAAACATTTACTGTGCGACTTTTTAATTCTAGCCATCCTAGGGTATGTGAAGTGGTATTTCACTGTGATTTTGATTTGTATTTTCCTGTTGACAGTGATGTCCAGCATCTTATCTTATGCTTATTGGCCATTTGTGTATCTTCTTTGGAGAAATATTTGTTCAGATCCTTTGCCATTTTTTTTCCTGCTAGGGATCATTTTATTTGAAAAACATAATAGACTTTTTTTTTTTTGAGCAGTTTTATAAAAAATTGAGAGGAAAATGTAGAGAGTTCACATATGCTCCCCCTCCAGTGCCCCCGCCCAGTTTTCCCAACTCTTAACATCTTGCGTTACTGTGCTACATTTATTAGATTTGATGAACTGATACTTATATATTAACTGAAGTTCATAGTTTATGTAAGGGTTCACTCTTTGTGTTTTATAGATTTTTGGATTTGACAAATGTTTAATGCCATGTACCCACCATTACAGTATTATGTAGAACAGTTTCATTGCCCTAAAAAATCTCCTGTGCTCCACTTATTGATTCCTTCCTGTCCTCTTCCTCCTAAATCCCGCCCCAGTCATTACTGATCTTTTTACTTTCTCTTTCACTTTGCCTTTCCCAGAATGTCATATAATAGTTGTAATCATATAGTATGTAGCCTTTTCAGACTGGCTTCTTTCACCTAGCAGTATACATGTAGGGTTCTTCCGTGTTTTTTCATGGCTTGATAGCTCATTTTTTAAATTGCTGAATAATATTCCATTTGTTTGCATGCACTGCAGTTTGTTTATCCGTTCTTGAATTATACATCTCTAATTGGGTTACTTTGTCTTTTTGTTACTGAATTGTAATAGTTTCTTATGTATTCTAGGTAGAAATCCCTTCTGTTCATCAGGGTTGCAGGATACAAGATCAATATACAAAAATCAATGGTGTTTGACACACTTTAACTGAATACTACATACTTAAAATGAGCAATCTGAAAATTAAATTAAGAAAGCAACTTCATTTATAATAGCATCAAAAAGAATAAAATACTTAGAAATAAATTTAAGAAGTGCAAAACTTGTATACTGAAAACTATAAAACATTGTTGAAAGAAATGAGAGAAGATCTAAATAAATGGAAAAGTATCCCATGATCATGAATCGAAGGCTTAACATTATTAAGATGGCAGTCCTCCCTAAACTGATTTACAGATTCAACTTGATCCCTATCAGAATCCCAGATGAGTTCTTTGTAAAATCTACAAGCTGGCTCTGAAATTCATATGGAATTGCAAGGGACTAAGAATAGCCAAAACAATCCTTTGAAAATGAGGAACAAAGTAGGAGAACTCATACTTACTGATTTTAAAACTTACTACAAGACAATGGTAATAAGGACAGTATAATACTGGCAGAAGGATGGATGTATAGATGAGTGGGATAGAATTGAGAGTCAGAAGTGAACACATACATATATAATCAACTTATTTTTGACAAGGGTGCCAAGAGTATTCAGTGGGGAAAGAAGTTCAAAAACTGGCACAGTGGCAACCAGATATGTAAACATATGCAAAACCTGGAGTTGAACCTTTACCCAACATCATATACAAAAACTATGGATACAAAAAAATGCATCAAATGAATCCACTTTTAACTAATCCACATAAATGTAAGGGCTAAAACTATAAAATCCTGAGAAGCAGACATAGAAGTAAGTTGTCATGACCCTGGATTTGGCAAATCTTTCTTAAATATGAGACCAGAAACAATAATACAAATTGATGAATTGGACTTCATCAAAATTAAACAGTTTTGCACGTCTAAAGGACACCATCAAGAAATGAAAAGACAGCCCACAAGTTGGAAGAAAATACTTACAAATCATGTATAGCACTTTTTGATGGTAAACTTGAGGAAGACATTTATTTTTTATTCCTTACCTACACAGTAGTAACATCCTAAAATCTCTCTCCCTGCCTCTTTTTGCCATTCTTTAAATCCTTTGTTACTTAATTTTCAGATTTAATATTGGCCAAAGCAGGGATAATGAGATCAGTCAAAGGGGTACTTAGGACGCTAGTCACAGTGTTTGTGCTGATACCGCAACTGGCTTATTTTCAGGCATTTCTACTGTGATCAGATGGCACAGAGCAAGTATATATATGTATGTCAGTTGCCAGGACTGCTGGGCAAGCCTGGTAAAGAGAACAGCGGGGAAAAGCAGCCTCCTACTGCCCTGGGCCTTCTTTGAGCCTGATGATCACTTGATATGGAACTAGAATCACATCCAGTTTACCCTCTGAAATTCCTTGATTGTTGTTTTCTGTATCCTTGACACTGTCCTTTTCCAGACCAAATTATCTCATCTGGAATACTGCAATAGTTTTCCTTTCTCAATGCTTTTAGAATAACCTGTCGAAAAGTCATCTGATTATAGTGCTGCCTGCTTAAAACCTTTTAATTACTCCCCATTCCCTGTCTGGGCTGCGTAGCTCACTTGAGCTCTGCTAGCTGGTGAGGGAATCTGGGTCCTTTTTCTGGTATTTGAATTCAGTGCTACACAGGTTACTGGCTGGGTAGACAGTCTCAAATTGTAAATCACGGGTATTCCATGTAGATAGTCTGTTACAATCTACAATAAAACATTGATGTTTGTGTCAAAGATCATGGTGTTGTGAGGTTGGGTACTGTCTGTGACAATTTATGGAGGAAATTTAAGTTATATGGTTTTATTCACATATAGTGTATAACAACTAGTTAAGGGATAGATGTCATCATATCTGACTTTAAAGTAGCTAAGAGTGGATCATTGTACTTGTTAAAGGTCTGGGAACCATGGCTATTTTCTTTTTCTTTTTTTTTTGAGATGGAGTCTCCCTCTGTCGCCCAGGCTGGAGTACAGTGGCCGGATCTCAGCTCACTGCAAGCTCCGCCTTCCGGGTTTCCGCCATTCTCCTGCCTCAGCCTCCGAGTAGCTGGGACTATAGGCGCCCGCCACCGCGCCCGGCTAGTTTTTTTGTATTTTTTAGTAACACGGGGTTTCACCGTGTTAGCCAGGATGGTCTCGATCTCCTGACCTCGTGATCCACCCGTCTCGGTCTCCCAAAGTGCTGGGATTACAGGCTTGAGCCACCACGCCCCGCCGGCTATTTTCTGAAAATAACTCAGTGACGACAAATGACTACCAGACTATCATAACATTAGGACTCTAGTTCATCCCTTTGCTTCATAAGTATGTCTTTTCCTTTTGTATATATTTGCTTTGGTATAGAAAATAGATTTTCTTGATTAGAAATCTAAGAAGAAGAAATTGAACACTGGAGGTTTTTCTATTTCTTTGAATTACTAAAAGTTAGTGTAATTTGGCAGTATATCCCTATGCCATTATGATCTCTCCAGTAAGTAGACGGTAGGGCTTAGGAAAATAGGAATTTATTTTTCCTATTTTGCTTGTTTAATGGCCATGTGTTTGTATTAAAAAGGGAAAATAAATAGGAATGTAGAGGATGTTAACTAATCGTGACAGTTATTGGGAAGAGTTACCTAATTTGAATAAAGGTATCTTTTTGAATTTGTAGGTCTTGTTACATTGAAACACTCCACGACTCCCTTTTTAAAAGTGGAGCCTTTTCTTCCTGGGCACTATGAAGTTTTGGATTTAAAGCCAAATGGCAAAGTTGCATCTGTGGAAATGGTTAAATATCATCACTGTCGGGATGAACCCCTGCATGCCCTCTATGACAATGTGGACAAACTCTTTCCAGGTAGCAGACACCCATCCACCTATTCCCCATCCTTCTCCAAGGGAAAAAAAATTATAAGTTGTACTCTCCCATCATTTGAATGATTTTAGTTTCAAAACCTATTTCCTATTTTGTTTGGAGGGAACACATTACGATTTGGCACACTCCACCATTGAGTAAATACCATCATGATAGATGTTGATGATTGTGTATTTCGTTTCAATAACTGATCCAGCCCAAGATTTTCTGGAGCTGTTTGGTTTACTTGCTGTGTTTATAGGTTTTGAGATAGAAACTGTGAAGAACAACCTCAGGATCCTTTTTAATAATGCTGTAAAGAAACGTTTGATGACAGACAGAAGGATTGGCTGCCTTTTATCAGGTGAAATCAATTTAAAAACCTAATTATATTTCGTGTGTGTTTAATTGAAATGATTTGTAGTCATCCCTTTTATTTTTACTATAAAATATTTTCTGTATGATTTAATCTTTCCTTCATTATCAGATGGAAACATTTTTTATAAGCTGCATTTAATAGTCATAGTCATACTGCAACTTGAGTTACAGTGTAGCTATGTTATTGGTGTTAAGAGTGAGCCAGTGGATGTTTGGAATTCTGTGTAGTGATTTTTAACCAATTCAAATGCTACTATTATCACAGTTTGTATATTTTTCTCTTACTGAAGTTGATTTCAGCTTATAAAACTTGCGGGTTTTAAATGGTAAAAGTATGATCTTGGTGTTTATCAGGAATATACATCTTCTGTCCCTGTCTTATGCAAGGCACATAACTAGGACACTTCCACTTCCCCTTTTGCATGTAGGGGGCTTGGACTCCAGCTTGGTTGCTGCCACCCTGTTGAAGCAGCTGAAAGAGGCCCAAGTACAGTATCCTCTCCAGACATTTGCAATTGGCATGGAAGACAGCCCCGATTTACTGGCTGCTAGAAAGGTAAGGTACTGTCTCTGTCCCTTGTGTAGTTAGAGTAGACTTATTATTAGAATGGAAATGGAGTCAATAATGGATGATTCTACTTCTGCTGCTGTATTGACTGGGACAATTGTTTTAAATTAAATGTATTAAAATAGAATGAAATGGCTGTTGAATATGCACTGTGTTGTACACTGTCCTCTGTGTACTTTTATCTGTTATGACCCATACAATTCTCACAAAGACCCTATGATGATAATTATGCTCTTTTGAAAATAAAGGTATCTGGGCATGGTGGCCTACACCTGTAATCCCAGCACTTTACGAGGCTGGGGGAGGTAGATTACTTGAGGTCAGGAGTTTGAAACCAGCCTGAGCAACGTAATGAAACTCCATCTCTACAAAAAATGCAAAAATAGCCAGGCTTGGTGGCGCCTGCCTGTAGTCTTAGCCTCTTGGGTGATAGAGCCTGGGTGATAGAGCAAGACCTTGTCTCAAAAAAAAATAAAGTAAGTAAAGGCATAAGTCAGGTGCAGTGGCACACACCTGTAGTCCCAGATACTTGGGAGGCTGTGGTGGGATGTCTGAGCTCAGGAGTTCAAATCTAGGCTGGGCAACATAGCAAGATGCCGTCTTGAAAAATTTTAAAAAAAGGTTTTTTGTTTGTTCATTTGTTTTTTAAAAAAGAATGTAAAGGCATGGTATCGTGGCTAACACTGCAGGCTCTGGAACCTGACTTGTGATTTGAAATCCTGGCTCTACTCATTGATGTAACAAAAATAATAGTGTCTGCTATGGGGAAATTTTAAGGTGAAATGATATAATTCATGTAAAGTAAGTAGGATAGAACTTAACATGTAGTAAGTACTTAATGAGTGTTAGCTGTTATTATTATTTTAAAAAGTACTGTATTTAGAATACTGTGGGCAGAGGGCAGCTTGTCTGTATTCAGTGGGCGGGAGACCTAGTTCCCACTATGGAGAACTTTCATAGCATGGATGAGAAAAAGCTAGAGAGTAGTCTCAATGCAAAGTGATCAATGCCGAGAGAATCAAAATAGCCAAGGAAAGTAGAATGAGGGGTGCGGCCATTCTATATAAAAATAACATCCTGGATATAAAATTAGGCATTTCAGAAGGACCAAAAAAGACCAAGCTTAGTGGGACCATGTTGGAGTAGAGAGAGATGAGGGGGGTTAGGTAAAATAGGGAGGGAGGTGCCAACTGGGAGAATGGCTGAAGCCTTGGCACCAGAGGAGCTGAGGGGAGACGGACTTCCTGGTGGTGGAGTTGAAGCAGGCGAGGAAACAGTGCTGGATGGGGCTTGTATGTGGTGGGCTGTAAAACTATTTTTCTTTTTTTCCCACCATTGTTAATTCATAAAGCTTTGTGAACTCCCGTCCTGTTTGATTTTCAAGGGAAGTTATTTTCTTTAACAAATAAATGGGTATTTCTTTATATAATAAGGTGGCAAATCATATCGGAAGTGAACATTATGAAGTCCTTTTTAACTCTGAGGAAGGCATTCAGGCTCTGGATGAAGTCATATTTTCCTTGGAAACTTACGACATTACAACAGTTCGTGCTTCAGTAGGTAAGGTATTATAATATTATTAAATAAAAAGCTTTTTCTAATACTGAAAAAAAGTAAGGTTTAAAAAATTTATTTCAAGCTGTAGTTTAAAAATGTTATTTAAGGATGAATACAAATTAAATCCCTATGTTACTGATTATTTAAGACCACTTAAGAATTCTCTGAATCTCTTTTGGAGTGAAGGGAACAATAAATACATAGTTCAACCTCCACATTGTTGGTATCACTGCTGGTGTTTCCCCAGGGAGCAGATACATATTTTCTGCCCTCTGCCTCCCATTTCTCTTAGAGTTTCTCGGACTACAGTCTGTATACAGTGAGGCAATAGGTCTATTTGGTAATGCATTTTTGATAAGAAATACTCATTTTAGATATATTTTGGTAAATATTCCATCACACAACTTACCAGTCACTAGCTATCATTGCTCTGTAAACAATATTAATTTTATTTTGTAGATAATATATCTACTGAGATTGGAAGTGTACCCCAAATTAGACTGATCCAATGTTAATGAACCTTTGTATGCTACTGCCTCCCTTGAGAGACTTGCCTTGGAGGGCAAAAATATCTTTGGTATTACGATGGTTTATGGCCCTCCAAAACATCACAATAAATAAGCAGATAGACAGGATAGCTCTGGTATTGGAATTTCATGGGGCTGGGGTGGGGTTAGGAAAATAAGTGTCTATCACCTCAGCTCTCTAGCTGAGGTAATAATAAAAACAAGGCTGAGAAGAAACACTGGTTTAGAGGGATGCAGTGCAGGACCAAGGAGGCAAGTTTAATAACTTATATAGTCTCCCTAGCTTTATGTGAAATCTGGTAAATGGGGAGTGGCAGGGGGAAAGTACCTAACAAAATTAACACTAAACCACCAAAATGGCTATTCTTATTTTTGTGTCATAATACCACTATGAAAGGCATGATTTTTAGGTATTTGAGTCATTGTTCAGCTTAGCATAGTTTTGAGGTGAACATTCTTGTTCTAAAAACATTAGAATGTTAAAACCTGTTTTTATAAAATGACAGAATGGTTCTGGGTTATTTTATTTTACAGTAGTGCTTTTGGATTAAGTACATATAAATGGCTTGTAAATACAAGGTCATTATTGTGGAAACTACTGTATACTAATATGAAGTCCAGTATGGTAGTAACGCATTCAATTATTTCCAAAAATCAAATCAAAGGCATTTTTTGTGGAAGGTTATGTTGACATTAAAGTTAATTTCTCTCTCTCATTTAAGGTATGTATTTAATTTCCAAGTATATTCGGAAGAACACAGATAACGTGGTGATCTTCTCTGGAGAAGGATCAGATGAACTTACGCAGGGTTACATATATTTTCACAAGGTAACCACTCTGAAGTGGAGGAATATTCGTGCTATATTAAGAAAACTATGAAATGTTTGACTATTTCTATCATCTTTCAGTATGACAGTAATAGCTTTGAGTGTCTCGTGAGGTTACAAAAGGGAACCTGATAATGTTTGCTTTCTATCTCTTGAGGAAGAAAGAAATTTTAATGTGTAAGATGATTTTTATTCTTTAAAACTAGTTACAGCTGGGTATGATGGCTCATGCTTATACCCCCAAGCTACTAAGGAGGCTGAGGTGGGAGGATCACCTGAACCCAGGAGATTGAGGCTGCAGTGAGCTGTGATTGCGCCACTGCACTCCTGCCTGGTTGACAGAGCAAGATCCTGTCTCTTAAAAAAAAAAAAAAAAAAAAAATGCCAAAAATAAATAAATAAAACTAGTTAAGCTTGAGAATCACCTTTCTGCCATTTCTTAGCATCCTGTGGAATTATGACTGTTGCCCAGTGTGTTCATTTTATTCTAATATTAGCAGTTTGGTAGGAAGGAAGGCATGTTTTGTAAAGCACTGCTTACCTCTGTTCAGTTATTTACTCCCTTCCCTAAATTTGTTTAACTTTTTGTCTTATCCAACTTTAGGATTGGAGAGGGAGAAAGAAAAACTGCTTTGTGTGCCAAAAGCAAAACTCTTGGTGTTTTTGTTTGTGAAATAGGCTCCTTCTCCTGAAGAAGCCGAGGAGGAGAGTGAGAGGCTTCTGAGGGAACTCTATTTGTTTGATGTCCTCCGCGCAGATCGAACTACTGCTGCCCACGGGTAATACTTTTAAAGGCTACTGTAAAACAAAAACAAACACCAAAAAAAAGGAAAACCAAACCAAAACAAAAAAAAGCTCAATACCCTGAAAAAATAAAAATCAACAGCTGGTTGGCTATATGTTGCATATAGTTGGCTATATGTTACAAAGTGTGACTTTTATAGAGAAAATGAAGCTGTTTCTTCACTTTGTCCCAAAAGAATTAGGCCACATTTCAAAGTGTTGTTGTGGTATATGGAGAGAAGTCGTCTTCCATAGGTTGTTTGAGTTGGAGTTTTCACCTTTAAAAGGTAAGAACATTCTGCTCACATCTGAACAACCAAGATGGAAGAGGGAAGGCTGCTGCAGCAGCTACTGTTAAGTGTTTTAAAGAGAAGTAAAGATTATAAACATCATGTGACAAGTACTGAGTGCCCACCATGCCTATTTGGTGCTGTAGTGACCCTGAGGGGATAGGGTAGTGAAGATGCAAGGGGTTTGATTACATTATAACGAGCCAGGTTTCTTTGGTATCATTTCTGGTTGTCTAGAGTTACGTTGAAGAACTGAAGACTTTTACTGTACAGGATAAACAACTGTCATTAAATGTTTTAGTTGCCTCTGCTGAATCACACCTAGATCAGGATATAATTAAACATGGGTTTAGGGAATGAACTGAATCTGGTTATTATCCTCTCTACTTGTCCTAACTAGAGTCACTAGGCTTCAGGAAACCGGTGATACAGAATTTGATGAAATATAGTGGGACTCTGGTTTAAATTGCATATTGTATGTGAATTGTTAATCAGTGGTAAAAAAAAATACTGTATTGTCATCACAATTGTTAGAAGAGATGGTCTCACCTAGAAAACACTGAGTAAGAAAGGTTCAGGCAAGGTATTTTCTTAATGATTGGGTCACTCATGATTTGTAACTTTTTCTGCTTTTTGAAATATGCATTCAACTATTCCTAGAAGGGAAAGTAAAAGTAATAGTCTCAGTTAGTTTTACTCCCTCGATGACATGGTGTGTGTGTGTATGTGTATATATATATATATATATATATATATATAATTATTTTAAATGAAGATTTTTTTTTTTGGTATTTATTCATTAGTGTAGAGCAGTCATTAGGAGGCTTGTATGTGACTGTATGACCTTAACATTTCTTAGGATCTGGTTGAATTGATGGGAAAACTGAATCAGAACCTAAACTGACAGGCACTAAATACCCATTTTAATTTAGATTTTCTTCTTTTCTCCTTTAAGCCTTGAACTGAGAGTCCCATTTCTAGATCATCGATTTTCTTCCTATTACTTGTCTCTGCCACCAGAAATGAGAACTCCAAAGGTGGGTAAATCAACTCAAGATAAAAACTGTCCATTGCCATCAGATTATGTTTGTAATTTTTAACTGATGCTCCTTTTTTTTTTTTTTTCATATCAGAATGGGATAGAAAAACATCTCCTGAGAGAGACGTTTGAGGAGTCCAATCTGATACCCAAAGAGATTCTCTGGCGACCAAAAGAAGCCTTCAGTGATGGAATAACTTCAGTTAAGAATTCCTGGTTTAAGATTTTACAGGAATACGTTGAACATCAGGTATAATGTCTTTAAAAACGTTTTTAGGAATGCGACAGTTTGGATGCAGAGCTGTCATTGCTGTTCATTCTGTATTTAGTTTGAATGCTTTGTCCCTGTCAGAGAGATTCACAGTCTCTGTAAACACTTATCTCTTTCATAGGAATTACATAAGAATTAAGTAGCATGAAGGATTATAAAGTAGCATCTGGAATTGAAAAAGAGAGGAGACTTACTACTTATCATCACTGATCTTCATTTATCAGATATTTGGGCACCTGCTGGGTGCCAGATCTTGTTAGGCACAAATGACTAAAACAGAGCCACTACGTATTAAAAATATGCATATGAGTGTTCTTTAAAAGGCACTGCAGCTATCCATATTATGAATACTTTAGCATTTTCTAAGTGATGGGTGATTCAAAGGGTCTCATACAATTTACAGTCATGTCTTATCTGAATGTTTTCTGTTTTGTGAGACCAGAGTCAACAAGCATTTCCTGCCATTTTAAAAAACTGTTTTGCTCCTATATGCTTATTCTTACAGGTTGATGATGCAATGATGGCAAATGCAGCCCAGAAATTTCCCTTCAATACTCCTAAAACCAAAGAAGGATATTACTACCGTCAAATCTTTGAACGCCATTACCCAGGCCGGGCTGACTGGCTGAGCCATTACTGGATGCCCAAGTGGATCAATGCCACTGACCCTTCTGCCCGCACACTGACCCACTACAAGTCAGCTGCCAAAGCTTAGGTGGTCTTTATGCTGTAATGTGAAAGCAAATATTTCTTGTTGTTGTATGGGGACTATGGGTAGATAGGGGAACAATGAGAGTCAACTCAGGTTAACTTGGGTGTGAAAAAAATAAAAGTCCTAAATCTAAAACATTGCTATAGTCATTTATGTTCATACAGTCTCTTCATAAGAGGTAACTAAAATTTTTTTGCTGTATCACAGTAAAATGGAGGGTAAGCTAGGAAAAGGGAAAAGGATCTGATGTCTGCAAGAACTCACAGCCCTCTCCTGGCAGATCTGCTTTAGATGACATTTGCGTCTTGTACCCGTATGGCTTCCTTCCAGTCCTTGCCTCATCTTAGGGACGTCATCAAAGGACTACACTATTTTGGTTCTGCCTACATTCCTAACAGCTGCCTAATTAGACTTGAGACTTGAGTCTTCTATAGGAGTTCATGACAGCTGTATTTTGCAAGATAGTAGTTCATTTTTTTCTCTTTTATGTGGAGCCAAAGCCACTTCTGGAGACTTGTCCTAGAGCAGGGGTCAGGCTTTTTAAAAATTTTTTATTTGTTTTTAATAAAGAACCAGATAGTAAATATTTTAGGCTTTGTGTACCTCTTTTGGGACTGTTCAGCTCTGCCATTGTAGTGCAAAAGCAGTTACATAGACAATATGTAAATAAACGAGCATGGGCCGGGCGCGGTGGCTCAAGCCTGTAATCCCAGCACTTTGGGAGGCCGAGACGGGCGGATCACAAGGTCAGGAGATCGAGACCATCCTGGCTAACACAGTGAAACCCCATCTCTACTAAAAAATGCAAAAAAACTAGCCGGGCGAGTTGGCGGGCGCCTGTAGTCCCAGCTACTCAGAGGCTGAGGCAGGAGAATGGTGTAAACCCGGGAGGCGGAGCTTGCAGTGAGCTGAGATCCGGCCACTGCACTCCAGCCCGGGCGACAGAGCGAGACTCCGTCTCAAAAAAAAAAAATAAATACAATAAACGAGCATGGCTATGTTCTATTAAAAGTTACTTATAAAAGCAGATGGTGGGCCAGATATAGCCTGTGGGCCATAGTTTGTTGATTGCTGTCTAGAGGAACAATCAAACTAACTAAGCATTTCTGGTAAAAGTCTAAACCTACTTGAAAGAGAAAGTGTAATAACACATTCAAAGAACAGGTAGAAGATTTTCATTTGAATGCTCATTGATTGTTCAGGGACAACATTTCAAAATACATTATAAAGGTGAATTTAGCTCTTAAAAACTTTTGAAAAGGGAATTGCCTGTGTACAGGTAATACAAGGATGCTTAATGGAGGAAATTAAGCAGAAAATTGTCTGGTAAGTTGGAAGAAGGGTGTATTTTAGGCTAGCTGTAGGCCTTTATGATTAAAGAATATCTCTGAGAAACTGAGGAAATATCATTCATACTAGATGACTTTTTTGTTTGTTTGTTTTGTTCTGTTTTGTTTTAGTCAGTCTTGCTCTGTCACCCAGGCTGGAGTGCAGTGGCGTGATCTCAGCTCACTGTAACCTCCACCTCCTGGGTTCAAGCAATTCTTGTGCCTCAACCTCCCAAGTAGCTGGATTACAGGCAGGTGCCACTGTGTCTGGTCAATTTTTGTATATTTAGTAGAGATGGGGTTTCACCATGTTGGCCAGGCTGGTCTCGAACTTCTGGCCTCAAGTGATCTACCCACGTTGGCCTCCCAAATTGCTGGGACTACAGGTGTCAACCACTGTACCCAGGCCTAGTAGATGACTTTTAATAATAATCTTGTGTTTGTAGGTGCTTAAGTTGCCTAAACCTAGAATGATTTGATTCTAGGCATATTTATTCCTGGTAAAGCCTCAGACAGCCAAGCTAAGTGACATCGAAAATACTTGGGAAACTTCGTTGAGAATGATTACACAATGTACATGACAAGATTAATGTATGACATAAACCCCAAACTGCCAGTTTTCCAGGGAGTGGGGTTTGGCTCTAGATTTTTAACTTTAGTGACTGAGATCTGGCATATTTAGTTACCACCCAGAAGTTTGATAGTAAAGATACTTAGTTAAGCCAATTTCATAGCAGCAAACTATAGGTCAATTATAATGGTAGCACCTTTCTGGATTTCAAACTACACCCAAGGCTTACAGAAGGTTATTGGCACAAAGAATAAAGCTAGCTTTTTCTCTCTTTTGCAATTTAAATTGTAGAAGATTTGAAGAAATGGTGGCCTTTGAGTTGTTGTGCACATGACTTACTAGCTCACTTATTGGCCAAGCCTGTTTTCCTGGATATTGGTAATTTAGTGCCAAGGAGGCACTAATCTACACAGCATCTCTAACAACCAATAGTCCAGTTCTTTTGAACATAAACTAAAAGATTATTAGCTGATGTCATTCTGCCATTTCAGTCTGATGTGAGCACTGTCGTGAATGACCTGCCCTTTAGAGGTTTATTTCACTTTCTCTTAAAATCTGCTAAAAGGTACCATATAGTTTGACAGAATGATACACTTCTATTTAAAAAAAAAAAAAAGTAAAATCCACCTAAAATCTACTTGTAAAGTTTTAACGTTTTCTTGAAGATCTTTTGCTATAAAGGGACAATTGTACATGTGTGGTAGATGATCTTGGTTAACATAAGGCCTGAAAGTTTCTTAAGTCCTTTACAAGGAAAAATATAAAAAGGAATTAATCCTAAGCTTATGATAGCCCAGTCTCCAAAGGATTATACTTTGTGGGAAATTTGCTTGTATTAGACTGTGGTATGAACATCTTGAGGCCACAGAGTCAGAGCATGCTCCTGAATGCCTCCTGTCTTGGAATTGCCTTAGTTTGGTATAGAATCTTTGATAAAGGATCCTTGGAGCAGGTCCCTAGGAAGGGAAAGTCTGGCCACAAAGAAGCAAAGTGGAAGCTGGGCAGGGAGGCAGTTATATGTGGTTCTAGACTGTGTGGTGGAAAAATCAATACCAAGCATGTAATTAGCAGCTTTTCGAAGTACTTTTATTGTGTCAGCTCATTCTAATCTTAGGAAGTGTGGCAGATTTTATTTTCTAAAAGTGGCCATAGCAGTGTTCCTGGTCCCGTGTACTCTTCCAGAGCCTGGCTGCCCCTCTGAAGAAGCAGCCTATTTCTTCTCTCCTTGAGCCTGGGCAAGATTTTGCAATTGCCTTATAGTAGAATACAGTGGAAGTGATGCTGTGTGACTTCTGAAACAAGGTCACAAAAAGTGATGTAGCTTCTGCTTTCTGTCTTTTGATGTATAAGGAAACCCAGGCCACATGGAGAGGCTGCATGTGAGTTTGGGCTGACCGCCCTAGCAAAGGGCTCAGTCGACAGCCAACAACGGCCACCAACTGCCAGCTGTGTCAGGGAGTGAGGCTCCAGATGGTTCCAGCTGCTAATCTTTGAGTCTTCTACCAGGAGCCCACACATGGAAAGGAGAGAGGAGCCATCCCTGCTGCGTGCTCTGTCCAAGTTCTTCATTCACAAATCTGTGAGCATAATAAAAACCTGTTTGACACCATTAAGTTCTGTGGTTTCTTACACAGGCATGGTAACTGAAACAGATAAACACTGTTATCCCCATTTTACACATATTAAATACATTGCTCATTTGGCTAATTAGTAAGTGGTGGAACCTTAAATTAGCCAGGTAGGTTGACTGCAGAGCCTTTGAGTTGTTCTTTTCTAAATATTGTCTTGTAATGTCAGCCTGAAACCATAGTCTGGGTCTCTGGTGTGAGTTGGGAGACTAAGGAAAAGGGCTTTTATTGGGAGCAAGACCCGGGATTGCAGGGAATCTCCCAGGGATTGCACTGAGGCTAATTTTTTTCTGTAATGACATAGGCTAGGTGATACTGAAAAAACAATCCCAAAATTTCAGTGCATTACCACAAAAGGGTTTTTTTTGTTTTCCTCAAACTGTATGTCCACCTTGGCCTATGGAGGGCTCTGCACATTGTTGAGGGGGTTATAAGCACTCTGGAACCCAGGCTGATGGAGGCACAACCTTGACATAATTCCACCATCAGCAAGGCAGGGGATAAAGTGGTGAATTAGTTACTGAAACTTAAAGCTTCCACTCTGAAGTGACACATCACTTTTGTTCACGTTATGTATAAGTCATGTGGCCACACCTAACTTCAAGGGAGCATGTACCAGAAAGGAAAATAAAATATCTGGAGAATAGCACTAGCGACTCCCCAAATCTGCTCTTCAGTAACAAAATATTGAATTCACTCTCCTGTGAAAGAAATATATTCACCCCCTTTGGAGGGTTACAACTGAGGAATTCCACTGTGCAAGGACTCCAAGCCCAGAGTTTAGGATCTTTGGGTGATGTACTTATGTAGAAATCTATTTCAGGGCTGGAGATGGTACTTCATGAACTAAGAAAAAAGTGATCTCCCCATCTGTCCACTATATAATTCAGCAGGAATAGAATAACTGCAGCAACAACAAAACATATTTAAAAAGGATAAAACAGAAGAAATATAGCAAACCCTACTCAGGAGCCATTTTGACATCCTGCGGTCAGTCATTTGAGGGCCTCCAACTCCAGCAGAAAATTACCCTTCAGAGGTCACCAGCAGCCAAGACATCAATGTGTTGGCAGAAGGAGGCAGATTGAAAGAACTGGGAGAACCAGTATCTGAGCACAGGTGAGAAACAGAACAGTTTGAAGGGGAAGAGTTGATTTCTAGCAATAAAGCCAATTTGCCACATACTATTATAATTGTGGTTATACAGAGTGAGTGTTAACATTAATTGGTTACCCTTCCTGAGTGCCAAGGACTGCTCTAAAAGGTATAATCAGTCTTCACAACAGCTTGTGAAGTTTGTTCCTTTGAGCTCATCCATGTTTTGTGGATAAGGAAAGCAACATACGGAGGTGTTACATTGCATGCCTGAGGTCACATAGCTAACACGTAATAGAAGTGGGATATTGGATCCCAGGTTTCAGGGTTTTAGAGACCTTATGCTTAACCCCTACTCTGTTACTTTTCAAAGGGATAGACTATAGAATATAATTATGTACATGGAAAAAAATATAATTCCGTATTTTTTCTCTACTTCTGTCTTGTTAATGGGAGTATATGGTCTATTTTATGGGTAGCTCCTAAGTTATTTAGGATATCTACAAATTTAAGCATAAGATACTATTTTAATTTTTAAAATTTGTCATGAGCGTGTATGTGTGCGCATCAGTGGAATAATTTAGATCTTCTGTGACTTAGATGTGATTTTGATCTTTGTGAGTTGTTACCTGATTTCAGGCCCTACCTCGTCAATAAATTGATACCAATAAATTAATTCATAGTCCTCTTTGCAACTTGGTGAATTTTTAATAATACTAGGAAGAAAACCATACCTAGAAATTGCCAGTATATTTTAGAAATTGGTTGTGGCAGTATAAAATATTTATTTACTATCTGAGGGCTACAATATAAAACAAAACCACAGGGTGGCAGCCACAACACATATTTTTCTCTGGAGGCAATTTTATGCCTTTTCTGAAAGGTACTGGTGTGGGGAAAGTATTTTGTGCTAAATTGAAGAGAGGACATCTTTATTTCATAAAATCATCCAAGCACAGTAGCTCTATAATTCGCTATAAGTAATTAGTGAGCAGTTTTAATAATTTGCTATAAGTAGTTAGTGAGCAGTTTTAACTTGTAGACATCATATGACTGTTGTACAGGCCACTATGAACTTGTATGTGTATTGTTTTTGTGAACCTTTTATCTCCCTCTTCTTTGATCCCCTAGCCTAAACACACCTGCACAATGTGCATTCTTACATAAGTGAGATCCTTTTTACTCTGGAAGGTAAGAAAAGATGTGAACAACCTCAAATCTGTTATTTGCTTTTTGAATGTAGCAAAAATCTACATAAACTCATTTTCATAATCACCCACTCTACTAACCCCTGACTTGTCTCAGTTTATGCAAATGTAGCTAAAAGACAAAATGTGTATTGAGCACTTAGTTTACACATAATACCAGCTAACATGTACTGATGACTTACGCTGCACCTAACACTGGTATACGACCATATTCAGTCTCTATGACAATTCTGGGAGGCAACCACTGTTGGTGCCATCCCCATTTTATGGTTGAAGAAACAGTGTACAAACAGCCCAAACACTGAACAAGAAGATGGTCAATTTGTGGCCATGATATTGCTTGTCAATTATAATGGATACCACAGAAAAGAGTTCTATATTATAAGGCAATTTTTGTATGTAGACAGATGATTCATAGAACTTGGTGAGCCCCCATTACAATGACCTTCTTTCTGTGCAAGAAGTGCCTTTAGTTCCTCCCAGCAAAGCTATATCCTCTATCCATTAACTTTATGCTTCACAGAATTGAACTGACAGGTAGTGGTTGCAGTGGAAATGTTGGAAGTTATGGAGCAGCAGGTTTGAAAGTGGAGGGGCAGGGAAGAACCAAGCATGTGTGTTGGTCCATTTCAGGGAATGAGAAGAAAACACAGTTAAAAAGAATGATTGAGGCCGGGCACGGTGGCTCACGCCTGTAATCCCAGCACTTTGGGAGGCCGAGGTGGGCGGATCAACTGAGGTTAGGAGTTGGCAACCAGCCTGACCAATATGGAGAAACCCCGTCTCTACTAAAAATACAAAATTAGCCAGGCCTGGTGGTGCATGCCTGTAATCCCAGCTACTCTGGAGGCTGATGCAGGAGAATTGCTTGAACCCAGGAGGCGGAGGTTGTGGTGAGCCAAGATCATGCCATTGCACTCCAGCCTGGGCAAAAAGAGCAAAACTCCATCTCAAAAAAAAAAAAAAAAAAAAAAAAAAAAAAGATTCATTATTGCATAAAGTGGCTGGGTTTCTGGGGCTCTGTACCAACTGACCAGATCAAATTCAATGAACTGCTAGCTTCAGAGCTTTGCTAAACACACCAAAGGCAACCTTATAGCAATCCTATTACATTATCCTGTGACCAAGGATAATGTAAGACATTATCTGTTGTGGATACAATTATCTTTATCTATTTGGCACAGGAGTTATCTAGGTGTATGCTCCCAGATGACCACAAGGTGGAGCAAGATGATACTCAACTGACTGTCCCACAAACAGGATAATTTTCCTGTCGGTTTTAACATCTGAATCTTGTGCATCTGTTAATTTGTAGTTTAGCACTTTTCGTGGTCACAGATTAAAACCAAAACCCCAGCTAATGACCTTGTACACATCTTTGTCATACTGTGCCATGTAATACGTAATGTCACAGACCTTGGATTGCATTGCAAAGCCACCTTTCTTCCATCTGCCCAACACTATTCCCTGTGCTCCACCCTGACTCTGATTCACCTTGGCTAGTGGTGGGGGAGGTGGTCTCCCTAGCTGAGATAGTGAATACAGGAGGAAGCAAGGGTTGGGGAGGGCCACTGGGGAAGGAGGGGAAATGTGAGTTCTTCTTTGTGCAGTAATATGGTTTAGATGCTTGTCCCCTCCAAAATTATGTTGAAATGTGACCTCCAATGTTGGAGGTGAGCCTAGTGGGATGTATTTGGGTCATGGGGTCAGATCTCTTATGAACGGCTTAGTGCCATCCCCTTGTTGATGAGTGAGTTCTTGCTCAGTTAGTTCACATGAGATCTGGTTGTTTAAAAGAATCTAGACTCTCCCCCCACCCCTGCCCCCACTGTTTGCGCCCTCTCTGGACATGTGACCTGCCTGCTCTTCCTTTGTCTTCTGCCATGAGCGAAAGCTCCCTGAGGTCTCCCCAGAAGCCTAGCAGATCCTGGTGCCATGCTTGTACAGCCTGCAGAACTGTCAGCCAAATAAACCTCTTTTCTTTATAAGTTACCTAGTGTCAGGTATTCCTTTGTAGCAATGCGAAAGGACTTAGAACAGCAGAAAAGTTTGTGATGACGCCAGTAGACATATGGACCATGTGATATATAATGTGATATGTTATCACCCAACCAGAAATTACACACTGATATGCTGCAACGGGCCAGGCAGGTGGACATGTGAAGCCTCCTGAGCAGGGGTGGGGAGCTGTGGCCAAAGGCAAAGAAAGCCCAGGCAGTCTGTTCCACAGATCCAGCCTTTTGATGCCATGTGGCAACACTGGTGGTCTTTTATTGTGAGAGAATCCAGAAATCCAGATTTTTGTGAAAAACAAAAAACAAAACAAAAAAAACCTCCTGATTTTAAAATATTGATTAAAATGGTCATTTTTATTATTTTTTTTTTTGAGATGGAGTTTTTCTCTTATTGCTCAGGCTGGAGTGCAATGATGTGATTTCTGCTCACTGCAATCTCTGCCACCCAGGTTCAAGCGATTCTCCTGCCTCAGCCTCCCGAGTAGCTGGGATTACAGGCATGTGCCACCACACCTGGCTAATATTGTATTTTTAGTAGAGATGGGGTTTCTCCATGTTGGTCAGACTGGTCTTGAACTCCTGACCTCAGGTAACCTGCTCACCTCAGCCTCCCAAAAAATGTCGGTTACAATGTTTAAGAATTTTCAGGTCAAACAAACCATGTCCTATGTGCTGAAATTAATCTAGATAGATTAATCTACACATACTCTGTATAACTCACAGAATCAGTAGCCCTCCCTTGACTCCTCTTCTTAATATAAAGACCATAACATTGTTAAACACCAGAAGGAATTTTGTGCAGTTTTATTTCACTTCTGCATTGTGGCATTCCTTCAATAAACCTGTGTTGAGCGCCTTCTTGTTGGGCGTCACTCTACTCCATGGAGAATAAGGGCTGTACGTGTAGGGAAGGAAAATATATTTTCCTCATCCATCCTAGGTTCATGGCTGAGGCTCCTATAACAAAATACAGATTAACAAGAAAAAGGCATACACATTTATTTATTTGTTTATTTATTTAGGAGGCAGAGTCTTGCTCTGTCACCCAGGCTGGAGTGCAGTGGCGTAATCTCGGCTCACTGGAACCTCCACCTTCCAGATTCAGGCGATTCTCCTGCCTCCACCTCCCAGGTAGCTGAGACTACAGGCATGTGCCACCATGTCCAGCTAATTGTTTTTGTATTTTGGTAGAGATGGGGTTTCACCATGTTGCCCAGGCTGGTCTTGGACTCCTGAGCTCAGGCAATCCGCCCGCCTTGGCCTCCCAAAGTGCTAGGGTTACAGGCGTGAGCCACTGTACCCTATTGGGGGAACTTGCCCCCAATATTTTAACATAGGTTCTTTCTATTTTCCATAAGTATTGGCTGGCTGAGAAATAAAGAGAGACAGTACAAAGAGAGGAATTTTATAGCTGGGCCACCGGGGGTGATATCACATATTGGAGGACTGTGATGCCTGCCTGAGTCTCAGACCAGCAAGTTTTTAATTAAGGGTTTCAAAAGGGGAGGGGGTGTAAGAACAGGGAGTAGGTACAAAGATCACATGCTTCAAAGGGCAAAAAGCAGAACTACTAATAAGGGTCTAACAAAGATCACATGCTTCTGAGGGAACAGGACAAAGGGAAAAAGCAGAACCACTGATAAGGGTTCAACAAAGATCCCAGGGCAAAGGGCAAAAACAGAACCATTGATAAGGGTCTATGTTCAGTGGTGCATGTATTGTCTTGATAAACATCTTAACAGAAAACAGGGTTCGAGAGCAGAGAATTGGTCTGACCACAAATTTACCAGGGCAGAGTTTTTCTAACCCTAGTAAGCCTGAGGGTTCTGCAGGAGACCAGGGCGTATCTCAGTCCTTATCTCAACTGCACAAGACAGACATTCCCAGAGCAGCTGTTTATAGACCTCCCCCCAGGAATGCATTCCTTCTCCAGGGTATTAATATTTCTTTCTAGTAAAAGAACTTAGCAATATCTTTCCTACTTGCATGTCCATTTATAGGCTCTCTGCAAGAAAAAGAATATGGCTCTTTTTGCCCAACCCCGCAGGCAGTCAGACCTTATGGTTGTCTTCCCTTGGTCCATAAAAATCGCCATTATTCTGTTCTTTTTCATGGTGCACTGATTTCATACTGTTCAAACACACATGTTTTACAATCAATTTGTATGGTTAACACAATTATCACAGTGGTCCTGAGGTGATGTACATCCTCAGCTTACGAAGATAACAGGATTAAGAGATTACAGTAAAGACAGGCATAAGAAATTATAAAAGTATTATTTGGGAACTGATAAATGTCTATGAAATCTTCACAATTTATGTTCCTTGGCTGCGGCTCCAGCTGGTCCCTCTGTTCAGGGTCCCTGACTTCTCGCAACGGTGCCCAGCCAAATTTATTTAATATAAATTTTTTGTGACATGAGAAACTTCATAAGAAATGAAGACCCAAATAAATGATTTAGCCAGTATATTTTTATGTTAGATTTGATGAACAGCGGACAGTTGAGAAATGTGATAAGACAAAGAGGGCATGATCTGATGGCAACAAACAGGGAAACTTAAAGGGCTGTTTGCTCAGATTCCTTTGTGATCCTTCATCTTTAGAGATAAGGACATGCCTTTCCTCTGCGTGTAGAGGACACTTCTTCCATAAGGGCCTTATGTCCTACTTCAGGGAAAGGTGAAAGAAGAAATCCTTCCTAGGTTTTATGATCTACTCCAGGGAAGAAGGGGAGCAGGGGAAACTCAGAGACTTCCCTGTTTCTGCCAGTTTTCAGTGTACCAAGGTATTATATTTTGGGATAGCATGTCCTGAACCCCATCCTATGTATCTGCCCTGTCATATATAGGTGTCTTGATTCTCTTGTCTCTGACAAAATTTTTAATTCCCAGTGGTCATGAACCATAGTGCTTTAGTTTTAAATATAGTATGAAGCTTAATTTGGAATCGTGAGGGTAAAAGACTCTGAATAAAGATGTTAATTGATTTATGTACCATTTGTACTTATTCAAAAGACATCTATGTCTCTATTTTGCAGAAAGACACAAAGATGTTTTTATTCTGTGGAACAACTGATAGAGTAATAGAAATAGAGTCAATCTCAATTCTCCCATCCGTTCTTATTTGCCCCTAGAACTAAAACTTCATCAGATGGTTTGGTGTTAAACATGACAAATATATCAGCACCTTAGACTCATATCTGACTTCCTGTTAGGCACCTCCACACATCCTCTGGTGTTATCACAAATTTTGCTGTTCAACTCAGATCTCACATTCCCACACCCCAATTTCTCTTATATTCCCTATCTCAGCTGGGAGACTACCTTCCCCACCACCAGCCAGGTGAGTCACAGATCAGGAAGGAACACTGGGCGTGGCATACTTTAATGTCAGGAGCATGGAAGAAAGTTGGCTTTGCAATGCAACCCAGGGTCTGAGAAAGACACAAACAGTGCAGCCTTGGACCATACTGACTTCCAGTCATACAAATCGTTCATATTTTTCAATGTTGACATTAGGACGATGTATTTGTCAAGGTGGTAGGATGGGACATATTTTATTGAGCAGTTGTGTTTGCTTATTTATAACTTTTGCTCATTTAGATATGCGATATGTGGGATTCCATTTGTACTCTTGTACCAGTACCCACAACTGTTAGTAAGGTCAAAGTGATGCTGGTGGTGGAGGTGACAATTTATTACCTGGATCCTGTGGCACTATGGATGGGAGATTCCTGCTTGTTGGGAGAGATGTCTGAGGCTTCCTTTGCCAGATTCTAAGAGATAACCAGAGAAAAAAGAAGATCACAATAAGAGTAGGGTTACCTGCCAGCCATCCTCTGCTCCTCCTGAGGTTAAAAGGCTTCCCATACGCCTCTGCCTAGCGGCAGAAATGAGTGGATGAGCGAGGATGGCTGGCATGGATTCACAAATGGAACAGGAGACTGTGAAAATGTGTGTGACCCAAGAGATATTTTGGGACTTGCTTACTTCTAAGAGAACATTTGCAGTCTAGCAAAAATGGGGGCATTGGGAATGGGGACTAGACATGAAAGACTTGGAGATAGTCGGGAGAAAGGAGTAACATGGAGCAGAGAAGACAGGTACAAACAGGATGGTTTTCAATGGCCTCGGAAAAGTTCTTTTGTCCCATCCAGAAGGTGTAGTGAGATCAATGCCTTCTTAAGGCATGGGGAATGAAAAAGTCAGTGGGGGAGAGACACTGATTTATTACTGGGTGCAGGGGGCACCTGCTATTCAATCCCATCTCTTACATCTGTATTATTTAGGTTTTTTCACTAAAAACCCTGGTAAAGAACTGCTTGAAGTGTGTGTGTGTGTGTGTGTGTGTGTGTGTGTGTGTTTCTCAGGTGAGACGCCCATCAGTAGAGGAAATAGATTACCTGAAATCTCCACTGTGTCTCTCCACAAGAGCAGGCATTAGAGACACATCCCAGCAAAAAAATGACAGATCTGTATTATTGATTTAAAGACAAGAAGCCTAATGGGATCACAGGTGTGGAATAAAGAGTTGACCAACCTCCCTCTCTGCCTCTATGGTCCCCACAGTGGTACATGTCACCTAAGGCAGGGTACAAGGTAATCTGTTGAAATGCAGGGGAAACTGAACTTCTATTTTTCATTTTTTTCCTTTAAAATTTCTATTTTTGTACATCATTTACAAAATGTATGACATGTCAGTATATTAATAATTAAACATATATCATGATCTAAATTTTTTACTGATGGTGTGGACAAATGTTGCAAGATCATGGCACTCAAGATAAAGTTCACACTCCCTTCATACAGCTTATAAGAAGTCCTTACGTGATTAGGTTAAATGCCTATCTCTCTAGCTCATAACTCACCATGCTTTGTTTGCATGCTCAGGCAACTCCAAATGGTCTGCAGTTCTGCCACACATCAAGAAGTGAGGAAAGCAGTCCAGGTGCAGTGACTCATGCCTGTAATCCCAGCACTTTGGGAGGCCGAGGGAGGCAGATCACCTGTCAGGAGTTTGAGACCAGCCTGGCCACCATGGCAAAACCCCATATAATAAAAATACAAAAAATAAAAATACAAAAAAATTAGCCAGGTGTGGTGGTGCACGCCTGTAATCCCAGCTACTTGGGGAGACTGAGGCATAAGAATCACTTGAACCTGGAGGCGGAGCTTGCAGTGAGCCGAGTTTGAGCCACTGCACTCCAGCCTGGGGGACAGAGGGAGACTCCGTCTCAAAAAACCCAAAAAACCAAATGAACAAAAAAAGAAGTGAGGAAAGCAGAAAATACAACAGAGGAAAAGTTAAGCAAAGATGAAGTTTCTGCTGTAGTTCAGCCTTAGCCTGCTCCCACAGAGTTTGAATGGCATAACAAAGTCGTCATCACCTTCAGGTGAGGGCGCCAGGTTTTGCAGGCCTGTATGTCAGCCCTCACCTGCAAATGCCTTTGGAGGAAGTCAGAGTCTTCCAGAAACTTCCGGGTGAATAGCAATTCTTCAGAGAAGGCTGCAGTTGTGAGCCATTTGTGGCTATCATTCACAGCAGCTGGCGAACTTGGAGTACCAATCTGGTAAGGGTTTGGTGTGGATGAAGCACCAACAGCATTACTGCATTTTGCCACACCGATTTCTACAAATGTGTAATGAGCTTTACAGGAATGGTAATCATGCAGGAAAACTGTTGTTTTATTCTTCATCAACATGCTAATTGTAAGTTTGGTAACTTTTTTAGTCTTGTGTGTTTTCTGCTTTAAATACAGTTTTATTTTTGGTTATCCAGCCCTTCTAAAACCTAACTTATTTTCTAAATACCTTAGTTTCTGAATCTTTCTTTGCACCTAGATAATTTCTATTAATCTTTGAGACTTACCTTAGATGTCAGTTTCTCTGGGAAGCCTCCTTCAATCCTCTAAAGCTGAGATACTTTCCTGCTACTCTGTTCTCATAAAATCTGATATAGTCTGGTTTTCATGACACTATAGCAAAGTTGTAGAATTATCTAGCTATGTGAATTATCTAGCTATGTGTCTGAGTCAGTCAGGGTTGGTCAGGAAAACAGAAGGCACTCCATGTTTTGCGGGCAGAAGGGGTTATTAGGAATTAGGGGCTTGCTTGACTATTTTTTTTTTTTTTTTTTTTTTTTGAGACAGAGTCTCGCTCTGTGCCCCAGGCTGGAGTGCAGTGGCGCAATCTCGGCTCACTGCAAGCTCCGCCTCCCGGGTTCAGGCCATTCTCCTGCCTCAGCCTCCCGAGTAGCTGGGACTACAGGCGCCTGCCACCGCGCCCGGCTAATTTTTTGTATTTTTAATAGAGACGGGGTTTCACCGTGGTCTCGATCTCCTGACCTTGTGATCCGCCCGCCTCGGCCTCCCAAAGTGCTGGGATTACAGGCGTGAGCCACCGCGCCCGGCTTTGCTTGACTATTGGAAAAGCTGGGGAGTATTGAAGGCCAGGCAAGCCAGTGGGAAGGAAGCGGACACTGGAGATGTCATCCTGAGGCAGCAGGGCAGCGGATTCTCAGGAACTTCCCAGCAAGCTGCCGCAAGTCTTACGAATCTCTGAGAGGCCCCCCTACTGCCTCCCAGTGCAGCAGCGACACAGATGGGGGGGGGTCTCAAGAGCTCCCCAGGGAGCCACTCTGAATCTCTCATTTGCGTCAGGCAGGATGCAGTTGCCTCTAGAGGATAAAATGTCTCTTTTTCTTCTGTCTTCCAAATCTTGAGGGACTTCCATGGGAAACTCCACGTCCTACGTAAATGGATTATGGGAGAAGACCTTAAAAGGGATGATGGTGGTGTCTAGTTGACAACATGATTCAGCATAGTGTCTCATGGTAAATGTCAAGAGACAAAATTGCAACAAGTTTAGTTAAATGATCAAGTTGGCTTTTATTTGTAATTCATGAGTCAGGTAGCATCTCATCTAAAAAATAGAGTGGTGCTCTGTAGGGCGTGATGGAAGAGTCAGTTTTTAAAAGCTTGAGCAGGAACAAGGAAACAGCATAATACAAAAAGCAGATTGGTTAACAGCAGGTTACTTTCCTTGTAAGGGTTAAAGCAGAGGGGACTTTCTTATCGTATTGGCTAAAACTGGCCTGTTTGGGGATTTGGCTATTATTTCTTTTTCTTTCTTAATTTCTCAGAAGGTCAGATTAACAACTTAGTTTCAGTTTGGTGATGTGGACCTTTAGCACGGGTTACTCCATTTTGGTTGGTCTCTTGGGGCCTAGTGCAGGAGCTTAGTTCAAACCAATGGCCTTCTAGAAATTTTACTTAACAGAGTATGAGCTTTTCACCAGCTGGAGAATGTATCTTTCTCATGTTGTGTTCCCAGAGTCTAGTGCAGTTCTTGGAAAATAAAGGTGTTCAATAAATGTTCATTAAATAACAGAATAAGTGATGAGGAGAGGACAATAGCTCCCTGAAACCAGATAATTTCAGTTATGTTATAAACGATGTTATCAGAGATCAGTAGTTAATCTCCAGAAGAGCCTCGTGTTTAGTAATTTATGGTAGAGATAACGGCAATTCAGGTTGATATTTTTTCTACGCTGACCAAAACTGTCACACTTCTGAAAGCTAAAATCCTAGGTAGAAGGAAACCCTTGCAATTCAGGGCACTGAAGCTGTTGAGGCATGCTAGGCCAATCTGCAATATTATTACCTCTTTTCTTTTTCTTAAATTTCTTCCAGCTCTCAGGAACCATGTGTATATTAAGTGAGTTGCCACGAGGTGGCACTCTTGCTTGTTTGTTGTAGTAGGCCACTGCCTTCTTTTTTTTTTTTTTTGACTGCATCAACAATAATTTATTGTACATTTTAAAATAACTAAAAGTATAATTAGATTGTAACACAAAGAAAGGATAAATGCTTGAGGTGATGGATACTCCATTTACCATGATGTGATTATTATGCATTGTATGCCCATATCAAAATATCTCATGTACCCCATAAATATACACACCTACTATGTACCCGTAAAAATTAAATATAATTAAAAATATATATTATTGAACAAGCAATTACATAGATGCTTAAAACAAGTAAAGCAATAGAAAGTCTCAGCAAAGAAACACGATATACAAAAGAACCAAAAGGAAATTTCAGAACCGAAAAATATAATTGAAATTTTAAAAGCTTTATGAATGGGATGAATAGCTGAGTGAATGGGATGGGGAAGAGTATGTGAACTGGAGACAGAAGAATAGAAAACATCCAAGGGGAAAAAAAGAAAAAATTTGGACTTGTTAAATGTATTTCCATTTTGTTCTTTGGTTCTCTAAGGCAATATTTGTTAGGCCACTGCCTTCTAAACAAGGGATGTGATGGAGCCAGAAATGTTAAGTCTTAAAGCAACTGAACTGTCCCTGAAATTGTAACATTGTCGTTAGTTGAAGATACACACATTGCTTCAAATAAGAATTAAAGCCAACGCAAAAGTGAAAGAGAAAATCAGAGCCTAACATCATTGTCTATAATGCTTTCACCATCTGAGTTACCTGTTAACTGGCACTAGAATCTTGTTCTCTGAGGTGTCCCCAGGGGCTCTTCTCCTTAGTTACTCTGTCCCAGCTTCCTGTGTAAGGTGGGATGATTCAGTAGTTTATTACCTCATCTTACTTCTGAAGTCTATGAGGGACTCAATCCTCTTCTTCTTCCTCCTTCTTCCTTCTTCTTCTTTCCTCTTTCTTCTCCTTCCTTCCTTCCTTCCTTCCTTCCTTCCTTCCTTCCTTCCTTCCTCCTCCTCCTCCTTCTTCTTCTTCTCCTCCTCCTCCTCCTCCTCTTCCTCCTCCTCCTCCTCCCCCTCCTCCCTTCTTCTCCTTCTTGTTTGTTTTTGAGACAGTACCTCCCTCTGTCATCCAGGCTGGAGTGCAGTGGTGCGATCATGGCTCACTGCAGCCTTGACCTCCATCCAGGGCTCAAGCAATTCTCCCACCTCAGCCTCCTGAGTAGCTGGGACCACAGGCATGCACCACCATGCCTGGCTAATTATTTTATTTTTTATAGAGACAGGGTTCCCCTGTGTTGCCCAGGCTTGTCTTGAACTCCTGGACTGAAGCTATCCTCCTGCTTCAGCCTCCCAAAACGCTGGGATTATAGGCATGAGTCACCGTGTGTGGCCTGGAATCACTTCTATGGGAGAAAAATCCCAGCAGGTGAGTAGGCTTTTAAATTAGCTCAAATTACGGCTCAGAAGGTGTTGATCATGACTAATAGAGGCACACTTGCTGTAGCATGACTGAAATCCTTCCCTTTAAGATCCACAAATTTCTTTCCAACCAAATTAAAGCTTTCTGTAGGACTTACACTTTTTTTGAAATCACAAAAGTAATCCATGCTCATTGTATAAAACCACCAAAATAAATATAAACAAAGAGAAGAAAGAAAAACATAATTAATCTCAGCGTCAATAACCAATAGCATTTTAGGGAATGTCTTTTATTACCAATTTATTTATATATGTGATTGACTTGGTACACTCTTAGCACATACTCTGTTCCAGGCACCATACCAGGTCTTGAGTTTGCAAAGAAGAACAAGATTTTCTCTACAAGACAAATATAGCCCCTCTCTCTCTGATTATATAAACACATGCATATATAAGTTTTACAAAAAGGTCATATTTTACAAACAGTGGGCCCTCTGTGTCTGCCGTTCTGCATTCGTGAGTTCAATCAACCACAGATCAAAAATATTTGGAAAATTTTTTTACAGTACAATAGAAAGTAAGGCAAATAAAAAGCAATATAGTATAACAACTACTTACCTGGAAATTGCAATATATTAGGTATTATAAGTAATTTAGAGAAGATTTGATGTATCTGAGAGATTGTGTGAAGGTTAGATGCAAATACTATGCTAGTTTATATCAGGGATTTCAGCATCCTTGAATTTTGATATCCACTGGGATCCTGGGACCAATCTCCACGGGTGTGGAGCCTTGCTTTTCCCCATTAATGATATACTAAGAACAGTTTTCCATGTCACTAAATAATTTTCAAAGGCATTATTTTAAATTCATACTATTTTATTTTCTACATATACCATAGTTTATTCATTAAATTTTCATATTCTTGAAAATATATGTGTATCTATTCTTTTGTTACAAAAAATAATGATTAATGGCTATGAATATATAGTCAGAATGAATAAGATCTAGTATTTAATAGCACAACAGGGTGACTACAGTCAATAATAATTTATTGTACATTTCAAATTAACTAAGAATATAATTGGATTGTTTGTAACACAAAGAAAGGATACATGCTTGAGATGATGGACACTTCCATTTGCCCTGATTTAATTATTATGCATCATATGCCTATATCAAAGTATCGTATATACTCCATAAATACATATACCTACTATGTACCCACAAAATAAGAAAAAGAGAATCAGTGAGCAATATTGTAGCCAATTTTTTGCCCACAACCACAATTATATTCCTAGTGTAAATTGCCAAAGTTGGGGTTGATGGATTAAATGACTTGCAAAATTTTAAGACTTTGCTAGCTATGGCTAAATTTCCTTCATAAGGGCAACATCAATTTTGTCCCTATTCTTGCACTTCTGTGAATCCTCACCAATACTGAGTATTTTCATTTAAATTTATTGTCACTGTAGGTAAAGCATATAAATATATTTATATTTCATTTTTGTTTAAATGTATATTATTTATCCTTGATTACTAATGAGGTTAAATATGGTTTTTAATGTTATTAGCCATTTTTCTTATTGTTTGCTTGCTAATTCCTCAGTTCAGTTTTTTATTGGACATTAGTTTTTTCTCATTGCTATGTAGGGATTTTTTGTATATTTAAGTTATTAACCCCTGCAATTGTGTTTCTAGTTTCATATTTGTATTTTATTTTGTATTCTGTTTTTGTCACACAGAATTTAACATTTCATAAGTATTTTTATTTTATCTTATTTTTTGATAAGTTTTTTTCCTTTAAACTTTCTAATTTTAGATTAGAAAATCATTTAGGCATCATTTAGAAAGAGGTAGAAGCAAGGATGAACACTTTAATTTGCTCATTGGAAATTATCCTCTAGAATTAGCTCTCTTTTCTTTGATTTAGAGTTTCTCAAATGCTTGACCATACAATAGGGTAATTACTAAATCCTTCAACTTCTTTCGGGAAGCCTTCCCAAAGGTTGTTAATTGGGAGAGAGGGCAGCACTGTTTCCTTGGGGGCCATTCTGAAATCTATGGGAGCGTTTCTGGTTCCCACACATATATGACTGGGACAATCTACTGGCACTTAGTGGGTGGGATCCAGGAATGCTAAACGTCCTGTAATGTACAGAACGATGAAGAATTGTTACTCCTGACTGCCAATAGCAGCTCCCATTGAGACAAACTGTTAGACTATTCAAAGACATCTTTAAAAAATACTGTTTCTTGAAAACATTGTATCAAAGCACATTTCCAGCTGAGATGTGGTAGTATTTTTTCCACAGTGTATTTATATATGCAAACGTAACGGGTTGGAATACATCAAACCTTTGCTTTAATAAGGTTTAAATTACTTTATCCAATCTGTCAAGATAACATAGGCTTGAGTTGAGAATGGACACTAGACAGGTGACTGGTTATCAATTTGAGTTATCAGGTAAGTTAAATTACTGATTTGCTCAGAAAGAGTTGCAGAGGGGGTTGGAATTAATTAATTGGACTTGTAAACTGATAGTAGTTATAATCTTAGTGATGCTAAAAAAATGCTATTGGGGATACCTCTCTTTCCCATTTCATCATACTCTCGTTCTGTATTCTTTAGTAAAGCTTGTGACCTCATGGTTGCCAATGCAACTGCTTTTGCTCAGTATTATTTTTCTGATTGCTCTGGGTGCTGTTTGCGCCAATGCAAATGTAGAGGGCAGGAAGTAGACAAGTGCGTTTTTATCTGTTAGTGCATTGTTCCCTGGAAATATAATTATTTTGTTCACCTGAAACTGCCTTTGATCAAACAAGTTGGTATAAACCAGAGGATTTTTTCTGTTGCCTGCAGATGGCAGTGATTATTAACTTGTCATTCCAAATACAAGGTGTTGGTTTTACCCGGGAGTCTAAAGTGCTATGTTAATTGCAGGGTTTATTGTGTTCTAATAAAAATTAGTAAGAGTCACACCCTGTCTTTGGGGGAGAGGACTGAATTTACATGCTTGATATAATGTCGTTTAAAATAATAGTTAGCAAGACATGGAACACAGAAGAGTTATGAAATTAATTTCACTTGAGTATGCAAACTATTGAATAGTGACGAGGATTTAACAACAAAATTTGATTATTGTGAACAAATCAAGTAACATGTCTTGGAAAATTAGATTCAAAAATATACTTAGAATATGATAAACTTTGTTCTCTAAGTTTTAGCTCCAGAACAGGATGTAGCAGTCAGTAATGGTTGATTGTTCTTTGCAGACACTGGCAAGATACATTCTGGAATACAGACAACAAATGATACAGTCCAAATGGAAGGAATCATCAAAAAGGTAATGGAAATCAAACTACAAACACTACCTTTCTGTTATGTAAGTTCTTGGATAATGTATGCAAATCTGAGGAAGATATAGTGGAGTTGTAGAAGTCTAGGAAGAGTCCACTAAAATGGTCCAAAGAAATGAACAGGAACCATGTTAAGGCAGACTCAGAAGATGAGTCTGCACCAAACAATAAAGGGGAAATGGGAATGTGATCAGAATAATTTTTCCATGATCATTGGGCATTGCTTTACCTTCTAAAGAGGTTAATATATGCTTTCAGATGTGTACATTCAGGGAATTGGCATATCAAGAGTGTGTAGAAGATAAAATTGCAAACATGTAGAAGGTGATGCATCTAAATAAGGTGTTTTCCAGTAAGTTTCCAAAGGGAGAAAATGAAAGTTTTGGAGATACTTCACATCTTCGGAGGTTGAAGTAACTGAGTGAAGATAGCTCTGCCTTTCTGCAAATGACTGTGGGTTATGGAGACAGGTCACTTGAGCTAGAAGAACTCAAACCCAGTGCCAGGGATTATGTTTAAATTTTTATCAGAATTACAATTCAGTTTGGAAAGGTAAATGCAAACCATTGTACTATCATGAGTCTAGAAAATTAGTAGATTGAATTGACTCTTCAATTCACATATTGAATAGTCTTATTGGAGGTGTTCAGAGGAAGCTGGACAGATTTTATGGGAGATGCTAGAAAAGACTTATGCATTTGATGTGACCAGATTAGATTTGTGATTCTGTGACTTACTCTTTTGAAAGGACTCTTAAGAAAAGAAAATGAAGATCAATCTTATGAGTAGTATGAACCTAAATATAAAATGTTTTGATTTAGCAATAGACAATGGAGCTGCAAGTTCTCTTTATTTCTTTTATTTCCCTGTCTCCAAATTGAAATTACCTCATTTATTTATTCAGTAGATATTTGTAAAGCTCCTACTCTGAGCCAGCACTGTAGGCCAACAGTAGATTCTCAATACATGTTAATTTAGTGGACAAATTATAACTAGTAGGAGAACAAGGAAGATCAAAGCATAGTTTCCCTCCTCACATGGGCAGAAAAAAATAATGAGGAAGAGTGGAACAGAGCTGAAGAAATGGGCTATAGATCTACTGAGAAAATAACCATAATGTGAAGTGCTAAAAGTTTCCCTAAGTAATTCTTTAACACTATCCCATAAATTTTGAAATGTATTGTCACCTGTTCAAAATACTTCCCAATGTCCCTGTTGATTTCTTCTTTGACCTGTGGATTTCTTAGAAGTATGTGATTTAGTTTTCAAGTATTTGGAGAATTTTCCAGCATTTCTTTATTTGTTGATTTCCTATTTTATTTCTATTATGGTCAGAAAGCATTGTTTGTGTGATTTGAATTACTAAAAAATTATTAAGTTTTTAAAACTTTTATTTTAAGTTCAGGGGTACGTGTGCATGTTTGCTATATAGGTAAACCCATGTCATGAGGGTTATTTTGTCATCCAGGTATTAAGTCTAATGCCCAATGGGTTTTTTTTCTGATTTTCTCCCTCCTCCCATCCTCCACCCTTTGATAGGCCCCAGTATCTGTTGTTTCCCTTTATGTGTCCATGTGTTATCATCATTTAGCTCTCACTTATAAGTGAAAACATGTGGTATTTGGTTTTCTGTTCCTGCATTAGTTTGCTAAGGATAATGGCTTCCAGCACCATCCATGTTGCTGCAAAGAACATTATCTCATTATTTTTCATGGCTGCATAGTATTCAATGTTGTATATGTATAACATTTTCTTTATTCAGTCTACCATTGATGGGCATTTAGGTTGATTCCATGTCTTTACTATTGTGAACAGTGCTGCAATGAACATGCATGTGCATGTATCTTTATGATAGAAGGATTTCTATTCCTCAGCAAACTTTCGCAAGAACAGAAAACCAAACACCGCATGTTCTCACTCATAGGTGGGTATTGAACAATGAGATCACCTGGACATGGGAAGGGGAACATCACACACCGGGGCCTATTATGGGGAGGGGGGAGGGGGGAGGGATGGCATTGGGAGTTATAACTGATGTAAATGATGAGTTGATGGGTGCTGACGAGTTGATGGGTGCAGCACACCAACATGGCACATGTATACATATGTAACAAACCTGCACGTTGTGCACATGTACCCTAGTATTTAAAGTATAATAATAAAAAAAAAGAAATAAAAATATGCAAATAAAACTACCATAACTATGCCCATTTGAAAAACATGGCTGGGCAAGGTGGCTCACGCCTATAATCCTAGCACTTTGGGAGGCCGAGGTGGGCGGATCACGAGGTCAGGAGTTCAAGACCAGCCTGACCAACATGGTAAAACCCCATCTCTAGCAAAAATACAAAAATTAGCGGGGCATGGTGGTGTGTGCCTGTAATCCCAACTACTTGGGGGGCTGAGGCAGGAGAATCGCTTGAACTTGGGAGACGGAGGTTGCAGTGAGCTGAGATCAGGCTTCTGCTCTCTAGCCTGCGTGATAGAGCAAGACTATCCCCAAAAAATTTTTTTTTTTTGAAAAACATAATGAGCCCAAATGTTAGCAAAGATATGGATTGATGCATATCCTTTTTATTTGGCTTGTGGAAGTTTAAATTGGTACACCAATTTTGGTGTGTAAATTGGCAGTATCTAGAAAAGTTAAAGATAAGAATACCCCTGAAACAGTACCTCCACTGCTGAGAATATATCCTAGAGAAACTCTTATCCAGGTATCCAGGGAGATGTATACAGATGTTCTTCACAGTTATTTTCAATGAGCATTTTTCTGTTAGTGTAATTTAGAGCATGCTGCTCAGACTAATTTTAACAGTAGAATGATTTAGCTGTCTCCATCTTTAATTGATCAGTGTGTTAATGTAAAATAATTTTGATGGCCAGCAAAATTACTTAATGATTCTAATTCACATGTTTATTTTCTTTTGCATTTATTATGTGCCTACTACATACTAGGTGCTATGTTAGATGGTGGAGTGAATAAGGCATAGTAACTACTGGCTGTTACTTTTCAGTTTTAAAAAATTACTTAAATATTTCTGTCTCTGTTCTTATAAACATCTCTATTCCAGAAGACAAGTTCCAGCTTTACAGGAAGTGTAATATTCTCCAGATTAACCTGCTTTTGTTTCCCGTCATCTATATCTTGTCATGACCATGGAGGATGCTCAGTAATCACTGGTTGGTGGTGATCAGTGATAAAGTTCTTGTCTGCCTATCTCCTGGGCTCTCATCTGTAAAGAGACATTAAAGACATTCATTTAGTCACTAGCAGGAAATGAATAAATGGATACAGAATGACTTGTGAAACTACAAAACAGACAAGAATAATTTTCTGAAGTTCCATCTTTCAGAGCTGTTCCATGCCCAGTTTCTGAGATGCAGAAAAAATAAGAATAATAAAATATGAAAAAGAAAAAGAGAAAGAACTTCTGGTGTGCTCTTAGTATACTTTTTAATGCATTGCTTCTAAAGCATTTCCAAGTGAAAATGAAATGCATTTTTAAAGTTTTTTTTTTCTTTAGAGGATGTTTGTTCTCTATTTACCAAATGCAGTATTCTATATATTTGAGACAAACCAATTTTTCTATTCCACATATTCATCAAATTGTTGAACATTTCCCTCTCAGTTGGCAGATTGGATTTTAATCTGATAAGCCTGATTTCAGAGTCTGCAGTGTTCATCTCATCAAACCTGCCAATAAGATGGAAACATTGCAGCCAAGCAATGAATAGTTATTAATAATTTTGTGTGAAGTTTTGGGGAAAGTAACCTAAGATTATAGGCAACATGAAAAAATCTCTCCCTTGTGACAAAATAATCTCTGCTTGTAGCATACATATCCAAACTATGCACTTCTGGCTGAATTTTTCCTGCTTTGTGTGGAAGCAATGAAGAGCACAGATACATTTTGCTTCTCTTTGGTTTTCTTCCAAGGAAGCTGATCAGACTCAGGATGGTCATCAGCATCTATAGCAAAAATGTGTTAATTTCATAGTAACAGTGCATGGCAGAGAGGGTAGATAAACTCTGAATAAACTACACCTTCACTAGTCCTACTCAAACACTTTGGGAGAATTTCTGCTACCCACCATAACCTCCTTTGCTTTATTGCTACTGAAGAGTTCTACTTTGTGAGGTCCTGGGGCAAGAATGTGTCTCTTATATTCAAATATACTATATGTTGTTACCACCCTGCAGAAGCAGAATAGGCCCCCACCTACAATTTAGTTTTGATGTCAAGATCAATGATGCTACATAGACACAAGGTCTGAAATGTTTATTATTTATATAATGAGGCTTTCTGAGGAGAGCAAAGCTTAAGAGAGCAACGAAAGGAGAATGGCTTGGAGTTTTTGTGGTGATTAGTGGGTGGGGTTGGGATTAGATTGGAATTGCACATAGGCAGAGGCTTGTCGATATGGTTTGGCTATGTCCCCACCCAAATCTCATCTTGAATTGTTGTTCCCATCATCTCCACTTGTCGTGGGAGGGAGCTTGTGGGAGGTAATTGAATCACAGTGGTGGTTCCCCCATGCTATTCTCATGATAGTGAGTACGTTTTCACAAGATCTGATGGTTTTATAAGGGTCTTCCCCCTTCACTTGGTTCTCATTCTTCTCCTTCCTGCCTCCACGTGAAGAAGGCTGTGTTCCTTTCCCTTCCACCATGATTGTAAGTTTCCCCAGGCCTCCCCAGCCATGCTGTAGGTCAATTAAACCTCTTTCTTTATAAATTATCCAGTCTCGAGTATTTCTTCATAGCAGCACGAGAACGGACTCATACACTTGTGTAATTTGAATTTCCTGCTGGAGCCAAAGGTGGAAGTATCCCGGGTTTCTTAACAGTTTGCCCATACATGGGGCAGAAGGTGCGGCATAAAAGTTCTCATCAACGAATAGTGTAAGACTTTATTATACCATCTGTATCCTCTTCTTCTATCAAGCAAACCTCCCACTCCTTAGACTGGGGAGAGGGGATAAGGATTAAATTGCTTTTTTTCTACCAAGACACTGACATTTAGAAATTCAATTCACTTTTAATGCACAAAGTACATTACATCACCACTTCTTTAATGTGAGCTTATTCTCTCTGCTTAGTTGTAACATCATGCATTGTATTAAACTTTCTCTAAATTTAACGTTTGTTTACATATTTTTGCTTGCTTAAACTCCTCAGTACTTAGAGTGTTCAAGTACAGTTTAAAAGTACATATTTATTGGCCAGGTGCAGTGGCTCACAAATCCCAGCACTTTGAGAGGCTGAGGCGGGCGGATCACAAGGTCAGGAGATCGAGACCATCCTGGCTAACACAGTGAAACCCCGTCTCTACTAAAAAATACAAAAAATTAGCTGGGCATAGTGGTGGGTACCTATAGTTCCAGCTACTCAGGAGGCCAAGGCAGGCACCTGTAGTCCCAGCTACTTGGGAGGCCGAGGCAGGAGAATGACGTGAACTCGGGAGGCGGAGCTTGCAGTGAGCCAAGATCATGTCGCTGCACTCCAGCCTGGGCGACAGAGTGAGACTCGGTCTCAAAAAAAAAAAAAAAAAAAAAAAAAAACATATTTATTAACCTAATCTGATTAAGCAGTCTAAATATGTGCTCTCAATTTTAGGCTAAGTAATAAGTCTGGTTTCAAACAATGATATTCAAATAATACTTGAGGTAGAGGGTGGCATTAATAGGAAGAAAGTAGAGAGGACACAGGGCTTTCTTCCTTCCGTAGCTGTGCAAGAGAATCCAAGATATGAAAAAAAAAATTAGATAATAAGATGTGCAGAGAGGCACACCTTTGTCTCTTCCTCTGGTTAAAGAGGATGAGGGGTTTCTAGATAGGATGGAGAAAATCATCGAAGAAGAAAGCCAAAGAGGTAAGTATTCTGGGGATTTGTGACCACTGTGGATGGAAAGTCGGTGAGCAGCAAGTACTCACAGAGGTGGGAAAACACCCAGGCTCACTTCAGGCAAAGATCTGCGCTGGGGCTGGACCAGACCTGGGGAGAGGCTCTTCTGCCTGGGAAAAATGTGGAGCAGCTCCAACAGTGGGGATAGAGAATGAGAAGCTTTTCTGGACCAGTGCTTCAACACAAAGGTGACAGAAAACTGGCCAGGGCTTTCATGAATTTCATGAGGCTTGGGAAGAGAATGATGGACAAGAGACAAACAAGTATGCTAAGTAGAAATGCAAGGAGATAGGTGAAAACTTCCTATGAAAAAATAGGAAATTGATACATTGGAGTCATGTTTGATATCAGATACCAGTAATGTATACAAGTGGAGATGATACCTACTCTTAGGAGAAACAGTGTAATAAGTTGGGATCTAAGTTCCAGACTACATTCATTTATGTGTTCCCTCATTCGGTCTTCAACAAATCTTTTCAAGTCCTTTTTATGTACCAGGCTGTGTTTCAGATATGGGAATAAACATATATGGAAGATGAAGAATCTATTTTCAATAAGTCTATGGTCTTGTTTAGTGCCTGGAAAAATGGAGGGATGAAGTCTTGACTACGTTCAAGTCCCAGGAAAGTCAGCAGGTAGAGAACAAAAGTAAGCATATCCCACATTTATATCTACCAAGGCTTTAGAAACAGAAGACTCATTATTTTTTGATTGATTGGGAGCTGACTATAGATGTGTTTTTCTAGAACTAACATATAATTAAAAATATAAAAATACAACTTAAATATCAGTAACGGGCTTCTCTACCCCTCAAGACTTAGGCAAAATGGATGTAGAACTTCAGTTTTCTGCGAAATCCTTAAGGCAGGAGTGTGAGTGGTGCTAATTGATCATCTTAAGGTCACTTCACCTGTGCAGTTATGGATTGTCACCATTGCAACCCTTGCACAAACTTTGCCTTTTCTTCAGCTTCCAACCCTGCGACACCTGAATTATTCACTGGCAAGGAGAAAGATCACCATGATTAGATGGCCTTAGAGCAGAGTTTCCCAACCCCAGCCCTATTGACATTTAAGGCTGGATAATTCTTTGTTGTAGGGGTTATTCTTTGCATTGTCAGGACAATGTTTAGCGACACTTCTGGCCTGTGTTCATGAGATAACATTAACATGATAGTAGCAACCTCCCCTCAACTTGTGACAAACAAATATTTCCCTGGTGTTAAAATCACTCCCGGTTGAGAACCACTGGCTTAGTTATTCATTCTTCACTTTGGAGTGGGGTTTTGGCAATGGTGTGGGGCTAGAGGGGTGATTGTGGGATGGATGTCAAGGAGTGTTGTGAATATTTGCTAGTTCAGGGCCAGCCTGTCACACAGCTCCAGAAGGCACCCTTCACTTTGTGTTTTATGTAATGGCACTCCTAGCACACATATCTCTCGTGAATCGTGTTCCCAGAGTAGTTTAACACAGAAGTACCATAATAATTATCTGTGCAATATACAATCTCCCCTTTCATTCTCAGTAACAGATTCAGGCCCTAATCTGTCAGGAGCATCAGCTCCAACACACTGTGGATTAGACAAAGTTCATCTTTAGTGTTCTCAGCTTTCTCTGTCTGTTCCTCTTTGCCTTCTTCAACTTTTCACACCCAGTTCAATCCTCAGGTGTCCTGGCACTTACTGTCCTCTTGTCAAGGACAAAGTCCACTATGAATTAGTGTCATGGGTCTGAGGAGGGTCTGATAAAGGAGTGAATCTCTCACAGTGGAAGCACAGGCCCTAGAACACTTGGTGATCATAGTAATAGTATTAGCTAGTATGTCGACCACTACTAGATGTCAGTTACTTTGCTAGACATAGTATTTGTATGTCTCATTTGATCTTAACTACTATTTTCTGAGGCAAGTGCAATTCTCATTCCCACAAAGCAAGGAAGTTTCCTAGTGTTAAACAGCTATTAGGTAACAGATTTGGACATTGAACCCAGGTGGTCCAACTCAAGGGTTGGGGCTCCTAACCACTTTTCTGTAAAATGGCATCTCAAATTAGATCACACAAATAATCACTGTGGAGATAAACACTTCCTGCACTCATGTCAAAGTCTGGTCTTGTCCATTCCAGTAACAGAGACAGAACTGAAGAACTGTGCTCTACCTTCAGGGATTAGAGTGAGGATTTGAGAAAGCCAGTGAGAAGCACCAGCCAGATAGGCTGGCCCTGGGGTAGTCTCAAGGTCAGGCTTGACTCAGCTGAGATAGATACCTGGGGGCAGCTAGACACTGTATATGGGTAAAGTATGAGGCCAGATCAAATTTGAGCTGGAGAGAAGAATACCAAAATGTATCAAACAGGAAGCCAAGCACACCTGGAGCTGGTGGACTGTGGAGGCAGATGTGGAAGGGAGATCCAGTGGGGCCTAAGGTGAGCATTCAGCATCCAAGATGCCCAAGTGTTTTTAGCTGCGTGTCCTGGAAGCTGGCTCTCCTGGGAGGTTGGACCTGAGTTAGAGGCAGAGAGTTGGTGATGGTCCATTGTATGGTCCATGGTACCATACAATGTGCTTCCATGGTAGCACAGCATAATCCAGATCTTCCTGGGGTGGTAACCACAAAAAATAAACATAGAAACAGGACTGTACCCATTCCTGTAAGACCAACGTTCTATGTGGCTTCAGGAGCAGATGGAGTTATCAGTTACTCAGCTGGTGAAACTTAGAGAAAAAGAAGCACCAAAAAAAAAAAAAAAAAAACACCGTTAGCCTCCAAAATCTCTCTCCTAGCTTCCTTTTATGGCTTGTAAAATTTTGCCACCATAGATTCATTTATTTGGATTAGAGCTCATGCAAATGGCCATAAAAGGTAAGATGGCAAACTTTCATCTTCCATTGGTTACTTCAGAGAGGATGAGTTTCCATTGTGAAAACAAACGAGTGATACGGTTTGGCTCTGTGTCCTCGCCCAAATCTCATGTCAAATTGTAATGCCCAGTGTTGGAGGAGGGGCCTGGTGGGAACTGTTTGAATCATGGGGGCAGACTTCCTCCTTGCTGTTCTTGTGATAGAGTTCTCCTGGGATCTGGTTGTTTAAAAGTGTGCAGCACATCCCCACCCCCACTCTGGCCACTTGAAGACCATGCTTGTTTCCACTTCTGCCACGATTGTAAGTTTCCTGAGGCCTCCCCAAAAGCAGAAGCCTGTACAGCCAGCAGAACTGTAAGCTGATTAAACCTCTCTTCTCAGTAAATTGCCCAGTCTCAGGTATGTCTTAATAGCAGTGTGAGAACAGACTTATACAACAAGCCCTTGTAGAAGGTACACAGAGCAGGTAAGTTTAGAGGGTGGTCTAGAAGGGAAGGACAGATTCTGGGTATTAAGAAATGCTCAGTAGGCCGGGCGTGGTGGCTCAAGCCTCTAATCCCAGCACTTTGGGAGGCCGAGACGGGAGGATCACGAGGTCAGGAGATCGAGACCATCCTGACTAACGTGGTGAAACCCTGTCTCTACTAAAAAAATACAAAAAACTAGCCGGGCGAGGTGGCGGGCACCTGTAGTCCCAGCTACTGGGGAGGCTGAGGCAGGAGAATGGCGTGAACCTGGGAGGCGGAGCTTGCAGTGAGCTGAGATCCGGCCACTGCACTCCAGCCTGGGCGACAGAGCGAGACTCCGTCTCAAAAAAAAAAAAAAAGAAATGCTCAGTAAGAGCAAGACCAGGTAGGCATAGCCACGGTAACTCATTTCAGTGGGGGGCAGAATGAGGACACAGGGACACAGTGAGATGAGGAGTTACTGGGAATGAGAAGAGGAACAGAAAATGTGTGGTCACAGGGGAAGGGTTGGTGATACATCAGAACTCGACTTGTTAGTTACCTCAACATTTGAGGGTCCCAACCCTTTGATTAGGGTCTTTTCTGTTGTTGAGCTTCATTTTGAATATTTTTCCCCACTAATCATGGTTTTTTTTTTTTTTTTTTAGTATGTAAAATTTTCTTTGTTGTCTTAAGTTAACCTCTCTTTCTTTCTCTGTGCATATTGGGTGTGGGAACATCACTTAGTATGAGTAACTCAGACCAAAAATTTCCCTGTAAAATGTCCTTGCCAATTTTCAGGGAATTCAAACGTTTCCAAAACTCACAATGTTCTTTGGTAGTAATGCAGGAGTGTTGTGCAGCAAAACACTCTTAAAGATGATATATTATGGCATCATTTCACCAAATGCTAGTTCTGCTTTGAGTATTTTGAATATTTTGCAGAGTATGGGAAAATAGTTCCAATGGTGGCAATAAAGAGTTGGAGCATTTTTATACTTAACTATTAAACGTGGAGTTACAGATATTTAAGCAGACTATCAAATGAAAGCAAGCTGTGTACATGAACAAGGACTATTCAAGAAAATAAATAACTCTGCAGACACGATCAGAAGCTCAGTAATGAGAACATTCAGTAAATGCTCGTGCTGGGAGGGATGTTTTATTAATGCCATGTCATTAGTAGTTTCAGAAATGTCTGTAAAATATGGCTCTTGAAGTTGAGTTTCATGAAATTGAGATGTACCCGAGAAAAGTGGGAATAGCTGGAGTAGGCTGTCTGGGGTTTCTTTTGGCAGGAGCCTGGCAGGACAAGAAGATGCTGTGGGGTGGAAATAGCTGAGTAGGGGGCACAAGACATGGCATACTAGGAGTAGTGTTACCTGAAGGCAAATATGAGGAAGGAGCAGCCAGGTTCTAGGTCAAGGGAGTGGTCCTGCAATGGAAGTCAGAAGCATGGTCACATCTGACAGAGTCAGTGTAACTGGGTGTAGAGTGTGCACCTAGAGGAGGGTGGAGTCTTGTCCAGGTCTTCACAGAGGAGTCTTTTAGATGGCCTGCCCTGCTCACAGCATCCATTTTAGGTTCTCTCTCTTTTTTTTTTTTTTGTAACAAATAGATTTTTAACCTTTAATTAAATTAAATATGAACTATTTCAGGCATAGAAACAAGGATTAGGAGCCTAATAAACTCCTATATATGCATCACTAAGCTTGGAAAATAACATAGTACACATACTGTTGAGGCCCCTGTCCAGAGGTAAGCACTATCTTGAATTTCATGTTTACCATTGCTACTAGTCTTGTGAGAGTTCTATGACATATGCAGATGTCAATGTATATAGTATTGTTTTATAGATCAAAAATTTTTAGGCTAAGTGTGGTGGCTCATGCCTGTAATCCCAGCACTTTGGGAGGCTGAGGCGGGTGAATCACCTGAGGTCAGGAGTTGGAGACCAGACTGGCCAACATAGTGAAACCCTGTCTCTACTAAAAATACAAAAATTAGCTGGGCATGGCAGTGTGCACCTGTAATCCCAGCTACTCAGGAGGCTGAGGCAGGAGATTTGCTTGAACCTGGGAGGTGGAGGTTGCAGTGAGCCAAGATCATGCCACTGCACTTCAACCTGGGTAACAGAGTGGGACTCCATCTAAAAAAAAAAATTGTTTTTAAATTAAGGGTATATACTTTCTGCAAAGCTCACTTATTTCTGCTCAACATTATGTTTTTGAAATTTACCCATTTTAATCATTGCATAGTATTCCATTGAATAAATATTCCACAATTCGTTATTTATCCTCCTACTGATAGATGTATATGAGTTTTTCTAGGGTAAATGCCTAAGAGTGGAATTTCTAGACCATAGAATTTGTGCATGTAAAACTTATCCAGATTATTGCAAGGGACAGTTATTAACTCATAGGAGTTATTTATTTATTCTAGACTCCGGTTCTTTATCAGTTTATACATAACAACCAGTGACTTCTCTTTTATTTTATGGTGTCTCTCTATAAATAGGCATTGTTTAATTTAGTTGAATTGCTGATCTTTTCTTTTAGATTGTACTTTTTTACCTTAGGGTTATAGAGATGTTCTTCCAAATTGTCTTAAGTTTTAAAGTTTTGATTTTTAAATTTAGTCCTCAATCCATTGAAATTTGTTGTTGTATATAAAATGTGAAGTAATAAATAATGTTTTAAATATGGATGACCCATTGTCCTAACACAATTGTTGAAAAGTCCATCCTTTTCCCACTGATCTGTGAAGGCAACCTGTTTCTATATATCAGTAGGTACGTTAGCAGCATCCAGATTCTGTACTATTTACTTGTCTATTCTAATGCCAGCACTACTAGGTATTATTTACTATAGCTTTTATAATAAACCTTGATATTAGGGTTTTCTCAAATTTAAAAATGCTATTGCTGAAAAATGCTAACATTCATCTGAGCCTTCAGCAAATCATAATCATTTAGCTGGTGAAGGGTCTTGCCTCAATGTTTGATGGCTGCTAACTGATCAGAGTGGTGGTTGCTGAAGAATAGGATGGCTGTGGCAATTTCTTAAAATAAGACAACAACGAAGTTTGCCACATCGACTGACACTTCCTTTCACAACAAGTTTTTCTATAACATGCAGTATTGTTTGATAGTATTTTACTCACCATGGAAATTCCTTCAAAATTGGAGTTAAATCTTTTAAACTCAGGGATATTTTTGACATAAGGTTAGATGAAGCTGGGTTGGATAGCAATTAAATAAACATAGGAGAAAAAGGCAGCAAATTATATATACATATTTTCCTGAGAGTTTATTCTTATTTTACGTATTTATCTTGATTATTATCATTTGCCTTTTGCTTTTTCATATTAACTTCTGAGAGGGTTTTAAAATTCCTTCAAAAACTCTGATGAAGAGTCTGGCAAAGTTTGTAGTTAGAGAAGTCAATTACTTCTTCAGAAACAAAAATGTTTTGGGGCTTAAATCAACAATGAGATACCACTATACACCTATTAGAATGGTTCAAATCCAAAATACTGACAACACTGAATGTTGGTGAAGATGTGGAGCAATGGGAGGTCTAATTCATTGCGGGTGGGAATACAAAATGGTATAGCCACTTTGGAAGACAATTTGCAGTTTCTTACAAAAATAAATACAGTATACTTTTACCACACAATCCAGCAATTGCGCTCCTTGGAATTTCTCCAAATGTGTTAAAAACTTATTTCCACACCAATAACTGCACACAGGTGTTTATAGAAACTTTATTCATAATTGCCAAAACATGGATGCAAACAAGACATCCTTCACAAGGTGAATGGATAAACAAATGTTATAGCCAGACAATGAAATACTATTCATTGATTTTTAAAAAATGAGCTATGAAGCCACACAAAGTCATGGAAGAACCTAAATACTTATTGCCACATGAAAGAAGTCAATCTGAAAAGCCTACCTACTGTATAATTTCAACTGTATAATAATCTGGAAAAGGCAAAAATGTGGAGACAATAAAAAAGATCAGTGTTTGCCAGGGTTTTGGGGGAGATTTGGAGGAATGAATTTGTTCAAAAATGTTATTGGAGAACTAACTTTCAGAATGAGGTAATGAGATTGAACTAGATTGAGTTGGATATCCCTATTATTTGCTTTCATAGCACCTTGTTTTCACCCAGAATATGAGATTTATCTCATTCCGGTAATGAGGGGCTGAGCTTCTTGAGGGGAGTGACCAGTTTCATTTATTGTTTTATTGCGGGTGGTAGTGGGCAACCCAGTGCTTGGCTGGTGCTCAAAACATTTGTGAATTAATGTATTGCTCCGATGATGCGATATAATAAGAACTTATAAAGGAGATGGGAGGAAGACTACAAGGAAAAAATACATAAGATGAATGAATGCTCATTTGTCATAAACAAACAGAATAAAAATGAAACAATAAAACCAAACCTTAAGCCCCACTATATTTTTCACTGTCACACTTTATGCTTAGATGTGAAGATTTTGCTTTCCTCGGATTCACCTGCTTCCATAGAGATAAATCTGCAAGTAGAGGATGCTGCCATAAGTTTGTGAGAGTGCCTTCTGGAAGGTCTCTAGGGTGGAGGCAAGCATGCTTTTCTTCCTTACAAAAATCCCCCTAATATAGCTAACTTAAAAAATGTTAGTAAACATTACATTCAAAGGAAAATAATGTAGATCAGGTGTCTAGAGGAAAACACCTGGGTGTAATTTGGTGCCATCTTCACTTATACTTAAATGTTGCCCAGACCAGCTTATTCTAACCTCATACCAGACACTGACTCTCCTTGCTACTATGACTTCTTGTTCTACCTGCTCCAACCCCAAGCTTTTAGTATTCCCTGTAAGCCCTCTTTACCCAACCCCCAACCAACCAACCAACCAGCATTATCTCACTTATAGACATCAAAGATGCCATCAAGAGGGGGACAGGATATGCCATTAACTGGGAAAACCTATTTTCAGCACCCTGGTTAACTAACAAGGGGTTAGTGTCCAGAAGAGATAAAGAACGCTTATGAATAAATAAGGAAAAGGAAATCAATCCAGTAGAGGAAATGGGCAAAAAAAAAGAACAGAAGTATGGACTGGGCGCGGTGACTCACGCCTGTATTCCCAGCACTTTGAGAGGCCAAGCGGGGCAGATCACTTGAGGTCGGGAGTTTGAGAACAGACTGACCAACATGCAGAAACCCCGTCTCTACTAAATATACAAAATTAGCTGCATGTGGTGGTGCATGCCTGTAATCCCAGCTACTCAGGAGGCTGAGGCAGGAGAATCACTTGAACCCAAGAGGCGGAGGTTGTGATAAGCCAAGATTGCACTGTTGCACTCCAGCCTGCAAGAGCAAAACTCCATCTCAAAAAAAAAAAGAGAGAAGTGCTACTGAATGCTGCCGAATGAGTCAATTAAATTGGCAGAAGCTAGAAAGACTGATAATACCAAGTGCTGCCAAAGATGCAGAGCTGTGGCAACTCTCATTCAGTGCTGGTGAGCATGCAGATTGGTACAACCACTCTTAAGAAACACTTTGCATTACCTAGGAGAGTTGAACATGACTATACTGTATGGCCCAGCCATTCTACTACCAAGTACTGGGAAACTTTGGCATGCATGTACTAGGAGATGGCTACCTAAATGTTTAAAGCAGCATTGTTTTTAATAGGCAAAAACCTGGAAACATCCAAGGGTTTATAAACAGTAAGATCCATATATAAATGTGGAATAGTTAGACAGCAAAATTATACTGCAGTGAAAAGGAATCAACTCCAGTACATACATCAATATGGACAATCTCAAAGGTTTGAACTTGAACAAAAGATGCAAGTTATAGAGGAAGACACAATGTTATTCCATTGCAAATGTTTAAACATAGGGGCACATAGGTCATAAAGACTAAAAGGAAACTAGAGAATGGTTACAATTTCAGGAGAGTGGTTCCCTCTAAGAAGGTTGTTGGGGTGCGGTGTTCGATCACAGAATGACTTCTGGGGATGGTAATGTTCTATTTCTTGTATTAGGTGGTGGGCATATGGGTGTTTATTTTATTGCTGCTCTCTATTTTTCTATTTTAAAAATTAATTAAGAAAATTTTGAGAGATGGGGTCTTTCTCTGTTGTCCAATTATGGTGCAATTATAATTTACTGCAACCTCAAACTGCTGGGCTCAAGCAATCCTCCTGCTTCAGCTTCCCAGGTAGCTGGGACTAGTGGTGCATGCCACTGTGCCTGGCTAGTTTTTAAATTTTTTTTTTTTTTTTTGGTAGAGCCAGTGTCTTTCTATGTTTCCTAGGCTGGTCTCAAATTCCTGACCTCAAGTGATCCTCCCACCTCAACCTCCCAAAGTGCTCAGGTTACAGGCATGAGCCACTGCGCCTGAACTAGTTTTGCTCCTTAAACTGTACAAATGCTTTTTATACAAACTTGTGTGTAAGTTATATTTTATAATTCTAGCAAAAGTCACCTATAGATAGATAGGGTAGTAACCTCCCACAGATTTAAGATCAGCTTTTCATCAGCCATGAACCCTTTTGTCTTTAATGCCTTTGCTTCATCTATTCATCTGTTGATCTTGATGCCTTAATTTTGGTCTTTCTTTTCAAGCCTTCCCTTCCCCCTCTTCAGGCTTCTGCTTCTTTATTTCATTTCAGTTTTCAGTAGTTCACTGTCTCCCTGACTGCTTAGTACTCTGCTCACGTGCCACAAACCTGTGAACCTATCCCACTAATGTCCCTCTGTGGTCCTGGAGAGCGGTAAAATGCAGTGCTGCATGAGAAAAGTACCTAGGCAAGAATAGAATTACATAACCTGATAATTAATTATGTAAGCTCATTTTTATCAGAGACCTTTTGTGTGCCAAGCTGTTTGCCAAGTATGAGGATACAACCTTATCCCCAGCAGGAGACCCACAGCCTATTAGTCTATCAGGCGTCTTTCCCCTGGCTTGCTAATGCTGATGAATTGGAGGTGGCTCCTGCTAGTAGGACTATTTTGGGAAGCATTGTTCTGTCTTCCATAGGGGAGGAAGTAACATCTGTGTAATAGATTTGCTATCCCTGGATTTAAAGTCCAAGCACATAAAAGAAAGGTGAAGAGGACAAGAGTGACTCCACAAAGAATATCTCAATGTATCAACATGCACATGTGTGTTAAAAATAAAACAGATAATTTAATATCAAACAGAGGAAGAAAAAGTTCGCTCAATAAACCCTGGCTATGAAATCTTTTTCATGTGAGCGTCTGTGGTACGGTTTGTATTTTCCATTTATTTGGCATTAGCCATGAACCCTTTTGTCTTTAATGCCTTTGCTTTATCTGTTCAACTCAAGTATTAGCTTTGTATGGGAAAGAGAGCTTGCATTTACATCTCACATGGAAATTAATGGTAAGCTTGTATATTATAGGTTTAAGTAGTATTTATTGACTGATTTGTCTAACATGATTTTAGTACCAGGACTGAACCAAATATTAAGTACCATTTAGATATAATGGCTCGCAGTGAGCCAAATTTCTTCCTTTTGGTTTATTTTTCTAAGGGGAGTGGCTTACATTTCTTGGAAATGAAATAGCCTTAGACTCTGATTCTAACTTGTAAACCAATGATAAACTTATTATTGTGTGGGGAAAATTAAAGATGCTTAATAATTGAATTGTTTCTTCCATAAGGAAACCTTTTTTTAAAAAAAAAATAATGTAGCACTGTACTTCTTTTTATAGCATTCCACCTACATAGTATAATTTAGGGTAAGTGCTTTATAGCATATTTCAAATACAGGTTGTCACCTTAAATATATATTCTTTATCTTATTGCTAGAAGTTGTTAGGTAGTTTGTATGCTACAGAACAAACATTGTCCCTCTCTGCCTTAGGAACATTTCCTTTAGGCAGAAACATGTAAACAGGAGATAACAGAAATGAACCAGAGAAAATATTTGAGCATAGTAAAGCTTAACTATATGACACTATGTTTCTGACTTTTTGATAGAAGATTTAGATCTGGGAAAGACATATATTTTAGAATCAAACGGAAAGTGACAACTAAGTAGAACAACTTATTTGAAAACTTGATCTACTAAACCAGAGAATAACATTAGTTTTTTTCTGCATTTTAAGAACATTTTTGGGTTTAAAAGGACTGGTCTCATGGGTCTGCCTGTGTCTTGTGATTTCAGGTAGATCTGGACCTCTCTCCTGCTCTCCAAAAGCATTCCCCATCTGCTGGTCGATGCTGTAAATTTCTACGACAGTAGGCAACTCATTCATTCTACTATTAAATTTAAGATTTAAAGTGAAGTTTTCATGGGAGAATGTAACACAATGATTTACTATCGAACTAAGAATTCCATTACTGATAACCACATTCTTGATTAGAACAGATTTTGGTAGATGAGCAAGGGAGGAGAGCATAGAAAGGATCATACTAAGCATGAGAAATCCAAACTAAAAATTCAATTTACAGCTGCTTCTCTTCTAAAATGTCAATGTCACAAATAAAAATTTTTAGGGCCCGGCCTGGCGGCTCATGCCTGTAATGCCAGCTCTTTGGGAGGCCGAGGCGGGTGGATCACCTGAGGTCAGGAGTTCAAGACCAGTCTGGCCAACATGGTGAAACCCTGTCTCTACTAAAAATACAAAAATTATCTGGGTGTGGTGGTGCACACCTGTAGTCCCAGCTACTTGGGGGCTGAGGCAGCAGAATCACTTGAACCCAGGAGGCAGAGGTGGCAGTGAGCTGTGATTGCACCACTGCACTCTAGCCTGGGTGACAGAGCCAGACTCTGTCTAAAAAAAAAAAAGAAATTCTAAGTGTGTGTGTGTGTGTGTGTGTGTGTGTGTGAAATATCATGTGTAAAGTATTTAGGAAAGGTAACTTTGCTCCTGATGTTGGCTAGTCCCCAGTCCCTTATTGCCAGTGAGCTTCTTATCACACTCCAATCCTGACAATCATGCTGGACACCATAAAAGTGTTTAATAGATATCTTTTATTTATTTTTATTTTTTATTTTTATTATACTTTAAGTTCTAGGGTACATGTGTACAATGTGCAGGTTTGTTACATATGTATACATGTGCCATGTTGGTGTGCTGCACCCATTAACTCGTCATTTACATTAGGTATATCTCCTAATGCTATCCCTCCACACTCCCCCCACCCCACGACAGGCACCAGTGTGTGATGTTCCCTTCCTGTGTCCAAGTGATCTCATTGTTCAATTCCCACCTATGAGTGAGAACATGCGGTGTTTGGTTTTTTGGCCTTGCAATAGTTTGCTGAGAATGATGGTTTCCAGCTTCATCCATGTCCCTACGAAGGACATGAACTCATCCTTTTTTATGGCTGCATAGTATTCCACAGTGTATATGTGCCACATTTTCTTAATCCGGTCTATCATTGATGGACATTTGGGTTGGTTCCAAGTCTTTCCTATTGTGAATAGTGCCACAATAAACATACATATGCGTATGTCTTTATAGCAGCTATAATAGACATCCTTTAAAAGAGACAGAATATCAGCTCCTTTTTCTGCATGTCTGTGCCATGGGACAGTGATAGAAATCAATAGAAAACTATTTTTTCTCTCTTGGAAGCTCTGTTGGGGAACAACTCAGCATTGGCAATACCAATTTCATCATAACTGTGGATAAATATAGGAATTAGTATTATATAATTTTTATCTCTTTAGTATATTTCTTATATAATTGGTATATGACAAAATTAATGGATGATAATGAGAAATTATTTGATATCAGTTGTATAATGGGCAGAGTTGGTATAAGAATATTTCTTAACACTGGTTAAACATTGATAAATTTGAAAATAAAACTTGAACATTTTGTGGTAGACAGAGAAACAGCCTAAGCTTTTGTTTTTTTTTTTGTTTGTTTGTTTGTTTTTGAGATGGAGTCTGGCTTTGTCACCCAGGCTGGAATGCAGTGGCGCCATGTCTGCTCACTGCAAGCTTCGCCCCCCGGGTTCACGCCATTCTCCTGCCTCAGCCTCCTGAGTAGCTGGGACTACAGGCGCCCGCCACCACGCCCGGCTAATTGTTTTTCTAGTTTTAGTAGAGACGGGGTTTCACCGTGTTCGCCAGATGGTCTCGATCTCCTGACCTAGTGATCCGTCCGCCTCGGCTTTCCAAAGTGCTGGGATTACAGGCGTGAGCCACCGCGCCCGGCCAAAACAGCCTAATCTTTATTAGGCTTGTGGAAAGTCAGTTTGAGAACACTTATTCCAGACAAAATCCACTGCTTGGGTCAAGTGCAGTTTAACTGTATGTCATGAACAGATCTTTTCCTTGGTTATTTACTGTAGGTTTTGAGAGAAATTTCTCAATATGACATAAGCAATGGTTTGGCTACAGGAATAAAAGGAAATAGTATTAAATTTCCTGCAGAGGAGAATTACAGTTGGATAGCAGTGACATCCTCAGAATTAGGATTTGAAGAAAGTGCATGGGTCAAAATATCGTGAGTACTCAGATTTAGAAATGGCCGAATGAAAGCAGTGAGTAGAAGAATGACCTGGGAGCATCCCCTTAGTGTTTCAGTTATCCTTGAAGCTGGGCTAAATCTGAGGCAGATGCAGGGGCCTTGAATTACTCAAAGGATTTGACTTTGACTTTTGTCCTGAATGTACAGGTTAAAAGGACACATGGTCATACCACTCTCCAAGATAATATTATTATCAAAATGGGTAATACAATTTTTGTTTGAGAAGCAAGTAAACGGAGAGGTCAATGTGGGTTAGTGTTTTTAGGAGAAGTTTCTAGTTAGGATAATAGATTGAAAATAAGTTACAAAATCATCTATCTCTAATACTTCACAAAATTAGCAAAAATAAATACCAAATAGCGGGAAAAAAAATCATCCACAACAATCAAACAAAAAGAGGCATAAGGTAATACGATCAAACACAGCCCCCACCATCAAGAAGCCTGGCACCTGAGGAAGAAGCAGAAGGCTCTTATATGCTTATGCAGACAGAACAGCGGAGCAAAGTAAGTTCTTAACCTCCATGCTCCAGAAAGCATACAGGTGAGTCTGCTAAACTTTGACAATACTGAACTGTCAGAAAAAATTGTGAAGTTTTTTGAAATAGATTTTTAAAAAAGAAAAAGCATTAAAGATTATACTTACTGTCCTGTTTAGTGCTCTCTTCCAGGTTATCTCCACCTTTCACTGTTTTTGAATTACTTTACAAGTCTATAATTTGTAGGGCAGTGATAGTAATGCAAATGCTTTATTCTATAAAAGTATAAATTATGTCCAGTGCAATGCAACTGATTATTGCCCTGTGGATTCTGACCAGTTTCACGGTTTTGTATCTATATATAAATTCATTTTAGCATTTCTTATCTGCCTGTATGTATGTAATATTTTGAATTCTAATTTGAACAGGTTTTAATACCTTATAGGTTCCTTCATTTAATTAATGAGTTAAATAAAATCTTTGGCATGCATTTATTTTATATCTATGTGAGTCCTGATTATACCCTCTTTTAATAAGTATCCTTTAACATTTCCAATGTTTTAGGTCTAAAAAAGACCAATCTGACTGGGCATCTTTATGTTTTTCTCCCTCTGACTGGTGAGTAGTGAAAACATCTGGGAAGAAATAGATGCAATGTGTAAAATGTACTATGGAACTGATTCTTGGTGATAAAAATAAGTGCTCTAAGGTCACATATTGAACAGGGAACATGCTGGAGCCACCTCTGCAATCCTCCTTCCCCACCTCTAATTCCTCCCAGCCCCAACCCACTGCCTGCTGTCATCCTTCACGTATGGAAGTAAGTGGAGTGAAACCTGATTAAAAGCACTTATGAAAACTCAGAAGTGAGAATGGAGCCAGGATACTGCAATAAATAAAGAATATTACCTTAGTCGTGTTCTTCTCCTTCCTACCTACTATTTAATCGCTGCCATTCCTTCAAATTACAGACAAGTGGATAGACTTAAAATACTCAGCTCTTAGACTGTATCCCTAACAGTAAAGAAAAACTGGTCTCATATTTGAGAAAAAATCATAGCAGATAATCATAGCTTTTCTAGCTATGGTACTTTGCCCACATCCTTCAGAGCACTACCAGTCTACCATTTGCCAGTATCTTTAACTGTTTTGCTTAAGGCCTCCTCTGAATTTACAGGAGGCTTCCTGGCTGTGGGGTTGGGGCGGGGCAGGGGACAGTTAGCACTCCTCTGAGAGCCGGCCTTGACCAAATCACTGACAGCAGTTGATGTGTGAGTATGCCAGCAACCTTGCTCCTTGGGTTGGATGACTTTGAGGAGCATATTTTGAATTATTTATTAGAATCTACCCAAGGAATTAAGCTCCAGTTACCTCCAGTAGTGGCTAGCCTTATAGACACACCCTTTATTCAGTGACTTCCCTTCTAGCTCATTGCTCTACTCCCTGCTAGTCTTTTACACTTCCCCAATAAATTACTTGCTATGGAATATTTGCTGTAGGATATGCTTCTGATTACCCAAATTAAGACAGGATTCAAAAAGCCATTCATAATATACCAAAGCACATACAATGCCTGGCCAAAGCTGTCCAAGTGCATCAGCTAGGGTCCTAGCAAAAATGATGGCAAATTCAAAGGTTTTAACTGAAAAGCATTTATGGAAGAAACTATTTACCAAAATTTGAATGATGTTAAGGAAACCAACAGGAGATGGAGAAGCACTGGGGACTAGCAGAGCCAGAAAGATATTTCCTAAAGAGAAGAGGAGAAAGAATTGTGCTAGTGGAGTCATGTCAATGATGGAGCCATGGAAGAGAGGCCACCAGGCAGAAGCTGCGACAATGGAGGGATGTGGTCATTGTAAGACCATGGCAAGGCAGGAAAGGAGTGGGGATAAGTACCTTGACTTTTCCCTCTTTCCATCTTCCAACCTCCTGCCAATTCTTCCTATTGACAGAACCCAGTAAAAATTCAGAGGGCAAAGGAGGCTGCTGTGGTAATGAAATCAATGTAAGTCAGCCTCCTTGGGCACAGAGCATGTCAGAGGAGGATATAAATGGATCTGGGCGTGGTAAGAAGAAGGAAAATAATAAGCATACTAAGTGAGCAATATCTAAATAAATGGAATGGAAACTACACAAACATTTGACAGCAAAATAAAAAAGGAAATAAGCAAGTACGCAAAAGATAGCCAGTTCACTCTAAAAGAAAATATCAACCAAGGAACATTTGCTTTACACTATAGAACAACCTAATAAAAATTTGAATCTGATACAGAGTTCAAAGATAAGATGCTAATACAACAAAATGAGATTAAAAGAATATTTCCAAACCCAAGAAAACAATTTGAGGATCAAAATCTCAAAATAACAGAACTAATAAATGTACAGCAATGACAGAATTAATATAGCTGATACGGAAAATAATGACAAAGGGAAATGAATAATCACAGATAATGTTGATAAAAAACCCCAAAAAGATTAAAACAATTAGAGAAACTAATAAGTATTGAGGACAGAAAAGGTCCACCATAAGAATGGCAGACATCTTTTCAGTAGAGAACACATGAAAGTAAAATAAGTATCAAAAATATAAGATAATGTCCCTATAATAAAGAATAAAAATTCTGATTGAAAATACATAATGAATTACAAGTAAATTTCATCCATAACACTCAACATGAACATATTCTAGTTATAATGTTGTACCTTAAGGATGAAGAACACTCTAAGCCTCCAGGCACAACAATCAAATCATCTACAAAGAGAAAATAAAGAAGTTGATTATCAGATTTCTCAATTGAATACTGCAAATTTGAGAGGCATTGGAGAAATCTCTATTCCAAGGGAAACAAGGTGTAACTGAAGGATATTGTACCAGCCAACATGTTTTTCAAGCAGAAATGCAATAGGCAGATGTTCTTAAGCGTTGTTAGTAAAGGTTCCTGAAGGAACTGGGGTTTGTGTGCATCCTGATGATGGGCGTTGGGTAGGCTTGGAGGAGAGTAAGGAGTCTTTTTAAGGAAGAAAAGAGATCATTGGCAAGGATGTGGAGGGTGATTCTTGAAGACAGCAGGAAGACAATGATGGCTAGAACTGAGTGCATGTCTTGGTAAGTGAGGGAGACATAGTTACACAGGTAAGGTAGGCCCAAATCATGGAAGGTCTTTAAAGGCAGGATGAAAAATTACTTGTTTCAGTGGGTTAAGAATGGGTCAATGGAGATTCCTGGGAGGTAGATGACATATCAGTCATGTATCTCTCGTGGATAGTTATACACATAGTTGCCATTTTCTGCAGAGCTTAGGACTATAATCAATTACTGCTTAGATTATCACAATACTATAATACTACTACTCTGGGTGACCAATAGATTATTTCCCTCAGTACTTATGTAAACCGATGCAATTACAGTCCTGCTTGTAAACTTGGTGTTTAGACATGTTTGTGGACTCTTTCAAGTCACTGGATGAATTATTGTTCTGTCTTATTTGTGCTTTCTTAAATTTGTCATCATTTCATATGTACTTTACTTACGGTTGCAGAATTCTACATGACCCCTCAGTAACCAGAATATTAATTCATCTTCCTAAACGCTGACATACTACCAAAGAGACGATTAAGCACTTGACTGTATGGATAAGTTATTTCTCAATTGGCCAACTATAATAAAGTCTTTTTTATGAGTGGATTTCAGAACTTATTTGTTTCCCATTCTCAAGAAGAATAAGTCAGTATCAAAACAAAAGAATGAAACATTTATCCCTTTAATCAACAAATGTATACATAGAGAACTCATTCTGTAGAAAGCTCTGCAAATGAGAAAGACAAGATTCATGCTTTCAAGGAACTTGCTACCTAGTGTATCCACAGTACAAAGAACAGGTAGTGAGGTGAAAGTGAACAAAGGGTTATTGTAGATAGAGAAGAGGCTAGGTACTTCTGAGAGTTCGGAGGTTGCTGGACTGGGAAAAACAGGTGGGATATTTACAGGCTCAGATGAGGCTGAGGAGCAGAGTAACAGGAATCAAATTTGGTCACTGTGTGCAAGTTGAGTAAAAAAAATGGAAAAAAGGGACCCTAAATCCCTGGCGAGACCAATGCAGAGTCCAGGAGAAAGATAGAGAATAACGGAAATAGAGTTATAGCTGTGGAAATGGACAGATGGGACAGCTACCAGCAGCAGGCGACACATTTTGGTCTGTGTAATAAATGCATTTTTTACTGAGTTCAAAAAAGAGGCTTAAGATCATCATAGATGGAGCATTGTTTTTGCAATACGCAAAGCCATCATTTGCCATTTCTTTTATTTTCATGATGAAGGGAAGAATCATAACACAGCTCTTTTATAGGAAGAACATAATTTTGAATAGTTGATATATATAATCTCAAACTAGAAATTATAAAGTGATCCTGTTTCCTTCAATAATCTTACGAAATTTAGTTTTGGTATCTCTTCCTTACATAAGACTTTGTAAGCCTCGAAGTTTTGTTTAAAATTTGGTGAGTGTGCAAGAACTTCTGTAGCTCATTAATCTCCATGCCCATAATCTTCATAGCACAGCCTCAGAAATGTGCTGAATCCTGATATGTCTTTTGTTTTAGCTCAATGAAGCTCACAGCTGGGCCAGTGCTGTGGCAAGCTGCTGAATTGCCTGGTTTCTGTGGTAGGCAAAATCCTAAGATGATCTCCAACCCTCGAGTGTGGAAGGGACCTGTAAATATGATGGGTTATCACTCCCATGATTAGGTAATATAATATGGCACAGGTGGCCTTAGGGAGATTACTCTGGGTAAACCTGACCTAGCTAATCAGGTGAGCCTTAAAAGAGACTGGGCTCTTCCTGGAGAGAGATTGGAAGTCTGGGAAATTTGAAGCATGAGAAGATTGAGTTCGAGACAGATTTGGCTCCGTTGTTTGCTGTGGACCACAAGGCTAGGAGTAAGGGCAGCCTCTAGGAGTTCAGAGCATCCACCAGGTGACAGCCAGCAAGGAAACAGAGACTTCAGTCCTAAAACCACAAGTAACTGAACTCTGCCACAACGACATGAGCTTGGAAGAAGCCCTGAGCTACAGGTGCAAGTGCAGCTGACCAAGACCTTGATTGCAGCCTAGAGAAAACCTGAACTGAGAATCCTCCATGGCATGCTTGGGCTTCCAAACTACAGAATTGTGAGCTAAGAAACAAGAATTGTTTTCAGTTGCCAAGTTGGTGATAATTGGTTCTGCTGCAGTAGAAATGACATCAAATTATAAATCTGAATTTACCTGGGTTTAAGAAAAGCCAATAAATGATATTCCCACAACTACAACTAAATAATTATCCTGGAAACTAAGTAGAAGGTCTTCTCCTTGCTGCTCCAATGTCACTGATGGGCAGTATGACTTCTCTGTATGTTGCCTCCTGGCTCATAAATGAAGAAGCTAGGTAAGATGGTATCTAGCTTCTCCAGCCCCATTATTCTATGATTCTCTTCTGACCACTTCACCTATAACTGATAAAAAGAAAGCTATTACTACTAGAGTAATTCCATTTTCTGCTTGCAACATTGAGCAGGGAGGAGGAAGTGCGCTTGCTGGAAATAATTCTGCAGTGCTTGCTGAAGATACGGTTTTATTTTTCTTTCCCTACTTCCTGGTTCACTCACCTGTGCCACACATGAGATAGACATTGAAACCTATAGGGTCAGTACTCTGAGCAAACATTAAAACCTGTACAGATGGTTTGGTCTTTCTTGGGAGATTTATGAATAGAAATATTTTGAAAGGTAAATGTGTCATGTTACAGGTCTGTTATCTCAAGAAGTTTCATCTTTACATTATTTTATTTAAAACAAAACAAAGCCAAACTGCACAAAACAAGAAATTAAAAACATGTCAGTTGATCCAATAAGGCTGTGTCGTCTCTGCTTCATTGGCAGATGGAATATGCAATTTATTTCCAGCATAAGACTCTTTCCCTGTTGCCACGTGCACAAAAACGTGTGGCATGCTCCACACACCAACTAAATGCTGAGAAAGAAGAGTGATGAGATGATCATTGTATTGCTTCTAAAGCCAGGTGTCCTGACCTTCAATAAACTGGTTTTGTGCTGCAACTTAATAGATGGTAATGATTAAACACACTCAGTGATTCAAGTTTTCCTATAAAGCCTAGATGAAATTCTAACTTGTAAAATCTCTATACCTGCCTCACTGTGATTTGGGACTCCTATTAACACAACAATCTGAGTCTTAGGATTTGTTTTCTTTATTCCTCTTGTTGTATTTGAAGACTAAGAGGATATGTTTCCCTTTTTTAAACTACAGAATTAATTAAGGTTCATCGTAGAGATATTAATAATGCAGACAAAAAAATTCTACAGTCCGAATTAGAGAAAAATCATTGTTAAATTCTGGATATGCTTCCTTCCGCATTTAAAAAATGAAGACACTTATTTGAATGTTGTCAGGTTTGGCACATCCAGGGCCTGTCTGTGCCACGGTACTAAATTGCCACTCTTCCACCTTCCACTTTCCCTGGCCTATTTCCAGCAGCTTCTGACCCAGAGCTCAGAATAAACTCATTCACCTTTCCCAGCCCACTTTTATTCAGCCATGCCCCACCGTAACCACTTTCCTCTTAAGCCAAGGGGTGACCTTCTTACCTAGTCCTTCCTCCCTCCTTTCAGTCCCTCAAAACCTTTCCTTCCCTGCTCTCCCGTCCCAGGGCTTTTCTCTATTCACTGCATATTAAGGACATCAGTCCATGTCTGTAAATGTTGACTTGCATCATTATTTTAAGTGGTTGCATATTATTTCTTCAAATGCCTGTAATGTAATTTGTTGAGCCAATCCTATATTGTTAAACAACTTTTAGTTTTCACTGTAAAAAAAAAAAAATCAAAAGAAAACCACTATGATAAATGTCTTATTTGCAAATATTTGCATTTTTTTTTGAGAGGGTCTTGCTATGTTGCCTAGGCTAGCCTCGAACTCCTAGGCCCAAATATCCTCCTGCCTTAGCCTCCCCAGTAGCTGATGCAATGCAGAGTCCCTGGTTTTTCGGGTACCACTGTGAAAAACTACTTTCTTATAACTGTTGCACCTGGAATTCTTGTTGTTTTAAATAGCTCCAGGAAGAAGTTTAGGCTCTGTAAAAAAAAAACCAAACAAAAAAACCCAGCTGTATCCAGAGTGACCTGAGTCTAAGATGAACTTTGGCAAACTCTGCTCATCACCATACTAAAAATCCTGTCCAGGGAGGAGCTCATTTGCCACATTCTATTCATGGGACTGTGCCAGTGCTACGTACAATGACTCAGCTAACCAGCCTATTAAAAATCCTGTTTTCACTCCTGTTCAGGGAGGAATTGCTTTGGGGAATTATCCCTGGTGTCCTTCTTACTTGTTGCAAATGGTAAAATCTCCTTGTTAATTAAATCCTCCTTGGTTGTGGTCATCTGACTGTCACCTGCTGAACCCTCCCCTTGTCTGGGTAACACTGGGACTACTGGCATGCAACACTGCACCTGGCTATATTTGTATCTTTGTCCAGTTATTTTCTTGGGATAAGGTACTACACATAGAGTTATTTAGTAGAGATGGGGTTTCACCATGTTGCCCAGGCTGGTCACGAACAATGTTTCATTGGTCTATATCTCTGTTTTGGTACCAGTACTGTGCTGTTTTGATTACTGTAGCCTTGTAGTGTAGCTTGAAGTTAGGTAGCGTGATGCCTCCAGCTTTGTTCTTTTGGCTTAGGATTGTCTTGGCAATGTGGGCTCTTTTTGGGTTCCATATGAACTTTAAAGTAGTTTTTTTCAATTCTGCGAAGAAAGTCATTGGTATCTTGATGGGGATGGCATTGAATGTATAAATTACCTTGGGCAGTATGGCCATTTTCACAATATTGATTCTTCCTATCCATGAACATGGAATGTTCTTCCATTTGTTTGTGTCCTCTTTTATTTCGTTGAGCAGTGGTTTGTAGTTCTTCTTGAAGAGGTCCTTCACATCCCTTGTAAGTTGGATTCCTAGGTATTTTATTCTCTTTGAAGCAATTGTGAATGGAAGTTCACTCATGATTTGGCTCTCTGTTTGTCTGTTATTGGTCTATAGGAATGCTTGTGATTTTTGCACAATGATTTTGTATCCTGAGATTTTGCTGAATTTGCTTATCAGCTTAAGGAGATTTTGGGCTAAGATGATGGGGTTTTCTAAATATACAATCATGTCATCTGCAAATAGGGACAAATTGACTTCCTCATTTCCTAATTGAATACCTGTTATTTCTTTCTCTTGCCTGATTGTCCTAGCCATAACTTCCAACACTATGTTGAATAGGAGTGGTGAGAGAAGGCATCCCTGTCTTGTGCCAGTTTTCAAAGGGAATACTTCCAGTTTTTGCCCATTCAGTGTGATATTGGCTGTGGGTTTGCCATAAATAGCTCTTATTATTTTGAGATACGTTCCATCAATACCTACTTTATTGAGAGTTTTTAGCATGAAGGGTTCTCAAATTTTGTTAAAGGCCTTTTCTGCATCTATTGAGATAATCACGTAGTTTTTTGTCACTGGTTCTGTTTATGTGATGGATTATGTTTATCGATTTGCATATATTGAACCAGCCTTGCATCCCAGGGATGAAGCCGAGTTGATAGTGGTGGATTAGCTTTTTGATGTGCTGCTGAATTCGGTTTGCCAATATTTTATTGAGGATTTTTGCATTGGTGTTCATCAGGGATATTGGTCTAAAATTCTCTTTTTTTGTTGTGTCTCTTCCAGGCTTTGGTATCATGATGATGCTGGCCTCATAGAATGAGTTAGGGAGGATTCCCTCTTTTTCTATTGATTGGAATAGTTTCAGAAAGAATGGTACCAGCTCCTCTTTGTACCTCTGGTAGAAATCAGCTGTGAATCTGTCTGGTCCTGCACTTTTTTTGGTTGGTAGGCTCTTAATTATTGCCTCAATTTCAGAGCCTGTTATTGGTCTATTCAGGGATTCAACATCTTCCTAGTTTAGTCTGGGGAGGGTGTGTGTTTCCAGGAATTTATCCATTTGTTCTAGATTTTCTAGTTTATTTGCATAGAGGTGTTTACAGTATTCTCGGATGGTAGTTTGTATCTCTGTGATATCGATGGTGATATCCCCTTTATCATTTTTTATTGAGTCTATTTGATTCTTCTCTCTTTTCTTCTTTATTAGTCTTGCTAGTATTCTGTCCATTTTGTTGATCTTTTCAACAAACCAGCTCCAGGATTCATTGGTTTTTCGAAGGGTTTTTTGTATCTCTATCTCCTTCAGTTCTGCTCTGATCTTAGTTATTTCTTAACTTCCGCTAGCTTTTGAATATGTTTGCTCTTGCTTCTCTAGTTCTTTTAATTGTGATGTTAGGGTATCAATTTTTGATCTTTCCTGCTTCCTCTTGTGGGCATTTAGTGCTATAAATTTCCCTCTACACACTGTTTTATATGTGTCCCAGAGATTCTGGTGTGTTGTATCTTTGTTCTCATTGGTTTCAAAGAACATCTTTATTTCTGCCTTCATTTTATCATGTACCCAGTAGTCATTCAGGAGCAGGTTGTTCAGTTTCCAGTTTTGTGCGGTTTTGAGTGAGTGTCTTAATCCTGAGTTCTAGTTTCTTTGCACTGTGGTCTGAGAGACAGTTTGTTATAATTTCTGTTCTTTTACATTTGCTGAGGAGTGTTTTACTTCCAACTATGTGGTCAATGTTGGAATAAGTGCGATGTGGTGCTGAGAAGAATGTATACTCTGTTGATTTTGGGTGGAGAGTTCTGTAGATGTCTATTAGGTCCACTTGGTGTAGAGCTGAGTTCAAGTCCTGGATATCCTTGTTAATCTTCTCTCTCATTGATCTGTCTAATATTGACAGTTTGGTGTTAAGTCTCTCATTATTATTGTGTGGGAGTCCAAGTCTCTTTGTAGGTCTCTAAGGACTTGCTTTATGAATCTGGGTGCTCCTGTATTGAGTGCATATATATTTAGGATAGTTAACTCTTCTTGTTGAATTGATCCCTTTACGATTATGTAATGGCCTTCTTTGTCTCTTCTCATTTAATGTCTGTTTTATCAGAGACTAGGATTGCTACCCCTGCTTTTTTTTGTTTTCTATTTGCTTGGTAGGTCTTCCTCCAGCCCTTTATTTTGTGTGTCTACACATGAGATGGGTCTCCTGAATACAGCACACTAATGGATCTTGACTCCTTATCCAATTTGCTAGTCTGTGTCTTGTAACTGGAGCATTCAGCCCATTTGCATTTAAGGTTAGTATTGTTACGTGTGAATCTGATCCTGTCATTATGATGTTAGCTGGTTATTTTGCCCGTTAGTTGATGCAGTTTCTTCCTAGCATTGATGGTCTTTACAATTTGGCATATTTTTGCAGTGGCTGGTACCAGTTGTTCCTTTCCATGTTTAGTGCTTCCTTTAGGAGTTGTTGTAAGGCATGCCTGGTGGTGACAAAATCTCTCAGCATTTGCTTGTCTGTAAAGCATTTTATTTCTCCTTCACTTATGAAGCTTAGTTTGGCTGGATATGAAATTCTGGGTTGAAAATTCTTTTCTTTAAGAATGTTGAATGTTGCCCCCCACTCTCTTCTGGCTTGTAGAGTTTCTGCTGAGAGATCCGCTGTTAGTCTGATGGGCTTTCCTCTGTGGGTAGCCCGATCTTTCTCTCTGAGTGCCTTTAACGTTTTTTTCCTTTATTTCAACTTTGGTGAATCTGACAATTATGTGTCTTGGAGTTGCTCTTCTCCAGGAGTATCTTTGTGATGTTCTCTGTATTTCCTGAATTTGAACGTTGGCCTGCCTTGCTGGGCTGAGGAAGTTCTCCTGGATTATATCCTGAAGAGTGTTTTCCAACTTGGTTCCATTCTCCCTGTCACTTTCAGGTACACCAATCAGACATAGATTTGGTCTTTTCACATAGTCCCATATTTCTTGGAGGCTTTGTTTTTTTCTTTTTACTCTTTTCCCTCTAAACTTCTCTTCTCGCTTCATTTCATTCATTTGATCTTCAATCACTGATACCCTTTCTTCCAGTTGATCAAATCGACTACTGAAGCTTGTGCATGTGTCACGTAGTTCTTGTGCCATGGTTTTGAGCTCCATCAGGTCATTTAAGATCTTCTCTACACTGTTTATTCTAGTTAGCCATTCATCCAATCTTTTTTCAAGGTTTTTAGCTTCCTTAGGATGGGTTGGAACATCGTCCTTTAGCTCAGAGAAGTTTGTTATTACAGATCTTCTGAAACCTTCTTCTCTCAACTTGTCAAAGTCATTCTTGGTCCAGCTTTGTTCTATTGCTGGCAAGGAGCTGCATTCCTTTGGAGGAGAAAAGGCACTCTGTTTTTTAGATTTTTCAGCTTTTCTGCTCTGATTTCTCGCCATCTTTGTGGTTTTATCTACCTTTGGTCTTTCAGGATGGTGATCTACAGATGGGATTTTGGTGTGAGTGTCCTCTCTGTTTGTTAGTTTTCCTTCTAACAGTCAGGACCCTCAGCTGGAGGTCTGTTGGAGTTTTCTGGAGGTCCACTCCAGACCCTCTTTTCCTGGGTATCACCAGCAGAGGCTGCAGAAGTGCAAATATTGCAGAACAGCAAATGCTGCTGCCTGATCATTCCTCTGGAAGCTTCGTCTCAGAGGGGTACCCGGCCTTATGAGGTGTCAGTTGGCCCCTACTGGGAGTTGCCTTCCAGTTAGGCTACTTGGGGGTCAGGGAGCGGCTTGAGGAGGCAGTCTGTCCGTTCTCAGATCTCAAACTCTGTGCTGGGAGAACCACTACTCTCTTCAAAGCTATCAAACAGGGATGTTTAAGTCTGCAGAAGTTTCTGCTGCCTTTTGTTCAGCTATGCCCTACCCCCAGAGGTGGAGTCTACACAGGCAGGCAAGCCTCCTTCAACTTGGTGGACTCCACCCAGTTCCAGCTTCCTGGCTGCTTTGTTTACCTACTCAAGCCTCAGCAATGGCGGGGGCCCCTCCCTGAGACTTGCTGCTGTCTTGCAGTTCTATCTCAGATTGCTGTGCTAGCAGTGAGCAAGGCTCCATGGGCATGGGACCCTCCGAGCCAGGCATGGGATATAATCTCCTGGTGTGCTAAGACTGTTGGAAAAGCGCAGTAGTAAGGTGGGGGTGTGACCCGATTTTCCAGATGCCATCTGTCCAGGCTTCCCTTGGCTAGGAAAGGGAATTCCCCGACCCCTTGCGCTTCTCGGGTGAGGCAGTGCCTTGCCCTGCTTCAGCTCACGGTCCTTGGGTGGCACACACTGACCTGCACCCACTGTCTGACAAGCCCTGGTGAGATCAGCCGGGTACCTCAGTTGGAAATGCAGAAATCACCTGTCTTCTGTGTGGTTCATGCTGGGAGGTGTAGACTGGAGCTGTTCCTATTCGGCCATCTTGGAACTCGGTCTTTTTTTTTTTTTTTTTTTTTTTGCTGGAGTCTGGCTCTGTGACCCAGGTGGGAGTGTAGTAGCGTGATCTTGGCTCACTCTAAGCTCCACCTCCCAGGTTTATGCCATTCTCCTACCTCAGCCTCCCAAGTAGCTGAGACTACAGGTGCCCGCCACCATGCCTGGCTATTTTTTTTGTAATTTTTAGGAGAGACGGGGTTTCACCGTGTTAGCCAGGATGGTCTTGATCTCCTGACCTCATGATCCGCCTCCCTCGGCCTCCCAAAGTGCTGGAATTACAGGTGTGAGCCACCGTGCCCGGCCAAGGAGACTAGTATTCTAAGTGAACTAACTCAGGAATGGAAAACCAAACATCCTATGTTCTGTTTCATAAGTGGAAGCTAAGCTATGAGAATGCAAAAGCATAAGAATGATACAATGGACTTTGGAGACCCCAGGGAAAGGGTGGGAGGGGAGGCAGGGATAAAAGACTACAAATTGGGTTCAGAGTATACTGCTTGGGTGATGGGTACACCAAAATCTCACCAATCAACACTAAAGAACTTACTAATGTAACCGAATACCCCTGTTCCCCAAAACCTATCAAAATTAAAAATAAATTTAAAAAACTAAAAAAATTTAGTGGCTTAAAACAGCACCCATTTATTATCTCACAGCTGTGTAGGTCAAAATTTCCAATTCCCATAAATACCGGCTGCATAAAAGACTTCCTGTTTATGGGTACAGTGTGGTTCTGTGGAGTCCTCTGCTTAGAGTGCCACAGTATTGAAATAGAAGTGCCAGGCAGGCTGTATTCCTTTCTGGGAGTTCTAAGAATGAATCCACTTCCAAGATTACTCTGGTTATTGGTAGAAATCAGTTCCATGTGGTTATTCTACTGAGGTCCTCATTTCCTTGCTGGCTGTCAGCTCAGGATAGTCTAGCTTTTGGAGGCCACCCACAATCCTTGGCTCACGACTCGTTTTCTCTGCCTTCAAAGCTAGCAGTGGACGAGAATGAGACGAAGTGAGTCAATTAGAGTACAAAATTAAAAGAGGCACTCACATAAGTGCATTTGCAGAACTCTGAAAGTGAATGCCTCTTTAAATTTCATATCCTGGGTATATTATTCACCTCACTTACTCCTGACCCCACTGCAGTGTGTGTGTGTGTATTATATTGCAAAGAACATTTTCTTTGAGTCAAAAACATTTGGAAGATATTACTCTAGGCCAGTGATTCTCAAATTTTAATGTGCATAAGTCACCTGGGACTCTTGTTAAACTGCAGTTTCTGATGTGGTAGGTCTGGGGTAGGGCCTGAGATTCTGCGTTTCTAACAACGCTGCTGATTCCCAGAAAATACACCGAGGAAATTAACGAGCCCTCTAAATGATTCTGATATATACTATAATTTCAGAACCACTCTAGTTCTCTTAAAACACTAGTTACTGGCCCCAGCTTCCAAAGTTATTGATTTAGTAGATTTAGGAAGAGACTTAGGAAGTTGTTAGAAATACAGCCTCCTAGGTGATGCTGCTGCCACTGGTTCAGGGAACAGACTTTGAGAACCACTGGAGTGCTCTCGACCTCTGGGGTCCAAACTTATCTTATCAGGCTGGAGTTTCTGCTTTGCTATCAGCTTCACATGGCTTATTGCAATCTCTCAACAGTGTCTTTCATTGATTTAAAAGCATATTTTAAAACATTCCTGCTTTTAAAATAGCTTAAATGATTTGAGGCTGTATGACTTTGGGCTCTCTAGTATTCTATATTGCTAAAAATTGAACAAAATTCACATTGCTTTTACTTGATAGTTCAGCATTTGTCTTAATTCAATTCATTTGATTGAGGAGCTGCAGGGTTCATTTAAAAATTTTCTTGGTTAGGAAACTAAGTTGTTTTATTTTAGCTATACACAGAATGCCCTCTCTTCCCTCAAATTCAGTAAGTTTTAGGGTGAGTAAAATGTAATGTAGGTGTAAACTGCAGATAGAACTCAGAACATGATAGGCCAAAATATGGCATCTTGGAATACTGAGTCTTAAGCCGAAAAATTAAGAAAATTACAGAAGCAGGAAGGTCTCTTTGAGCTTCTCCTGCCCACCTCTCTCCTCAAGCAGGCCACAGAAACTAGAATTCTTTTTCTCTTCTCTCCCCTGAAGTGGGCCATAAAACCAAGCTGACCTTCCCCTGAAGCAGGTTATAAGACCCTCATTCCAGAAGGTCCTCCGTCTACCTGGATGAAAGGACCATCTTATCTTTGAAGGCACAGACACAGAAAAGAGTATGAACAAACAGGCCTTGCTGAGTTTCCCCCAGTTTATTACCATTGCATCATGTTCCTTTTTGTCCAATCACGTTTCTTCACAACCATCTTTTTTTTTTTTTAATCAGACTTAGCATAAAATATACAAAGATATTCCTGTTTTTTCAGATCTTTATTTCTGAGGCTTCTGTGTGACATATAACTTATATTAAACCAACTCGTATGCTTTTATTAATCTGTTTTTTTGTTATAGGAGTCTCAGCCATGAACCTTGAGATGGTTAAGAAAAAGATGATACTTCTTCTCTTCTACACTGCCATCTTGATCAGAAGCTCATGTCTTAATTTCTGATTGGTCTTCCTGAAAACTAAATTTTCCTTTTTAGCCTCTCTATCAAATAGATAGTAATTAATTAATGCACATTAAGTAAAATAGGGAAGGTGTTCAATAATTTTAAAAATTACAGGGATTAAGATAAAAAATACTTTAGCTCATCGATTATGAAACTCTAACATGAAACAACAATTCAATACACTGATCATTCTCAGGCATTCAATATATTAATCTTTAAGAGACGAAACTGAGTTCAAAGATTCCTCGTTCATCTCCAAAATGCCAACGCCTATCACAGAGCCTGATACCTAACAGACACTCAAAATGTGTGGCAAATGAATAGCGTTTGGATGAATTAACTATAGAATAGAGCAACATTAGCAACTAGAATAAAATATTGGTGTGTCTGAATCAGACATGAGGTATATCATAACAAATTTATTAATAATAGTAAAAATTATAAGATTTTGAAATTTGAAAAGAATAAATGTTAAGGTAAACATAGCATCATTTGAATTCATTTATATTCTCTTATGTTTTCTTAAGTTCAAGTTTTTTGAGGGTCACCTCATTAGGAATTGTTCATGCTCTTCAGCATCTCCTGTCTCTTCTGCAGCCATTCATCTAGATTTAAATCTTGGGATTGCATCACACATGTTTTGTGAATATCATGCATTGTGGTTCCATAGTAAAGTCCTCTTTGAGAAATACTGAAATATATCATCCAAATAATATATTTCATCATGTATAATACAATAATTTTATCTAATTATTTATAATTAATGCCTATTACATTAAATAAAATGATATTTATATTAAACATTATTTTGGCCTAGTAATTTATAGTGTAAATCACACAAGAAAACAATGACAGTTTATTTAAACATGAGTAGTAATTATCAATCATATATCATTACATAATTACAAATTCTTACATAAATGATTTGCTCTTCAAAAGAACATTTTCCTTAAGTGTTAATAGTTTCTAAAGTATTTGAACAATTGTTTGCTTAGATGTTTTCCTTTCTCAGTTTATTCTCCTTAAATCAAGACAATGATATCCACAAGCTTGTAAGACATTTTTTATAAAGTTTTAGAAAAGGGAGGAGATGTGGCATTCCCTTCTATATTATTACAGTAATTTTGAGGAAAACCTTGACAATCCAAAAAGCAAAGTGAAAAGAGAAATGAGATAGGCACATTGTTTAATATGCAACAAGCACTTTTTAATATCCTTTATACTATTGTTGGTTAATAGAACTTTTGAAGTTTTTTTTTCCCCATTGAAAACCAGGATTTGAGGTGACCCACAAGATGGATTCATTTTCTGAGTCAACCGCGAAGAGGACAGAGTATCTTAGACTATTATTGAATAATAGAAGACATATGTAGTTAATGTAGAAAGTACACAAAAAATGTAGTCTATCCTAGACATTGAGGAAAATACACTGGCGTGTCTTCACTATGTATAACATTGACACCATCAATAATATATCACAATGATGATATGAAATAAAGTATGTTAGCCTTCTAGGAGCATAGATAAGAACCCTTTCTAAGTGATCTTTCACTATTAAAAAAATAAGGTATTCTTTTGTTTGTTCTATGGAATATGTCACTGCAGGGTATTACATTAGAGATGCTTATCCACTCTGAACTTTTGCAAGGCTATTTTCTGTATTTCAGAAACATCTACATGTTTTCACTAATTTAAATAACTCTAGTCCTCTCTATATTCTTGTTTGCTACAAAATGACTCTTGAAAATGATAATTTCAGACTTTCAAGTTGTTAGTCTTATTTCGTTCTGAGCTTTTATTGAATTGCTGACAACAACTCAGAAGCTCCAGTATGTGGTCACTTTGTACTTCAGCCCCATTGATCTTTCAAAAAATATTCTATTACATTGTAGTGGATAGTTGAAGATTTATTTAAATAAAATTGTAAAGCAAGCCATCTAAAGAAGTCTCCTTTCCACTTCATATACCTTGCCATTATGTAGAGCAAGTATTCTGAGAATATAATTGGAGTACCTCTTTAAGATATCCACTAATAATGTTACTCAACTGATTTATTTGTACATTTAAGTAGAGAAAATATCAGGACTCTCAAATATCAAAGCCACTTTTAAAAGATAAAGATGTAGCCATTGTGAATATTTATAGGAGCTGAGGCAGAGTCTGAAGGCAACTTCTGGAGTTCTATGCATATACTAAATAGTGTTAGCATCATGGAACTAAGTGCATAACACCCCAAGGCAGCTCTTTTGAAATGAACAGCACCCTTTGATGGATCAACCATAGTTTAACAAATCTCCCCTAGTTCCTGGAACTGCCTTTTCCTTTATGTTCATGGATGTTTTCTTAAGTTGTGGTGACAGGACAAGTGTGGAGAGGGAGGTTTAAGACCATGCTGAGGTAATTATTGCTGAAAAGAACTGAATTTGGTCAAAATAAGACTCACAAGCATGATCTTGATTTTTGAAATTGCCTTACGTATTTTCTGATGACCAGATTATTCCATTATCCAAGCCCAGGTCATGTGTCACCTCTTTTCTCATTCGTTCATTTCTCCCCACCCCCATTCAACAAGCATGAGCACCTGCTATGGGCCAAGCACTATTCCAGGTGAAAGGGATCACCAGAGAGAAAGAAGAAAATGATGTGTGTCATTACAGAGGTAATCATACTTAAAAAAAATTCTCTTATGGTAATTAACACAGTTTGGTTATTTGAGGGTATTTTAATCTCCTATTAGATATGAGGTGTTTTGATGTCAGCCTCAATGATCTAACTCATGAATATTTTCCCCATTGCACTTATCACAAGGTCTTACCACTACAAGACAATTGAGGTGTAATGGATGAATGAATGATTAAATAAACAGAGGAGTGAATGAATCAATCTTTCTGGTCTATTATGTCTGAGCAATGCAACATAATTCTTACTCCTCTGAAATAGTACGAAACAAGCTCAACCTTTGGATTAGAGTCATATAAAATTAGGGGGCACCAAAAAGCTATTATAATAAAATTTTAAGTCTTCCAAATAGATTTATTTGGAATTTAAATAAATCTAAATAAATTTGGAATGCATTTTTATAACCTAACATAACTGAATGAGGAAGGGAAAAAGACTGCAAATGTAGAATGATATATTTACCTAATAGACTTAACATCTATTTAGAAGAGGCCATTAATGTGTATTATAAGAGAATAATATTTTATGAAATTGCAGTAGAGAAGTTTTTTATACTTCCCTAAATATTTCTGTTTGCATAATAATGACTCAATGAACAAAGCTTAGAAATTATCTCCGCACTTTGGTTTATTTAGAAAAGAGTTTCCTTTCATGTATGTAAACGATCTTTGAAGAAATAAATTACCCAGGTAAATATTTTTAGAAATTGAGATTAATATGAACAAAATTTAGGGAAGAGAGGAAAGAAAATGTCTATTGGAAATGTCTTCCACTGAGGCACCTTCCTTCCTTTCTGAGATGTACATTTGGGTTTGGCTTATTCCACTCTCTTCTTTAGCTTTTAATTTCTTCCTATCCCAACATTGTCATTTTATCTTTACTTTTTTATATACCTAAATTACTTTGGTGTAAATTATTTTTGTTCATAAGCAGACTCAATTACATTTTTTATACAAGGTGTTTCACTTAACTGAACTTTGAAAAATGTTCTTCAGTTTCAAAAGGCATGGGCCAAGGGAAGGAGAATTTATTTCAAATTTATGGGTTTGTCCAGAAATTCAGAGGCAGAGTTATCCAATAGTAGTAAAATGGACTAGAGCTCCTCACATGCGCACACACACTAGCTTCACTCCTTCTTTCAAGATGCAGGATAGTTAGCATAGGGGAAGGTGAATGTCGGTCACCACCACTTGCCGTCAATTTGCAAGACTGATGTCTAGGGAAAAGTTTCAAATGATTGAGCTATAAAAGATGTTTATCTTGAATCCCATAACTTTAAAACTTGTGTGTCTGTAATGTTACATACACAGTGAGTGAAAAGTATATCATACATATACATATGGTTTGGAGAATGGTTATGATAATAAAATAAACAGCAGTGTAACCCCCATGTTAAGAAATCGATAGAGTGAATAGAGTCAATAGTCAAGAAATCTACCCAGTACTTCAGAAATGCCCTGTGTACTCCTCTTTTCTTTCCTCCAGCAAAGAAAACCACTGTCTGGTGTTTTGTGTTAATTATGTTATTGGTTTTCCTTATGGTTTTGCCACTTACTTATGTATCTCTAAACAATATATTGTTTAGTTTATTTTTGTTTTTAACTGAGTAAAAAGTGCAAACCTAGCTGCGTAAGGAAAGGAGAATATTGCCACTATTAGATGAAGGTTCCAGAGAAGGTAAGCCAAATAGAATTTCTGGGCCATGAGCTGCTCTCACCTTCCTTTGGAGTTTACAAGTGCCCCTTCTGAGGAAACTGGAAAAGGCCATGAATTTGTCTTAGAAAGCATAAAGAAATTTGGCAGAAAGTTGGAATAGACGCGGAAGAAGATACCAAGAGAAAGCATGGCTCGAGGGAGTGGGCTGCTTTCTGTTTACAGCCCACAGAGGCCTAACTCCAGCTCTCAGGAGTATATTGAAGCCGAACCTTCCTACAGGATGAAATGAGAGTCCTCAGCTAATCCAGGCTTACAGCTTAGAAGAGACAGTGGGAACCTCGTTAGCATATGGGCCAGTTCTACTGAGTGTTCTGTTCCTGGGTTTAAAAGATAGCAGAATTTTAGCAGGAATCTTAGTGATGACAACCCACATCATATTGAATAACACTTTTGTAACCTATATTAGAAGCTCGAAGTACAGTGAAGTCTTCATCTCTAGAAAGCAAAACCTGTTGGCCAGGCACAGTGGCTCACGTCTGTAATCCCAGCACTTTGGGAGGCCGAGGCAGGCAATCACGAGGTCAGGAAATCGAGACCGTCCTGGCTAACACGGTGAAACCCCGTCTCTACTAAAATATACAAAAAATTAGCTGGGCGTGGTGGCGGGCGCCTGCAGTCCCAGCTCCTTGGGAGGCTGAGGCTGGAGAACAGCGTGAACCCGGGAGGCGGAGCTTGCGGTGAGCTGACATCGCGTCACTGCACTCCGGCCTGGGGAACAGAGAGAGACTCCATCTCAAAACAACAGCAACAACAACAACAACAACAAAAAAACTCCAAAAACCTGTTATAACTCTTAAATGACATTTCTCCATCTCTGAAAATACTTAAACATCAAACAGGTAGCTGAAAATACTTGAACATCAAACAGGTGGTGCATTGGCCTTAATACAGAATCGAGAAAGATCCAGTAAGATCTCATGCAAGCCTGTCTCTCCAACCTCATATCTTACCACCTTCTCTGTGCTGTAACTATGCTCAAATATTTGCACTACTTGGAACACATCCTGTTTTTTTAAGACCTGTTTGTCTCTGTTCGTAATGTTCTTGTTTCAGGGCTCCCTTCCTGCCTAATTTTCCTGGCAAACTTTTCATCCTTTAAGACTCGTATCTCTCTTATAGAGGAATTATTCCTTCAGCCTCCTAGGTGGTACTCATCTCTGTGTTCCCACAATACTTTTCACTTATCACTGGCATCACCTTATCAAGTCGTATTTTAATCATTTTTCAACCTGCACATTCCCCCCACTTTCTGTGAGCCTCTTAAGATCAATGACTGCAACTCATATATTGTTTAACCATAACTGTATACCATTATCACATCTAAACGTTAACAATAATTCCTTATTGTCACTGAATGTCCAGTGTTCAAGGTTCTCTGATTATTTCATACTTCATTTTTATTTTTAAATATAGGATTCAAAGAATGTCCACATATTGCAATTGGTTGATATGTCTCTTAAGTCTCTTTTCATCTCTAAGTTACTCTTCCATTTCCTTTCCTTTTCTTTAATCTTAAAATGTATTTGTTGAGGAGCTGGGTATTTTTCTTTAGAATTTCCATTGTCTTTCCCATGAAGTCATTTATTATGTAACTCTGACTTTTATATTTCCTCCAAATTGGTAGAGCTAGAAACTTGATCAAGCTTGAAAGTTTTTGGTGAGACTTTATACATAACGTTGTGTAATTCCATTAAGAAACACATATAACCTTTTTATTTCTCATTTGTGACGATAGTATTGATTGATGACTATTGCCTACATATATTAGTTCATGGAGGCTGTAAAATAATGACGTTCTAATTCTAACATGTTTTTTCTTCATTTGTTAACTGGAATACTTCTACATAGAGAAACTTTTAACAGCTTATTTATTAAAGGCAGGATAAGTGCTTGAATCCCTCCCTTTATTGACCACAATTGAAAATAATGAGTTGGTTCTCTGGCAAAAGACTAAGATTTGTTTTCTTTGGGCAATTAATGCTTAGTACAATGACTAGCACATAAAAGGAATGTCCTAATAGCATGTTATATGAGTGAATAGAGTCAATAAATTAATACACAAATTAAGTGAATGATTGAATCACACTGAGTGTACACAACCCTATACCTACAACACATAGCAGCCCTGTAAATAGCTGCTTCTTAAGACAGAGAGATTCGGAGGTCCTTAGCGGACTGATGTTCAGACATTCCAGGCCCCAGTCATGCCCACTGAGTGCTGCACGGTCCCAAGTGGGATGGGGGAACTGGCTTCTCATAGCCCCACTGAAAGGTTATGTAGCACTGGATTGCTGCCTAATTGGTTCTGCCTTGTGTACTGATAATTATAATCTGCACTGACTTTTGCACATCTTCTACTAAGACATTTCTTAGGCATGCCATGGATATGTCAGTGTACAATTATTGGTTTTTAGTATAGTTATAAAGTTGTGCACGTTTCCACAATTTTAGAACATCATCTCAAAAGGAAACACTGTAGCTTTAGCAGTTACCCCCAATTTACTTCCCGCTGGCAGCCACTAATATATTTCTGCATCTATGGATTTGCCTGTTGTGGACATTTTGTATAAGTGGAATAATAAAATATGTACTCTTTCTTGACTGGCTTCTTTCACCTAGCAAAACATTTTCAAAGTTTATCTATGTTGCAGCATTTATCAGTATTTCATTTATTTTTATTGCAGGATGGTATTCTATCATATGGATGTACTGAATTTTGCTTATTCATTCATCAGTTTATGGACATTTGGGTTGTTTTCACTTTTTTGCTATACGAATAATACTGCTATGAACATTCTTGTACAGGTTTTTGTGTAGACATATGTTCTCATTTCTCTTGGTTATATACCTAGAAGGAAATTTCTGGGTCATGTGGTAACTCTTATGTTTAAACATTTTGAGGAACTGCAAACTGTTTTCCAAAGTGACTGCACAATTATGTATTCCCAAATGCAACGTAGGCAGTTCCCAATTTTTCTACATTTTTACCAACACTTGTTGTTATCTGTCTTTTGTATTAAAGCCACCTTAGTGTGGGTGAAGTGGCATCTCATTGTGAGTTTGGTTTACCTTTCCCCAAGAGTTAATGATGTTGAGCAACTTTTCATGTGTGTATTGGTCATTCTTTGGAGAAATCCCTGTTTAAATATTTGCCCATATTTGTCCCTTATCAGATATGTGATTTTCAAATACTTTCTCCTATTCTATGGGTTGTCTTTTCACCTTCTTGATAGTGACCTTCGACACAGAAAAGTTTTTAACTTTGGTAACGTTTAGAAAAATTTATCTAATTTTTGCTTTTGGTGTCATATCTATGAATGCTTTGCTAACCCAAGCTGCAAAGATTTACTCCTGTGTTTTATAGTTTTAGGTCATACTGAAGGACTGTAATCCACTGGAGTTAATTTTTGTATATGGTATGAGGAAGGAATCCTCCATCATTCCTTCACATGTGGATATCTAGCTATCCCAGTACCACTAAAGAAGAAGACTATTCTTTCCACCATTGACTGCTTGAGCACATTTGCTAAAAATTAGTTAACCATAAATATGCAGTTTTATTACTGATTCTCAATTTGATTGCAACAATCTATATGATTAACCTTATACCAGAGCTGTACTGTCTTGATTATTGCAGCTTGGTAGTAAGTTTTGACATTGATAAATATGAGTCCTCCAAGTTTGTTCTTTTTCAAAATTGTTTTGGCTGTTGTGGATCACTTGGTTTATTACAAGAATTTTAGGATCAGCTCGTCAATATCTCCAAAGCTGGGAGAGAGCTTTGAGACCCACCTTCACCTTTAGTATGTTATCAAGGTACATTACAATGATAAGCTTTCTAATGTTGCATCTCTGGGAAAGCCTTATTTAATCTTTTTATGTGTGTACTATTTTATAACATGTAACATGTAAGTATATTATATGTACATATAAAATAATATGTTATACATTGTTTACATAGCATATATAATAGCATATACATAGATTTGTTATTTCTATTGTTTGTTTCTATAGTCACAAGCGGGGATGGCCTACAATTTTCTGTTCTAGAGTCCTTCCTTTGGTGTTATATCAGGGTTAAGCTAATCTTATTAAATGAGTTCAGTAGTTTCTTTTAGGTTTAGACTGACCTCATTAAATGTGTTGGGGAGTTAACTTGCCCTTATTTTCCTTTTTCTGAAGCAGTTATTAAAGATAGAAAATGTTCATTACTTTCATTCTTAGAATTTTAGTTGGAATTGTCTATTAAATGATCTGGGCTACTTTTAGATGTCAGTGTGGGTTAGGAGGTGTAGTTAATGAGTGTAGCTATAAATACTTTCATTGTCATTGGGCTATTTTAATACTCTAATTTTGAACAATAATACTTTCTAATAACCAAAAATTATACTTTCACACATTCATTGGTGTAGAATTTTGTATAGCAGTATCTTAAACATTTTTCCAACTCTTGTGTATCTATAGCTATGTTTTTGGTGAATGTCAAGTTTTACCTTATCTCCTTTTTTTAAATAGCTTTCCAAAGTTTATCTCTTTAAAATTATTTCTTTCATTTTTTGTCCTATTGTTCAATTATCTGAAAATTCCACATATATATTTTAAAGTATGTCTATTTGGTGAAGATTCTTCTTCCTCAGTTTTATTAAGGTATTATTGACAAATAAAGATTGGATATAAGTATGGTATACAACTTGATGTTTTGATACATGCATACCTTGCAAAATCATGAAATCAAGCTAATTAACATATGTCTACCTCACAAAGTTTTGTGTGTGTGTGAGATAAGAAAGTTTAAGATCTATATTTTTAGCAGTTTTCAATATGCAATATGTTATTATTAACTGTAGCCACCATGCTGTGCAAGCTCAATGCTTCAGAACTTACTCATCCTGTCTAACTGAAACTTTTTTACCCTTTGACTGACATTTTCACATTCCTCTTCCCTTCCCCCAGCCCCTGGCAACCACCATTCTACTCTCTGCTTCTATGAGCTTGACTTTTCAAACTTCACAGATAAGTGAGATCATTTAGCGTTTGTCTGTGCCTGGCTTATTTTTTACTTAGCTTAATGTCTTCCAGGTTTATCTATTTTGTTACAAATGACCAGATTTCCTTCTTTGAAAAGATTGAATAGTATTCCATTGTGTGTGTGTGTGTGTGTGTGTGTGTGTGTGTGTATGCTGCATTTTCTGTATCCATTTATCTGTCAATGGATGCTTAGTTTGATTTCCATATCTTGGTAATTGTGAAGAATGCTGCAATGAACATAGGAATGCAGGTATCTCTTCAATGTACTGATTTCATTTTTAAAAATACGTATACCCAGAAGTGGGATTGCTGGATCATATAGTAGTTCTGGTTTTAAATTTTTGAGGAATCTCTATACTGTTTTCCATAATAGTTGTATTAATCTACATTCCCACCAATAGTGTACAAAGTTTTCCTTTTCCCCACATCCTTGCAACATTTGTTGTATTGTATCTTTTTTATAATAGCCATTCTAAGAAGTGTGAGGTGAGAGTTCACGGTGGTCTTTATTTGCATTTCCCTAATGATTAGAGATATTAAGGATTTTTTTTTTACATGTCTGTTGTCCATTTGTATGTTCTCTTTTAAGAAATGTCTGTTCTCATCTGTTGCTCATTTTAAAATTGGGTTATTCATTTTCTTGCTATAATGTTGTTTGGGTTCATTATATATTTTGAATATTAACCCCTTATCAGATGTATGATTTGCAAATATTTTCTCCCATTTTGTTGGCCGTCTCTTCACTTTTGTTTTCTTTGCTGTGCAGAAGCTTTTCAGTTTGATACAATCCCATTTGCCCATTTTAGATTTTGTTGCCTGAGCTGTGGAAGTCATATCCAAAATATAATTTCCTAGACCAATTTAAACAAGTTTTTCCCCTGTGTTTTCTTTTAGTAGTTTTATAGTTTCAGGCCTTACAATTAAGTAAGTAATTTATTTTCAGTTGAGTTTTACAGATAATGCAAGAAACCAGTCTAATTTCATTCTTTTGCATGTGTATAGTCAGTTTTCCCAACACCACTTATTGAAGAGAATGTCCATTCCTCATTGTGTCTTCTTGCTGCCTTTGTTGAAGGTTATTTGACTGTAAATGTGTGGATTTCTTCTGGGCCCTCTATTCTGTTCCATTGGTCTCTGTATCTGTTTTTATGCCAGTTCTGGGCTGTTTTGATTGTTATACGTTTGTAGTATATTTTGAAATCAGGTAGTGTGATGCCTTCAGTTTTGTTCTTTTTGGTCAAGATGCTTTGGCTATTCATGATTTTTGTGGTGCCACACAAATTCACACGTATGTTTATTGCAACACTATTCACAATAGCAAAGACTTGGAATCAACCCAAATGTCCATCAGTGACAGACTGGATTAAGAAAATGTGGCACATATATACCATGGAATACTATGCAGGCATAAAAAAGGATGAGTTTGTGTCCTTTGTAGGGACATGGATGCAGCTGAAAACCCTCATTCTCAGTAAACTATCACAAGAACAGAAAACCAAACACCGCATGTTCTCACTCATAGGTGGGAATTGAACAATGAGATCACTTGGACACAGGAAGGGGAACATCACACACTGGAGCCTATTGTGGGGAGGGAGGAGGGGGAGGGATAGCATTAGGAGATATACCTAATGTAAATGATGAGTTAATGGGTGCAGCACACCAACATGGCACATGTATGCATATGTAACAAACCTGCACATTGTGCACATGTACCCTAGAACTTAAAGTATAAAAAAAACAAAAATACTTTCTGTAAAACCTCATTGGAATTTTAATAGGAATTTCATTAAGTCTGTAGATAACTTTGAGTAGTATAGGCATTTTTATGATATTAATTCTTCTAATCCATGAAAATAAGATATTTTTCCATTTATTATTTTTATCTTCAATTTATTTCATCAATATTTTATAGTTTTCAATGTAGAAAACAATGTAGAAACTCCTTGGTCAAATTTATTTCTAAATATTTTATGTATTTTTAAAATGCTAAGATATATAATATTTTCTTGATTTATTTTTTAGATAGTTTGTGGTTAGTGTACAGAAATTCTGTTGATTTTTTTAGCTGGTCTTGTATTATACAACTTTACGGAATTGATCAGTTTCAAGAGTTTTTTTGGTGTAATCTTTACAGTTTTTGATGTGTAAGGTCATGTCATTGGCAAAAAGGGAAAAGTTTACTGCTTTCTTTTCAATTTGGATGCTTTTTATTTATTTTTCTTGCTTAATTGCTTTGGTTAGGACTTCCAGTACTATATTGAATAGGAGTGGAAAGAGTAGGCATCCTTGCTTTGTTGCTAATCTTAGAGGGAAAGCTTTCAACTTTTTACCGTGGAGTATAATGTTAACTGTAAGCTTGTCATGTGTGGCCTTTATCATGTTGAGAAACATAACTAAAAGAATATTAGTATATTCTTTCTGTAGTTATTTGTTGAGAGTTTTAATCATAAAAGAATGTTGAATTTGTCAAATGCTTTTTCTGCATCTATTGAAATAATATGATTTTTATTGTTCATTCTATTAAATCACATCAACTGATTTGCATATGTTCAACCATCTTTGCAAGCCAGAGATAAATACCATGGTATATGATTCCTTTAATGTGCTGTGGAATTTGACTTGCTAGTATTTTTTGAGGATTTTTGGGGTTCATTAGGGATGAAGATTCTTGATTGCATATGTCTATTTGTCTTAATTATCTATATGTCTATTTAATTCCTCTTGCACTTGCTTACTTTTTGACTGAAAAACTGACATTTTTCATAGCTATTATTTACATATTTTTAATACTTTAAAATATTTTAATTGGCATATATATACACACTTCTTATAATAGAATGACTATATTACCTAAAAGACAAAATACAAGTGTTGCAAGGATGTGGAGAAAAGGAAAACTTTGTACACTATTGGTGGGAATGTAGATCAGTACAACTTATGGAAAACAATATGGAGATTTCTCAAAAATTTAAAACCAGAACTACTATATGATCCAGCAATCCCACTTCTGGGTATATATGTATTTTAAAAAACGAAATCAGTACATTGAAGAGATACCTGCATTCCTATGCTCATTGCAGCATTCTTCACAATTACCAGTAAAAATATGTGTGTGTGTATGTGTATATATGTGTGTGTGTGTGTATATATATATATATATATATATACACAATTTTTAAAAATCTTTCTGGTAAAGATGAGATCTTGCTATGTTTCCTAGGCTAGTCTCAAACTCCTGGACTCAGGCAACCCTTCTTTCCTGGCTTCCCAAAGTGCAGGGTTTACAGGTGTGAGCCACTGTGCCGAGCCTCCTTTATATATTTTGAATTAACTTCATATTCATAAAGGTTTGAAGCTGTTATGTGTTCTTAGTAGATTATTCCTTTTATCGATATTCATAATCATTTTTGATTTCCTGGAATTTTTACCAGGAAAATTTTTTACTGACTCATATGACAGTAAAATTGCTATATAATCATTATGTTAGTATTTGGCAGATTTTTAAAATATCCCTTTATTTTTTAACACTTTTCTATTTTTTTTCAGGTTTGTCTTTTGGTAAATAATAAATAGCTACATTTTTAAATCTTTTTAGCAACCTGAAATCTCTGTCTTTTAGTAGGTCTAATAAAGCTACTCATATTTATGCAAATATTAATGTTTAGTTAGGTTTTGTTTTGTTTGTTTGTTTGCTTTTTTGAAATGGAGTTTTGCTCTTTCTGCCCAGGCTAGAGTGCAGTGGCATGATCTCAGCTCACTGCAACCTCTGCCTCCCGGGTTCAAGCAATTCTCCTGTCTCAGCCTCCGAAGTAGCTGGAAGTACAGGCACCCACCACCACACCCCGGCTAATTTTGTATTTTTACTAGAGACGGGGTTTCACCATGTTGGCCAGGCTGGTCTTGAACTCCTGACCTCAGGTGATCCGCCCACCTCGGCCTCCCAAAGTGCTGGGATTACAGGCGTGAGCCACAGTGCCCGGCCTAGTTAGTTTTTTTAACCAAGATTTTTAAAAACTTTCTTTCCTTCTGTTGATTAGATTGTGCTTTGCAACATTTTCCTTCTTCTGTTTTGATAGTTACTTATTCATCTATTCTTTTAGTTTTAACCTGTGTATATTTTTAACTCACTCACAGAAACTTACACATTCTTTGAAAAAAAAGTCTGGGTTATGTCCTAGCCTCCTCAGTAACACAATAAATTTAGCATGTATTCATTTCCTTTTATACTGTCCTTCCTTCTCCCCTAGCTAACTCCCATGTTGACATCTTATCAGATTTTACTTCTATATTGTTTATTTAACACACATACATATACATAACCCTTCAATTTAGCAATATTTTTAAAATAATTACTTTGCTCACCATATTTCTTATAATTATTTCCTCCCAGATTTAGTTTTTTTCTTGCTGAAATATGTCCTTAGTAATTTTTTCAAAGAAGGTGGGCATAAACTTTCTGAGGTTTTAGATGTGTGAAAATGCCCTTAATTAGTGAAAGAAGGTGAATGACTGAATTTATTTCACTGACCCTAGTAAGATCTGGGCCAGCACCTCTTTCTCCTTACTTTTCCTGCCAGACCCAAATTGGATAACAGCTGGTAGAAGCTTATCTTCAGTCTTGCAGGACCTGAATCCTGTTTCATTATTAATACAGCCCCATACCTTCTCTGAATTGGAACAGTGGACAATTTTCAGGATATAGTGAAATATTGACTGACCTTCATCAACCTAACATGTAAATTCATATGTTTTGTTGTTGTTCATTTGTTTTCAGAAACAGGGTCTTGCTCTGTTACCCAGACTCAAATATGGTAGCACGACCACAGCTCACCTTAACCTCAAACTCCTGGGCTCAAATTATTCTCCCACCTCGCTCCCTGAATAGCTAGGACTACAGGCATGTGCCACCATGCCCAGCTAATGTTTCATTTATGTTTTTTGTAGAAATGGGGTCCTGCTTTTCTAAGATCAGGCTGGTTTTAAACTCTTGGCCTCGAGCAGTCCTCCCGTCTCAGCCTCCCGAAGCACTGGGATTATAGGCATGAGCTGCTGCACCTGGCTCATCTAACATATAAATTCCTTAGACTACCTGCTCTTCAGCAGAACAGCTATTTTGAGCTATTCTCATGTTGCAATGGTTTTAATAAGGCTTAAGCTAACAGCTCTTAGTTGGCTTTTCTTCTTCTACAAATTCATCCTCACTGTTAAGTGATAGTTTGGTTAAACACTGTTTTCCTTAAGAGTTTTGAATATTTTGTCCCTTTATCTCATGGCTGCAATACTTATCCAGTATTGCTAGCAAGTCTGTTGTCTGCAGTGGTCAATTCCTTATTCTGGGGTTGGCACCTTCCCCCGTAGCCTCTGCAATTTCCTGCTAGGACTATGACTTACTGTTGTGGCTTCCGTTCTGCTTCTTTTCTGGGGATTTACATAATTTCTGATATAATAAAAATCTTTCCTGTGTTTTGCACAAATCCCAACATACTAACTTCCTTAAAAATCATTCATAATTATTTTGTGTTAGAAGAAGAGATTTCAGCACATGCTCAAATTGAGACAAGATACTCTTATTTTTGTCTGTCTGGATGGATTCATGTGAAACTATATCCCTGGGGATATAGAGAAGGACTTTTCTTGTTACTGTATGCTTTCCTTTATTTGGATTTCTGCTTATTAATTTCTCTTTGATTCAAGACAACAGGGCACACGTGTTGAATATCTTCCTTCTTCCTCCCCTGCCCCACCCCACCAATGCACCTGCCAGCTTTCTCCATATGCGCAAGAGCCCTGTATGTGCTGCTTACCTGTGTAGACAGCATTCAAGGGCTCCTACTCTTCTGTTTTCCAGTTGGGTTTGCCCAGTGGGAGGTACCAACAGGAGATCAGACAGCTGGGTGGCAATGAGGATGGGATATTTATTCCCTGGCCACCCCACTCTCCTCCTCCCACCCATACTTGAACACCTTGTTTTGGCTCCACTCTTTTACTGAAGACCACTGCCATCAAGCAGCCTTTTGCATATAAGGACTCTCATTTCCTCAAGTTGATCCTTTTGGCTTAGGGGTAGCTGTTGCTCCCAAGGACATAGCATGTAGAACCATATACCATTACCAGCTTCTCTATATGCTGCCCATAACTTTGTAACTGGTCCCTTTATTAACCCCATCTCAAATTAACTTGAAAATCATTTATTTTTATCCTGGGCCCAGACCAATACGGAAATAAAACCAAAATAAACAAAAACCAAAGCAATAATGTATATAGGTAACTTTAGGTAGTTTGGTCTTTTTGCTGTTTCATAACAGAATAAAATACTTAAGAAAGAATATAGGTGAAGAAAACTTACTTTAAAGGAAATATGGCACAAAGAGAAAGTAATAATAAATGTTTTGAGCAGAAATTTAAACTGAAGTTTCTGTCCCTTTTCCTATTTGTGTTGCCACTGGGTTTCTGGGCCTAGTGGGAAAGCAGGCATGAGTGAAGGTTCGCCAATGCATGTCTTGATGCAGCACTGTGGGATCATACCACAGGGATTTATAGAATTTCAGAGTGGGAAGGGGCCATGGGGACTACCTAGTGCGGCAATGAACAGCACAAAGCACCGCGAATTTGTGATATAGCCTGGATTTAATTTGTGAGGCAAAGATTTAAATACCACCCCATGCTGTTGCTTGTTCAGTGTGTCTAGTGCCTATAAAAATGTTTTATGGTTAAAATATAGAACTAATTTTCACACTGGCATTTTGAACAGCAGCTTCCAATGGGAACAGGTAACATTCACTGGATGTTTGCTGTGTGTGAAAGATTGTGTTCAAAGCTTTACAATGCATCAGCTGAATGCCATGTAGTAAGTACTAGTGTTATTCTAATTTTACGGATGAGGAAAATAAGGCAAAGAAAAGTTAAGGGACTCGCCCATCTTTACAAGGCCATTCGTTATGTGATAGAGCCAAGATTCAAACCTGAGTGGTATGACACTGAGTCCCATGTGCTTATCCACTAAAATTGTTCCTCTTGTTGCAACAGCTATGCAGAAAAGCTAGATATATATGTAAATATATATAACAAATACTGCTTTATGTCTAACAACATACCATATATGTTGTTCCACATTATTAAATACACCATGATGCCACTTTAAATGACTGTATATTCTGTTGTTTTAGTATATGTTTGCTTAATCAATTTCATTGTTAGATAGTGATTTGCTCTATTTCCCCCTCAGTTTATTTCCAATCCTGACTCCTATTATATTATAATCTCTGACCCCAGCATTTCATTAAGCTTCATAACCCCATCTGTAAAATGATAATAATGATATTTCTGTCATTGAGTGATTAAGTACATATATAATTTTAGCTAATGATTATTTATTATAATTATTATTCAATGGAATGTTAAACATTGCTGTTGGGAAGTGGGACTCTAGGGGATGACTCTGGTTTTCTCCATTTTGCTTACCATTATATAATTTTCATATTTAGATGTATTGTGTACTAAGGAATATGAGTTGGAGTTTTTTAAAAAAAATATTTAATTGAAAACGTAAATGTTAAAATATGCTTTAGCTCTTCTCTCCTTCAAATGGTTGCTCACCAACAGTCACCAGTCCAGGCTACATTCATGTTTTTTACTTCACTGAACAGTGCTTGTCTGCATTGTTTTTCTGCTGGTCAATACTTCACATACTCTGTGCAATCAGAAAATGATTCCAAGGACATTTATCAATCAAAATGCACAAGCCTCCCTCTCAATGCTCGGTATTTATTCCTGATGCATGTGCTTCTGTCAGACAGAGTGTTATAGGTATTAGCAATTCACAGGCACTTCTTAGAAATGCTGGAAAGGGGTTATTTTTGCTGTGAGGGTGTTGCCCTATTATCAACACCTCATCTTTCTGTATCATCTTCCAACAATCTTTGTGAGAATTTGATTTGCTATCTTTATTCTAGTGAGACTCAGGCACTGATGCATTTATACCTGGGCTCTGAGCAGGGCTGAAATGGTAGTGAGCTGATGTTTTACTCAACAAGAAAATAATCAGTGAAATATATCTTTGAAATAGATTATTATCCTATTTGTAAAAAGGAATCAAAAGCATATAAAACCAGAACTTAGCCTTTACTCTTTGGAATCCAAAATGCAGTTGTGTTCTTCATAAATCATCTCATGACAAATGATTTAGCAAAAAAAAAAAGTGCATGACAGAGAGAGAAACTGCATTTTAGACAAAATTGCTTTGAACATATTTCACCTATTAAAGGAAAGATTGCTAATTGGACACAAATGTTAATAAAAGAATGTGACAAAAATCTTCAAGATATTTTTTCTTTTATTTAAAATGTTAACTATCACAACACATCGTACAATGAAATGAAGACTTTAGAATCACATTAAAACTTTTAAAAACATCTCTATATAGTCACAAAACATGAAACATGCTTCAGAGATACAAATATAGTGTAATACCAAAATCTCAGTACATTTTCACCATGGAAACAAATAGGAAAAGCACAAGACTGTCAGGAGTTTCCCGCCGTTTCCGCAGTAGCTGACACGACTGCTTCAAAGCAATGATTTTTTTCTTTAGGGACTGTATCATTGACAGGTTTTACAATTTCATTGAACACTGTGCTTTGTTGAGAAATAACCACTTATTTCTATTTTAAGGGAGTCATATTGGAATTAAAACATGTTTACAACACATATTAGCACAATATGAAAAATAAACACTTTTTGAAATTTCAACCCCAAACAACTGTTATTAAATAAATAATTATTCCTCATAGTGCATGTCTTATTTTACCTTTCCTTGCCCATTGACACAAATGAAGCTGAATAAATAACGTCAGGTAGTTTATTAACGTCTTCTTTCATAATTCTGCATTGCACTCCTTTCATAAGCCACTGAAAACAAAGAGGAGATAAAATGTTTTTTAAGTGGATTCACTGAGGGAGTTACACAACTAAAGTTCAGGGCATATAGTAATTTATTCTAAACTGCTAATGACATTTTCCCTTACAGAAGTATTTCTAAGAATGTAATTTGCATATCTTCCAATCCTGCCTCAGTCTCTATCCTGATGGGAAATGATCTGACCACAGAACTCAGTTTCTTTCATCATTTATCATATACTTCGTGCCCCCAAAGCATATTTCCACAATATATTGCAGTGTTGATTCTCAGCAGCTTTCTCAAGCAGTGGCAGATACCCACAGTGAATTATAGAAAGGACAATGCCTAAAATAACCATTTGTTCTTATAAATGGGTTTACAGGAATACAGACACACTCATTCATTTACATATTGTCTATGGCTGCTTTGGCCTAAAAGAACAGATTTGGGTAGTTGCAACAGAGACTACATGGCTCACAAAGCCTAAAATATTTCTAATCTGTTTCTTTTCAGGAAAAGTTTGCTGATCTCTGCTCAAGGGGCATCTAATTGTGTGGGGGTCTCTTCCTCACTTGTGGATACCTCCCAGTGATGGATTGCCCTCAAGACTAAAAACAGCCCATTTACCGTAGGTAAGTCAGTTGAGCCATCTAAATACCATACTGTTTAACTTTTCACTAGCACCTTAATGGTCTGTGAAGGGTTAATTATTGCTTCCAAAGGTATTTAACATATAGCTAGCAAATAACTTAAATACATTTATTATCTGGACAAAAAAATGCCAAAATTATATGTTATATTATATTATATATAATTTCAAAGGGATCTGTAACTGCAAAGGGGTAAAAATCAGACTGTTGTGATCAAGATATTTTGGGATATTTTTCATCATCTTAACTAATACCTTATAGACTTAGACATATGGTATAGTGAAACTACTATGCTTTTTGAAATTCAGTATGGCCTGTATAAAATACTGAATGTAAACAAAAACAGCGGAAAGATCTGTGAAGGATCTGTAGGAATAATAGGTGCTACTCTAAACAGTTTCCTCAGTGAGAAGGTTTGTTGACAGAGAAGGCAGGTAAAGGCACCAGTGTTATCATTTCCTGCTTTTAATACTGGTCTTAAACACCCAACTATCCTTTAAGTGCGGTTAACAGTAAGCTGCATATTTTATATCAATTAAGTATGCACTTGTGAGGCAGAATAGTCTGAGCCAACACTGGACAGGCTTAAGGGTAGGAAACAGTTTATTTCTCATTCTGGTTTGATTATATTAGGAACAGGATGAATAGCCCAAGTTCAGTCTCTGACAAGCTTTAGGTAACATGACTCTGTTCCTCAGAGAAATTAGATGAAAGCTAATGTAAACCAACTAAAGACAGACAGTGATTTAGCTGGAACATAATGTCCTCTTACATGGAAGCAGAGTTTCTTACCTGGTCTTTGAACCCTCTGAAGCCTGATATAAATTTTTGAGTGCATGAGTTGATGAGGTTTTCTCTGGGAAAGGGCATCTATCTAGATTTATCAGATTGTCAAAGGGGTCCCTGACCATGAGTGGGTAAAGATCAGATGGCTGTAGATTAAAGCTATGATAACCTTGCCTCAATGAGGTATATAAAAACATCCCTGATTGACTGTGGATCAGATCACATGTTTGCCCATTTTTCACCTATTTATATTTTCTTAACTAAAATGGAGGAACAAAGATTTAGTTATAAATTGATCCTGATTCATTACAGTGATTCTATTTATCACTACTTACAATCATGTTATTATTTTAAGTACATTTAATAGTATTTAATCTGTTCTAACTTGTACAATATCTACATTATTTGTAACGTTAAGCATGTTCTGAAACCTATATCAGTTCTGGAAATGGAAAGTTGATGACTAATATGATTATCAAGAAAACTACAGTTAAGTGAGGACTAGTATGTACTGATACAAATAAAAGCCATTGTGGTTTAAATTTATACTTCATTTCCAAAAGTGGGAAGATAATACATATTAATAAAACAATTACAAGTTTTTCATTAAGGCACATTGATAATTTCTTACACTTCACTTACCCTTCGGCAGCCCAAAATGACTGGTGAGAAAATGCAAAGGTAGTGTCTAAATAGAAAATGGGGACCCAGTAAAAACACTGGGATAGCTTGTCCTGCGGACTTCAACACCAGGAACTACAAATTCCAAATTTATTAGAAATTATGTATCAAAAGGTCAATTATGAAGTGCTTAGAACTTTTCAATTATATGAATATATTCTCTGGCTTCTGCTGTAGCCCAGATTGCGTTAACTTTTCTTTTGCATCGTGGGTTTTAACTTTTGCCCCACAGAAAGTGGTTTTATTTGTTGTACCCATTTCACAATAAAGAAAAAATCTCCATTAAAAAACACTAGGATAATTATTTTTCCTAGGATCCAGACAATTAAGAATTAAGCCAGCACATCTTATAGATTGTCTAGAAACTAGAAATATTATAAATGGGTAAGACAGCTGCTGATTACTTTCTAATTAATTACATATTTAGTATTTTAATTCTATTTTCACTGAAGGCAAAATAGAATTTGAATAGCTTTTCCAAGATGCCCTGGAGGTAAGAGCTATAAGGTCTTAACAAAAAGTGATCTCTTCTATTAAAATGATATAGGGTTTATTTACCTTGAAATCAGTGTGATGAATGAGTTAACTAATAATGGTTTTCAGATATATATATGTGGTATTTACAAAGAAGATGGAAACTGAAGAGAAGGAAACCTGCAGCCTTTATATCATATGAAAAAGTTGTTCAGAATTAAAATGAGAATTGTGGCATCCTTTCTCTCTAAGGAGTTTATAGCCAGAACCAATTTACAACACTCAAGGATATTTAATTGTGTTTCTTTTTGAAAGTACTGGAATAAACCATGTCACTCACATCCTCTCCAACATCCATCAGGATGTTTAGATTTTGAATTTCTACAACTTCAGAAAAGTGATTAATTTGTATAAAGAATTTGTTTTGTGAATTTATTTTTGTGTTGGAAGATCACCAGATGTAATGTCTTTTAAAACTTTCAAATTACTTTGATAAGTGAAAATTAGCCTCATTCTTCCCTGCACTCCCCACTCCCCCTTAGTTCAGTAAGGTTAAACAAGGCTTATTTAACAGATCTACAGGAAAGAATATAGGACTAACCCAAAGATTCAGGTTGGGTAATGATTAAATGGGGCAGACACTGGTAAGAATGGTGATTGGAGAGAAATAGACAGATACTGTGGTAATATTAGCTTAACTACCCATAAATCCATTTGTGGTTACAACAATTAAATTTTTTTCACCATAATACTCATTTTTGTATCTACTACTCCTTTTTAATATTTTAAAAACTGTGTCTTAGAAAAAAATAGAAATAGATTTGAGATACTGTCTATTTTCAGTCATGATTTCATACATACCAGAATTTAAAGCTCTTTTGCCCATTAGTCCAACAAAGGAATCTGTTTTATGCCCTGGAAAAATACATTTAGGGGTATTTTAATATGTATATCTTTGAGGAAACAAACTATTATAACTAGAACAAAGCAAGCTTCTGAATATATGTCTGTATAATAAATATCTTTCTACTTAAAGTTTTGGTGAGACTGAAGAAATAAAGATTCCTTAAAAGTTTTATAGATTACACTAACACAATACAATGAAAGTACTTTTCTCAATTCTATATTTAATATTAGCAAGCACTCTTTATTCATATTATATTTTATCTATTATGTAAGATTCTAAAATATATTTTATATAAAATATTGTCATTTGAGCTAGCTTTGATTTTTTAGGAAGTCAATTTCACATTTGTGTGAGAGTGAAATATCCAAGCGTATTTCCTGGTGTTATTAATAAGTTGTACTTCTCAGCAAGTAGACCTTAATTAAAATCAGATTCCTTGATGATTATAATCTTCTAAAAGGTCACTGTTTTTACTTTATTGGATATTAAAAGATACTCCTTTCAGAAAAGTGTATTAGTTTTGACATGAATAGAGTACATTTTTTATTACATAGAATTTTTATATATAATTCCCTTCAAAGTCAAATCCTTAGAAAGTAAATATGAATACTATTTATTTATTTTTCAAAGATGAACTCTTCGGAAAGGTTACTAGTTTAATGCCAGTGACAGAATTTCTCTTGGTTTTTATTTCAATGGTTGAGAATACAGCTGCTACGTTAACGCGGCCTGCTCTGCCACCCAATGCACCAAATTCACGACAGGGTACGTGAGTGAACAATATGATGAAGATAGACCCTTGCCACTTCTTGTCAACTCTGGTTCCATTAACTGAGAAACAAATCTAATGACCTTCACGTACCACAATTTTGCCATCTTTGCTGCCCTAAGAAATATTTTACTGATCAAGTTTTCCCATTCAATTAGGGGATTAAAAAACTGCATCTCTACCCATCTTCATTTTTAGTGTGGATTCTCTACTCATATTCACTCACTCATTCCATTTAATTGGCTGCTGGATGACCCTAATAAATGACATCATTATTGGACCAAGCATACTAAAATGAGTTAGAAGATGTCTATAAATGCTTGTGGGGGTTTTGTGTTTGTTTGTTTGTTTGTTTACAGTGAAAGTAAGCTTAGGGGGTGGGTGGGTGGGAAGAAATGTGTATGGTAGATTTCTAATCCTAGGATTGAAATTCTTATCTAAAACTAACAATTTAAGGGGCTTAAAAGACTTCTTTTTTCTTTTTTAATATAATGCACCTCTTTGCTAAGTACAATATGTCTAAACAACACAGGTTTAAACAACCATATTCTGGATGTAATACGAATCTCCCCCATTCTTATATTGTCTTCATTAAACATATTAAGCCTTAGGGTTATGACAGAAAACAAGGTAAGATAAATAAAGTGAAATTCAATATAATTTTACATTTAAATTTGATAAATGTCAAAACAATTTTGAACTTACTTTTGTGAGAGATCTGGCCATGTCCTAGAAGAAAGATAAAATTAGCAAACACATATACATTTGTTTTTAAAGATGCTACATTATATCTTTTATAAAATAATTTGATTATCAAAATATGTAACATTTTCTATCTATATATTATCCTGAGGAATAAGGCAGAACCATAAATGCTAAACAACTTATTAATAATAAAAACTAAATATTTAAACAAACAAATGGAATTTTTATTAAGTGCCTTCTATGGGATTCAAACCTAGGACTATGAGACTTTTGAGACCTCTTATTGACTATAAGACTGTAGTATTTCCCACCTTCAAGACTGGCCACCCATTGAGAGAGAGAGAGAAAGAGAGAGAGAGTGACAGCGAGAGAGTGACAGCAAGGGAGTGACAGAGAGATCGAGAGAGAGTATGCAAATACATCTCTTTATTAAACAGGCATCATCTAGATCTTGTATTTCAGCCCATAAAAGATTTTATTTCACTTTCCTACATGTGCTTTACAAAATAGTAAAATAAAGATTTATAGGAATCTTTACCATAAAGAGCCTTTAACAGGGCCACTTGTTTTTCAATTGAGGAATCTGACAAGAGACGAATTGTCATTACATGTTCCACTGACGGTGCGATAAATTCAAGGAAACAATATTTCTATCCCAAGACAAATCTACTCTCATGTCAGGGAATGCTACAAAATCCTGTTCCACATGCACTTGAATCAACCGCAGTACTACCCCTGGAGGCCCGTGTCTTCCCTTTGTCAGTTTGGATCTTTAGTCAAGGGAGCGCTTCACTCGAACACAGTGAGGCATGCGAACCAGATCTTTCCCTCCCCCTGCGGGCCCGTGCGCGCCTTAGTGCGGTGTGGGCCAATGTCGCGCCTGGGTTACACCCCTGTTGGAGTGGAAATCTTTATTCAGAGCGAGAGACCCTGGGGTACTCCGAGAAGGAGAGAGCAGACAGGACGGGCTGCCCAAGACACCTAGGGACGGTCGCCCATCTCACCAGCATCCCGTTTGCCCATTAATCCAAAGAACTGCTGAGGCTTGGGTCTCCGGGCGATTCTCTGCAGAAGATGCTCAAAGGGCTCAGGCAGTTCCTCCTGGGGGGCAAAAGCACGGACAAAGGGCGTGTAAGGCAACCGGAGCGAGGCACCCAGCAACCCGAGCCCTTCCCGCTGTACTCCGGCCCCGAGGCGGGCGGAGGCAGCCTTCCCCACGCTCGGGCTGAGCGGGGTACCTCCCGAGGCGCTCCCTCTCTGCGCCCCTCCTCGCCGAACCCGCGTCCCGTCCCCCGCAAGCCTGCCAGGGCGAGTTAGCAGCTGGCTCGGCGTCTTCAAGCCTCGAGCGCTTTCCGTTCTTTCCTCCCAGCCCGGGGACCTTCCCTCATCTGCCGCGCCGCCACCTGACTTTGTCTTGTCTCGGTGTCGGCTTTGTAGACTCCTCACCACCCTAAATGCACACAGGTGTGTGTGATCTGGGGCTGGGGCTGCGGTGGGAAAGGGTGACAACGTTTTATAGACGACTTTCACCCTTTTCCCGAGGCGCGCTCCCCAGCGCCAGTAGCCTACGAGTTTCTAAAGGGAAACTTCAAGCTACATCCTCAGGTCCGCAAAACAAACGTGAAGGCAGGAAATTAACTTCCCTCCAGCCTCCGGCCCTCCAATCCCCCTGCAGCTCACGCGTGTGCCCGCTGCTGCCCGCGACCAAGGCGCCCTCTGCCCGTGCCCAGACGCTAGGGCAGTGCAGCTGGACCGGAGCCCCCGAAATCCCCATTCCTGAGGGATGAAAGCTTACGAGATTTATGATCTTGTGGGGATCTCGGGCTCATCCGGGAGGGCATCCCTGCTGCAGGGAGTTCCTGGGCTGGACGGTGCAGCCCTCGGGAAGAAACTTGAATCGTGGGCACAAAATCCCGTGAGGAACCCGGGAAATAGCGCCCCTTTCCATCCTCCCGCACGCATCCGCTGCCTCTCGTCGTGGTCGCGGTGCCTGCCACGTTAACTAGGGTGCTGCTGCGTGGGAAGGTGACAGCTCCCGAGCCCAGGAAGAAGGGTGCGGGCTGTCCTGGGAAGGGGCCTCACCTTGATCTGGTCGCTGTCGGACCAGTCGGACCAGTAATTCAGATCGTCATTGGCTCCTATTTCTTCTGCAAACAGCTGAGTGGAGACGAGAAAAAAGACTGCCAAGGCCACGAGGATTTTCATGTTGAATTTCTGGGAAGGGGTAGTGGGAGAAGAGACCAAAGAGAGAAATAATATATCTATTAGGGGTGGTTATCCAAGAGTTAGAGCAACAGAATTTTCTGCCCCACAACGGATGAACTAAGATCAAAAATACAAGGACTAAAGTCTCACCTGCACCCGTTAGGCGAGAGAATCGCGTCCCAAAGATTCTCCAACCCTCTTCTCCCTGAATCCCAACTCCCTCAGCCCTCTAACCCACCAACCCACACCTTCAAACCAGGAAACTCTGCAGGTGGAAGACAAAGAGGGGCGTTGGCGTTTGGGAAGCCAGTCTCCCCACTGTCCCTCGCCGCAGCGGCGCGCCCAGCGCGGCCACCTCGGACAGATGCGGGGTGGAGTGACCCGGGCAGCCGCGGCCGGCACTGCGCGGGTACTTACTGCGACTGACAGTCCCGCGGGGTGCTGGGTTCCTCTGGTTCCTCCGAGTGCACGCTGGTCGCTCCGCACTCTCGGTGGCTGCGGGAAGGAGGAGGTCCGAGCGCGCTCTTTCGCCTGCTGAGTGCCTTGCGGTATTTATCCCAGCCTCCTCGAGCCTCCAAACCCACGTGACATTCTCCCCACGCGACTTTCTGCTCAATATTTAATTAGCCGCCTCCTCTCCTTTCGCTTGCGTGATTGAGAGTTTCCGAGACGGTAACTCGTCGATGCCCATAACATCTGGACCCAATTGGGTTCTAAATGACGCAATTTTAGGAAAATCGAGGTCTCGCCATCCAATCGGGAGCGGCCTGCTTCCGTCTGCAGATCTGACGCCCCCTCCCCTCTCCTTTGAAACTGGGTTTCATGACACCTGAGATTACTCATCAAATTTGAGCAAAGTGACTCATTCCTTGGACTTCGGTAACTTTTTCGTCCCTTGAGACGTCAGGATAAGTTGCACTTTTGAGGATGGCCAAGTAACTGTAGGCATTCAGACATTTCATCGGAAATCAGGCTAAGAAAGGAGGACTTCAGTTGAGGGGAGATGCAGGGAGGCATTCTTTTCCCCTCTATTTCTAGCTTAAGAGTATTTAAGTGTTTCTGAGACACAGCATCTTTCTATGACCAGAACATCCCTCTCCTAAATCAATGAGAATACTGGCATTTCCTTAGCATTACAAAAGGTTGTTTAGTCCCATAGTATTTTAGAAGATGGAAGCACATTTATTTTACATTTTGGAGAAAGGGGAATTTAAACATGACATTGTGTGTCAGACTTAGGATTTCTTTTGTTTCAAGCTGGGTAACTCCTCTTCCTTGTCACATCCAGGAGCAGGGGTTGAAACAGGACTTTTTTTGCTTCTCTCCTACACTTTCTTGCTGAAGACTAGGAAACCAGCAACATAATGTATAGGATCCTCACCCTTGTCACTAAAGGGCTCTATAAATCATGTTTCTCCTTTCTATGAAAATAAGTGTAGTGAAGATGCTAATGGGACAGTCATTAACGCACAAAATATTAGACAAATAGCATTTGTACACAAACCACAGCTTTCCATGAGCCCTTGGTTGCCTGGCAGACACATTTCTTTGATCTCTAAATGAATGCGGCATCTTTGGTGGAGTAGTTTTCTTCCCTTTACATATAAAGTGTTACATTTTTCAGTTAATTATGATTTGTTAGTATATTGTATAAAAGAAACACATTTTTGCAACTTAAACCAGAAATTTTTTCCTCTATGTTGTTCTTAAATAACCCTGGATTTGGAAATTCTCATGCATTTCTGATTTCTTTTGACCTTAGCCTCACAATGTGAGCATTTTATTTTCTGTTTTCAGAACTTTTATATGGAAAATTATCAGCATCTCCAAAAGTAGAGAGGTACATCCACTTCCAGGTTTCATCTACAACCCTTCCAGTTTCCTCTGCACTCAAATTATTTTGAAAAAAAATCCCAGACATTTAGTCATTTCAACTGTAAATATTTCAGCATCACTGTATAAAAGGTAAGCATTTAAAAAAATAAAAACATAACCATACCATTTTCCCACCTAAAACAACATAAAATAATTCCTTACCTTAAATATCCAGTTAGCATTCAAATATTTCTCATTGCCTCCTAATTCCTCCCCACGCAGTTTACTAGTTGAAATCAGAATTATAATGAAGTCCACATATTATAATTGGTTTTGTTAGTTCAGGCTACTGTAAGAAAGTACCATGGTCTGGGTGACGTAAACAACAGAAATTTATTTCTCAGCGTTTCGAAGGTTGGAAGTCTGAGATCGTGGTGTCAGCATGGTCTGGTTCTGTTTAAGGCCCTCTTCCAAGTTACAGACTGTCATATTGTCACCTTGTTATATCCTCACATGGCAGAAAAGAATGAGAGAGCTCTTCAAGGTCCCTTTTATCGGGGCACTGATCCCATTCATAAAAGCTGCACTCTCATGATCTAATTATCTTCCAAAGACCCCACTTCCTAATACCATAACCTTAGGGGTTAGGACTTCAACACATGCATTTTGGAGGGACACAAACATTCCTCCTATTGCATGTTTCTTAAATCTCTCTGAATCTATAATTCACTCTCTCTTTCTCTCTCTCTTGTAGTTTATTGATAAAACAGGTCAGGAGAGTGTACTGCATTCTGGAATTTGCTGATTGCCTTTTAACTTGTTTCTCTGTTTCGATTATTTCCTGTTAATTGGTAGTTGTATCTAGAAGTTTGATCCTCTGTATGTTTTTTTCTTACCTTTTTTTTTTTTTTGACGAGACTACTTCACATGTGTTGTGTTGTTCTAGTAGGAAACACATGATATGTGGTTGTTTCTCCTTTTGAGTTGTTAGCAGCCTTTGACTATCATTTTCTAGATCTATTGTTTCATTAGTATTTTCAAAACAGTGCTATTTTGATTTTATCATTTATTATTTGTTTAGTAGCTAGACTGTTTCTTTCATGTTTTCTCAACAACTAGTTATTCTAAGGCATTATTAATATAGGAAAAATGGGATAAATGCTTAATTATGTCTCTCTACCAATTTTGAAAATAATGAATTGGTAAATTACACCTTTAAATAAGACCCACTTTAAAAAAATAGGATTATTATGACTTCATGGATTTAAACACATTTGACATACAATCATCACTCAGTATGCATAGGGGATTGGTTGTAGGACCTCCTGTAGGTATCAAAACCTGTGGATACTCAAGTCCTGATGTAAAATGGTGTGGTATTTGAATATAACTTATGCATATCATCTTATATATTTTAAATAATCTCTAGATTACTTATGATACTTAATATAATATAAATGCAGTATAAATAGTTGTTATACTGTATTGTGTGGGGAATAACACAAAGGGAAAAAGTCTGTATTTGTTTAGCATGGATGCATTTTTTCCTGAATATTTATGACCTACGTTCAGTTAAATCTACGGATGTAGAACCCATGGATACAGGGGGCCAACTATATTTCAATCCATGGCAGACATTCTTCTAATTGAAGTTCAGACCTATTATTGGCCAGCAGGTGACTCTTCAAAGTGACTCCTGAGACTTTATGCCAATAGGCTTTTATGGCTTTTTCTTGTTTTTGATATGACAAAATGTTTCAGGTTGAAGTTATATACGTTTTGCTTCTGACCTGAAATCTGCCTTTAAGGGGCCCTAATTTTAGAATTGAAAATGACCATTAGAGATCATAAACTGGGCTTTATTGTTACACATTGTTAGTGAGTTCTTCATTGCTTCAAGACCCTTTCAGCGGACAGAGCTGAGAAAAGTGTGTGTGTGTGTGTGTGTGTGTGTGTGTGTGTGTGTATATCTATAATCATGAATGCATACCGACTTTCTTTTCAAATCAGGATCTCACAGAGTTTTAAATTAACCTGATCTATATTGCCTCTCTTTTTCCAAATGACATACCCCAAATGACATCAACATGATTATTCATTAGCTTTATCCCAATACACAATGCCAGTATTATCAACAATATCATTACTAGAAACAGATTAAGAGTTTTTGTTCGCAGTTTTGTTCTTTTTTAATCTTTAGGGCATATCACACTAGGTATGTTCGTCATACTACTGAGTTATAAAGTCTCTTTAAAAGTTCTTTGTATGGTTATGCTACCAACTCTTACACAGGTAGATTCATTTTCTCATTTTGCTCAAGTTATAGGGATCACTTTTTAAATGTAAGTTTAGAATTATGTAAAATACATGGTTCTAAAGTCAAATATTAAAAAACATTATGTGGCTGGGCATGGTGGCTCATGCTTGTAATCCCAGCACTTTGAGAGGCTGGGGCGGGTGGATCACAAGGTGTTGAGTTCGAGACCAGCCTGGCCAACACAGTGAAACCCCGTCTCTACTAAAAATACAAAAATTAGCTGGGCATGATGGTGGGTGCCTGTAATCCCAGCTACTTGGGAGGCTGAGGCAGGTTAATTGCTTGAACGCGAGAAGTGGAGGTTGCAGTGAGCCAAGATTGTGCCATTGCACTTCAGCCTGGGCAACAGAGTTAGACCCCATCTCAAAGAACAAACAAACAAACAAAAAACATTATGTATTCAAAGAAGTGTACCTTCAGTCCCTATCTCTCTACTCTCTTATGTCTAGTAACCATTTCTTTTTAGGTTTTTGGTTTAGCCTTCTATTGTTATTGTTGTTATTTTAATGTAAGAAATGATGTGATAATGTCCCCCTAAATCTTGTAAAATTCTATACCTGAAGTGGGACATTTTAGAAATCTTTTTAATTTCTCAGATACTAATGTGGTTTATGGTTTATGAGGTAACAAGACGAGTTACTTTATAGTATCTAAACTGCTAGTTCAGCATAACCAGTTATATAATTTTATTCAGATGCTGTATATTGTAAATGTGCCATAGTACATAAAATAGAGGTTATTTCATAGAATCGAGTAATAAACAATAATGAGATAAAAGGTATATCCAAGAATACATTTCCCACATTCCCCACATCATTCATTAATTGCTATCTTAGGGATCCTACTAAGACATGCACGTTTGGCACTTTCCCTTTGAACATTGTAGAAGTTGAGATATTTGCATTCTTTATTACCCGTTTTATTTACTAGGATAACTTTATGAAAAAATACATATTAATAAAGTACATATGTTTAATGTGTGCTAAATTCATGATTAGTAGACTGGTGAACAAGTAATTCATTAATACCTCATTTTTTATGTTGCAAATTAAAAACCTGGACAAAAGTAAAAAATAAATTACTATTGTCCATTTTCTCATCACTCAAAAGGAACCACTGTTAACATCTTGGTATACTGCTTATAATATTTACTTAATTTATGTGTAATTATTATTGTTTTTTGAGACAGAGTCTTGCTGTGTCTCTCAGGTTGGAGTATAGGGGCATGACCTCGGCTCACTGCAATCTGTGCCTCCAGGGTTCAAGCAATTCTCCTCAGCCTCCCGAGTAGCTGGGATTACAGGCATCCACCACCATGCCAGGCAAATTTTTGTATTTTTAGTAGAGAGAGGGTTTCATCATGTTGGCCAGGCTGGTCTAGAACTCCTAACCTCAAGTGATCCGCCCCCACCTCAGCCTCCCAAAATGCTGGGATTACAGGTATGAGCCACCACGCCCAGCCTGCTTACAATTTTTAAAGGGAAAATGTCATCTGATTGTTTTTATAAAAAGCATTTTATGCATTTCATACAATGTATGCATTGTACTTTGTATGCATTTTATACAATTAGAAGGATAGAGCAACAGACTATAAAAGTTACAAAAATAGGATAAGACCCTAGTAACTATTTTTAACAAAAGATAGTTATTTATATTTTATTTGACATCAGTAGGAGAAAAACAAAACTCAAGTGAAGAATTTTTGTTCACCACAAGATAGTTTTTTCTTTAGAGAACTTACTAGTGCTAAAAAAGCAGGGTTTTTCATCTGCGTATATGCCCAGAGGTTCATTGCAGCACTGTTCACAATAGCAAAGACATGGAATCAACCTAAATGGGCATCAATGACAGATTGGATAAAGAAAATGTAGTACATATACACCATGGAATACTATGTAGCCATAGAACCTGGATGGAGCTGGAGGTCATTATCCTTAGCAAACTAATGCAGGAACAGAAAACCAAATACCACATGTTCTCACTTGTAAGAGGGAGCTAAATGATACAAACCTATGAACACAAAGAAGGAAACAACAGACACTGGGGTCTACTTGAGGGGGGAGGGTGGGAGGAGGGAAAGGAGTAGAAAACTACTGGGTACTGGGCTTAATATGTGGGTGATGAAATCATAGTTATAACGAACCCCTATGACACGTGTTTACCTATGTAACAAACCTCCACATGTACTCCCAAACCTAAATAAAGTTTAAAAAAAAAGCAAGGTTTAGAGATAAACACGAAGAGGCTAGTATTAATATGTAACATTAAAAAATAGATATTTATATAATATCAATTCCCTAATTTTGAAAGATGAGGATGTTAGCACTCTTAAATTTCTTCCCATTTTCCCTTTCCCCTATTTCCCAATTTTTGCAGCTATATAATAAGTTTTACATTGTTGAAGTTTATAACATTCACATTCAGTATTGCTACCATACTTTTATTAGTTGTCTACTTTCACTGTATGTTTAAATATGTTCCTTGTTCATTACTAGTTCTTTTAATCTCACTTTGCCATTCTTAAATTTATTTTTAATCATCTTTTATTTGACTGGATGTCCTTGTCAAGAAAATTTTTCTTCTCCAAGAAGCAATAATGTGTATTGCATTTCCTGAGTTCTTTGTCTGTCAGTGTTTTCTGTGCTCAAACGACATCTTGATTAACTATAATATTTTTAGATTAAATTTCATTTTTACAGAACTTTATGGACATTGCTGTATTGTCTTGTGGAATTGAGTGTTATTGATAATTCTGAGGTGATACAGTTTTTCCCTGCTTTTCTGTTTGAATATCGGAAGAATTTTTTCTTTATCCTTGACATTCGATAGTTCAGCTAAGAAATATTATTGAGCATACTACTTCTAATTTTCTTGGAGTATCATGAACTATTTTTGTTTTGTATGAGTAGGGACTTGCTCTTTAATATATTAAATTATTATCCTTCATTTTAGAGAAATTCTATTGAATATATCTTGAAGTGGAATTTTTACTTCAATAATATGAAATTTTTCTTTGCATTATATATATAATACTATAATATATATTATATTTCATGTCTATAATATTCTCCCAATCGCTTTAATTCTTTGTCTTTTTTGTCTGCATTCATTCAGATTATCTCAGTTCTTTTCTGCTAGTAACGACTTTTGTCTATTCTGTGCCTTGCTGTTTCTAATTTAGTTATCATTTCCATAATCATGTTGCATAGTCCAAAATTTGTTTCTAGACTAGTAATTTCCTTTAGCATCTCATTTAATTTTTAAATTATTCTATTAGTATGGTCTTATTTTATTGAACTAATGTTCTTAAGACCTTCTTAGAGTGAAGTGGGGGAATTGCATTCTGTTTCCTGAGTTACATTTTCTTCTAGTTCAGTGGTAAAATGCATGAATTTTGAGCAAACTCTGCCAATTTTTACTGGCTTAGCCATTTGCTAGCATGTAGCCTTGGATAAATTACTCAAGCACTCTCTGCCTCAATTTTCTAGTCTGTTAAATACAAAAATAAATAGTATTTATCTTGTAAGTTTTGCCATGGGGATTAAATGAGTAAATACATGTGAAATGTAAAGAACAGTACCTAGGGGCCAGGCACGGTGGCTCACACCTGTAATCCCAGCACTTTGGGAGGCCAAGGCAGGCGGATCACCTGAGGTCAGAAGTTCAAGACCAGCCTGCTCAACTTGGTGAAACCCTGTCTCTACTAAATATACAAAAAGTAGCCAGGCATGGTGGTGGGCGCCTGTAATCCCAGCTACTTGGGAGGCTGAGGCAGGAAAATTGCTTGAACTCGGGAGGCAGAGGTTGCAGTGAGCTGAGATCGAGCCATTGCACTCTAGCCTGGGCAACAGAGCACAACTTTGTCTCAAAAAACAAAACAAAACAAAACAAAAAAACCCACCAAAAAACAAAACAAACAAAACAGTACCTAGCACATGCATTGAACGTTAACTATTATTATTCTAGATGGGGATGTGTGTGTGCACGCTCATGTTTGTGTGTAACACTTAATTTTTTAATGTCACTTTGATTAGGCTATGATGCTGAATGTTCTTGTGAAATTTTTCTTTATGTTATTAATATTTCAGTCAGTAGACTCTGAGGAAAGTCATTACCTTCCTTCCATGATATGGGTGGGCTTCATCCAATCAGTTGAGGGTCTTAAGAGAAAAAGATTGAGGTCCCTTGAGGATGAAGGAATTCTGTTCTAGACTGCCTTGGGACTTAAGACCTGAAGACATCAACTTCTTGTTGGAATTTTCAGCCTGCCAGACAGCTGTGTGCATTTTAGATTTGCAAGCCTCCATAATTTGTGAGCCAGTATCTTAAAATCAATCCTTCTTTCTCCACACACATCCTGTCGGTTCTGTTTCTCTGGAAAACCCTGACTAATACAGTATCTAATATATTTGCATAGTCTCTGGGCCATTTTCTCCATCTTGATGTTGTTTCCATGGCTCTGGGCAGACAGAGTGGGAATGACTACTTGTGTTCCAACAATATCTGAGATTTATTTCCCCTCCTCTGAGGGCTAAGAATTTTGTGTTCAGCTTTGCTTTCTTAACCTGACGGAATGACAGAGGGAGCGGGGGACTTGACCAAGATGGCCTGCAGTCTGAATACCTCGTCTCTGCTCTTTCCTCTGAGATTTTTGTGCAATGTCTTGTTCCATGTTAATTCCCTGGTTGAAGAGTCTGTACTTCTCCTGTAGGAGACCCCATTAGAATTTGATCTCTGGGTGGCCTGGGAGCCTCCTTCCGTTCTTAAGGAGTCAACTCTGGAATGCTCTTTCCTGGTGTCACTCATATCCATTGCATTTAGGAAGAAAATAATGATCTGCCTACTGAGTTTTCTTTTCTCTACGTGTCACATCATTGATAATTCTCAGAATTTTGTCAACTCAAAATAAAACCTCTGGAGGGTGATGGAGGGGTTTGAAGGAAAGGAACTCTTTGGACCAGGCAGTTATGAGCCTCTCTGCTTTGCTGCAGCATTTTGTTTCTTTCACTGGTGACTATTTTTGAAGAGTATTGTATCAATTAGACATGACTCTTATTTGTTTGGTTGGTGATTACAGATTTTAATTTTTATTTGAATTAACATTTTAAATCATATTTTGCAGATATGGGGGGTCTTAGAATAGTGCCATATTTATATTATCTGCTAGCAAATGTTTGTAACCTTGTTGGGTATCATCTATGCCAAGTTGGTGCACCAGTTCTTCACTGTTTTGTTACCCCAGACTCCAGAACTTTAGAAAGTCTTCTGGATCATAGCTGTTGCTGCAAATATTACATTGAAATAGTATGTTGTATGCAAGGCAAAGTCCCTTCTGTCTTTCCTGATACACTGAGTTACCTTTTCATATTATTTACCTGGACATTCTTGCTGCTATGATCATCTAATTTTTTTCTTAATGCCTCATGGAAATTCTAACTTGCTTTATTAATTTTAGTCAAATTTATATTTTCAATTTTAATTCTTTCGTAGCAAATATACATAACACAAAATTTGCCGTTTTAAGCATTTTAAGGGTACAGTGCAGTGGTATTAAGTACATTCTTATTATTGTGCAGCCATCACCACCATTTACCCCCAGAACTCTTTTTCATCTTGTAAAACTAAAATTCTATGACCATTAAACAATAACTTCCAATTACCCACTTCTGACAGCAACCACTGTTCTACTTTCTCTCTTTGATTGTGATGACTCTAGGTATCTCGTGCAACTGGAATCATACAGTATTCATCTTTTTGTGACTGGTTTATTTCATCTAGCATAATGTCCATCAGATTCATTTGTATCAGAATTTCCTTCCTTTTTAATGCTGAATGAGATTCCGTTGTATATATGTACTACATTTTGCTTATTCATTCATTTGTCAGTGGACACTTGGATTGCTTACATGTTTAGCAATTGTGATAATGCTGCTATGAACATGGGTGTACGAGTATCTTTTTGAGACCTTGCTTTCAATTCTCTTGATTTTATATCAAAAAGTGGAATTGCTGGATCATATGCTAATTCTATTTTTAATTTTTTGAGGAACTGCTATACTGTTTTCCATAGCGGCTATGCTCTTTTACATTCCCACCAGCAGTGAACAGGGGTTCTAATTTTTCTGCATTCTTGTCAACACTTGTTACTTTTTGTTTCGTTGTGATTTTTTGATGGTAGCCATCCTAATGTGTATGAGATGGTATCTCATGTGGTTTTGATTTGCATTTCTGTACTAATTAGTGATGTTGGGCATTTTTTCACTCTATTGACCATTTGTTTATATCCTTTGGAAAAATGCCCCTTCAAGTTCTTTGCCCATTTGTGAAACAGGTTGTTTTTTGTTGTTGAGTTTTAAGAATTCTGTCTATATTCTAGGTATTAGTCCCTTATCAGATATCTAATTTGCAAATATTTCTGCCTGTTTTGTGGTTTTGCCTTTTTATTCTGTTAATAGTGTCTTTTGATGTACAACATTTTACAATGTTTCATAAATCCAATTTGTGTTTTTTAAAATTTTGTCGTCTATGCCTTTAGTATCATATTCAAGAAATCATTGCCAAATCATAGCTTTTGCTTTATGTTTTCTTTTAAGAGTTTTATAGCTTTAGGTCTTATGTTTATGTCTTTGATCCATTTTGAGTTAATTACTTTTGGGGGAGTTAGGTAAGGGTTCGACTTCATCCTTTTGCATGTAGATATCCAGTTTTCTTAGTACAATTTGTTGAAAAGAATGTCCTTTCCCCATTGAACAATCTTGGCATCCTTGTAAAATAACAATTGACCATATGCATTCGACTGAATGTTTATGTCCTCCCAAAATTCATATGTTGAAATCCTAACCCCAAGGTGATAGCATTAGGAGATGAGCCATTGGGAAGTGATTAGGTCATGAGGACAGAGCCTTTGTGGATGAGATTAATGCTTTTATAAAAGAGATCCCTTGTCTCTTCCACTGTGTGAGGATGTAGCAAAAAGATGGCCAGCTCTGAACCAGGTAGAAAGCTCTCACCAGATACCAAATCTTGATCTTGGACTTCCCAGCCTCCAGAACTATGAAAAATAATTTCTGTTGTTTATATGCCACCCAGTCTATGGTATTTTGTTAACTAAAACACATATATGTGAGGGCATATTTCTGGTTCTATTTTCTCTATTCTATTCCCTGGGTCTATATGTTTGTTGGTACCACACTCTTTTGACAGTTTTTCCATTAATGTGTCTAGCAAAAGGGTTTGGACTCAGGCTGTCTGCTTCTCAAGTTCATGCTTCTAGTTCTTATACCCACAATATTGTCTATAGTGCTGTGGAGTTGATGTCAACATCACTGGGTATTCAGGTGGGCGTTTCAATTACTGTAGCTTTGTCATAATAGTCTTCCAGCTTTTTGTTTTTCCTTCATTTCACTAATGTGGTCTATCACACGGATCAGTTTTCATATATTGAACCATTGTTGTATTCCATAAATAAATCCCATTTGGTCATGGTATGTAATCCTTTCCATAGGCTGCTGAACTGAGTTTGCTAGTATTTTGTTGAGGGTTTTTGTCATAATATTTAGAAGGGATATTGGTCTGTAGTTTTATTTTCTTTTAGTGTCCTTGTCTGGCTTTGGTATCAGGGAAATGCTAGCATTATAGAATGAGTTAGCCTTATAGAATTTATTTAGAACGTAATTTTGAAAAATTTTGAGAAGAATTGGTGTTAGTTCTTCTTTAAATGTGTGGTAGAATTCACCAGTGAAGCCATCAGGTCCAGGGGTTTCCTTTTGTTGGAAAATTTATTATTGATTCAATCTCCTTACTAAATAGCTCAACTTGGATTTTATATTTCTTCTTGATTTAGTCTTAGTAGGTTGCGTGTTTCTAGAAACTTGTCCATTTCATGTAAGTTATCCAAATTTTGGCATATAATTATTCATAGTATTTTCTTACTATCCTTTGAATTCCTGTGGTATCAAATGTAATGTCCCTTCTTATGTCATTTCTGATTATGTTTCTTTTAGTCTTCTCCTTTTCTTCTTAGTCAATCTGGCTAAAGATTTTTCAACTTTGTTGATCTTTTTGAAAAAGTGGCTTGTTGTTTCATTGTTATTCACAATTGTTTTTCTATTCTCTATTTCATTTATCTCTCTCTAATCTTTATTATTTCCTTCTGTCTGCTGGCTTTGGATTTAGCTATTTCTTCTTTATTAGCTCCTTAAGTTGTAAGTTATATTGTTCTTTTGAGGTTTATCTTGTTTTTAAATGTATATATTTATAGCTATACGTTTCACCCTTACCATTACCTTTGCTATCCCACAAGTTTTGGTATGTTTATTTTTTGTTTTCATGAATTCTTAAATACTTTCTTTTTTAACATTTAATTTTGGTTTAGGGGTACATGTGAAGGTTTGTTACATAGGTAAACTCATGTCATGGGGGTTTGTTGTACAGATTATTTTATCAGCCGTATATTAAGCCCACTACCCAATAGTTATCTTTCCTGCTCCTCTCCCTCCTACTCTCCTCCTCTACCCTCCACCCTTAAGTGACCTCAGTGTTTTCTCCTTCTTTGTGATCATAAGTTCTCATGATTTAGCTCCCACTTATAAGTGAGAACATGTGGTACTTGGTTTTCTGTTCCTATGTTAGTTTGCTAAGGATAATAGTCTCCAGCTCTATCCAGGTTCCCACAAAAGACATGATTCTATTCTTTTTTATGGCTACAGAGTATTCCAGGGTGTGTTTGTACCACATTTTATTTATCCAATGTGTCATTGATAGGCATTTAGATTGATTCTATGTCTTGGCTATCGTGAACAGTGCTGCAGTGAATGTGTCTTTATGAAGAATAATTTATATTCCTCTGGGTATATGCCCAGTAATGGGATTGCTGGGTCAAATGGTAGCTCTTCTTTTAGTTCTGTGAGGAATCATCATACTGCTTTTCCCGGTGGTTGAACTAATTTACACTCTGACCAAAGGTGTATAAGTGTTCCCTTTTTCCTGCAACCTCACCAGCATCTGTTATTTTTTGAGTTTTTAATTCTGACTAGTATGAGATGATATCTCACTGTTTTTTCAATTTGCATTTCTCTAATGATCAATAATGTTGACCTTTTTTTTTTTTTTTTTGGTATGCTTGTTTGCCACATGTATGTCTTCTTTGGAAACACATTTGTTCATATTGTTTGCTCATTTTTTATTGGAATTTTCTCTTGTGACTTGTTTAAGTTCCTTATAGATACTGGATGTTAGATCTTTTTCAGATGCATAGTTTGCAAATATTTTCTCCCATTCTGCAGGTTTTCTGTTTATTGATAGTTTTTGTTTTGTTTTGTTTTTGTCTGTTTGTGCTATGCAGAAGCTCTTTTTTTTTGAAAACTCAAGTGTGTTATGTAACTTAATACCCACAAGAACATCACAGCCTAACTATTAACACAAAATTTTCCTCTAAGAGCCAAAATTTTAATCAGTGGGAAGAGCTGATTGCCATGCATTTCTGAAGAGGAAGGGTCAGGATTTCGAGTGCTACATTGTTCACTGACATCTAATTCAATGACTCCAGCCCAGCCTGAGCCAATATTTTCCTAAATCCTTTTGCATTTTCTTTTTACTGTCAATTTACAACTTAACAAAATAAAGGAGTTTTAGTATAAGATAGAATCTTAGAGTTGATTTACTTCCATCAACTCTCATTTTACAAATGAGTTTGCTGGGGACTCTCTGCTCTAAAGCATAATTCTATCCTTGCTTCTGGCATCCCCAGTTCTACCTTCATCTCCCTACTCTCCTCCCACCTCCATCCATTGTACCCCCTATTTTTTTTTCTTTTTTTTTGAGGCAGTCTTGCTCTGTTGCCCAGGTTGAGTGCAGTGGCGTGATCTCTGCTCACTGCAACCTCCACCTCCCAGGTTCAAGCAATTCGGCTTCAGCCTCCCTTTAACTGGGATTACAGGCGTGCACCATCACGCCCAGATAATTTTTGTACCTTTAGTAGAGACGGGCTTTAACCCTGTTGGCCAGGCTGGTCTTGAACTCCCGACCTCAAGTGATCCTCCCGCCTTGGCATCCCGAAGTGCTGGGATTATAGGCATGAGCCATTGTGCCCAGCCCACCCCCTTTTCTTAACCCTTTACTTCCTACCCCTCACCTGCCCCTCTTTGTGGGCCATTTTATTCTTGGAATAGCCTGTTTTCACTATTAGTTATGGGCATATTTTCCTTACTATGTATAATTTTAAAATTATATAATAATTTTTCTTCAAATGTTAAAAACTATGTTTACATTTAACCAAATAAGACACTTGTTATTAAGGGCATATGTTCAAAAACCTTCTTTTCCACTTATTTTTTCTATGACAGACATAGAAACTGATATAATATCTTATATATTATTAAACTAAATTTGATCTGAGGCCGCCTCTGTTCCTTGAATCCCACCTGGTTGCAGCTTAGTTTAGTATGTGAACAACCTGAAAGCCTAATTTAGGAGTACGTTAAGTCCTCACTAAAAATGGTCGCTAGGTTCTTAGATACTGCGACTTTAAGCATAAGGAAACCAATTCCACCACAGACTAATTGATATAAAGAGGAATTAATTTCCTATGGCATACTTCTGGACCTAAAAACATCATCAAACTTCTAAATAATGAATGAAACACTTCAAATACTAAACATTGAAATAAATTTCCGGTCCCGCCCAGATGATCCCCGCATGTTAGCCTCCCAAGTAGCTGGTACTACAAGGATCTTCTTCCTTTTTCCTCTAGCCCCATTTCCAGCTTGTTTCCACAGCAATTAGAGTGAGTTGCTATTGTTTTGTTTCTTTGGTCTTTTCTCTTTTTAAACATTTTCTTTTTAAATACCCCTTCCAGACACTTTTGGGTAACAGGTGGTATTTGGTTAAATGAGTAAGTTCTTTAGCGGTGATTTGTGAGATTTTGGTGCACCCATCAACCAAGCAATATACCCTGAACCCAATTTGTAGCCTTTTATCTCTCACCCCCTTCATACCCTTTCCCTGCCTTGTAGTTCTTAAAGTTCATTTTATCATTCTTATGCCTTTGCAGCCTCATAGCTTAGCTCCCACTTATGAGTGAGAACATACGATGTTTGGCTTTCATTCCTGAGTCACTTCACTTAGAATAATAGTCTCTAATCCCATCCATGTTGCTGTGAATGTCATTAATTCATTCCTTTTCATGGCTGAATAGTGTTCCATGGTATGTGTGTGTATATATATATATATCACAGTCTCTTTATCCACTCATTGAATGGTAGGCATTTGAGCTGGTTCCATGTTTTTGCAATTGCAAATTGTGCTGCTATAAACATGTGTGTGCAAATATCTTTTTCGAATAATGACTTCTTTTCCTCTGAGTAGATACCCAGTAGTGGGATTGCTGGATCAAATGGTAGTTCTACTTTTAGTTCTTTAAGGAATCTCCACACTGCTTTCCATAGTGGTTCTGCTAGTTTACATTCCCACCAGAAGTGTAGAAGTGTTGCCTTTTCACCACATCCATGGCACCATCCATTCTTTTTTTGATTATGGCCATTCTTGCGGGAGTAAGGTGATATTGCATTGTGGCTTTGATTTGCATTTCCCTGATCATTAGTGATGTTGAGCATTTTTTAATATGTTTGTTGGCATTTTGTATATCTTCTTTCGAGAACTATCTGTTCATGTCCTTAGCCCACTTTTGGATGGGATTGTTTATGTATTGCTAATTTGTTTGAGTTCATTGTAGATTCTGAGATATTAGTCCTTTGTCAGATGCATAGATTGTGAAGATTTTCTCCCACTCTGTGGGTTGTCTGTTTACTCTGCTGTTTCTTTTGCTGTGCAAAAGTGCTTTAGTTTAATTAAGTCCCACCTATTTATTATTATTATTTTGCATTGTTTTTGGGTTCTTAGTCATGAAATCTTTGCCTACACCAATGTCTAGAAGGGTTTTTTGATGTTATCTTCTAGAATTTTTATAGTTTCAGGTCTTAGATTTAAATCCTCGATCCACCTTGAGTTTATTTTTATATAAGGTGAGAGATGAGGATGCAATTTCGTTCTCCTACATGTGGCCAGCCAATTATTCCAGCACCATTTGTTAAACAGGGTGTCCTTACCCCACTTTATATATTTGTTTGCTTTGTTGAAGAACAGGTGGCTGTAAGTATTTGGGTTTATTTCTGGGTTCTCAATTCTGTTCAATTTTTCTATGTGCCTATTTTTATACCAGTGCCATGTTATTTTGGTTATTATGGGCTTACAGTATTGTTTGAAATCAGGTAATGTAATGCCTCAAGATTTGTGGGATTTTGTTTGTTTGTTTGTTTTCTTAGTCTTGCTTTGGTTATGTCGGTTCTTTTGGGGTTCAATATAAATTTTAGAATTATTTGTTCTAATTCTGTGAAGAATGATTGTGGTATTTTGATGGGAGTTGCCTTGACTTTATAGATTGTTTTTGGCAGTATGATAATTTTCACAATATCAACCCTGCATCCATGAGCATGGGATGTGATTTCTTTCAGCAATGTTTTGTAGTTTTCCTTATAGAGGTTTATCATCTCCTTGGTTAGGATAGTCCCAAGTATTTTATTTTTATTTTTTTTGAAGCTATTGTAAAAGCAGATGAGTTCTTGGTTCGTTTCTTAGCTTGGTCACTGTTGGTGTACAGCAGAGCTACTGATTTGTGCACATTAATTTTGTATCCTAAACCTTCACTGAATTAATTTCCAGTTCTAGGAGCTTTTTGCAGGAGTCTTTAGGGTTTTCTAGGTATACAATCATATCCTCAGCAAACATTGACAGTGTGACTTCCTCTTTAGTTATTTGGATGCCCTTTATTTCTTTTTCTTGTCTGATTGCTCTGGCTAAGACTTCCAGTGCTATGTTGAATAGAAGTGGTAAGAGTGGGCATCCTTGTCTTGTTCCAGTTCTCAGAGGGAATGCTTTCAACTTTTCTCCTTTCAGAATTATTTTGACTGTAGGTTTGTCATAGATGGCTTTTATTACATTGAGGTATGTCTCTTGTATGTTGATTTTGCTGAGGGTTTTAATCATAAAGTGATATTGGATTTTGTCGAATGCTTTTTCTGCATCTATTGAGATGCTCATGTGATTTTTGTTTTTAATTCTTTTTATGTGGTATATCACATTTATTGACTTTTGTATGTTAAACCCTGTTATGAAACCCACTTGATCATGGTGAATTATCTTTTTGATATGCTGTTGGATTTGGTTACCTCGTAATCTGTTATGGAATTTTGGATTTATGTTCATCAGAAATATTGGTCTGTAGTTTTCTTTTTTGGTTATATCCTTCCCTGGTTTTGGTATTAGGGTGATACTGGCTTCACAGAATGATTTAGGGAGGATTTCCTCTTTCTCTATTTTATGAAATAGTGTCAATAGGATTGATACCAATTCTTCTTTAAATGTCTGGTAGAATTCAGCTATGAACCTATCTGGTCCTGGACTTTTTTTTTTTCTTGGTACCTTTTTTTATTGCCATTTCAATATCACTGTTTGTTACTGGTCTGTTCAGGTTTGCTAATTCTTTATGATATAAGCTAAGAGGATTGTATCTTTCCAGGAATTATCCTTTATTTTTTTAGTTTATTCATGTATAAGTGTTCATAGTAGCCTTGAATGATCTTTTGTTTTTCTGTGGTATTGGTTATAATGTCTCCCATTTCATTTCTAATTGAGCTTATTTGAACCTTCTCTCTTCTTTTTTTGGTTGATTTTGCTCATGATCTATCACGTTTATTTATTTTTTCAAGGAACCAGCTTTTTCTTTCATTTAACTCTTCTTTTTGTTTGTTTCAATTTCATTTAGTTCAGCTCTGATCTTGGTTATTTCCTTTATTCTGCCTGATTTGGGTTTGGGTTTGGTTTGTTTCTTTTTGTTTCTGTAGTTCCTTGAGACATTACCTTAGATTGTGTATTTGTGCTCTTTCAGACTTTTTGATGAAGGTGTTTAAAGCTATGATCTTTCCTTGTAACACTGTCTTTGCTGCATCCCAGAAGTTTTGATAGTTTGTGTCACTACTGTCGTTCAGTTCAATGAATTTTTAAATTTCCCTCTTGATTTCATTGTTGACCCAATGATCATTCAGGAGCAGGTTATTTAATTTCCATGTATTTTCATTGTTTTGAAGTTTCCTTTTGGAGTTGATTTCCAATTTTATTCCACTGTGGTCAGAGAGAGTATTTCATATATTTTCAGTTTTCTTAAATTTATTGAGTTTTGTGACCTATCATATGGTCTATCATGGAGAAAGTTCCATGTGCTGATGAGTAGAATGTATATTCTGTGGTTGTTGGGTAGCATGTTCTGTAAATATCTGTTAAGTCCATTTGTTCCAGGATATAATTTAAATCCATTGTCTCTTTGTTGACTTTCTGTCTTGATAACCTGTCTAGTGCTGTCAGTAGAGTATTGAAGTCCCCCACTATTATGGTGTTGCTGTCTCATTTCTTAGGTCTAGTAGTAATTATTTTATAAATTTGGGAGCTCCAGTGTTAGGTGAATATATATTTAGGATTGTGATATTATCCTGTTGCACCAGGCCTTTTATCATTATGTAATGTCCCTCTTTGTTTTTTTTAAACTGCTGTTTCTTTGAAGTTTGTTTTGTCTGATATAAGAATAGCTACTCCTGCTCATTTTTGCTATCTATTTGCATGGAATGTCCTTTTCCACTCATTTACCTTAAGTTTATGAAGTCTTATGTGTTAGTTGAGTCTTTTGAAGGCAGCATATACTTGGTTGGTGAATTCTTATCCATTTTGCCATTCTGTATCTTTTAAGTGGAGCATTTAGGTCATTGACATTCAATGTTAGTATTGAGATGTGAGGTACTATTCTATTCGTCATGCTATTTGTTGGGTTTGTTTAATTGTATTTTTGTTTTATAGTTCTTGTGAGAGTTATGCTTTAAAGAGGTTCTGTTTTGGTGTGTTTCCAGGATTACTTTCAAGATTTAGAGCTTCTTTTAGCAGTTCTTGTAGTGCTGGCTTGGTAGTGGTGACTTGTCTCATCATTTGTTTGTCCGAAAAAGACTATTTTTTCTTCATTTATGAAGTCTACTTTCACTGGGTACAAAATTCTTACCTGATAATTGTTTTGTTTAAGGAGGCTGAAGATAGAGCCCCAATTCCTTCTAGCTTGTAAGGTTACTGCTAATGTATTTACTGTTAATCTAATAGGTTTTTCTTTTATTAGTATTATTATACTTTAAGTTCTAGGGTACATGTGCACAACGTGTAGGTTTGATACATAGGTATACATGTGCCATGTTGGTTTGCTGTTCCCATCAACTCATCATTTACGTAAGGTATTTCTCCTGATGCTATCTCTCCCCCGGCCCCCAACCTCCCAACAGGCCCTGGTGTGTGATGTTCACCACCCTGTGTCCAAGTGATCTCATTGTTCAATTCCCACCTATGAGTGTGAACATGTAGTGTTTGGTTCTCTGTCCTTGTGATAGTTTGCTGAGAATGATGGTTTCCAGCTTCATCCATGTCCCTGCAAATGACATGAACTCATCTTTTTTTTATGGCTGCATAGTATTCCATGGTGTATATGTGCCACATTTTCTTAATCCAGTCTATCATTGATGGCCATTTGGGTTGGTTCCAAGTCTTTGCTATTGTGAACAGTGTCACAGTAAACATACATGTGCGTGTGTCTTTATAGTAGCATGATTTATAATCCTTTGGGTATATACCCAGTAACGGGAGTGCTGGGTCAAATGGTAATTCTAGTTCTAGATCCTTGAAGAATCATCACACTGTCTTTCACAATGGTTGAACCAATTTACACTCCCACCAACAGTGTAAAAGTTTTCTGTTTCTCCACATCCTCTCCAGCACCTGTTGTTTTCTGACTTTTTAATGATTGCCATTCTAACTGGTGTGAGATGGTATCTCATTATGGTTTTGATTTGCATTTCTCTGATGACCAGTGATGATGAGCATTTTTTCATGTGTCTGTTGGCTGCCTAAATGTCTTCTTTTGAGAAGTGTCTGTTCATATCCTTTGCCCACTTTTTGATGATTTTTTTTTTCTTGTAAATTTGTTTGAGTTCTTTGTAGATTCTGGATATTAGCCCTTTGTCAGATGGATAGATTGCAAAAATTTTCTCCCATTCTGTAAGCTGCCTGTTCACTCTGATGGTAGTTTCTTTTGCTGTGCAGAAGCTCTTTAGTTAAATTAGATCCCATTTGTCTATTTTGGCTTTCGTTACCATTGCATTTGGTGTTTTAGTGATGAAGTCCTTGCCCTTGCCTATGTCCTGAATGGTATTGCCTAGGTTTTCTTCTAGGGATTTTATGGTTTTAGGTCTAACATTTAGGTCTTTAATCCATCTTGAATTAATTTTTGTATAAGGTGTGAGGAAGGGATCTAGTTTCAGCTTTCTGCATATGGCTAGCCAGTTTTCCCAGCACCATTTATTAAATAAGGACTCCTTTCCCCATTTATTGTTTTTGTCAGGTTTGTCAAAGATCAGATGATTGTAGATGTGTGACATTATTTCTGAAGCCTCTGTTCTGTTCCATTGGTCTATATCTCTGTTTTGGTACCGGTACCATGCCGTTTGGTTACCGTATAGCCTTGTAGTATATTTTGAAGTCAGGTACCCTGATGCCTCCAGCTTGGTTCTTTTTACTTAAGATTGTCTTAGCAATGCGGGCTCTTTTTTGGTTTTGTATGAACTTTAAAGTAGTTTTTTCCAATTCTGTGAAGAAAGTCATTGGTAGCTTGATGGGGACGCCATTGAATCTATAAATTACTTTGGGCAGTATGGCCATTTTCACAATATGATTCTTCCTATCCATGAGCATGGAATATTCTTCCATTTGTTTGTGTCCTCTTTTATTTCGTTGAGCAGTGGTTTGTAGTTCTCCTTGAAGAGGTCCTTCACATCCCTTGTAAGTTGGATTCCTAGGTATTTTATTCTATTCAAAGCAATTGTGAATGGAAGTTCACTCATGATTTGGCTCTCTGTTTGTCTGCTATTGGTATATAAGAATGTTGTCATTTTTACCTGTTGATTTTGTATCCTGAGACTTGCTAAAGTTGCTTATCAGCTTAAGGAGATTTTGGGCTAAGACGATGGGGTTTTCTAAACATACAATCATGTCATCTGCAAACAGGGGCAATTTGACTTCCTCATTTCCTAATTGAATACACTTTATTTCTTTCTCTTGAGTGATTGTCCTGGCCAGAACTTCCAACACTATGTTGAATAGGAGTGGTGAGAGAAGGCATCCCTGTCTTGTGCCAGTTTTCAAAGGGAATGCTTCCAGTTTTTGCCCATTCAGTATGATATTGGCTGTGGGTTTGTCATAAATAGTGCTTACTATTTTGAGATACATTCTGTCAATACCTAGTTTATTGAGAGTTTTTAGCATGAAGGGCTGTTGAATATTGTCAAAGGCCTTTTCTGCATCTATTGAGATAATCACATAGTTTTTGTCACTGGTTCTGTTTATGTGATGGATTATGTTTATTGATTTGCGTATGTTGAACCAGCCTTGCATCCCAGGGATGAAGCTGACTTGATCATGGTGGATAAGCTTTTTGATGTGCTGCTGCATTCGATTTGCCAGTATTTTATTGAGGATTTTAGCATTGATGTTCATCAGGGATATTGGTCTAAAATTCTCTTTTTTTGTTGTGTCTCTTCCAGGCTTTGGTATCATAATGATGCTGGCCTCATAAAATGAGTTAGGGAGGATTCCCTCTTTTTCTATTGATTGGAATAGATTCAGAAGAAATGGTACCACCTCCTCTTTGCACCTCTGGTAGAATTTGGCTGTGAATCCGTTTGGTCCTGGACTTTTTTTTGTTGGTAGGCTCTTAATTATTGCCTCAATTTCAGAGCCTGTTATTGGTCTATTCAGAGATTCACCTTCTTCCTGGTTTAGTCTTGGGAGGGTGTATGTGTCCAGGAATTTTTCCATTTCTTCTAGATTTTCTAGTTTATTTGCATAGAGTTGTTTATAGTATTCTCTGATGGTAGTTTGCATTTCTGTGGGATCAGTGGTGATAAACCCTTTATCATTTTTTATTGCATCTATTTGATTCTTCTCCCCTTTCTTCTTTATTAGTCTTGCTAGCGGTCTATCAATTTTGCTGATGTTTTAAAAAAACCAGCTCCTGGATTCATTGATTTTTTGAAGGGTTTTTTTTGTGTCTCCATCTCTTTCAGTTCTGCTCTGATTCTAGGCTCCCACACAATAGTAATGGGAGACTTTAACACTCCACTGTCAATATTAGACAGATCAACGAGACAGAAGGTTAACAAGGATATCCAGGACCTGAACTCAGCTCTGTAACAAGGAGACCTAATAGACATCTAGAGAGCTCTCTACCCCAAATCAACAGAAAATACATTCTTCTCAGCACCACATTGCACTTATTCTAAAATTGACCACAGAGTTGGAAGTAAAGCACTCTTCAGCAAATGTAAAAGAACAGAAATCACAGCAAACTGTCTCTCAGACCACAATGCAATCAAATTAGAACTCAGGATTGAGAAACTCACTCAAAACTGCACAACTACGTGGAAACTGAACAACTTGTTCCTGAATGACTACTGGGTAAATAATGAAATGAAGGCAGAAATAAAGATGTTCTTTGAAAGCAATGAGAACAAAGACACAAGTACCAGAATCTCTGGGACACATTTTAAGCAGCATGTAGAGGGAAATTTATAGCACCAAATGCCCACCAGAGAAAGCAGGAAAGATCTAAGATCGACACCCTAACATCACAATTAAAAGAACTGAAGAAGGAAGAGCAAACAAATTCAAAAGCTATTAGTAGTTCTGTCTTTATACGTTATCTGATGCTTTTGCCTCACACCTCTTAAAATTATTTCCTTGTCTTGACTTTAGATAACCAGATGACAATGTGCCCAGGTGATACTCTTTTTGTGACGAATTTCCCAGGTGTTTTGATCTTCTTATATTTGGATATCTAGGTCTCTAGCAAGGCCAGGGAAGTTTTCCTCGATTATTCCCCCAATTATGTTTTCCAAACGTTTAGACTTCTCTTCCTCCTTGGGAACACCAATTGTTCTTAGGTTTGATCATTTAACATAATCCCAGACTTCTTGGGGGCTTGATTCATTTTTTAGAATTCTTTTTTCTTTGTCTTTGTTGGATTGGGTTAATTCAAAATCCTTGTCTTTGAATTCTGAAGTTCTTTCTTCTGCTTGTTTTATTCTATTGCTGATACTTTCCAATACATTTTGCATTTCTCTAAGTGTGCCCTTTATTTCCTGAAGTTTGATTGTTTTGTATTCATGTTATCCATTTCACTGAAGATTTCTCCCATTATATTTTATATCCTTTTTTGATTTCCTTAAATTGGACTTCACCATTCTCTACTGCCTCCTTGATTAGCTTAGTATATTTTGTAGATTATATTCTGAATCCTTTTTCAGGTAAATCAGGGATTTCTTATGGGTTTGGATCCATTGATGGTGAGCTAGTGTGATTTTTGGGTGGTATTAAAGAACATTGTTTTGACATATTACCAGAATTGTTTTTCCAGCTTCTTCTCATTTGGGTAGGCTATGTCAGAGGGAAGATCTGAGGCTCAAGCCTGCCATTCAGATTCTTTTGTTCCATAAGGGTGTTCCCCTGATGTAGTACTCTCCCTCTTTTCATAGGATGTGGTTTCCTGATAGCCAAACTGTAGTGATTGTTATTTCTTTTCTGGATCTAGCCATCCAGCAGGGCTACCAGGCTCTGGGCTGATACTGGGGATTGTCTGCACAGAGTCCTGTTACGTGAATCATCTTCAGGTCTCTCAGCTGTGGGTACCAGCACAGTATTTGGGCTATCTCCCAGGTCCTGCAGGAGCAATCTGCTTCCTTCAGAGGGTCTGTGGATTCTCTCGGCTTTCCTGATATATTCCTCTAGTAGTTCTGGAGCAAAAGTTCATGATGTGAGTCTCCACGCACTACTGTGTCTGAGCTGGAGCCGCAAGCTAGTCCTGCCTCCTAGCTACCATCTTCTCCTAAGCTTCAGTAGAGTTCAGGAGATTAAAAGTCCAAAGGGGTCTTACCGACTACAATCAGGGTGTTGGCAGGATGTGTCCCTTCTGGAGGCTTTATAGAGAATTCTTTCCTTTCCCTTTTCTGGCTGTTAGAGGCCATCTGCCTGCCCTGGCTCATGCCTTTTCCACCTTCAGGGCCAGCAATGACAATGGAGTCTCTCAAGTCACATCCCTCTGACATCTCTTTTTAAATTTTCTTATGCTCCTTGCTCCTTCCTGGACACTGAAGTTGCTGTTTTAGATTTTTTTTTTTTTTTTTTTTGAGTGAGGTCTTCTCACTCTGTCACACCCTGGCTGGAGTGATTAATAACTGACTCTGGGTACACTGCCTGAGTTAGCCCTGCTTTGAATCACCATTAGTCCATAAGGTTCTTGGATCATGCTTCATCAGAATGTTGGCATGATTACATGACCATGGCTGGAGAGGTCTCAGAAATTCACCATGGCTGGAGAGGCCTCAGAAAACTTAAAATCATGGAAGAAGGTAAAGAGGAAGCAAGGCACCTTCCTTAAAATGTGGCAGGAAGGAGAAGTCCAGAAGCTCTTTAATTAGATCCCATTTGTCAATTTTTGCTTTTGTTGCAATTGCTTTTGGTGTCTTTGTCATAAAATCTTTGCCCGTTCCTATGTCCAGGATGGTATTGCCTAGGTTGTCTTCCAGGGTTCTCATAGTTTTGCATTTTACATTTAAGTCTTTAATTCATCTTGAGCTGAGTTTTGTTTATGGTGTAAGGAAGGGGTCCAGCTTTAGTCTTCCGCATATGGCTAGCCAGTTATCCCAGCATTATTTATTGAATAGGGAATCTTTTCCTCTTGCTTGTTTTTGTCAGCTTTGTCAGAGATCAAATGGTCATAGATGTATGACCTTATTTCTGTTCCATAGGTCTATGTCCCTGTTTTTGTACCAGTACCTTGCTGTTTTGATTACTGTAGCCCTATAGTACAGTTTGAAGTCAGATAACATGTTGCCTCTAGCTTTGTTCTTTTTGCTTAGGATTGCTTTGGCTATTGGGGCTTTTTTTCTATCATGTTAATTTTAAAATAGTTTTTTCTAGTTCTGTGAAGAATGACATTGGTAGTTTGATAGGAATAGTATTGAATCTGTAAATTGCTTTGGGTAGTATGACCATTTTAATGATATTGATTCTTCCTATCCATGAGCATAGGGTATTTGTCCTTTTGTTTGTTTCTTCTCTGATTTATTTGGACAGTGTTTTATAATTTTCATTGTAGATATCTTTCACCTCCCTGGTTAGCCATATACCTAGGTATTTTATTCTTTCTGTGGCAATTGCAAATGGGATTACCTTCTTGATTTGACTGTTGGTTTGGCTGTTTTTGGTATATAGAAACGCTGGTAATTTTTGTAGATTGATTTTTGTATCCTGAAACTTTGCTGAAGTTGTTTATCAGCTGAAGGAGCTTTTGAGCCAAGACTATGGGGTTTTCTAGATATAAAATCATGTTGTCTTCAAACAGAGATAATTTGACTTCTTCTTTTCCTATTTGGATGCCCTTTATTTTTTTCTCTTGCCTGAGCTCTGGCCTAGTACTTCTAATATTATATTGAATAGTAGTGGTAAGAGAGGATATCTTTGTCTTGTGCCAGTTTTCAAGAAAAATGCTTCCAGCTTTTGCCCATTGGGTATGATGTTAGCTGTGGTTTTGTCATCGATGGATCTTATTATTTTGAGGTATGTTCCTTTAATACCTAGTTTATTGAGAGTTTTTAACATGAAGGGGTATTAAATTTTATTGAAGGTCTTTTCTGCATCTGTTGAGATAATCATGTGGTTTTTGCCTTTAGTTCTGTTTATGAGATGAATCACATTTATTGATTTGTGTATGTTGAACCAACCTTGCATCCAGAGCATGAAATCTACTTTATCATTGTGGATTAGCTTTTTGATGTGCTGCTGGATTCAATTTGCCAGTATTTTATTGAGGACTTTTGCACTGATGCTCATCAAAGATATTGGCCTGAAGTTTCCTTTCTTTGTTGTTTCTCTGCCAGGTTTTGTTATCAGGAAGATGCTGGCCTCATAGAATGAGATAGGGAGGAGTCCCTCCTCAGTTTTTTGGAATAGTTCAGTAGGAATGGTAGCAACTCTTCTTTGAACATCTAGTAGAATTCAGCTGTGAATCCATCAGGTCCTGGACTTTTTTTGGTTGGTAGGCTACTTATTACAGATTCAGATTCAGAGCTTGTTATTGGTCTCTTCAGGGAATCAATTTCTCCCTGGTTCAGTTTTGAGAGGGTATATGTGTCTGGAAATGTGTCCATCTCTTCTAGGTTTTCTACTTTGTTTGCAAAGAGGTGTTCACAGTAGTATCTGATGGTTGTTTTAATTTCTGTGGGATCAGTGGTAACATTCTCTTCACCATTTCTCATTGTGTTTATTTAGATCTTCTTTCTTCTTTATTACTCTAGCTAGTGACCTATTTACCTATCTTTTTTGTTTTTTCAAAAAAAAAAAACTACTGGATTCTTCAGTTTGGATTCAATTTTCTTCAGTTTGGATCTGATTTTGGTTATTTCTTGTCCCCTGGTAGCTTCTTCCTAACATAAGTTATGATGTTAGGTTGTTCATTTGAGATCTTTCTAACTTTTGGATGTGCATTTAGTGCTATGAATTTCTCTCTTAACATTGTTTTAGCTGTGTCCCATATATTCTGATATATTGTATCTTTGTTCTCATCAGTTTCAAATAAAATCTTGATTTCTGCCTTAATTTCATTGTTTACCCAAAAGTCATTAAGAGACATGTTGTTTAATTTCCCTGTAATTGTATGGCTTTCAGCACTTTTCTTAGTCTTGACTTTTATTTTCATTGTGCTGTGGTCTGAGAGTGTGTTTGGTATGATTTTGTTTCTTTTGCATTTGCTGAGGATTGTTTCATGTCCAATTATATGGTTGATTTTAGAGTGTGTTCCATGTGGTGATGAGAAAAATGTATACTCTGTTTTTTTCTTAGTAGAGAGTCCTATAGAGGTCTATCAGATTTATTTAGTCTAATGTTGAGTTCAGGTCCTGAATATCTTTGTTTGTTTTCTGCCTTGATGATCTGTCTGATACTGTCAATGGAGTGTTGAAATTTCCCACTATTATTATTGTGGGAGTCTAAGTCTCTTTGTAGGTCCCTAAGAACTTGCTTTATGAATCCGGATGTGCGTATATGTGTTGAGTGCATGCATATTTAAGATAGTTAGGTCTTCTTGTTGAATTGAACCCTTTACCATTATGTAATGCCCTTCTTTGTCTTCTTTTGATCTTTGTTTGCTTGAAGTCTGCTTTGTCTGAAATTAGGATTTCAACACCTGCTTTTTTTCTTTTTTTTTTTTTAATTTATTTATTATTATTATACTTTAAGTTGTAGGGTACATGTGCATAACGTGCAGGTTTGTTACATATGTATACTTGTGCCATGTTGGTGTGCTGCACCCATCAACTCGTCATTTACATCAGGTATAACTCCCAATGCAATCCCTCCCCCCTCCCCCCTCCCCATGATAGGCCCCGGTGTGTGATGTTCCCCTTCCTGAGTCCAAGTGATCTCATTGTTCAGTTCCCACCTATGAGTGAGAACATGCGGTGTTTGGTTTTCTGTTCTTGTGATAGTTTGCTAAGAATGATGGTTTCCAGCTGCATCCATGTCCCTACAAAGGACACAAACTCATCCTTTTTTATGGCTGCATAGTATTCCATGGTGTATATGTGCCACATTTTCTTAATCCAATCTGTCACTGATGGACATTTGGGTTGATTCCAAGTCTTTGCTATTGTGAATAGTGCTGCAATAAACATACGTGTGCATGTGTCTTTATAGCAGCATAATTTATAATCCTTTGGGTATATACCCAGTAATGGGATGGCTGGGTCATATGGTACATCTAGTTCTAGATCCTTGAGGAATCGCCATACTGTTTTCCATAATGGTTGAACTAGTTTACAATCCCACCAACAGTGTAAAAGCGTTCCTATTTCTCCACATCCTCTCCAGCACCTGTTGTTTCCTGACTTTTGAATGATCGCCATTCTAACTGGTGTGAGATGGTATCTCATTGTGGTTTTGATTTGCATTTCTCTGATGGCCAGTGATGATGAGCATTTTTTCATGTGTCTGTTGGCTGTATGAATGTCTTCTTTTGAGAAATGTCTGTTCATATCCTTTGCCCACTTTTTGATGGGGTTGTTTGAGAAAGCTGAAACTGGATCCTTTCCTTACTCCTTATACGAAAATTAATTCAAGATGGATTAGAGACTTAAATGTTAGACCTAATACCATAAAAATCCTAGAGGAAAACCTAGGTAGTACCATTCAGGACATAGGCATGGGCAAAGACTTCATGTCTAAAACACCAAAAGCAACAGCAGCAAAAGCCAAAATTGACAAATGGGATCTAATTAAACTAAAGAGCTTCTGCACAGCAAAAGAAACTACCATCAGAGTGAACAGGCAACCTACAGAATGGGAGAAAATTTTTGCAATCTACTCATCTGACAAAGGGCTAATATACAGAACCTACAAAGAACTCAAACAAATTTACAAGAAAAAAACAAACAACACCTGCTTTTTTTCTGTTTTCCATCTGCTTGGTGGATTTTCCTCCATCCCTTTACTTTCAGCCTCTGGGTGCCATTACATGTGTGACAGGTCTCCTGAAGATAGCAAACCATTGGGTCATGCACTTTTATCCAGCTTGCTGCTCTGTGGTTTTGAATTGGGGCATTTAGGCTGGGCACAGTAGCTCACGCCTATAATCCTAGTACTTTGGAAGGCTGAGGCAAGAGTTTGAGACAAGACTGGCCAACATGATGAAACCTCATTTCTACTAAAAATACAAAAATTAGCCAGGTGCGGTGGTGTGCACCTGTAGTCCCAGCTACTTGAGAGGCTGAGGCATGAGAAGTGCTTGAACTCAGGAGGTGGAGGCTGCAGTGAGCCAAGATTATGCCATTGCACTCCAACCTGGGTGACAGAGTGAGACTCTGTGTAAAAAAAAAAAAAAAAAAAAAGTTGGGGCATTTAGCCCATTTACATTCAAGGTTAGTATTGATATGTGTGGATTTGATCCTGTCATTGTGTTGTTAGCTGCTTATGCTGGCTTCTTTGTGTGGTTGCTTTACAGTGACACTGGTCTGTGTGTTTAAGTGTGTTTTTGCATTAGCTGGTAACAGTCTTTCCTTTCTATATTTAGTGCTCCTTTCAAAATCTCTTGTAAGACAGATCTGGTGGTAATGAACTCCCTAAACATTTTCTTATGTGAAAAGTATCTTATTTCTCCTTCACTTAGGAAGCTTAGTTAGGCTGGATATGAAATTATTGAATGAAGATTTTTTTCTTTAAGAATATTGAATATAGGCCCCCAATCTCTTCTGGCTTGTAGGGTTTCAACTGAGAAATCCATTGTTAGCCTGTTGGGGTTCCCTTTGTAGGTGACCTGTTCTTTCTCTCTAGCTGCCTTTAATATTCTTTTCATTTTGACCTTGGAAAATCTGATGATTATATGTCTTGGGGATGATCTTCTTGTGTAGAATCTTTCAGGAGTTTTCTGTATTTCCTAAATTTGACTGCTGGCCTCTCTAGCAAGGTTGGCAAAGTTTTCATGGATGATATCCTAAAATATGTTTTCCAAGCTTTTTGCTTTCTCCCTCTCCCTTTCAGGGTACTAATGATTCACAGATTTGGCCTCTTTAACATAATCCAATACTTCTAGGACATTTGTTCATTCCTTTTAATTCTTTTTTTCTTTATTTTTGTCTGTCTTATTTCAGAGAGCCAATCTTCAAGTTCTGAGATTCTTTCCTCAGCTTGGTCTTTTCTACTATCAATGCTTGTTAATGTTCTGCTGTTAATACTTACGATTGTATTGTGAAATTCTTATATTGTGTTACTCAGCTCTGTCAGATACATTAGGTTCTTTTTTATAGTGACTATTTCATCCTTCAGCTCCTGTGTCATTTTATTGTGATTCTTAGTTTCCTTGGATTGGGTTTTGCCATTCTCCTGAAACTCAATAACCTTTGTTCCTATCCCTATTCTGAATTCTATTTCTTTCATTTCAGCCAGCTCAGCTTTATTAAGAACTCTTTTTGGAGCAGTGTGATTGTTTACAGGACATATGAAACTCTGACGATTTGAGTTACTGGAGTTCTTGTGAGGGTTCTTGTCATCTCTGTGTGTGAGTGTTTCTTTAACTGCGGTGTAGATTGAGTACAGTCAATAGACTTATGTTCTGGATGTTTTCACAGGGCCAAGGCTTCGTGCAGGGTCTTTATTTGAAGCTGACTTCTTGTCTTTGGTTTCAGAGAGGGATATGTTAGTGAGGTATTTTTTGTGTTGAAGCCTTGGAGTGAGATCCATTAGGTGGCACTTAGGTGTATTGATCAGTTGGTAGACTTTTGCTCAGTTGTGTCGTTCCCTTATGTTTTCTCCCACTTGCAGCTGTGTTCCCCATTAATGCTCTGAAAGTGTGGATTCCTCTCCCCCTTGAGTGCTGGGTGTAGATCATGGCTTGGCACTCTTAGCTGCCCACTTCAGCCCTGGGGCAATCTGAGTGTTTATGTTTCTTCCCCAGTTTTGAGGCAGAAGAGGAAGGGACCTTAGTTGTAGGTGTGGCCAGGGGCCTTTTGCTTGTCTCCTGAGGGCTCCTCCCCAGAGAGATGCAGGTTAGTAATCACTCAGTACCATCAGCTCAGGTTAGGGAGTCTGTGCTGTGGGCCCAAACTGGAGGTTCCCTGACTGGTGATGAGCAGTTGGGGGCTGAAGGGTGGGACCCGTGGAAAACAAACTGGCCTTCACTCCTTGGGTCAACTGCAGCTTGTTGGAGGTGTGGATAAGGCACTTAAGGTCTTTGCTCCTTTATTAGTCCAAGGGTGGCAAGGGCAGTTTGACTGCAGAGGCAGTGGCAGAGAGGGTTTCAGTTGCCTTGGGGGCTCTCTCTAGGGAATTGCAGAGCTGCTACTGGCTCAGTACTCTGGTGGAGGGTGGCTAGAGGCCCAGGTCTGGAGGTCCTGCCCATTGAAGAGAGACGGGAATGAGCACCCATGTAACAGGCTGGCCACTTTTCTGTAGGGCTGCTATGGCAGGCTGGGGGCCCACTCCAGTCCTTAGTCACCTCAGATTTTCCATTAACTGGAAGTATTAACAGTGAAGCTGGGAAATAGCTAAGATGGTGGCCTGCCTCTCTCTCTGGGAGCTTTGTCCCAGGGAGGTACAGACATGTTACTGGGCCAAACACACCTGTAGGAGGTGGCTGGTGACCGCAGTTGAAGGGTCCCAACCAGTAGGGAGAAATGGTTCACTTAGAAAAGAAAGCAGTGTGGCCACTTTTTCATAGAGCAGCTGTGCTGTGCTGGGGGTTTACTTCAGTCCACAGTTACCTCGGGTCTCCAAAGCTCAAAGGCCAGAGCAGCTAAGTCACACAAACAGCAAAGATGGCAGTCCACCCCTCTCTCTGGGAGTTCTGTCCAAGGGAGGTTTCAAATCTCTGTGGGCTAGAGAACACCTTTGGGGGTGGCTGGAGACCCTGGTTGGGAGGTCCTGTCCAGTGAGGAGGAATGGGATTGGGGACCTGGTTTAAAAAGCAGTCTGGCTATGTTTTTAAGGATGCAGCTGTGCTGTGCATGGGGATTGCTTCTGCCCCTGGTCAGCTTGGACTCTCCAAAGCCCAAAGACTGGAACAGCTTTGCTCTTTCACCCAAACAGCAAAGATGGTGGCCTGCCCCTCCCCACTTGGAACTCTGTTTCAGGGATGTCTAACACTGCTATTGGTGGCTGGCTAGAATTCCAGGCCCGTGGGTTGCCATAGAAGCAGGGCCTTCAGACTGTCACTGCCTAGCCCCTGGATTCAGCCTCTTTCCTAGGGGTATGAGTGGGGGTCTAACCTGCCACTTTGCCAGAGTTTCAGCTACTTTTGCTGGGAAGCCCAGTTGTCTTAAGGCTCCCGGGTCTCCGTGTGTGCCTGAGTAGCTGTTCTGCTGAGATTCCATATAGCAATGTGTGTCAGACTGAAGGTCCTGGTGGGGTACGTTCATGAGGAGAATCTCCTGACCCAAGGTTTGCAAAGACCCTTGGGAGAAGCATGGGTTCCCAGGGTTGCACATTCACTCACCACTTCCCTAGGGGCAGGGGAAGTTCCCCCAGCTCTGTATTGCTCCTGGGTGGGCCATCATTCTGCCTTGCTTTTATCTGTTCTCTGTGCGTTGAGTTGTTTCCTTGATTATTCTCAATGCGTGTACCTGGATGTTTCAATCGAAGGTGCTGTATTTACTCACCCCTTCCATTCTCTTCACGAGAGCTGCACACACTAGCTGTTTCTAGTCTGCCATCTTGGCCCTAAAGGTCTTAAATACTTTCTAATTCTCCTTTTATTTTTCAGTCCATTGATTGTTTAAGAGTGTGCTGTGTCATTTCTAGAAATTTGTGAATTTTCCAGTTTTCTTTCTGTCATTAATTTCTAACTTCATCCCATTGTGGTTGTAGAAGATACTTTGTATGATATACATGTTCTTAACAAGCTGTTGAAACTTAATTTGTGGTCTATGATATGGTCTATCCTGGAAAATGTCCCATGTACCCTTGAGAAAAATGTGTATTCCGTTGTTGGGTTAGAGTATTCTAAATGTCTGTTAGATCTCATTCATTTATGGTGTTATTTAAGTTATCTGTTTTCTTATTTCTCTTCTGCCTGATTGTTCTATTTGTTGCTGAGAGTGGGATACTGAAGTCACCTACTGTTATTTCTCCTTTCATTTCTGCCCATTTTTGCTTTATATGTTTTGATAGTCTATTATTAGGTGTGTAAATGTAGATGTTATAATCTTATACCTTCTTGCTGTATTGAACCTCTTATTAATACATAATGCCTTTCTTTGTTTCATAAGCATTTTTGGTTTAAAGTCTATTTTTTTCTCACATTCATATAGCCACCCCTGCTTTCTTTTAGTTACTATTTGTATGGAATATCTTTTTCCATCCTTTTACTTTCAACCTCCATGTGTCTCTGCATCTCAGGTGAGTCTCTTGTAGATGGCATATAGTTAGAATTGTATTTTAAAATCTATTCTACCAAGCTTTGTATTTTGCTTGAAGAGTTTAATTTATTTACATTAAAGTAATTAACTGATGAGGAGGGACTTGCTTCTGTTATTTTGCTATTTGTTTTCTACATGCCTCATAGCTTTTTTTGCTTCTCATTTCCTGTATTATTGTGTTCTTTTGTGTTTTTTAAATTTTTTGTAGTGAAATTTTCTAATTTCCTTTTGTGTATAACTTTAGTTATTTTTAAATTTTATTTCATATATATTTATTATATGTATATTTTTTAATTCAGCACACTTTGTGTCAATTATTTTTTAAAATACTTTCAGGCCACATTGTTACCAGGCTCTGAATTATTTGCTACATTTCCCATGGTGTGAGAAGAGACGGTATTATAAAGGTAAAGCCAGAGTGACAAGGTTCCCTACCATCTGAAGTAGGCTAGATTTTAAGCAAAATAATTCAAAACCAGGTAACACTAATACCATACTTATTAGTAACACATACTAATAACTGTATGTGAATGTAATTACTGCCTTCATTGTCTTATGCTGCTGCTTATTCATTAACCTTTGTGTTGCCATCTCTTTGTCCAGAGAGTCAATTCTTATTGGAAGCCACTTTTAGTTCCTGGGATAGCAAAGTCAGAAATGGGTATGCTTCTGGAAAAATGTTATAATAGTCCAACCCTCCAACACTCTGCACAAGTGATAAGGAGAATTAATTTAACAAATACTTTTTATTTTATTTTCTATTTGCCAATATGGTGTTGGGAATACAGAGATGAATCAATCATGGCCTTTACCCCAGCAGGGTTGAAGAAAGTCAGGGAGGCAGGAAATGTAATAGATGCTGTAACAGAGAGCATTGTGTTACAGGAACAGGGAGTGGAATTTACTTAGTTGGGAGGGACTGAAGCAGAAGGCATTCCAGGAAGAGGGAACAGCTTCAGCAAAGGCAGAGAGGTAAGGATGTGCATTGAATATCCATTGAAGAAACCAGAATCAAGGTGACAAATGTTGGAGGGAAACAGGGATTGGGAGAAGTAAACAAGATAAAGTCAATTGACATCAACTCTTTGTTTAGACTAAACGCAAGCAAATTCTATTATCAAGCAAATATAACTTGCTCTGAAGGAAGAACAAAGCCCACAGCTGTTGTTTTTTACCTTATAAACTCTTAGTCACATAAACTCATAAACTCAAATCAAAAGATAAGGAGTCTGGTGGTTTTTTGAACTGTGTACATATAGTCCAGGATAGCAGTCTTTAAAAATCTTTCATAAATCTATTCTCTTTCCATTGCTTCTGTGTGCAATTAAGAAATACTCATTGTATATACTTGCCAAGATACTGAATATAATCTTCTTATTCAACATGACTCTGCAATCTGAAAGTAATAACCCATACTAATAAGTCTACTGAAAATACTCCTAATCAGATATCAGTTTGGCCAAACTGAATTCTTAAAGGTCAAAAATCCAATTAAAATTAGATACAGCCAGCCCAATTGTCTTTGCAAAATGGCAAGTTTGTAATGCATCATAGAAACACTAGTTAAAAAATAGGAAATAAATCATTTTGAACTAGATTAATAATGAGAATGGTCATATTTAAATTTACCGGGGAGGATATTTTTCAAACTGAGAAACCTCACTGTGAACCTATATCTTATTTATTTCTTTCTCTAGCCATTATTAATTTAATAGTTGATATATCTGACAAGTAACTTTAACTTTTGCCAGCTGATGTACATTGGAACTTTTCCTTTCTGATGATGCCAGCCCCACTGTAACCCCTTGACATTTGGTGTCTACAGCCATTCTGCTAAAACCATTAATGTTTACAGCACATGGGTTTTGAACTCAGGCTATCTTGTCCCAGAGTCCATAATGCTAGCTTTTGCCCACTATGTTGTCTGTACTGCTGTAGAGTTGATCTCATTAATGTGCTGGGTGTTTGGTGGAAGAAATATCTCTGGAAACCACTAACTATGTATTCCTATGTTGTAAGCTTTATTTCAGAATCAAATCAAGTCACTGTAAAACTCATTATCTGGACTTCATTGTTCTTACTTTTTGTCAATACACTATAATAGGTCTATGATATAATATTTTTATCAAATAGCTATTATGGCATAATTTATTGTGGTATTTGGTGTTCCATATTTAAAATAGTCTGAAAGATTTGTTTTATAGTTTAGTGTGTCTCTCCTGGAAAAGTGACATGTGTCCTTATATAAGATGGAAGCTATTTAATTCAGCATTTTTACCTCTTCCCCCTTGTTTTTATTTTATTTTTTGGTTGTCAGAGAACTCAGAGCTAATTTTTGGGCTCAGTTGTACTAACTTTATAATCTAGTCTAATTACCTACATTTCCCTTTAAAATTTGGCTTTTATTCTTCTTTGTTTTAATTGGTAAAAATTAGTTCATATTGTTTATTGTAAATACCCTGAAACACACACACACACACATATTCTCTGACAACAAAAAATAAAATGTTGAATTAAATAGCTTCCATCTGATAAAAGGCGACATAACTTTTCCAATAGAAATACACTGAACTGTAAAAGAAATCACTCAGAGTCTTTAAAATATGGAACATTAAATACCACAATAAATTATGTCATAATAGCTATTTGATAAAAAAATATCATATCAAGGACTGTGTCATAGACTCTGGGACCAGATAGCCTGAGTTGAAAACCCATGTGCTATCTACATTAATCTTCATATATATATGTGTGTGTGTGTGTGTATGTTTGTGTGTCTCTGTGTGTCTGTGTGTATTTCAACCAAAAGTTCTATTTACATTACGTTTCTTACCATTCCCAAGATTAATCCCCTGGACCAAATCTTCATTATCTCTTTTCTGTATGATTTCAATAATTTGGTAACATTTTTCCCTGACTCCTGACACAATCCCTCTCTAATTTATGCACAAAGCACAGTTTATAGGACAACTCTGATTGTATTATTCTGCTCTTCAAAACTCTTCAGTAACTTCTTCAATTTTTTAATTTTTTAAAAATTATCTAGCTATTTATTTATTTATTTATTTATTTATTTTTGAGACGGAGTCTTACTCTGTCACCCAGACTGGAGTGCAGTACTGCGATCTCGGCTCACTGCAAACTCCGCCTGCCGGGTTCACGCCATTCTCCTGCCTCAGCCTCCCCAGCAGCTGGGACTACAGGGGCCCACCACCACGCCCGGCTAAGTTTTTTGTGTTTTTACTAGAGACGGGGTTTCACCGTGTTAGCCAGGATGGTCTCAATCTCCAGACCTCCTGATCTGCCCACCTCGGCCTCCCAAAGTGCTGGGATATTACAGGCGCGCGCCACTGTGCCCGGCCGGTAACTTCTTCATTTTTACTAACAGGAATACAATCTACTTAGCCCATCACTTAAGGTATTACTTAATTGGATTCAATCTAACTTTTAAGGCTTTTTTCCCTCTAGTCTTCCTCTGAAATTTATAATTTCACCTAACTTGACTACCTATGGTCAATCCAATTGCCCAGCTAGAATTCTGAATATCAAAGTTAATTTTTCACTTCTTTTATTATCATCCCATCTCCATCCAATTCATCAATTATGATCTTTATCTTTAAATGCATCACAAATACATCCACTTACCTCCGTTTTCATTGCTACCATGTGTGCTACTACTTCAGTAGTCTTCCAGTCTGTTCTCCACATAGGATCATAATAAGCTTCCAAAATATAAATAGCACCATCCTACTACTGTTAAAAGAAAAACTTTCCACAAATTAAACTTAGCAGAGTTTATTTGAGAAAAAAAAAGAAAAAAGATTCATGAATCAGGCAGACCGTAGAACCAGAAGAGGTTCAGAGAGTTCCACTCAGCAATGTGGGCAGGCAGTATTTACAGACAGAAAAAGTGATGTACAGAAAAAGGAATTTGTAGAAATAGTCTAGTTGGTTATAGTTCAGCATTTGCCTTATTTGGGCATGATGAGATAAGGCATTTGCCTTTATGGACACAGTCTGATCAGTTAGCAGCCTGTGATTGGTTAAAGCTTTGTTGCTGGGATTGTCTGATACTCAGCTGTTTGTCACAAGAATATACTCTTAGTTGCAGTTTGTTTTTTGTTTTTTCTTTTTTGAGACAGGGTCTTGCTCTGTCACCCAGACTGGAGTGCGGTGGTGCAGTCATGGCTCACTGCAAACTCTGCCTCCCAGATTCAAGCAATCCTCAGTCTCCTGAGTAGCTGGGACCACAGGCACATCCCAGCATACCGAGCTAATTCTTTTGTATTTTTGGTAGAGACAGAGTTTCACCATGTTGCCCAGGCTGGTCTCGAACTTCTGAGCTCAAGCGATCCACCTGCCTTGGCCTCCCAAAGTGCTGTGATTACAGGTGTGAGCCACTGCACCTGGCCTAGTTGCAGTTCATTTATATACTGTCAGGTTGCAGTTCACTACATAGGGAATTAAAATATGGAGGCAACTTTAAGCCAAATTTAATTTAACTTAACACTATGCTATTAAAACTTTAAGTGGCTTAAATAGAATCCAACAAGATAGAAAATTGTTAACATAGTCTTTACAGCCGTACACTATCTGACCCCTGCTTACTTTTTCAAGCTCATTTCATGCCCCTCTCTTCCCATTTACTCTACTTTAGCCATAGCAACCTCTTATCAGTTCTTGAAGAGAGTAATTTCTGTCCTATCCGAAGGACTTTGACCACAGTTATATGTCTGGCAAAGTACAATTCATAAGCCAAATCTGGCCCACTGCCTGGTTTTCTCAGTAAAGTTTTATTGGAACACAGCCATGCCTATCTGTTCGGGTATTGTCAATGACTGCTTTTATACTTCAATGGTGGAACTGATTAGTTGCAACAGAGAAGAAATGACCCACGAAACAGGAAAATATTTACTCTTTTTCTCATTACAGAATGTTTGCTGACCTCTAGGTCAGCATTAATCTTCCTGCTCTCTGCATAGCATTCAGTTCTCAAGTTAAATGTCTGCTTTACAAGGGCAGAAAGATCATCATATCCAAGCTGGCTACCTTCTCAATTTCATATCACAGTACCAACTTTGTGATTCCTCTATATTCACCATAAGCTGTATTTGAGTATTATTTATTTACTTGTAACTGAATTTTTTTATTTGACTATATAATCATGCATTACTAAATGATGGGGACATTTTCTCAGAAATGTATCATTAAGCGATTGTGTTCTTGTGTAAATATCAGAGTGTACTTACACAAATCTAGATGGTTTAGCCTGCTACACACCTAGGCTATATGGTGTAGCCTACTGCCCCTAGGCTACAAACTTGTACAGCATGTTACTATACTGAATACTGTAGGAAGTTGTAGCCCAATGGTAAATAGTTGTATATCTAAAGATATCTAAACACAGAAAAGGTACAGTTAAATACAGTGTTATAATCTTATGATACCGTATATGCATTCCATTGTTGGCTGAAACATTGTTATGCAACATGTGACTGTATATTCCTTAAGGGCAGGAAACATGACAGCTTTGTTCTTTTTTTTTTTTGAGATGGAGTCTCCCTCTGTCTCCCAGGCAGGAGTGCAGTGGCATGATCTCGGCTCACTGCAAGTTCTACCTCCTGGGTTCACACCATTCTTCTGCCTCAGTCTCCCAAGTATCAGGCACCCGCCACCACACCCAGTTAATTTTTTTTTTTGTATTTTTAGTAGAGACGGGGTTTCACTGTAGCCAGGATGGTCTTGATCTCCTGACCTCATGATCTGCCCACCTCAACCTCCCAAAGTGCTGGGATTATAGGTGTGAGCCACCGCACCTGGCCTCCAGCTTTATTCTTTATACTCAGTTCCTAAAATAATACCAGATCATAGTAGGTAATTATAGGTAATAAATGTATATTAGTTTGTTCTCACACTGCTATAAAAACTGCCCAACACTGGGTAATTTATAAAGAAACGAGGTTTAATTGACTCGCAGTTCTTCATATTTGGGGAGGCCTCAGGAAACTTACAATCGTGGTGAAAGGGAAAGCAGACATGTCTTACATGGCAGGCAGGCAGGTGAGAGAGTGTGTGAAGGAACAACTGTTAGACACTTAATAAAACCATCAGATCTCATGAGGACTCACTCACTATCATGAGAACAACATGGTGAAAACTGCCCCCATGATCCAATTCCTTCCCACTAGGTCCCTCCCTTGACACGTTGGGATTAAGGAGATTACAATTTGAGATGAGATTTGGGTGGGGATACAGAGTCAAACCATGTCAAAATGTTAACGGAACAAATGAATAAACATGTTTTATTTTCCCAGTTCTATTAAAAAATTATTTCCCTTTTGTTTGGGAATATTTTGAGATCTTTTAAGTGACCGCCATCTCAATTTAACCTACACTTGGAAAAACCTTCCTGTATACTGTTCTTGTGGGACACTCTGTGGTTTAATCTAATTTCATAGGTGAGATCAGAGAGTAGTCCTTGTTTTTATTCTGTCTTGGGTTGGTGTGACACTGCATTCACCTGAGAAGAAAAAAGTAGAAGTCCAGAGAAACATTTCCTTTATTGAATAGTTACATCAAAATTGAAATAGAGTAATTCTGATAGACAAAAAGAAAACTATGAAGAATTTTTCCACAAAAACCATACAATAAGACTAAGCCACATTTGTTTAGAGATAATTCTCTTATTAAAGGTACAGAAACATCCCATCTTTAAAACAATAATAAAATACATGCATAGATAAGTTTCCTAATATAGTATATACTTAGTAATGAAATTAATCATTTTTAGTAATGAAATTACTTCTGGAGCTTCTACTCTGGTCATTATATTAGTACAGAGGAGGACACAAAAACTTTCCCATTAATTATTACAGTTTTGACCAGAACAGGTTCATAGGTAGATTCCAGGGATGCTCTGTGGTCATAGTTCATAACTACAAAACAGATAGCTTTTACATGCTAACAACCACGTTTAAGGGTAATTAATTGATTAGCTGTAAAATCTTAGAGTTAAGCTCCATGATATTTTTAGTAGATTTGTCTGAAAGAAATTATGAGCAAGGAATAAGGAAAGGACAATATTATCAGATACCTTGTTAAGGAAACTTGTGAAAACTGCAATAAAAAAGAGAATCAAGGAACCTGGATAGAACTGCTTAAAGTTATTAGTGGGAAAAAGAGTTTTGTCCAAGACCTTGGACATGAGGGGATCTGCTTATAAACCAGATAAAGGAAGGGTTGACTCCTGAGAGTCTTCTCTAAACTTTGACAATGAAAAAAGACAGTGTGTAACATAGAATTTAAAAGAAATCATAGGTTCTTCTTTGGGAGATATCCAACACTATATGATTATAATTATTTTCAAAGGTTAAGAAAAACCTGAAGCCACTACCTCACAAACCATAGAGAAATCTGATATTTCAGTCTAGATGCTTATTCTGTACACAGAGAATATAAAGGCCTGCAGCCTTCCACTCTGCTTGTTTTATATAGGGCATGGATCATTGTTAGTGATATATAAAAATCACTCACAAAGCTATTCCAGTAATAGAGTTATCCTGGATGCAATTACCTGGATTAACGATTATATATAAAATAGTAATTTATTATTCTACATCTATGTTAGTCACAAAAAGAATCAATAGCATTATGGGTTAATGGATTTTTAATTAAAAGGAAGTAATTTAAGTAGTTCAATCATTTCTCTTTCTCTCTTGCAGTCAACTAAAACTCAAGAAAGTTGGGATTAATTTTTCCAAAATTAGCATTTCCAGTAACTAGGAATTCAGAGAAAACTTTAAAAATGTATTGCCAATCCCTTTTCCATTTTCTTCTGTTTGGATTCTTCCATCATCTTTCTAGGGTAAGTTACCAGTTAGAAGAAGACTTCATAGAGGGTGGGAAAGTCTAGTTATTTCTGATTTAAAAAATTTGTTCCAATGGCACATTCATTTTAACTTTGTTCATCCAACATTTTTAGTGTGTTCTAGGCATACAAAAGAAAAAAATAATTTCAGTTACTCCATCCCTTCTAGTTGCATGAGATTTTAATACTTTGAGCCATGCAGTGCATAGCTGCTTTACAATTTTGAGATTCATAGATGACTAATACACACACACTTAGAATCAATTAGAGGTTATAAGAACATAGATAATGAAACATAACACAAATGTGGCAGGAAGATGGACCCAGTTTATAGTCTGGTTTCCATCATTTACCAGTTGTTTGACGATGGGCATATAACTTAGCATCTAATTCTCAGTGTGCATATGTGTGGAGTGTGTGTGTGTGTGTTCAGCATTATAGGATTATTCTAATAATAATATGAAAATAGATTGTAAAATACATAGTATAGTGCCTGGAATATAGTAGATGCCTAGTAAATTGCAGTCATGATTATATCATTATTTTTCACTTTAAAATATAGTATTCAAATATTTTTTGGGAAACACGATACTCCAAGAGAACGTTTCCAGGGAGAGTTAGAGCTATATATGAAATTAGCCTACTCAACATTCGATTTCTATAAATGAAACCATGCCCGGCATATCTTTACTTTTCTTTATTACATATCTAAGCCTGCAGCATTTGCCCATGTTTTATGATAAGGCTTCACGAGTTTAGATAATATAATTAAGGCATAGCTAACTTTAAACAAACTAGGATTTAAGAGATACCTTGAAAGTGAGATGAAAAAGATTTATTTTAATATTAGCTTCTTGTATTTTCAGAAAGATCCTTGATGAAATTTTAGAATTGAAAGGTGTCTTAGGAATAATCTTGCCAAAACTTTTTTTTTCAGGTGATGAAACTGATGAACAAGAGGATATTTCTTTCTCTTTCTTTCTCTCTTTGTCTCTCTCTTTCTTTCTTTCTTTTTTGAGACAGGGTCTTTCTCTGTTGCTCAGACTGAAGTGCAGTGGTACAATCTCAGCTCACTGAAGCCTTGACCTCCCAGGCTCAGGTTATCCTCCCACCTCAGTCTCCTGAGTAGCTTGGACTACAGGCGTGTGCCACCACGCCTGACTAGTTTTCTGTATTTTTAGTAGAAATGGAGTTTTGCCATGTTAGCCAGGCTGGTCTTGAACTCCTGGGCTCAAGGGATCAGCCTGCATCGACCTCCCAAAGTGTTGGGATTACAGATGTGAGCCACTGCACCCGGCCCACAAAAGGATATTTCTAAGGTCACATAGTCATTTATCAGCAGATCCAGGACTCCTGACCTCTTATCAGCTCTTTTTCTCCTGTCTGGCTCTGCTTTCTTAGAAACAATTTCATAGGAGAGGTGACATTTGAATTGGTCTACAATAGTAAGATTTTCTAAATGTTTAAAATGTGATTTCACTTACAATATGGATTCTTGTTTTTCTTTTGGAGAACATTGACATTGGTGATAAGGAAGTATGGGTAAGGCAGGATGAACCCGTCCTTTACTCCCAGACATACTGATGACTAATATATCTCAGAGTTCAGATAACTGGTGGGGTCTCATACTGACAGGGGAGCTGGTGTAGATTGTATCAGCTGTAGGCAAGAGATGCATTTCTTGGGAAAATAGAGATTTCGTGTTTAGTGTAAGAGAAACACTCTTCCCTGCAACAACAGAAATTCTTCAGTAAAATGCTTATTTCTCATTATTTCAGTTGGGCCTATTATTTGGTAGTGTGTTGCAGGGGGCTTGTTATATGCTGAAGTGTTTGGTTCTTCATCAAGATGAGAACAAGGCACAGTACTGACTCAAAGAGGTTGGGCATGTAAGACTGTGGAGAATAATGAGAATAACAATAGTAATTTTTTATTGGGTGCTTACCAAGTGCTAGACTTGTGCTGTGTGCTTTATATGCCATATTTTGTTTGATTATCATGGTAACCCTGTAGCATGAACACTATTATTGACAATACTTTATTGACTAGGTAACTGAGGCTTCAAGAGACTAATTTAACCAAAGCTTACAAAGAGAGTACAGGTTCAGTCTTCCTCATTTGAAATGTTTGGGACCAGAAGTGTTTGGATTTCCAATTTTTTTCAGATTTTGAAATATTTGCATATATAGATGAGATATACTGGGGATGGGATCAAAGTCTAAACACAAAATTTACTTATGTTTCATATATACTTTATATACATAGGTATATGTATTTTTATACAATATTTGCAATAAATTTGTTCATGCAGCAAAGCTGGTATACACTGAACCATCAGAAAGTAAAGGTATCACTATCCCAGGCACCTATGTGGACCATTTGTGGTTGTTTTGCATCAACAATGTTCCTGACTCTGAATTTATATGCTACCAATAATCAATCATTTTCTTATATTTATTCACACATAAGTAAAAAATATGACATACTATTAATACAGTGAAAAATGTAACTGTTCCAGGTAACTAAGCAGCACAGTAGCAGCATCACCAGAATACCTGTGTCAGCTGATAAACAAGAGCAACAACAAACAATGGCAGATTTTCCATCTCCGCCTACAAGGCTCTGTTTTGATTGAAAGGTCGCTCACTATACACTTATTTTGTGGGGTTTATTTAGATGAGAAGAAACATTAGAAGCAGTTGAGGGACCAGGAAGTGGTATGAGGTGTCATGCTGCTGGATGGCTTTTTAAGCACGGTGATGGTTTCCTTCTTAGTCACTTGCCTCATTAACAATAGTTTTTGTCTTAGAAGCCTCCCTTTGATTTTCTAAACTGATATGACTTCTTGTTCTGTTATGAATGCATGTTGCTCTAGTCCTTCAGTACACTCATAACACATTTTCTTCATGTTGTTTATAGGCATTATTTCTGCCATGTTAACAACATCATCTTCCTTGTCACTCTTACAATCACCTTGATTCAGAATCATTTAGACTATTTCACCACAGGTCATTGAATGAGCAACTGAAGCCTTGTTATCCATGTTAAAAACTTCTTCAATATTCATTTCCTCCAACTTATTGATGGACTTTGAAGGTATATTTTTACAAATGTAAGGAAACCAGAATTTTTTTTCTCACTTAATATACAGGACCCTTCAGAGTCACTACCTTGTTCATTATCATCACTGAACATAGTCACAGTCAAGAGGTTGTGCCAGGCATGCACAACTGCATTTAATCACTGAGTTCTAAGTGTTGGGAACAGCAAATAGAGCATACTTCATGCTAAACTCCTTTTGAAACCCTCTATAACCATGCCTCTGTTCACCGCTGGTGGCATTCTGTTCAAGAAAGTGTTTTTATATTTACTCTTTAAACTGATCTAAGGATAACCTGGTCTCATGGCTTCTCATTGATTCAAAGTCACATTTAGGGAAAAGTGCAAGGCATAGACATCATTTTTATTGAGAAGTTCAGCTGGAGGATGGGTGAACAGTTGTCAAAGAATAACAAAATCTTGTAGTTGTCATCTGGTCCAGCTTCCCTGCAGTGAGCACAAGCTGGTACAAAATGTTCGTGAAACTAATCAGAAAAGATGTGCCTGGTAATCCATGCCTTCTTGTTAGCATAATAATAGAGTAGTAAGAAATTCACTCCTTGAAAACAGTGAGGACACAAGCTTTTGCCTACCACAGCAACCTTACAGTATGTGTGCCTGCTGCATTAGCACATCTTAGCACAGCCGGCTATCTTTGCATCCTTAATTCCTGTAGGGGCTGTCTCATCAGCTGTAGTCACAGCCTTTCTGGAGTAATAAAACCAAAACAATGGTGTTTCATCAGCCTTATAGACTTGTTCTGGTGTCAGATTTTCATCAGTGATGACCTTGGCAAACTCATCAATGAATTTCTTCTTTGCTTTGTGATCAGCAGAAGTTTTCTCACCAGAAATCTTTAAAAATGTAATGCTGTATCTCTTCTAAAATTTCTTCAGTACACTTCTTGAATATTCATAGTTCCCTTCAATTTTCATTTTGTTGTAATATATTTTTGCTTGTTTCATGATCAGTATATCGCATGATCATGAAACGTGTTCACTGTGACGTTGATGGAACTATCCTTTCAAAACATGATTGAGATCTTTGTTTTTAGCTTTATGCAGCATTTTTCTGTTTTTCATTAACCTCTACTCATTGCTTCAATAGAACTTCAACAATTTATCCTGTTTTCTCATGTCGTATATAGTGATCATTCCTGTACCATACTCTTTTGTAAAATGTTTCATGCTTAGACTGCTGTCCAGTTTGTCTAACAGCTTGACTTTCTGTGTTATAGATAAACATAAATGCTCCCTCTTTTTCTTATCACTGTTACTCATAGGGGTATCTGCAGGCCTTTTTGGCATTTTTTTTTTTTTACATATAATTTCAACTTTATTTTAGATTCAGGAGATACATGTGCAGGTTTGTTTACATGGATATATTGTGTGAAGCTAAGGTTTGGGGTATGAATAATCCTCCTTTTTGACATTTCAACAATTTATGTATACTACAGAACAGAGAATAAGCAAAAAATCACAGTAAGTAACACATATAGGTCTTGGCCCATATGAGGCATCACGGGGAACCTGCCATTTGTGCATCCCATCAGCACATATGCCATTTAGTTACCCTTTGAGGGCATGTTTGCATGGGGGAATCTGGGCATGCACAAAAAAAGATAGATTGCAGTTGAACGGGGCTAGGAAGGTCTTTTTTCCCTTTGGGATGCTGAATAAACTGTATGTTGTACAGCTGTATTTTGACTGTGATCTGTTACATCACATCAAGTGTGGAATTTTCCACTTGTGTCGTGTTGCAGTTCAAAACGTTTCACATTTTGGGGCATTTCAGATTTCCGATTTTCAGATTAGGAATGCTCAATGTGTAGATGGAAATAGGATCTATCTAAGATCAATTTATGCTTTACAATGTACATCTTCCCATACTCTGAAACTATAGCAAAACCTATACTATTATATTGTCAATAATGATTTATCTTTGCATCAACAGCAATTCTTGTCTTTGAGGATGCTGAGGCATAAAGTGGTGATACATAGATGTAAAGCTAGGGGGACATTTTCTTTTTTTTAGGCTTTAGAACTTTTAATTTGTTCTATTAAAAAATTGTGCGATCCAATAGTTAATATTCTTTGAACAACAAAAAATGGCATTCTTATTAAACTACTTTTAACATCCTGCAGGACACCTTGTATTAACTTAGTTTTTACTCAAGATTCAGCATGGCTTTATTCAGCTTCTTACTTCACCAACATGTAAGTACTTTTTTCTCCCCTGGCAACCAGACAGGTAGATGAGAGAAGCAGATGATGACTTTGTTGTCAGTAGTTCTTGATTCTGTCATGCAGAAAGGGGCAGCACAGTTTTTTCAGTTTGATCCAAACTCTTTGCATCTTACAAAATCAAACAGCTAAAAGAAGTAAAACAAGAAGGCAATGCCTGTGGAATGTGCAGTACATATTCGCAGCTCACAACTCATTATAATTCACCTGTTTGCTTCTTTAGTTTGTTTCTCTTGAAGGTGGTGGATTTATTTCTTGTGTTTCTGCCTTCTTCAGTCTCTGCTTATCGAGTGTCTCAATCTCAGCCATGTTTGGTTTGTCAGACATGGTTGTAGAGAAAGCAGAGCCAGGAGTGTAAGGCTATGGAATCCTGTCGGAGAAGTGGTTACTGCTAAGTCTTGCTAAGTCTCCTTTGACTCTCTCTTTTTTTTTTTTTTTTTTTTTTTTTTTTTTTTGAGACAGGGTCTCACTTTGTTGCCCAGGTTTCAGTACAGTGGCATGATCATGGCTCACTACATCCTTGACCTCCTAGGCTCGATTGATCCTTCTACCTCAGCCTCCCAAGTAGCTGGGACCACAGGTGCATGCCACCATGCCCAGCTTATTTATTTTATTTTATTTTTTGTAGAGACAGGGTCTCACTCTGTTGGCAAGGCTGGAGTGCAGTGGCATGATCTTGGCTCACTGCAGCCTCGACCTCCTGGGCACAAGTGGTCCTCCTACCTCAGCCTCCTGAGTAGCTAGGACCACAAGCACATGCCACCATGGAGAGCTTTTTTTTTTCTTTAAGAGATAGGGCTCACTATGTTGCCCAGACTGTTTTTGAACTCCTGGGCTCAAGTGATCCTACTGCCATGGCCTCCTGAAATGTTGGAATTATAGGTGTGAGCCACAGCACCCAGCCTTCTTTGACTTTTGAGCACCTACTGCTCAGCTGAAAAATTGGAGAGAACAGACATAAAAATCTTAGGCAATTTAAGACAATGATCTGTATTTACTTTCTTATTATTGATTACAGACTCTGTATACAGTAAGCATGTAAGTCTGCTTGTATAATGACCTCAGTCTTTTTTTCTTGACAATTGCACATCTCTTTTTTAACTTCATACTTGGAGTTTTTGCCCAAATGACACTTCTCAGCCACAAAGTCAGGGGCATGTGCTCATGTTTTCATCATGGACCATTGCTAATGGAAACAGTTAACAGGTCTTATGGTGCAGCCTCAACAGTCCACTTGATTTGTTCCTGGTTGAATAGGCAGAAAAAAATAGAGCAAAAGTGGTAATGGACCTACTAAATTCTAACCTCACAGGTTTTTAAATGATTAAAAAGCCATACTCTTTGCCAAAGGTTTGTAAAGGGTCATCACTATATTTAAATAAAGGCACAGTGCAGTTGTAACACAGCTATCTACTGAGGAAGACAGTTCTTAGTGAGAAATTGCCTCAAACCTTCATGAATGGTAGTTTTGCTCCTGGCACTACCAAGAGGGAGAGTAATATTTTCTCAATTAGATTTTAGTCCATACTTCAAATTCTCTTTTCTCTGCCAGGTGCCAACCTAGATAAATATTCATCCAAGCTATTTATGCTTCTTTAATTTTCATGAAAACGAGAAAAAAAACCGCATTTTCAAAGGCATTTGTATGAGACAGAGTATTTATATCCCAGCAATGAAACTGAATAACATTCCTGCCTTTGAAAGTTCTTTTATTTTAAATTTAATTTTATTATTATTATTTTTTTATTATACTTTAAGTTCTAGGGTAAATGTGCAAAACGTGCAGGTTTTTTACATATGTATATATGTGCCATGTTGGTGTGCTGCACCCATTAACTCGTCACTTAATTAGGTATATCTCCTAATGCTATCCCTCCCCCCTCCCCCCTCCCCCTTCCCCCCCCACAATAGGACCTGGTGTGTGATGTTCCCCTTCCCGTGTCCAAGTGATCTCATTGTTCAATTCCCACCTATGAGTGAGAACATGTGGTGTTTGGTTTTCTGTTATTGCGATAGTTTGCTGAGAATGATGGTTTCCAGCTGCATCCATGTCCCTACAAAGGATACAAACTCATCCTTTTTTATGACTGTATAGTATTCAATGGTGTATATGTGCCACATTTTCTTAATCCAGTCTGTCACTGATGGACATTTGGGTGTATTCCAAGTCTTTGCTATTGTGAATAGTGCCACAATAAACATATGTGTGCATGTGTCTTTATAGCAGCATGATTTATAATCCTTTGGGTATATCCCCAGTAATGGGATGGCTGGGTCAAATGGTATTTCTAGTTCTAGATCCTTGAGGAATCGCCACACTGTTTTCCACAACGGTTGAACTAGTTTACAGTCCCACCAACAGTGTAAATGTGTTCCTATTTCTCCACATCCTCTCCAGCATCTGTTGTTTCCTGACTTTTTAATGATTGCCATTCTAACTGGTGTGAGATGGTATCTCATTGTGGTTTTGATTTGCATTTCTCTGATGGCCAGTGATGATGAGCATTTTTTCATGTGTCTGTTGGCTGTATGAATGTCTTGTGGCTTCCCTCCTGAGTGATTTGTCTTTCCTTCATCTTCCCTCTCTATTGTTTAAGATTGAGTTTCATTCTATTGCATTTTGCTGCCTTCATTACACAGTGCAAGTTACCTTTCCAACCATTACTAGCCTTGACTTTCCTGTGACTTATCTCAGGTTTTCTTGGCTGGGTGCGGTGGCTCATGCCTGTAATCCCAGCACTTTGGGAGGCCAAGGCAGGTGAATCACAAGGTCAGGAGTTCGAGACCAGCCTGGCCAACATAGTGAAACCCAATTTCTACTAAAAATTCAAAAATTAGCTGGGCATGGTGGCACATGCCTGTAATCACAGATACTCAGGAGGCTGAGGCAGGAGAATTGCTTGAGTCCAGGAGGCGGAGGTTGCGGTGAGCCAAGATCAGGCCACTGCACTCCAGCCTGGGCAACAGGGTAAGACTCCATCTCAAAAAAAAAAAAAAAAAAAAAAAGAAACAGCATACAATTCAGCCCACCAAGGTGATCTGCTTTTACTTTCTTTGCTTAAAGTAGCTGTCTTCCAAACAGGATCTTGTCCATTTACTTTGGAGTTGCCATCCACGAACCAAGTAGCTGTTGCTTGGTTGGTCAGTTGGGAGCTGTTTATCTTGTGCTGTAGAATCCAGCAGTTTCTCGGACAGTTCCAGAGTCAGTCCTAGTGGAAAAGAAACTCCCTGCTCAAGAGTATCCATTCTTTACATTTCCTAGATAGCACCATCCTTTATAAACCAAACCATGTCCGTCTTATTGTAGAACTCTTCTGGGCACTGCCATCTGCATTAGAATGTTTCTCTGATACCACCCGAGGCAGCACGAGGGGTGTCATAGGGGTAGCTTCAGCTAATGTTTCATTGCAAGACACTAAATGCCCCTCAAGTTGAATTTCTCTCTAATCTAAAGTTTCAGTAGTCATTTCTGAGAAGTGCTCACAAGATTTTGCCATAAGCCCCAGTAGACACTCCATAGAGGGCTATCAAATGGAGAATTTGTCCCTACTGGCACTCTAGCATTTACTCTGCACTGTGTGGGCTCTGGCAATCTTACTGGTTCCCATTAGCAGTTCAATTCATATTGCTTGAAGACTGGATTTAGAAGCCTTCTGTTTTACAAAACTAGGTAGGAGAAATATTTCCTGATAAGATACAATGTTCATTCTCATGATACAATCAGGTAAAAAAGTTGCAACCACTTCACAGGAAGCATTTTCAAATGTATCAATTGACATAATCTTATCAACCTTTCCATTTTTAAGTTCTAGTTTCAGGAACTTCTCTTCTCCACCCCCAAACCACTTTACACTCTTTTGTGCAAAAGGCTTTGGGGTCCTCAGCCAGGGGTTGAGCCAAAGGTCCCTGATCTTTTTGTCAATCTTTATCTTGATTAATCTGCCCAACTATTGCGCCAGGCAATTTCATACCAGATTTCTCATTGTAATCTCTGCCGTCTGCTTTTTAAATCTTTCCAAATTGGGGGAAATACAGCAAACTGGTTTGGGCCCTTTAACGTTGGGGGGCCAGCAGGGGTTCCTCTTGGTTCACCCAACGTTCAGTAGTATTGTATTAGGACCTTTGTTTTGACCCCATCAATTTCCATTTTATTCATTCAATTTTTTATAGCCATCTAAAGATTTCCACCCCCGTGGGATGAATTCCATGACTCTCCTCTTTCTTTTTCCTCTTAGTTTCACTCCATCAATGTTTTCTTTACTCACCTTATTTATTAATAACTGTTTAAAAAATGTCCACCTTCCTGGGACCAGTCATTTGACTCTCCCTTTTGCCTTTCCCCATTCCTTTGTTAACTAACCTAATGTTGTTATTAACCATAAGAATCATAAGGGGAGGCTGAAACAGTAAATTTGATAAGGCTTCTGGAACTGTTGTTTGATTCTGCAGGAGTAATGTCACATAGGGTGCCCATGTAGAAGGAGCCCTCTTAGCCACAGCATGTACCATAACCTGGGTAATGAGCATATTCAGCAGGTGAGTAAACCTGTCGTCATAAAGCCAGTCTCACATGGCTTGCATACAAAGTATATCAGCTGCTTTATCTGGGATGTTCCACTTGACATTAATAGGTGGGGTTGGATAGTCCCCTTTATCAGGGTAAACACATCTTACAGTGGCTATCAGCCAGTCTATCAGGCTGACTGTTCCCTCAGGAATAACCTTCTGTGCATCTGGATCCCATATACCTATCTGTGATTGTTCAGTGGTGAGCTGTGGGTCCCGTATCAACCCAAACATGCTCTTCTACTCTGCAGCATTTAAAAACAAAGGTACTTCCCTTAAATTAGCTACTCTCATAATCCATTTTAGTAAAGGTTGCTTAGGAAGCTGATGACGCTAATCTACAAAATGGAACAATTCCTTTACATCATACACCCTGTTTTCAGTAGTTACTTAGTTTTGCCCTTCCCTCACATTGATTACCTTGTTTGACACCACAGGTCTCAGAGGTACATTTTGTTGTCGCTGCATAATTCTGCCCTTGGTGCAGTGGCTTTGAGGCTGGTGGCCTCAGCTCAGACCGACTGAAATGTAAGCTTGGTCTAGCAGGAAGGTCCAATGCAGTATTCTCTTTTGATTTCATTTTAGCTCTTACAGATAACAATAACCAAGAGATTGAATATTTCACTTCTTTTCTTATTAGTTTGCATTTCCTTATGCATTCAGTGAATGAGCTCCCTGGGAGTTAGATTCATCTTTAATTCCACTGGTAATTTTTACCTTTAGTAATTGATCTCAACATAGCTGCAGCTTCATACCTTGGGTGACCGCATGGCCACCCAGGAATCAAAGATTTGTTATCTCCCACTCTTTTATCCTTTCTCTTCCCAAACCACGTTTCCATGAATCAGGGTCATTCCAGCAAATCCTACTTTAAACAGCAATTGCGCAGGGAAAGACTCTCACACTGTTTTTCCTCTACTATGACACCACAACAATCAACACAGAAGATTCCAATAAGCAATGTATGGAGGATTTTTTTGCTACACACCAAGCAGCAGACACCAGCTGGGTGTCCTCCAATTCAATTCCAACACTGTCTACCTTGGTATAGCATTGCATTCCATGGGTTGAGGGCTTAGCCCCCAAAACTGCCCCCCATACACGTAAGAGTCACAAGTCCAGATCTCTGAAACTTGTGACTGACTGGCTGCAAGTGTGTACTCACATGACCCTCTCTTTGCATTGGATTAATTTTCTGGAATAGCTCACAGAACTCAGGGAAACATTTACTCACATTTACTGGTTATTTTAAAACGTATTGCAAAGAACGTGTAGGATGAGGTATGGGGGAAGGGGCATGGTACTTCCATCCCCTCCCTGGGCATGCCACTCTCCAAGAACCTCCACATGTTCAGCTGTCTGTAAGCTCTAAGCAGTGGCTCTGAATTCCATCCACAAATTAGAATCTTTTTAGAGAATTGACAGAAAACTGATGCTTAGTCCTGGCATCAGATTCCCTGGGGCTGGGGCCACTGCTCTGTATTTTTAAAAAGCTCCTCATGTGACTCTAATGTGCAGCTGGAGTCCATGAATTACTATCCTAGTAAGAAGCTTACTATGTGACAAAGGCCACCTACTTCACAGAGTTGGATATTGGCTTTTAGAAGCTGATATTCAATATAAATAAATAATCAAGGACCATCAGAAATTTGAGAAAGGCCTTCAACATGAAGGAGAAAAACCAAGACAAACAGCATGAAACAAACAAAACAAAATAATGGTTGACAGTACCCATAGAGAGATTCACAGGGTTATTTTATCCAAACAAAAACAAAAGAATATCATACAAGAAAAACATAAAATCAGATAATAAAAAGTAGCTTTTAAAAGTTAATATAGGATCCTTGGCAGGGGAGGGCTGGTTCCTATCATTTACAATACAGCACATTTAAGGTACTGCAAAGGAATCTGTTGCAGAAACATAGGGGAAAAGAGGAAAAATCGGCACAGCCTTTGTATTTGAATCTTGATACAGAAAAATCTGCATTGCCTAAAAAGATTAGGTGCAAGAACAAAATGCATCCTAGTTTTGACATGATGGCCTTCTCAAATCCACTATGTGTGAAGCTTGGTTATTCTAGGCTCCCACAGTCCATATAGTAACCATCAGCTACATGTAGCTTTTGAGCACCTGAAATGTGGCTAGTCTAAACTGAGATGTTCAATAAGTATAAAATACATTCACAGGTTTGCATATTTGGTATAAGGATAAGTAAAATATCCAGTGAATTTTCTATATCAATTGAAATGATAATATTTTAAATATATTGGGTTAAATAAAATGAATTATCACAATTGAAAAAAAAGTTATAGGAAGTAGACTGAGTGCAGTGGCTTATACCTGTAATGCTAGCTTCTAGGGAGGCTGAGGTGGGAGGAACACATGAACCTAGGAGTTAGAGACCAGTCTGAGTAGCACAGCAAGACCCCATCTCTAAAAGCAGCTTAATAGGGGACATTACCAAAATTAAAAGTATTCAATAAAAGAAGGAAAAGCTTATGTGGAAAATATCTTCCAAAAAGTATAATAAAATGACAATTTATGCAAAACAGGGGAGAAAATATAGAAAAAAATAAAGAACCAATTATGGGATTCTAACATCTGATGAAGAGAAGTTCCTGGAAAGCAGAAAAGAGAATTCAGAGGAGGGGACAGTATCAAATAAAATTGTTTATATTGATTGATATGATATTTTAGATATATTGAGTTAAATACAATGTATTGTTTTATTTAATGTAAATATAAAACAAAAAGATTCTCAGAGTTGAAAGACACAAACTTTCAGGTTAAATGAGTCCCTGTGTCTTCAGGTCACTGGGAATAAAAATATCCTCCCAGACATTTGTGATAGAAATAGCATAATCTTTTTTTTTTTTTTTTTTTTTTGAAACAGAGTCTCTGCAGTGGCCCGATCTCGGCTCACTGCAAGCTCCGCCTCCCGGGTTTACGCCATTCTCCTGCCTCAGGCTCCCGAGTAGCTGGGACTACAGGCGCCCGCCACCTCGCCCGGCCAGATTTTTGTATTTTTTTAGTAGAGATGGGGTTTCACCGTGTTAGCCAGGATGGTCTCGATCTCCTGACCTCGTGATCCACCCGTCTCGGCCTCCCAAAGTGCTGGGATTACAGGCTTGAGCCACCGCGCCCAGCCCATAATCTTTAAGATAAAAAGAAGTTACCCAAATTGTTCAGGGATGAACAACAAAAAACAGGGAAACAATTATACACACAAAAACAGGTAACTTATAAAAGGACAAAAAAGCAGGGTAGCATTAGACTTTTTATCATAAGCACTGAATGGGAAAATAAAATACTACCAAAATCTTGTGGGAAAGTGATTTTCAACCCAGCCAAATGAAGTTAAAGACCAGCATAAATACATTTTGGTAGATGTGGGTTAAAAATTATTTTCATATATTATTTCTTTGGGAGTCACTTGAGGATGTTCATCAGTAAAATGAAATAAACCAAGGGGAAAGATGTAATACTCAAGAAAAAAAAAATGGACCAACCTAGAAAATTAGTGAAAGGAGATCTCAGTTGCATTACTCTAGAAAACAGAAGTCTAGATTACAATAGAAGGATAAAGGGATTCAGGAAGTATGTTTCTGGCAGGACAGGTGAACCCTAAAATAATTTTTTGATTAGATGAAGATATTGAAAAAAAATTGAAAGTCAGTAAACTGACTTGAAAACTATGACCATATAGTGAGACAAAGCAAAGAAATGTACCCAGAATTCAACTGGATCTATCCTTGAGAGTCGTGTAGTCCTATAATAGGGTGTACATAAAAAGAATGTAGGTTTCCATTAAGTTTACAAGTCTTTTCACTCAAATAAAATTTACATACCTTACAAACCAGAGATGCAATGTCCAAACAATCAATTTGAGTGGAGTTGTAGATCTATTACATGCATCAGTTGAAGAATTAGATATATAATAGAGCTACCTAACTCTTTTAATAGTATAAATACTGTTCGGTGCTTTGTATCAGTATTCCCAACTGAGACCCCAGCCAAAGTCTGATGATTTTATGTAACCTCAAGCATAAGAAGGCAATCCCAAAAGTTCCTTGAGATAATATAATAGCTTGATAAGTGAGCTGTAAGGATATTTACCATGAATGTCTATAGCTCTGTATCTCATTTCCAGGTAAAATGTGTAGCTAAAAATAGCATTAGTTAACTGAGAAGTTGTTTCCTAAGAAGATACTATAATTTAACCATGGGAACATAAATAAGTATAGGATTGATTAAAAAAAAGTTGTTTTAAATTTTTATTTAAAAACATTTATTTTTAAACTGACAGATTAAATAGTATGTATTTATCATGTACAACGGGGTGTTTTGAAGCACAGGCATACCTTGAAGACATTGCAGGTACGGTTCCAGAACACCACAATAAAATGACTACTGCAATAAAGCAAGTCACACAGATTTTTTTTTAATTTTCTGGGCATATAAAAGTTATGTTTACATCATATTACAGTCCATGAGGTGTGCAATAGTATTATGTCTAAAAAACAGTGTACATACCTTAATTTGAAAATACCTATTGCTAAAAATTACTAATAGTTATCTGAACCTTCAGCGAGTCATAATCTTTATCCTGGGGGAAGGTCTTGCTGATGTTGATGGCTGCTGACTGATTAGGGTGGTGGTTGCTGAAGGTTGGGATGGCTGTGACAATTTCTTAAAGTAATAGTGAAGTTTGTCACACCCATTGACTCTTCCTTTCACAAAAGTTTTCTCTGAAGTATGCAATGCTGTTTGATAGCATGTTACCCACAGTAGGCCTTTTTTCTAAATTGGAGTCAATCCTCTCAAACCCTACCACTGCTTTATAACTAAGTTTATTGAGTATTCTAAATGCTTTGTTGTCATTTCAACAATATTCATAGCATCTTCACCAAAAGTGGATTCCATCTCAAGGAACCACTTTATTTGCTCCTCCATAAGAAGCTACTTGTTATCTGTTAAAGTATCATTATGATGTTGTAGCAATTTCATCATTTCTTCAGGTTCCACTTCTAATTCTAGTTCTCTTGGTATTTCCACATCTATAGTTACTTTCTCCACTGAAGTCTTGAACCCCTCAGTCATCTCTGAGAGTTGGAATAAACTTTTTCCAAACTCTTGTTAATGTTGATATTTTCACTTCCTCTCATGAAATACAAGTGTTCTTAATCACATCTAGAGTGGTGAATCCTTTCCAGGTTTTCAATTCACTTTGCCCAGATACATCAGAGGAATTGCTATGTATGCAGCTATAGCCTTACAAAATGTATTTCTTAAATAATAAGACTTGAAAGTGGAAGTTAATTACTCTTGATCCACAGGCTGCAGAATGGATGTTGTGTTAGCAGACATAAAAACAATATTCATTTCCTTGTACATCGCCATCAGAGCTCTTGGGAGACCAGGTGCATTGTCAACAAGCAGTAACGTTTTGAAAGGAATCTTTTTTTCTAAACAGTATTTCTCAACAGTCAGGTTAAAATATTCAATAAACCACACTGTAAACAGATGTGTTGCCATCCAGGCTTGGTGGTTCCATTGTAGAGCACAGGCAGAGTAGGTTTAGTGTACTTGTTAAGGGCCCTAGGATTTTCAGAATGGTAAATGAGTATTAACTTCAACTTAAAATTACCAGCTGCATTAGTTCCTAACAAGAAAGTCAGCCTGTCCTTAGAAGCTCTGAAACTAGGCATTGACTTCTACTCTCTAGCTATGAAAGTCTTGCTGGCATCTTCTTCCACTAGAAGGCTATTCCCTCTACATTGAAAATCTGTTGTTTACTCTTGCTACTGTCATAAATGATTTTAATTAGATCTTCTGGTTACTTTGCTGCAGTTTCTACATTAGTGTTTACTGCTTCACCTTGCACTGTTATGTCATGGAGATGACTTCTTACCTTAAACCTCATGAACCAACCTCTGCTAGCTTTAAAGTCTTCTCCTGCAGCTTTCTGACCTCTCTCAATCTTCACAGATTTGGAAAGAGTTAGGACCTTGCTCTGGATTAGGCTTTGGCTTAAGGGAATATTGTGGCTGGCTTGATCTTCTATCCACACCACTAAAACTTTCTCCATATCAGCAATAAAGTTGTTTTGCTCCTTTTTTTTTTTCTTTAAGATAGGGATTTGTTCTGTTGCCCAGGCTGCAGTGCAGTGATAGGAACATGGCTCGCTGCAGCCTTGGCCTCCTGCGCTCAAGCAATCCTCCTGCCTCAGCGTCTCAAGTAGCTGAGACCCCCAGGTGCACACCACCATGCCTGGCTAATTAAAAAAAATTTTGTAGATACAGGTTCTCAGCATGTTGCCCAGGCTGATCTAGAACATCTGGGCTCAAGCTGTCCTCCTACTCCAGCCTCCCAAAGTGTTGCAATTACAGGCATGAGCCATCACGCCCAGCCTATTTTGCTTTCTTATCGTTCATGTGTCCACTGGAATCACACTTTTAATTTTCTTCAAGACCTTTCTCTTTGCATTCACAACTTGGCTAGCTGGTAGAAGAGGCCTAGCGTTTGGCCAATCTTGGCTTTGATATGCCTTCCTCACTTAATGTTTAATCATTTCTAGCTTTTGACTTAAAGTGAGAAACATACAGTTCTTCCTTTAACTTGAACACTTAAAGGCTATTGTAGGGTTATTACTTGGCCTAATTTCAATATTGTTGTGTCTTAGGGAATAGGGAAGCCCAAGGAGAATAGGTTGGTGGAGCAGTCAAAACACATACAATAATTATTGATTGAGTTCACTGTCTTACATGGGCATGGCTCATTGCACCCCAAAACAATTTCAATAGTAACATCAAAGATAACTAATCACAGATTATCATATAGATAATGACAGATTATTACTATATTTGTTACTAGGCTAACAGATATAGTAATAATTTAAAAATTCAAAATGTGAAAAATTACCAAAATGCGACAGAGACACAAAGTGGACACGTGCTGTAGGGAAAATGGTGCTGATAGCCTTGATCAATGCAGGGTTACCACAAATCTTCAATTTGTAACAAATCTCAGTATCTGCAAAGCACAGTAAAATGAGGACTGCCTCTCTCTCTCTCTCTCTCTCTCCCCCTCCCTCCTTCCCTCGCCCCCTCTATACATATATGGAGATATATATACACACACACACATACACATGCATATATATGTATATACACATACATTGTATATATACACACACATATATATGTATATACACATACACACATTGTATATACACACACACATATATATGTATATACACATACACACATTGTGGAATGGTGAAAACTAGCTAATTAACAAATGTATTCCCTCACATCATTACCATTTTTGGGGTGAGAACACAACATCGACTCTCTTGTGTAAAGTAAGATCTTAACTGAAAAGATAATTGTCTTTTGTGGAAAGCATCAGAAAAGAATGAAGACTCAGAGCATTACTTTGTTTTTCACATTAAGGAATTCATGCACATTTAGAATTCTATCTGCTTGTAAGAGTGACAATGGTGTGACACTAATCTGAAATTTATAGTTGAGTAATTGAATTAGACTGATTTTTTGTTTGTTTGTTTAAGAGAAGAGATCTCACTCTGTCACCCAGGGCTGGAGTGCAGTGGTGCAATCATAGCTCACTGCCATCTAGAACTCTTGGGCTCAAGTGTCCTTCCTGCCTCAGCCTCCTGAATAGCTAGGACTACAGGTGCACGCCACCATGCCCAGTCTAGACTGATTTTGTGTGTGTGTGTGTGTGTGACAGAGTCTTGCTCTGTTGCACAGGCTGGAGTGCAGTGGCATGATCTCGGCTCACTGCAACCTCCACCTGCTGGGTTCAAGCAATTCTCATGCCTCAGCTTTCCAAGTAGCTGGGACTACAAACAGGCACCACCATGCCTGGCTAATTTTTTCTTCTGTATTTTTACTAGAGACGGGACTTTGCCATGTTGCCCAGGCTGGTCTTGAACTCCTAAGCTCAGACAATCCAGCCACCTTGGCCTCCCAAAGTGCTAGCATTACAGGCTTGAGCCACCGTGCCTGGCCTAGACAGTTTTTAAAATGAAATCTTACAAGTTTATGTAAAGTATTGGAATATTTAAGAAAACTCAAAATTCACCATATTTATGAATTTTATTTATTAGATTTATTAAAATTGCTTAGTAGTCGAAAATATTTTATTTTGCAGTAAATAACTAATACTTAATATTGCTTTTATAATAAAATTGAAATAGTCAAAGATTTAAATATCTCAATTTGTAAATGAAACAAACATTATTTAAAAGTAATGTTAAAAGTCATTGTGTAAATATGCTAGAATTGTAAATAGAAATTAAGATTTGTAATTTAAAAGCCTAAGGACAAACTAAGTTTATGAATTTTAACTTCAATTAGCTATAGTATATCAATTATATACTTACTTTTAAAAATAAAACAAACTTCTGAATACACTTTTCTGTGAAAAAGAATAAATGCTCACAAGGGCATCAGAAATCTCACGCTATAAATGAAGATATTTTTCTTAATTTGAGGACAAACAATAAGACAATGTAACTCTAGGAAAAACCCAAAAAAGAACAGAAAAAGAAATGTTATCTTAATAATTGTTCTACATTGGAAAATATGCATATGGGTGATAAGACTGTACACTTCTTTTGTGGTTTTTAACGCCTAGAACAAGGTATTGACAGAATATAGGAGCCTTAATTATAGTTACAGAACAGAATACATGTTATTAATCTTGACACTACAGAATTAGGGATAAGGATGGCAGAAGTTAAGATGGATGACAAGTGAAGAGGCAAAGGTGGGGTGGAAGAGGGGACAAAGAGAAGAATAGGAAGGCCAGTAGCTCAATATTATTGAATGGCAAATAAAAAAAATCTCTATGTATAGTTGATACAAGAGGAATCCAGGGAGTATGCAAAGGTAGCTAGTGAAGAAAGAAGAAAGGTGTACGAATTGGCAAGATGAGGGAAGAGGAGGCAGATGATTGTGGAGTGCTGCAAATCTTCATCAATCATAGCAGGAAGTTAATACAAAATATTAGGAATTGAGAATTGATAAAACAAAGAGCTCATTAAGTATATTAAAATGCTTAATAATAAAAATATGCATATTAATATAGATGCATATACTATATATTTATATTAGTATTGCACATAATATAAAATATTAATACCTGTTGATAAATATGCATATTAAGAAAATGTAGATAAAGAAACATTTGTAAATATGCCATAGAGACAGTGAAACTGGAACAAATAGCTAGGAAATTAGCCTGGTGAAAGAAAGGGATGACCTGGGGAGTGTTGCCTGTAACCAGCATGTACATTTATTACTTCAGTAAACAAATGTTAAAAGTTCTTATTGACAAAGAAATGTGATAGGAAAATATTGTTTAATTATACCCCTTTCTCATTATACCTTAAAGCCCTCCTTGTACCTATCTTACAAAGTTTTCTTGGTATAAGGGGATATTGGATTGTTTAACTTTTTACATGTTTATATGAGCTTAGAAAGATAGTGAATGTTTAAGTAGGTATAAGAAGAGAAAGGAGGTTTTTTTAAAAAGTTGTTATTATTATGATTGAGATGACCAGGAAAATATGTAGCCACTCTGATTAAATATAGGTAACAGGGACAAGCCATAGCCTGCCATGATGAGTAATAGCAGCAGCAATTGAAGGATGGAAGCCTAGTCCGCATGTGCTCATGTATCCCATGATTTGAATAAAAAGAAATATTAAAGTCTAAGCATGAATTCTTAGTTATGCTATTAGATCATATGTGTTCCTTCCAAAGAAATATTTAAAATTGGAAAATTAGAAATGTTCATAGACAATCTACCTTGGGGACTCTTTCATTGGCAGCAAATCAGACAACACATTAACAGATCTCTTAAGCTTTTATAGTTAAAACAACAAACCGAAAGTTTGTTTTGACTTCGAAGCATTCTTAAAATAAAATTCGTGTTCTGTTTCTGTTTGTATCTGTTATAAAATTTGTCAAGCAGCCTATTTTTTAAACAGAGAGAAAATGACTATTTCTTTTTATTTTTTTGAGGATGGTTACTTTTATTCTATGGCTGAGAGAAGAAAAGATAAAAATGATAGTTCTATATTCCATTTGGTACACTGTCTTCCAATTCACAAAAGAAATGGGCAAGTTAATGGATGCTGGGGAGCACATCTATACTTCCTGTGGACTGACTCTGCTTTCAGTCCTTGGGTAATTTTAACTAACCTAGCAAAATTATATTGTCCTTTCTAATATCAACTCTCAATCTCAGCCTGTAGATTTAGTATAGAGTGATGTCTTCGTTGAGAGTGAAGAGAGGCTGCTTTTATCTGATACCCGAATTACCCTGTCAAATGTGGTGATTCTAACCACACTCATATGTCCTTCATCTTTCTAGTCTCATTTATGATTTGGACAAATTTAACTTTTGGAACCTCTCCTCAAACGGCTCTGGGGTAGGTAGATGAAACTATGACCTCGCATGGCTAGTCATTTCTCTCCCAGCGTTTTTCACTCAAGAAATATTTTTAACCCCTATAATGTGAGAGGTACTAGGGATATTGTAAGTGGACAGATAGCGTCCTTACCTTGATGGGGCTTATATTTTAGTGGGGAGACAGAAAACAAACAAGTAATAAATAAATGAATAAACACATGGAACAAAAATGATTACAGATTGTGATAAATACTTTTGAGGAAATAAAAAGTGTTGTGATGGTTCAGTGCTTAAGGAAGGTTTTTTTGAGGATATTTTGGTTGGTACACAAAATGTCAAGAGCTGACTGACATGTAAAGAGTTAGATGAGTAGTGTTCTAGACACAGAAGACAGCAGGTGCGAGGTCCTGTGGCCAATGAGCCACTAGTTCCCAGTGAACAAGGGAATCGTGGTACACAATGTGGTTGGAACGGTCAGCAAGAGCTAGATTATGTGGAGTCTTAGGCCACAATATGGAGTTGGGTCATGACTTTAGGCATGATGAGAGACATTGAAGAACCACTGTAGAGGTACATTAGTGCCTCTCTCCTCCCGCTCCCTCCTGCACCCTCCTGCCCTATGGTGTGCTTTTCCTTCTGACACCCAGATTTTAACCCCTAACTGCTGCCAGGCTGCTGGAGCAAATTTGCTGTTAAACACAGAGACCTGGAAGTAAGTGCCTGAGAATGTATGCCTCGCCCATCCTACAGCGCCAGACACAGGACTGCCAAATAAGGGGTCATGAAAGCCTGGCCCTTGCTTTATGTCCAACTAGGACTATTCTGAGTAGAGGAGTAGCTAATATTCCAGAGATCGCTGTGGGATTAGGCAGAAGGCACAGTCTTCAAGACTGTGCCTGAGATCTCACCCTTGCTTGTCTTCGTCCCCTTCCCTGCTTGCTTCCCCCACTCTCACCTGGGAACATTTCCCTAACAAACCTCTTGTATGTGAATCCTGGCAGACAGTCTGCTTCTGAGGCATTCAGCCACGGGCAGTCATTCTGCTGCTATTTAGAGATCATTTAAATCCCACTTCAGCCCCTCATTAGCTGTGTGTCCTTAGACAAATTACTTAACCTCTCCATGTCTCAGTTTCTTTCACAAATTATTCAATAAAGTCATTCAATGAGTATTTGCTGAATGCCTACTATGTGCTAGACACTGTGCTAACACTACAAATTCAAGTGAGCCAAACAGACAAAAATCCCGGTACTTGTGAAGCTCTCATTCTAGAGTGGGAAACAAAATGAAACAATAACCAAAATATAATAAATAGGTTCATCAACAAACAGGTAATATAGTATTCAAGAAGATGACAATTGTTAGGGAGAACATAGAGCAATGTAGAGACAACAGGGAATACCATGGAGGTGGGGATGAGTGTTATAATTTTCAAAAGGATGGTCTCTTTGGGAAGATGTCATTGAGGCAGAGGAAGCAGCTAGCACAGAGATTCTGAGGACAGAGCGGCATGCCTACTGTGTGTGAAAGATAACAGTAGGGAGGCTTGGGAGGTTGGAGTGAAGTGGGAAAAGGAAATGCAGTAGTAGGTGAGGTCATGGTGGGGAACAAAGAGTCAGATGCTGGACCATCTGATTGGTTGTGTGAAAGACTTGGCTTTTAGTCTCAGAGAGGTTGGGTACCACTGAGGGTTTCTGAACACAGCAGTGACTTAATCTGACTTAGGGTTTTAAACCGTTATCCTGGCTGCTATTTTGTGAATGATCGGGCCTATGTGGGATAAGAGTGCTTAGGAATTAAAAGCAGAATCTACATTAAAGGGTTGAGAGGATGAAGTCAGTTAGCACAAGCAAGTATTCAAATAATCTTAGCTATTATCACTCCTTAGTGCTATCTTTAGTAGCAACTACAGTGATTGTATTGAAAACTCCTTCTGCCTGATATCCTTTTGATGGAGATCTGAGCATTTACTCACTGTTTTCCAGAAAAAAAGTGCCAATTAATTTGGGGCCTGGCAAAGAGAAGAAAATTTCCCCCGATCCTTGGCTCAAGACTACATTTAATGGAGTGGATTAGTTTACCAGATCTTGATAGCAGGATATGTTCTACTTTGAGATCGCTGGGAAGAAAGAGTGACTTAGAGTTTAGGTTAGAAAGGAAGGGTGGGGTGCACTGTGGGCAAACTTTGCTTATTTCATAATTTCCTAGAGAAAGTTCAGTTTGAACAATCCAATGATTAAATTAAATCATACTTAGAACAAAAAACAAATTACTTGGAAAAAGGACAGAAAACCCTTTATCTCTTAGGTTTAGTATTTCCTGTTGGATTCTAAAGTCATTTTTAAAAAGGGGAGGTTGGAGAAAAGTCAGGCATTTACTGAAAGTATGAAGATCGTTACTTCCCTTCTAAAATGTAGGCATAAGTGTTGGGTCAGGTGTTTCTGTACTATAACATTTCATTAATTTATTGAAAGAGTTCACCGTCTTTGAAGAGCAGATGCTGCCAATATTTGACCAAGCATCAAAGGGTGGACACAAGCATCAAAGCACAGACACAAGTGCTACAGGTGTTTATAGATGATAGAGGAATCACTATTACCCTGATTAGGCCCCAGACATTGGTCCATGGGCAGCAGTATTTCAGTGAGACCTCAAAGGAAGAAACTGGATGTGTAGAGAGGGAAGGATAGGTCACTCCATATGATGGGAGAAGCACAGGAAAACGAGAGGTGGGAATAGGGGCAACTATGTGAAGGATGACAAGGCACCATGTTGAAACTATGAAAAGTATCATTGGATAGACAGCTGGAAACCAACCAGAAATAGGAGGTAAGAGTGTTTATAGAAATACCACATTTGTTTTCACTGTTAGAGTTTCAGATTAAAGAAGCATCAATGAGCACTTTCTGGCCTTAGATTTTAAGCTTTGTTTAGTAGACGTGGTCTGAGGGCTAAGCCTATTAAAGTTTATGACAAAAAACTCTCCATAAAATTAAAAGAAGTAGATGAGATTTAAAATCACTGCAAGAGGCAGTGTGGCTGGAAAGCAGTGTGTGATGGGTGTCATGACGACCTGAAGGTTTATAAAGCATATTCTTGTATTTTGCTTATTTATTATTTTTAAAAGATTTTCTCAGTTTTCCATTTATTCTGAAACTCAACACTTAAAATGTAAAATCCTTAGAGACAGAGAATAAAGGTTAGCAATTCTTTGTCACCATCAACATTCATGTGAATGATCTGCTTGAGACTGAACAGGAAATAAATACCCTTTATATATCTTTCACTTAAAAATGTTTTCTAAAATTCCCTTTCTGTATTTTTTTCAGATAAAGAATGGTTTCTGAAATATTTATGAGAAAGGCCAGTTATAATTAATGGCAATACACTCTGCTACAACATCAATTTATTGCATTCCTAGTGACAAGAAGTACAATTAACATCCCTGAGGGGTTCAATAAGTGTCTGCTACACTTTGTCATTTAATGACAAGACAAAAATACATGATTTTTCCATAATCTCTCTTGGAACAAAAGCGGAACCCTCATATTCTATGAACAATGTGCATTCTGTGGCTATGTTTGCTTTATTCAGCAGTGTACTTCCAGGACATTATATGCAGAGGACTGTCAACAAATACTTGTGAAATGAGTGAACAGATAAGCACACCGATGTTTATCTATTGATGAATGAAAGGATGAATGCATGAATTTCCTGTTAATTTTCTCTCTTCTACTTTGATCTGACTAGATAGTTTATTTAGAACATCAAGTTGTATTCATTGCCTTCTAACCACAGAACTTTCCTTAGCATCTTTTCTTCTTTTTCATCTGCTGTTTCCAAGTTTTCTGGAATGCTTGATTTTTATGGACTTTGCAGAAATCTTCTCAGTGTTTCTTGTACCTCATAGCCATGTATGAAAACTGATCACATTTTCAGCATTTTCAAAGCAGGAGGTTTGCCTTCACCACAGATGTGGATTATTTATAAAAGTTTGTACTATTTTCTAGAAAGAACCAAATCAGTGCAAAACAATTATTAATATGTCAGACACATCTGAATCAAGAATTATTGCGGCTGGAAATATTTTAATTGCTTCAAGATACTCTAGGATCTCTCTTACTTCTCCTCTTCCATCTCCTCCTCTCCCCTTTTCTTCTTCTCTCCTCCTCTTCCTCAATCTCCCATTTCTTGTTTAATCGATTAACTACCAATATATAGCCTTTATCTTGTCATTTGATCTGATAGCTTTAATTTTAGAATGTGAACATTTGCCTCCAAAACACTTGTCTGAATGGAAAAAAATATCTCTTAACAATGGGATGTTCTAAAATTTAATCAGCACACCATATTGTTTCAGCACTCTCTTCTGCCTGTGAACATGATATGGTATCTCATGCTGTTAGCATCTTGTGAATTTTGTTTTCCTGAGTTAAGTGACTGGCTCCTTGGGAACAATTTCTTATCACATCATTTTTCACACCCAGAAAAACCATGACTCAATAGCCTCTTGGACATCATCTTGCCAAACAACTTAAGAGTGGTGAGGAATGATTTGGTCATTTTCATAGCATTTATTTTTTCACTTTATGTCATTTTCAATGTTTTCACTTTATGTCACTTTATTTCTACTCCCTAGAAGTAGAAAAGTTGTAACATATATTCTGTCTTCACTTTCTCCTCTTCTTTTGCCTGGTATCTTCTATTGTTTTTAGGACCTTATTGCTTCTTGTCTGCCTCACTGACTTCCCTTGTATCACAGAACATTGAACATGTTATTTACTGAGTGGAGAAGAGAAGCTTCACATCTGTATTTGTGAACACTGCTTGTGGAGGAAAGAAAGGGGCAAGGGAGGCCAACTCTCAACCCAATCCACTGCCTAATTCCAGAGTGGATTTTATGCAGAGCTAGAATGGGAGGCATCCTGGGTAGTATGGCTTGAGAGCTCTGAAAAACTGACTTCCTCCCCAGCCTTAGCTTTCTCAATCGAGCTTTATTGACACAATTGAATGGAGTCACTGCTTGGTGTTTCAGGGACACAAGATCAGTTGTGGCTGCCCTGTCATATAATCTAAGAGTGAAGACTGACATGCTTATAAATTTTATGATATAAGATAGAAAAATGTTATTTTAAAGTGCTCCAAGAGAGATAACAAATGAAGAGAGGTCACCCAGGGTAACCAGGGAAGGTCATATGGAGGTTCAATAATTCCCTTTTAGAATGTAACTTTCCTACAGGAGTAATTTACTAGAGCATTATTTGCCACTAACAAGTTATCCTTCATTAATGTATTAGTTACTTAGCTTTCTGGAACAGCAGAGAGTAAGCCACTAAGGGAGTGGTTCTAAAGACAGGAAAGTTTGACAATGGGGATGGGGAAAGGAAAGGTGTTGCTGGAGGAATTGGCATGGGAGCAAATGAGTCAGAATTTAGGGTAGTACTTTGGAGGGAAGACCTGTGGAGATCAAGGGCATCATGTGGGAGTTAGAGAGGAGAAGAGAAGGCAGGAGATGGAAGAGAGTGGTGAGAAACAGGATGTGAAAACACTGGGGAATAGGAGTTCCATTGAGGTTATTATTTCTTCACTAAAGAATGAAATGTTAAGTGAACATGTGTGACTAAATGTTAAGTAGCTAGATCTAGACCTGATTCTCCTGGAAGAAGAGTGAATGAATGTACCTTTGCCTTTTTATATAATCTCTAGAAATTATTTAGGCTTCTCCCTCATCCATCCCACAGGAAGCAGGCAACCATAAATGCTTGAGACATTTTCAGGGGATCTCAGTGTTCTTTTCAAGTCATATGGTGTTCTCAGTAATTTTTGGAGTTATTTTTTAAATGTCTTGATAGCCTTTTGATTTTTTAAATTAATTAATGGTATTTGAACAGATGTGAAACATTTTCTTATAGATATTATTCCACCTGCTTTAAAAACATAAGATCTGTAAAATTCAAGTGGGTCTGGCAATTGTTCCTATCATAAAAGGAACTACTGTTGCTCCTGTTGAGACAGAATACCAAGCTGTTTGAACTTTTGGTCTGATTGAGTATCAGGCTTCTTGAAGTCTTACAATAAAATGTGAACTTTGCTCTTTTCCTGCTTTTGGTTTCTCTCTTTCTCTAGGTAGGGTGCATATATTTATGCAAAAATATACTCCCAATTTTTAATTCTGTCATTTCTGACTGGGCACAATTACTTGAGTCACCAATTACAAGGATATGTTAAAACTTAAAATTATCTCCTATGGCTAGTAACTCATTTGGGACCAGTTTCTATTAATATGGATTTGAATAGAATATGAATATATTGATAATATCTTGGAATGTCATGAGTTATGCCCTGGGAAGTAATTTCAATCTATATTTAGACCAACATTTTGAAAAGTGTGAAGGAGAGGAAATGACTATGGGGAGGAGAGAGAACCTTTTTTTTTTCTTTTTCAAAAGCATGTGGGTTGATATATTTTTATCTTTTTCTTGTCTATAACAGCGTAGGCTTGGTGAATGTCAATGAAAGAAACAACACATCACATGTTCCTATCGGTGAGTAAAAATTATAGATAGAAGTTTTATTTTGTGAAGTCAAGGACATAAATAAATGTGGATGGTATTGTTTTACCACAGTATGATCTAGAAATTATATTAAAAACACATTCACTGCTTAATATAATTATTGGCAACAACTGTTACTGCTAATATTTCATGTATCACTACATATACAGAAGACATAATGTTACATGTTATAGGAGGCATTTGCCGTCCTTTTTAGACATTCAATATTTTGAGCACCCTTCTTATATTTGGTGAATTACAACTCCATTGAGCTTGTACCTCCCATTATAGAAATATAAATCTCTTTCTCATCTTCCATTTCATTAGAGTGCAGAAATTTAACCATTTGACTTAGGCTCTGTCAGTTGGAAGCTAGTGATGAGAGAAACAGGTGCAGCACCAAATCAAATCCATTCTGGCGTGCATGACAGCAGATTCTTTTGCCTCTGTAATTTCTGGGATAGTGGTAGCAGAGGTTTTAGTGGTAATACCCAGTGTACAGTGTTGGTATTTTTGTTGGTGTGTCTGCTCAGTTGGGATAGAAGTATTACCTTCACATTAAAGGGGAAGCATGATGTAGTGATTAAAGTTGTTGGACTTTGGAGCCAAAAATTTTCCTAGGTTTGAATCTCAGATTTACCACTTACTAGCTGTGTTGATTGTGGGCCAGAGACTTAATCTCTCTTTGACTCAGTTTCACTGTATGTGAATTGGGAATAATAATAGCAGCTAGTACCTTGAGTTATCATGACTGAATCCATTAATATTTGTAATGTGCTGATATGGTTTGGTGTGTCCCCACCCAAATCTCATTTTGAATTATAGCTCACATAATTCCCACATGTTGTGGGAGGGACCCAGTGGAAGAAAATTGAATCATGGGGGCGGTTCCCCCTTCCTGTTCTCATAGTGAATAAGTCTTATAATGTCTGATGATTTTATAAGGGGTTTCGCCTTTCGCTTGTCTCTTATTTTCTCTCGTGTATATCAGGTATATCTTTGTCACCATCAACATTCATGTCAGCGATCTGCTTGAGACTGAACAGGAAATAAATCCCCTTTATATATCTTTCACTTAAAAATGAAAGACATGTCTGCTGCCACATAAGACGTGCCTTTCGCCTTCCACTGTGATTGTGAAGCCTCCCCAGTCATGTGGAACTGTGAGTCCATCAAGCCTGTTTTTCTTTATAAATTACCCAGTCTCGTGTATTTGTTTATCAGCAGCATGAAAACGGACTACTACACAGGCTTATGGCAGTGTCTGAACCATAGTAAACACTCCAGCAACCAGAGAAAATTTCTCCGAGTAAGGATATTTTAAAGAATCATTGGGCAAGAATAAGATTTATTTGTGTTTACACTCCTGGAACTATCCTATTCTACATACTAGCTATATCCAGAGTTCCTAAACTGTGTGCTGAAGCACCCTGAGCCACAAGGACATAGAGGGATATTTTAAATTTGGTGAAAGGAACATAGTGAAACTTGATATCTCTTAGAAACCTTGAGAACTACTAGCTAAGGTAGTTCAGAGTTACATTAATTTGTGCTAATTTTTTTTAATGTTGTAGTTTTGCAAAACAAGATTTTTGGCAGTTGTTTGATAAAAAACAAGCACTATGTGGGAAATTAATATTTTAGGAATGAGAGTAGGAAATGAAAGTGGCATTTTCTAATCTGATACCAAGGTTTGAGAAGTTGTACAATACCCTGTAAGGCGAACACATCGCATTAGTAAATGATTTCGTTTATTCAAAAAGAAAATTAAAAGATTTTTTCTTTCAATAAAATGTATTGTTTTTTTCAAACAGATAGTAACTTGTTAGTTTATAAATACTTATTCAGTTGTTTAAACTCAACTGCTTAATCAATAGAACTACTAGGCATTTCTTTTGGTCTAAGGGCATTACATAAAAATTACTATGATATCATGAACACTGTACACCAAGAAACTTTGGGAACTTCTGAGTTATACACATTTTTAGTAACAAGCAGACTGGCACCCTGATCTACGGAATTAGGTAGATATTAAGGGCCAAGTAGAAATCATTAGAATTTCTGCTTCCTATAAAAATGGAAAACCAAAAGCAGTATCACATTTCTAAAAGAATTGCAGAAATAGTCACTTGCCATAAAGACTTGGAAGAGAGAGGGATACTGATGTCCCTAATATCTCCATTTATCTCATTTGTTTGGTTAGTAGAGAAGGCTAGCCATGAAGAATGATACCTTGAATTTCAAGAGAATTCTATTTCTGTGAATATGACGACCACAAGACCACATTAAATTAAATTTCCAACTAGAAAATTTTTAACCAACATGAGTAGCATATATCCAAACAAAGATCCCTGTGAGGCTTGGCTTGATGCTATAAATTCTCAAAAAGTATCTTTTCCCTCCTCCCAATGCCATTGTTGAGACGGGAGAGTTTTCCTGCTGTGCTGGATTGGTTGTTGTCAGCTTGGCACCACTATCATCAATCCCTTCTAAATTCTGAGTTAAAATTTAACAACGAGAGTAATTTAGAAAAGATTGGGATGAGGAGATAAAGTGGAAGTTATTATGAGACAGTTGTGAGATGATTAGATGTTGCAGCTTGATCAGTTACTTTGGCTTCCGCAGACATTGAAGATTCCTCAGAGTTCACATATCACAGCTGTGGGGTGTGTTACAAACATTTTCCAGAGCTCTAGCATCACAGTGGTTGTGGCATTTAGGCCTCTCCATAAGTTCCCACCTTGTAGTTGTCTGTTGGTGGATACATGCGGCTTCTTGGACTTCCCCATCATCTCTGGCTTTTCCACCAATGCCAGTATTCCAGGCTAAAGTGATTAGTAACTGTTTCTCTCATCTAATTTTTTTTCCAGACCTTCATTTTTCTGGCATGCCCTGCCTTCTTGTAAGCCATAATTTCTGATTTTGAAATTATGGTTCCAGTAACACTAACACTGGCTCTACTTCACTGGCCAGCAGAATTTCATGGAAATCTGGAATTGGTTCTCTGATCTGAGTAGACATAAAAGCATTAATGACCCCATCGTCATTGATAAATTGGGATCTGGTAGTCTATGACATGCAGTGGCCAAATGGATACTTGCATGATCGCTTGTGGTCACCTGGAGTCCAATGTTGATAGAAGATTAGGTGACGAGGTACTTACTGCAATAGAGAATTATAGTGGGAATAAAGAGTATAAGATTTTGCAGATCAGAGCTTAGGTAAAGAACTAGAACACTTTCATCACTGCCTTGAAAGAAACATTTATCTTGGGTACCACAGGGAATAGATTATACAGGTGACTGAATTTCAACACAAATTGGATCCACAGTCTCACAAGGAATTGCTTTTAAAGTTGGGAAATTATTTAGGAGAAAGACGGGGCCTTGAAGAGTGAGATGTAGACATCCGAGCATATTTCAATTTCCTCTGAGCCTCCCTTCCCAGTAGAAACATCCTTCTCCCCTTGTCTGCGGAAGTTAACCTTCCCTTCCTTGAAGAATATATAAGAAATTCTCCTAAAATTTTACAAGACAATTCTGAGCCTTCTCAACTCTTCTTCCCTATCTCTTATAATTTCTAGACCTATAATAGCACTCAAATACAGATTCCAAGGAAGTAGGTTAAAAACACGATCTAAGAGAAGTACCGTAAACAGCAAAAATTGTAACATTTTGCCAATTTATATTGACAGGAATTTGGGGAGTATATATGGAAATAAACCCTAAGGTGTTAGATCAGGGTAGAAAGAATGTTATGTTGGATTAGACTGAATTTATTCATGCGGGTGTGCCGCCCAGAGATTCTGATTTCACTACGTTAGCTCAAGCAGCTGAGGGTAGCTCTAACAATTTGCTTGGTTGTATGACTGAAATCTGGACCCTCACGTTTTATGAATTAAGTGAAGATGAAACTCCAGAATATCCTTGGTGTCTTGAAGAAAAAGGTATGCAAAAACTTAAGGAGATGAGAATGTAAAGTGAACTTATTAGGATGTACAATGCTCGGCTATTCCTTCTGTCTCCCAGGTGGGCACAGGGGATACCCATTCACTAAGACTTTGGACCATACATCACTGTCTAGAAAACCAAGATCCCCGAAAGGCTTTATAGTGATTGTTCTCTGCCACCGTGGTTTGCCAGTCAGAATGGGGGCTTATAGAAGTCAGATGATTAAGGGAGTTTTGGCTTGGGTCCATCTCACAGAGAGTTCATTGAGTTTGTAAATCCACCTCTTGGCTATTTTCCCAATTACAGGAGGCCAAGTTGAGATAGACATATTCAGTAATTAGCAAAATCCTCTTATTGGCCCATTGACCTGTGTAGTGAGGGCTATCATTGTAGGAAAAACCAACTGGAAGCCCCTAGAACTGCATCTCCATACCGTAATAGTTAACCAAAGCAATTTCATGTTTCTATATATATATAGAGAGAGAAACATATATATACACATATATACACAAAGTGTGTATATATACTTTAATTTCTGGGATACATGTGCAGAATATGCAGATTTGTTACATAGGTATACACGTGCCATGGTGGTTTGCTGCACCCATCAACCCGTCATCTACATTAGGTATTTCTCCTAATACTATCCCTCCCCTAGACTCCCACCCACAATTTCATATTTTGAAAAGGATTATAGAGATGAGTGCTGTCATCAACAGCTTGCAGCTATTCAAGCAATTATTCCACCCCATTCCCATTAAATTCACATATTTGGCCTATAGAGAAGACAGATGGACTTAAAGAATGTGTATAGATTATTATACACGTAATAAGGTAACGACTCCTGTTGCAGCTGGTGCTCTACATGTGGTTTCTTGGAGAAAACCAGCACAGTTCCCAGCTCTTCCTGCTGCTGTGTTAACAGGAACACTCTGTATTATATTATAACAGGGGAAATTTATTTGGATTAGCTAAGGGAAGTAAGAGTTGCGGATATTCAATGGAGGCAGAGAAGAAAGGACAGAGTATGGAGGTAACTCAAGGATGCCATGGAGTACCTCACAGTTCTTCCATGTGCTGTGGAAAATGTTAATGGAAGACTCAAGCAGCTTCATTGAGACAGGACTACCACACACACAGATCCCTCAGGAATGAAGTTCTGTGACACCTCTTCAGGTGAAGACAACATCCAGCTGTGTTGTTGGCTTAAAGACAAAAATATGCAATGTGCGTCATAAAAGAAAAATCATAAACATCGACCATAGCTTTTTCACTCAAAGAAAAATAGACTGATGTGGCAAATATGTGTATTTAAATATTTGGACTTATTTTCCTTTTTTACCCTCTTTTTGACCCCTATAATTTTATATAGAGTGTGCTGATGACAATTTTTAAAATTTATAGACTACATATTATTCAAGGTGGGATTGTGAAGTGAAGGAGGAATAAACATACACCAGAAATCCTGGACATGGAGTTGGATACAATAATGAGTACAGTTGCTTGGAAGTTTATACAAGAGGGAATAAGACAAAAGAAGGCTATGAAGCCAAAACAGTGGACTGTTTCCATTTCATTGGATATTTTTCATTCTCTTTGGCTTCTCCTTTGTTTATCCTTCTTATGTTTGGGGGAATTTCTGTCTAATAAGTAGACCTCTCACTATGGAAGTCAGAAATTCACTTTCGCAATTTCACTGTGGCTAAGGGCATATTTATGATCCAGGCTCTTTCAATTGGACACACCCATGCCAATCTTTGTAGCTGACTCTGTAAGAAACAAGTGCCATACAAAATTCATTCTAACTTGGTTGACAGACGATATACCTAATTTCCAGAAGTAGCAGTGGCAGGGGTTTTAATGGCAACATCCTGTGCCTGGTGATATTGATGTTGTCAGTGCAAACCACTGTGCCCATGCTAAGTGGGAATGGGAATGCTGTCTCCAAAATGTGATCTCCTGCTGTTCTCCATCTGATTCAGAGCACTGGTTCTGGCTCTGTAGCCTCTAAGCTTGTTGCTCTGGTTCACCTGTAGCTCATACAGCTACTTAAAAACATTTAATACATTATATTCCTGCTTAAATTAGTTAGAATTGGTTAATTTCTTATGACTAAGAATCTTATAATCAGGTGTTCTTCATGTAGCACTCTAATCTTGCTAACTACTGTGTAAGGTAGACTTCATCATCTTCATTTTATAGATAAGACAGAAATTAGATAACTTGCTCCAGATCACAATACTTGTTATAAAGACTAAGAATTCAAACTCATGTTTAGTTTTTATAATTTATATTTATTAATTTTCACTTATAATTGATTATGAAAATATATCAATAATTGTTCAAATATAAACAGTAGTGAAAATGTCAATATGTTAATAGCATTTATATCTTGGTTTAGTTTTCTAGTTATTCTCATTTATTCAACTTCTATGTAGTTGTAAGTCATAAACATAATTATGATGGTCACTTTATATTCAACGTATTTTGTTCTATGGGGCTTGAAATGTACTCAAAACTCTCAACAGTATCCTCATGCAAACACTTAACTTGAGCATCTTTGGACCATTTGATATTTTACCAGGATTATTTTTAACTGTGTTTTACTTACTTTTTTTGGTTGTTGCTGTTTTGTTTTGATTTTTTTGAGACGGAGTCTCGCTCTGTCACCCAGGCTGAAGTGCAGTGGTGTGATCTCAGCTCACTGCAAGCTCCGCCTCCCAGGATCACGCCATTCTCCTGCCTCAGCCTCCCGAGTAGCTGGGACTACAGGCACCTGCCACCACGCCTGCCTAATTTTTTTGTATTTTTAGTAGAGACGGGGTTTCACTGTGTTAGCCAGGATGGTCTCAATCTCCTGACTTCGTGATCCACCTGCCTCGGCCTCCCAAAGTGCAGGGATTACAGGCGTGAGCCACCACTCCCGGCCCATTTGTTTTTTTCTCAGAATGTTTTCTTTTCATAGACAGACAACATAACTTTAAAAGTGAACACATTTGGGGTCACAGCTGTCTTTGTATAACAAGAGGCAATGAGGAATTGTTAAAAAATATGCCAAAACCAAATGGAATGACAAAACAAACCACAGATGTGCTCACACTGAATCAGAAGCTGGTAATTTCATCCACAGCCAATTGGTTAGGATATAGATATAGACATGTTTTCAAAATTTAAAAGACTATTTTGCAGTTTCAGTAGTAATGGTAGCCATTTATGTAGACATAAAGAAGATAATGAATATATCCCTGAAATGGATGATAACTTGTAATCAAGAAAATTATTTCTGTATTACTTCATTTATATTTATGTTTACATACCCAAGACTGTGATGAATATTTCAAATGCATAAATACCTATTGTGCAGAGATGAGGATTTAAGGGAATTAGAATGTTCTTTAAAAGGCCCAATTTCTGTAGAACTACTATTATTCATTTTAAAAACTTTTCTTAGGATTAGGTCAAGCTATCGAATGTTCAAGTGATAAGGAAAAAAAGACTATATTTAATATAAAAGTCTTCTTTCTTTCTTTCTTTTCTTTTCTTTTTTTTTTTTTTTTTTTTGAGACGAAGTCTCACTCTGTCGCCCAGGCTGGAGTGCAATGGTGGGATCTCAGCTCACTGCAACCTCTGCCTCCTGGGTTCAAGTGATTCTCCTGCCTCAGCCCCCCAAGTAGCTGGGATTGTGGGCACATGCCACCATGCCCAGCTAATTTTTGTATTTTTAGTAGAGATGGGGTTTCACCATGTTGACCAGGCTAGTGTCAAACTCCTGACCTCAGATGATCTGCCCACCTCGGCCTCCCAAAGTGCCGGGATTACAGGCGTGAGTCACCGTGCCTGGCCATAAAAATCCTCTTTCTAACACATTCTATTGCTGTTGTTTGTTATATCTAGGTTAAAATTGTGTTTGAGAAAACAACTGTGAGGATAACTTGAGCCACTATTTTATTCTCTATTCAAATTTACCCTTGAAATATAATTTTAGATGATTTCAAAGACTGGTAATTCCTCAGATTCATCATTCATTTAGCACCTTTTGTACACAAGGTACTGTGTTAACCATCTACTGAGTAAATCAGACAGAATGAAAATTACTCACTGCAGTACCAATGGCAGGAAGTTAGACCCCAAGTTCGTATACCCATGAGTAGGGCTAACAACTCTCTCTACAAGCTAAGCCAACAAGCTAAAATGATCCAGAGGCCATGGAAGTACCACCTCTCAGCCAAAAGTCAGTGAAATATTCACTCAGATTTGGCTTTCATTTCTGATGTATATCTGGTTGAAGATATTTAGCAGTGCATTATGATCTGTGCAAAGGCAGGGGTCAGTTAAGTTCTATGTATTTTTTTTCTTTGATAGAATTTGCACTGACCTGAACTGTGAACCACCAACTGGTACACTCGAGTCCTGTGGGCCAGCACAGTTCCTGATACTAACCTTTTACTGAAACATGAGCCAAACTGATACTTATCTCTTCCCAAAGCTTCAGTGATCATCTCCAAGATTTATCTATTTTATATTCATATATTTTATCCTCGATTTATATTTTTACCTTTGCTCTATCTCCTGAGCTACTTACTTATGTCCTCAACAAATGTGGTAAAAATTTCTTTGGTGAGCTATATCTTACCTTCTTCATTATAGAATAGTAATAACTGGAGGGATTATAGGCTCAAAGGCTAAGAGAGTGGTTGGCCACAGGACGATAACTTTATCTTTGACCTTTCATAACAATTAACTTCATCTGTTCTTTAGTCCTCTTCAGATATTCAGTGCGTAGCTACATATTAGAAGAGGATACAATGTCTCTGTGATAAATATGGAACAAAGGTATTCCTTTATGAAGAGCAAGGCTATGAATCAGAGATGCCACCTACCTCGTTCAAACCAGAGATGGTTTGAATGGTTGCAATCTTCCGCCTCACTGAGGGATACGAGAGAAGATGGGAAGTTTCTAAAAGTTTTGATGGGTCAAGATGTTGCACAAGCGATAAGATCCAGGTGGGCAGACATAGGAGTTGAGCCCAGTGAAATGTAGAAGAGGGAAAGGGACACCCAAAGTATACATTTGGTTAACTCCTAACTACAGCTAAATCACCACCTGCTCATGCCATAATCAAGGGTGTAAGAAACTTCAGTAGGTTAAAGTCTGTTTACTTTGGTTTATAGTCAAGGATGGGACATGTACCCTTTGTAATCCATTACTGCCTTGTCTCCTTATCTTCTGCTACAGTTGTTTCTTCCAATACCATCACATCTCTGTTCCTGCTCTTCTTCTTATGGTCATTGTTCTTTTGACAAATATTTGCAATGACAGGTATTGTGGTAGGCACTATGGGAGACAGAGCTATAAAAAGAAATATAAGGCATGTACTTCTCCCTTAATTATATAACCTAGATTTTAGGTGTTCATTCATTCATTTATTCTCTGTGCTCCCCTCACCCAAGAAGTGTCTTCTACAAATTATAGGAAGGCAATACAAAATTTGCAATGTTTATATTACACTTTCAGAAAAAAAAGGGCTTGGATCCACCTTTGGCATTTCTCTTCCCTAAAACTCTGTCTTTGAGAATGCTACCAACTGTGATATGGCAGTGGGAGCTTTTCCTTTTGATCCTATCCATAGGAGAGGTGTGAGAAATTTGTCCTGGGAAGAAGTCAAAATTTTGGAGAGAGAGTAGAGATTATCTATGGGATATCAGTGAAAGTATTATAATAAGTATGGTCAATTTTAGAGGCCAATATAAAAGCAAAATATGAACATATTTAAACTACATCATCAGTTGTAGAAACAAATTATAACAGCAATTATGCAGTGAGAATTTAGGGTTGGGAAACTACTGAGAAAACTATGGCTTAAAGAGGTTAGGTAAGTTATACAAGATCAACCACAGAACTACTAAGTGGTAAAGCTATGATTTAAGGCAGGGTAACAACTGTACAACCCATGCTTTCAACATCTTTGCTATAACTGCTTTGCTTTGAACATGTGGAATGTTGTGCAGACAATTATAAATGGCTACTGGAAGAATTTAGGCACAGCAGCTGTTCCCTCTTTTTTTTTTCTCACACTCTTGTCAGGTGCTGTGTAATGTTGTGTGTTTTCACTGCCCACTAAGTAAATGATTAATGGAACAAGAAGGCACCACCATGCAGGGGAGAAGACAGTGGTCCTCTCCACAGTTGTGTTCCCTCTCATAAGTAAAGTTCCAACTTGAGCATCACGGATAAGATCTTCTCTTACAGCGTACAAGACTTAAACATGCACAGGGAGGGTACACTCATCCGATAACTCTCAACATTTTCAGCCAGTGGAACCAAAATGAGGATAAATTATTCCCTCATTGAATAATATTTTAAGTCTGACACCTTGAAAAAAATGTCTTAACCATGAAAAAATTTATTACATGATTACAACATGCTTAGCTGTTTTCATCAACTACCCATGTATAAGTACTTGCAGATGGTTGTCGCCTGGAAACCACCAAAAGTTAATTCCAAGTAACTCAGTTTCCCTGGCTTCATAGATAAATTTGCAGGAAATTGGAGCATAGAGCACATTTTAGAAGAGGAGTCCTATATATCAGAAGATCTGAAAAACCAGAAAGATTAGTATAAATAGTTGTGTTGGTCATATACTGTATGTGGAAACATTCGGACATAACACATTCTATAGCCAAAGACTCTACTTTCTCCTAAGAATTTGAAACAAAGAAGTTAAGAAGAGGGAATATATCTAGAGGGGAAAAAGAATGCTACTTTATTGCAGCTGAATTCATGAATCCATTAGAGAAACTCATTTTAATCTTTAGGTTTAATGTGTCCTTTTATTGAGAATAAGGCTTTCCTTTGTGTCCACAGTAGAAAAATGATACCAATTTAATTTTGTACATTGCTAATCCCCACTTGTCACATTTTTTCGAATTATCACGGTTGTCCTTCAATTGCGTAAAGGCAAAATGGTAATTGGGCTGTGGGTTGGATCCTGTTAAGGATATATACAGATTTCTTTAAAACATTAATAAGGATATTGCTCTCTTATTTTTTTTTCTGTAGGATAATGACTCTCTCTCTCTCTCTCTCTCTCTCTCTCTCTCTCTCTCTCTGTGTGTGTGTGTGTGTGTGTGTGTGTATGTATGTATGGATCTTCAACTCTGGCAGAAAATATAAATGCTTTTATTGTCATGTAGACCTTTTAGACCACTCTTACTTTCAGAGCTTTCATGATGTTGGAATGAGGCACTGCTCTACCCACAATTTAGTTTGTATTCCTTGAGTTGAGCTAACCATCTGAGGTTAGAGGACTCTATTGATGGCTTTGCATGTCCAAGTGGGTATTCTGAATTCTGCCTGGAGTAATGGATCAATATAAGCAATTAATTTAAAGTTAAAAAAATTAATATAATCTGAAATTTTAATGGTGCAAGGGAATTTAAAGGTCTCAGTTCCACGTATTTACAAATGAAAAACCAAAGGTGCAGAGAGCTCTTAGAGTTTGCTGAGGGTTGCATGGTCAGTAAATGGCAGAGCTGATATCCAAACAGGGTTTTTGCCTCATAATTCAAAGCTCTTTCTTTTTAAAATGATTAAGCAGGCCAGGCGCGGTGGCTCACGCCTGTAATCCCAGGACTTTGGGATGCCAAAGCAGGTGGATCACGAGGTCAGGAGATTGAGGCCATCCTGGCTAACACGGTAAAACCCTGTCTCCACTAAAAATACAAAAAAATTAGCCAGGCGTGGTGGCAGGTGCCTGTAGTCCAAGCTACTTGGGAGGCTGAGGCAGGAAAATGGCATGAACCTGGGAGGCAGAGCTTGCAGTGAGCCAAGATCGGGCCTCTGCACTCCAGCCTGGGTGACAGAGCAAGACTCTGTCTCAATAAATAAATAAATAAATAAATAAAATTAAATAATAAAGCATTAAGGCATATGAGAGATGTCCAAAGAATAACATGACTAATAGCTTTGATATCCACCACTCAGCTTTGTCAAATCTTACCATTTTGTTATGCATGCCTCTCTTATTGTTTTTTAAGAAATAGAAGATTTAATAAAGTTCTTTGAATAATGTTTACTGATAATACTCTTCACACTGCCTCCAAATTTGCTACTGTTATGTGGAGATGCAAAACCAGTATCTATCTGTAAATACAGTCATGTACTAATGACTAAGGACAGTATATATGTAGAGTCATACTGTATGTATTCTTCTGAAACTTGCTTTTGTTGCTCAGCATTGTTTTCAAGATTTTTGAAAATGTTGGAATGCATAGCTATAGTTTATTCATTTTCACTGCTTTCCATATTGTAAACAATAATAAAGTATTTATTTTTCTATTGATGAATATTTAGATTTCTAAAAAAAATTGCTATTACAAATAATGGTGTAATAAACATTCTTTGTATGATTTTCCCTGTGCACAAGTGCAAGAATTTCCTGGTTATGTACTTAGAAGTTATAATACTTTAACATTACACGTTATTGTCAGATTACTTTCCAAAGTGTTATACAGCAATGTTATATAATGCCGATCAAATGGATAGGAAATGGTTAATCACTGTGCCTTCATCTGTATTTCCCTTTTTAATAATAAAGTTCATTGTCTTTTTATATGTATGTCAGTTAGCTATTGCTGCAATGATATTGGGTAACCAGCCACACCAAAACTTAGAGGCAATCATTTACTTTTATTGGTCTGGAAGCCAATTGGTGTGACTCTTCTTCAAGCTGTAAATCTGTGGATCCACATCTGTTCCATATGTTTCTTACACTCCTTGGGCCAGTGGGCTAGCTAGCAATGCTCTTCTCACAACAAAGGCAAGAGAACAAAAGTGCAAACCCCATTGTTCAAGAATATTTCAAATCCCTATTTGTGACATGTCTGCTTATGGTACCACTGATCAAAGCAAGGCACTTAGCTAAGTCCAACATCCATAAAGTGGGGAAATACCCCACCCCTATGAGTCTATGGCAAAGATATGAGTGCATGTAACTACTATAGGCAAGTGAAGAATTGTCACCAATATTTTTAAATCTACCACCACATATTGTTGACTGTTTGGTTTCATCTTTTGTGAATTGCTGGTTCATAGTCTTTGCTCATTTTGCTTTTGGGTTGCTTATCTTCTGCTTATTGTTTTACAGATACTCTTTATATAATGTAGATTTTGATTTTTCGTAATTATAGGATTATAAAAATCTTTTTGTCTGTAGCTTGTCTTTTACTTATGATATTTCTTTTCTTTAGAGAAGCTTAAAGTTTTACTGCAGTTTAAATTCTTATCAATCCTTCTCTTTATAGTGTGTGGTTATTGTGCTTTGTTCTTGAAAATTATCTCTATCCTGAAGTCATTACTATATTTTGAAGTATATTAAAGTTTAATATTTACACTTAAATTTATGATTTGTTTGGAATTTTTGTGTATGAATGAGGTAGAAATCCTATCCTTTTCCATATTCATAAAAAATCCTTCCAATACTCTATTTGAATAGTGCATTATTTCCTGACTCTTGTACTTCATTGTCTGATATATATATGTATCTGTTATATATATATTATCTGATATATATGTTATATCTGACTATATATAACAAATATATATATCCAGTAATATATATACACACACATATATATATTATATATATATACACACACATATATATATATTTTATATATATATGTATATAAAATATATATCCAGTAGCCTTGACTGGAAGAATTGACTTCCATGGCCACTTAGGTTGTTAGCAAAATTCATTTTCTTGAGGGTGCAAGACTGAGGAACACAGTTTCTTGATGACTGTTGGGTGGAGTTTGCATACATACACTTCCTAGAGATCATTCTCAGTTCCTTGCCAGTGGACTTTCCCAACATAGTTGCTTCCTGCATTAAGTCAGCAAGGAGGGCCTCTAGACCAAGTCTGCTACCAAGACAGAATCTTAAGTGGCATGACATAATTCATCACCTTTGCCATATCTATTGATTAGAAACAAGTCAGATGTCCCGCACACATTCAAGGGGAGAGGATTAAACAAAGGCATGAACACCAGGGGATTTTAGGGACCAACATAGAGTCTGTCCACCACTTCAGTTTTTGTTGTCACTATAAATGGGTTCCATGACTTGGCTCATTTAACAGCCATTCTTTTTAGCATGTGAAGATTGGATGTCTGAAAACTTCATCTTCCTAGAAACTCTTGAAGCTAAAATTCTGGATGTGATTTTTGGATAATTTTCATGATTTTTTAAAGTTATGTTCTATTAACTCACCACAAACCAACACTGCCTTAGCCAATACTGAACCACTGCTCCTAGGGGAAATATGGGATTAGGTTCCTGGAGACTCTGGTCACAGTATTTTGTCAACCAATCAATATATAACCTTGTTTTATATGTATTTCTCTTTAAAGATATCTTATTTAATATACATTGGGCTCATTAACATTGAATGCATGGCCTACAGCACTATAACTCATTCTTGAACAGAGCTTGTCTAACATGTATTTTTTCCAGAAGGCACATCACAGCCTTCTCACACTTAGGAACATTAGACAGCACTTCAGCACCATGCATGGTTGGGAGTGGGGGTCATTTTAAACAGCAAAATCACCTATAAAAATGCAAAACAAACCATGGCACTAAATAGACCACAAAAAGGATACTTATTTACAGCATCTGAGCTGAAACAAGAAGGCAGGTCATCTTCTTGTTCAACTTCAGCTGGGAATGTAAGCATTTAATAAACCCAATTTTTGTTTTTGCTTCTCTGCACATGTCTGCAAATGGCCACAAAAGCACTCTGAGTATTGACTTGGGGTTTACAAATAAATATTAGCAAGTAGATGAATTCACAAATACAGAATTATAAATAATGAGGATCAACTGTATCTATCACAAATCAGATAGAGTCACACAAAAGGCTGATGCCAAAGAGAGTTAAGTAGGAAGATGGAGAATGCTGGGCATACATTCCCTTGGCAGACATATTGTAGGTGACAGATTATGTCATAGTTAGCTTGGTTTTTGAACCAGAAAATCTATGATAACTAACTGTTAACTTCAGTGACAGTTTTCCTATTAAAGCAAAGTTGGAGTGAATCTATAGACTAGGTGTTTCTGAGTTTGCAAGCACAAAATATTCTGTATTAAATCTTAGTTTGGCTAACCCAGCTAAAGTTTGCAAGCACAAAATATTCTGTATTAAATCTTAGTTTGGCTAACCCAGCTAAAGTAGATTCTTTTGTTTGCAACCAAACCATGATTGAACATTTCCTTAAAAATTGTGTCAAATACTATTTCCATTGCATTCATTAGGGGAGATCATGTGTGGATCAGCTTTCACGGGCTGTCGTCTGACTGTTAAGTCCTGACGTTATGTAGACGATTACACCCTTGTGCTGCGACCTTTTCAGTAGGACAACACTGATTATGGACAGACAACGAATTTTCCTCTAAGACCTAGAGCCAAACCCTCTGAGAGAAAATTAAACTGTGATTCTGGCTGGGGTCAGGTGCGGTGGGAGGGGCAGGGAATTTCCACTGTCTCAGGCTGCACCTATGCCGCAGGGCCTGTGAGAATTTCTGTTTCCCAAGCTTAGGGCCCAGTACCACTTGGAAGCCCTAAATCCAGTTTGAAAATGTCATTTTAGAAGACAAAGGCATACTGCCAACAGGTATATAATAAGATAACTCATTTTATTGGGGTGATAAAAGTTATTCTTACTTGAGAGTAAAAACAACAACAACAGCGAATGTGTCAAATGTTTTATTTCTTACATATAGAGATGTAACTTACTCTCACACATTAATCTAATATCTATCATGTTTATTGCATTTTTACTTTGTTAGCATTTTCTTTTATAAGTTCTTAGATATACTATATAAGCAATCGTATCATTTATGAGTAATAGAGTTGGGACACTTTTTTTTCCCAATTCTTAAATCTTTTAGTTCTTATGATACTAAATAAAAAATGTCGAATAGAAGTTGTGCAGCAAGTATCCCTCTGATTTGAAATGAAATATTTCTAAGGTCTTACCATTGTAGAAGATTGATCACAAAAATAGCAATCAGAACATATAAGTTAAGTTAAAATCTCTATATTCAGCTGAAATGTTATTATAGAATAAAGGCAAAATAAGGATACTTTCAGACAAAACATTTTTCAACTGTATGCGTTTAATAAAGGAAAAAGTCAAGGATGTATTTTAGAAAGAAAAAATAAAAATTTCTAAAATAAATGTTAAAATGCAAGGGAGAATGTTTAGAAACTAAATTAGTATATCTGTGAGTAAAATAAGTATCAGTAGAATAAAACAACAATAATAATGACTAATTATAGGAATATCAAGCAGGGTAGAATTAAATAATGACATAATGGTTAAGGGAATGATCTAAGTTAAAGCTCTAAGGTCCTTATATGTTTTAGAATAAGAGTCAATATATTAATAATGTTTAGACTCTAAGGTAACTCTACAAAACAAATTTTAACGGTAATCACTAAAAACTAAAAATAGAATCTATGATACTACCCACTAAAGGGGCAATGGGAAAGGTAAAGACTTGGTTAGTCTGGATAAATTTTGGAAAGGTAAAAAATGGAAAGATAAATCCATGGTAAACAGAAATCAATAGATTTCTGTAGGAAATTCACATCTTGTAAGAAAAAAATCCCAAAATATAAAGACTAAGGTTTTTGTTTGTTACTTGTTTGCTTTGTTTTGTAGAATGAGAAAGGATAAATTAGGTACACGCTAACCAAAAAGGGTTGATGTAGTTAAATTAACATCTGAAAAATAAAAGCAAAAATATGAATTTAATAAATATAATGACAACAAAAGGAAATTAAGAATAATCATAAAGGTCCAAGAATAATGTAGCCAACAACTGGTTCATTAAAAGAATAAATAATCATCAAAACTTGGAAAATTAATGAAGACAAAAGAAGATTAAACCATACTTTATTGGATGTTATAAAGGCAAATAATCACAGATACACAGATACATTATTATTATTATTATTATTATTTTTTTTTTTTTTTTGAGACGGAGTCTCGCTCTGTCACCCAGGCTGGAGTACAGTGGCCGGATCTCAGCTCACTGCAAGCTCCGTCTCCCAGGTTTATGCCATTCTCCTGCCTCAGCCTCCCGAGTAGCTGGGACTACAGGTGCCCGCCACCTCGCCCGGCTAGTTTTTTGTATTTTTAGCAGAGACAGGGTTTCACCGTGTTAGCCAGGATGGTCTCGATCTCCTGACCTCGTGATCCACCCGTCTCGGCCTCCCAAAGTGCTGGGATTACAGGGTTGAGCCACTGCGCCCGGCCTCACAGATACATTATTATATCATCAAATAATGATATAATAGTACGAAAAACATAAATTGGAAAATTTAGACACAATAGACTTTCTGAACAAAGTATACCATAAAAAATTGACCCTAAGAGAAATAAAACACCACATTAGATCCATAACCATTAAAAAATTAAGTTGGTAAAGTATATACGTCAGCCAAACAAAAAAGCAGTTTAAGTGTTCTCATAGGTGGTCTATATAAATGTTCAAAGAATAAACAATTCCTGTCTTCTTCAACCACTACAGAGAATAACAAAAGTGGGATAACTCCCCAACTAATTTTATGAGACTAGAACCTTGATGTGGAAACAGAAAAACAGAACAGGAAAATAATATCATATGTCAATCTCACTCATGAGCATAGTTACAAAATTTGAATACAAATATTAGCACATAGCAACTAGCAATGTAATAAAAAAATGCATCATGATGAAGGAAGACAAAGGTGATTCATATTAGACTATCTATGAATACAATTTCCCACACTAACAAATTAAAGTAGAAAAAGCATATGGCCAGCTCAGTTGAAGGTAAATGTTATTTTATATAATTCAACATCATTTATGATAAAAGCAATTACAAAAAAAATTTTTTTTTTTTTTTTTTGAAACTGACTAGATTGTGATTTATTTGATGAACATACCTACCAACATTGTAGGGTAAACTAATAAGGGGATTGTTATGTGGGAAGAGCTTTTAAACCTAAAAATAAAATTTTAAAAATGATAATTTTTATACAAATTATATGATTACTAACACTATTTTCATTCATCACTTTAATGAAAAACTTAAAAATAAAGTTTTTAATTTTTAAGTTCAAAATTTATTTTAGACTAACCATACATGCCTGTACTCTCTTAACATGTAGAAAGTCATGATAAACATCAATACCTTCTATGGGAATATTGAATGATTTCTGTATGGATTATAAATGTGTCTTCTGAGTTTTTTCTGAAGTGTGTTTACTAGATGTGGAAGATGCTATCAGAACCCAGCATGTCTTTTCAGCAATCACCATTCCTGGGCATGCTGACCCTTTGGCTGCTGAGAGTAAGCATGAACAACTCTGGCTTGAAGCTTTCTCTCACCTTTGAACCCTTCCCAATCCAGTAGAACCCTTCTTCTTCAGGGGAAGACCAGAGATTCCCAGTGGGTGGGGGATGAGGAGGAACAGGTAAAAGAAGATTTCACCCAGGAGAAATCTTCAACCAATACTACTGGAAATTTGTAGATAAATAACCTCAGTTTCTATCTCCTTAGTTGGAATAACTCTGGGGTGTATCCTACACCAGCGGTCCCAACTCCCTGAGCCAACAAGCTTCATCTGTATTTACAGCCATTCCCCATCATTCACATTACTGCCTGAGCTCTGCCTCTTGTTAGATCAGTTGCTGCATTAGAGTCTCACAGAAGCATTGTATTAGTCCCTTTTCACACAGCTAGTAAAGACATACCCAAGACTGGGCAAATTATAAAAGAAAGAGGTTTAAGTGGACTTAAAGTTCCACATGGCTGGGGAAGCCTCACGATCATGGAAGAAGGCAAGGAGAAGCAAGTCACATCTTACATGGATGGCAGCTGGTAAAGAGAAAGAACTTGTGCAAGGGAACTCCTCTTTTTAAAACCATCGGATCTCATGAGACCTATTCACTATCATGGGAACAGCATGGGAAAGACTTGCCCCATGATTCAATTACCTCCCACTGGGTCCTTCCCACAACACATGGGAATTCATGATGAGATTTAGGTGGGGACACAGCCAAACCATATTATTTCACCCTTTGCCCCTCCAAAATCTCATGTCCTCACATTTCAAAATCATGTCTTCCCAACAGTCCCCCAAAGTCTTAACTCATTCCAGCATTAACTTAAAAATTCAAAGTCTCATCTGAGACGAGGAAAGTCCCTTCCACCTATGAGCATATAAAATCAAAAGCAGGTTAGTTACTTCCTAGATACAATGGGGGTACAGGCATTGGGTAAACACAGCCATTCAAATGAGAGAAATTGGCCCAAACAAAGGGGCTACAGGCTGCATGCAAGTCCAGAATCCAGGAGGGTAGTCAAATCTTAAAGTCCCAGAATGATCTCCTTTGACTCCATGTCTCACATTCAGGTCATGCTGATGGAATATGTGGGTTCCCATGGTCTTGGACAGCTCAGCCCCTGTGGCTTTGCAGAGTATATCCTCCCTCCCAGCTGCTTTCATGGACTGGAGTTGAGTGTCTGCAGCTTTTCCAGGTGCACAGTGCAAGCTGTCAGTGAATCTACCATTCTGGGGTCTGGAGGACAGTGATTCTCTTCTCACAGCTCCACTAGGTGGTGCCCCAGTAGGGACTCTATGTGGGGGCTCCAACCCCACATTTCCCTTGTGCACTGCCCTAGCAGAGGTTCTCCAGGAGAGCACTGCCCCTGCAGCAAACTTCTGCCTGGACATCCAGCCATCTCCATACAGCTTCTAAAATCCAGGTGGAGTTTCCTAAACCCCAATTCTTGACTTCTGTATATTGCCTTAACTCCAAGTGGAAGCTCTCAAAGCTTGAGGCTTGCACCCTCTGAAGCCATGGCCCAAGCTCTACATTGGCTTGCTTCAGCCATGGCTGGAGTGTCTGGGATGCAGGGCACCAAGTCCTAGGCTGCACAAAGCATGAAGACCCTGGGCCCAGCCCATGAAACCACTTTTTCCTCTTTGGCCTCTGGGCCTGTGATGGGAGGGGCTGCCATGAAGTCCTCTGATATGCCCTGGAGACATTTTCCCCATTTTCTTTGGGATTAACATTGGGCTCCTCATTACTTATGCAAATTTCTGCAGCCTGCTTGAATTTCTCCTCAGAAAATGGGATTTTCTTTTCTATCACATTGTCAGGCTGCACATTTTCTGAACTTTTATCCTCTGCTTCCCTTATAGGACTGAATGCCTTTAACAGCACCCAAGTCACCTCTTGAAGGCTTTGCTGCTTAGAAATTTCTTCTACCAGATATCCAAAATCATCTCTCTCAAATTCAGAGTTCCACAAAGTCTCTGGGGAAGGCGCAAAATGCCACCAGTCTCCTTGCTACAACATAACAAGAGTCACTTTTGCTCCAGCTCCCAACAAGTTCCTCATCTCCATCTGAGACCACCTCAGCCTGGACCTTATTGTTCATATCACTATCAGCAATTTTGTCAAAGCCATTCAACAAGTCTCTAGGAAGTTCCAACTTTCCCTCGTTTTCCTGTCTTCTCTTGAGCCCTCCAAACTGTTCCAACCTCTGCCTGTTACCCAGTTCCAAAGTCAATTCCACATTTTTGGGTATCTTTTCAGCAGCACCCCAGTCTACTGGTAGCAATTTAATGTATTAGTCCATTTTCAGGCTGCTGATAAAGATATATCTGAGACTGGGCAATTTACAAAAGAAAGAGGTTTAATTGGACTTAAAGTTCCAGGTGAGGCCTCACAATCGTGGTGAAAGGCAAGGAGGAGCAAGTCACATCTTACATGGATGGCAGCTGGCAAAAAGAAAGAACTTGTGCAGGGGAATTCCTCTTTTTAAAACCATCGGATCTCATGAGACTTATTTACTATCATAAGAACAGCACATGAAAGGCTTGCCCCCATGATTCAATTACTTCCCACTGGGTCCCTCCCACAACATGTGAATATTCAAGATGAGATTTGGATGACGACACAGCCAAACCATATCAAGCGTGTACTCTATTGTGAACTGCACATGTGAGAGATCTAGGTTGTGTGCTCCTTATGAGAATCTAATGCCTGATGATCTGTCACTGTTTCCCATCACCCCCAGATTGGACCACCTAGTTGCAGGAAAACAAGTTTAAGGCTCCCACTGATTCTACATCATGGTGAGTTGTATAATTATTTCATTATACATTACAATATAATAATAATAGAAATATAGTACACAATGAATTTAATGCACCTGAATCCTCACAAAACCTTCCCCTGCAAGCCCATTGGTCCACAGAACCAAAAATTGTCTTCCATGAAACTGGTCCCTAGTACCAAAAAGATTGGGGACCACTGTTCTACATAGTTTCCTAGAGTTCACCAGCAGTTTCCCAGAGTTCACCAGCAAAATTAAGCCCTAACTTCCCAGATAAATAACTTGCTTTGTGATTTACTTTTTGTTGATCCCTTTCCATCTCTATCCCACTCTAATCTACTGGTGCATTCTGGGATCACCTCTCAAATAAGCAACTTAAGTTTGTCTTAGGGTCTTCTTCTGGGGTAAGTCAAACAAAGACAGTATACTATTTTTGTCCAATAATTACTCCCTGAGAGGGAAAAAAACATCCCACCATCAAATAAATTTGAGAGATTCAGTATTTGCTTTTTGCCCTCTTACAGATCTATAGATGTAAAAAATGGAGTTGGGGGGAAAAACATGACTATTTTTCTAACCCAGAATTATACAAATTATATGATTACTATTTTCACTCAACACAATATCTCTTTAAACGAATGTTCTACAGTATCATTTTGTGAAATTGAAAAGAGAACTGACACAAGAAGCTAGCAAATTGTTCATTTGTCATTTATTGAATACCTACTCTAAGACAGATAGTAGTGATGATTAAGATAGTCTTTACCCTTGCAATCTGGTGGAATTTAATATATTTTTTTCATAATGGATCTTGAAACAAAAACTTTACATTTCAGGTAGTGTTTGTAACAAAATCAAACAGCTTATATGCATTGATTGTTAACAATATTCTGTCTTATTTCTAATATGTATATTGATTTGTAATCAATAATTTAGCTAATGGAAAGCAAACAGTACCTTATATTTGAATTCTCTACCATTTACTAGAACAATTCCCAGCCCTGAGAGAATACATTACTTTATAAGATGGGCTAATATTTATTCTGCATTTCTAAAAGGCAATTCTTCAAAAACACTGTCTCCTTAAGCAAGTACATGAAATTAAGAGAGTTATAATAGCAAGTAATCAGATCAGAAATTATGTTTTTCAAGATCCTTCAAATTTTATAACAAGATTTTACTCAAATAGTGTTTATATTAATTTGTATTAATAGAAAAAATTTCTTTGTAGATAATCTGATTGCTATTGTTTACATGGAAAAATTAAAAATAACTATACATAGTTTCATAATTAGCACCATATATTAAACAACTTAGAAGGAATATTTTAAAAGATGCATAAGCAGTAATCTTCACTATTTCCACCCACACTTAACAGGTTAACTTTTTAACTCTAATATCCATCTCAGCTTACTTCTTTCTAGTAATAGCAGAAAGGAACACAGTGGAATCACAGACTCCAATGTTATGGTTGTGGTCAGACTGGCCTGGAGTCTTCCATGAATATGAATATATTTTTCCTATATTAATACATAGGAAGAATACTGGAATGAAAGGGAGATGTTGGGAACAAAAGAAAGAAAATTTAGATAAAGATGTCAGATCTCTTAGTCTCCTTGCCTGTCTCTACTCCTTAGATAATTCAAATTTAAATCAAACTGAAATAATCCTCCTTCATAAAATTACACATAATTATAAATCCATTATTTCTCCTTCTAATATAATTTTTAAATAATTTCATATAGAACTTTACCTATGCAGAATTCTTACAGAAGCATGTGTGTATATAACAGCCTCACTAGATTGCAATATCATTGAGGGAAGAAAGCATCAATTTTATTTATTTATTGTCCCCAACATGCTTGATAACATTTGGGTACTTACTTTTCCCTTCATTCTTCTGAAATTTCTATTAAAGTATATTAAGTCCTTTTATTCTATCTTTCATACCTCTAAACTACGTCATCATGTACTTTATTTTGAATGAATTTTTTAGTATCACTTAGCAATTCTTCAGTTCTTTTGAGGTATTTTGAGAATTTTTGTTTTTGAATTTGGGGTTTCAGGCTAATTTTCCACAGTACAATAGTTTGCTTGTTTTCTTTTCTCTTCCAGTCAAACTCATATGTTTTTATCTTTTTCCATTAAGAACATGACAAGACTGTAACTGAATTTATATTAATCCAGACTCCAAAATTTGGTGTCCATGTGTTCATGTGAATGAATGCGGAGAGGAAAAGCAAATTCTTAGAATAGCTAATGTGCTTATCACAAACTTCAGTAACGTTCTCTGAAGACAGTTTTTGTTTTTTGTTTTTTCCTTAGCTACTTTGCTTGGAATGTTCTTGATCTAGAGAAGAAGTTGGCTCTTTCTCTGTAATGAGCCAGATAGTAAATATTTTAGGATTAAAGGGCCAGAAGGTCTCTGTTTCTACTATTCAGTCTTTCCTTGGAGGTGCAAAAACAGTCATTGACAGTACATAAATGGAATGAGGTTATCTGTATTCCAATAAAACTTTTCAAAAAGAAGCTGGATTTAGCCTTTGATCCATAGTTTGCTGAATGCTAATCTAGCATATCCCTGAGATAACAGGAACATTTGACTAGGATAGAAGCTGGAGCACAATGAATATTCACTAAATCGTATTTTTTATTAAAATTATAATTACAATGTATAGTGTAGCTGGTGCCCCAACTGAAGATTTAATTTATAATTGGTCTTGCAATTCTAATGATAGAGATGGTCAGAGAACTTTTGGAAGTATGAATCATCTCCAAGACATAAATAGATTTTTTATTCTTGTGAAGGCATGAGCCTTCTTGAGATTCTTTATTGGCTGAGGTCCGTAATTGGTCTCTGCCATTTAGAGTAAGAAATGGGAAAACTTCTAGTAGTTATGGGGCCAAAGACAATCCAAGTAGCTATCATAAGTCAGTGTGTGTAGAAAGCTCCGTTGCCTAAATAGGGAGGGGAGTAAATCCTATTATCTAGAGGACTGAAAAAGAAAAGAAACTTAACCTCTGAATGGATTCTTAGGGCTGGAAACAGTGATAGTACTTGCGGCTTGAAAATGGCATACCTGAAGTCATCTGGATCCAGAAAATTCAGGGTAACAGGAGTCTTGGGGAGGAATGGTTGTATGGGAAAGTATGAAAAATGAGGTGAGGCACACTGTTTGAATGTTGCCCTGGGGAAGTAGAGTTATCTGCATGTTAGTCCCCTCTTAAAAGATTGTGTTTGCTTGTGCTGATGGCTAAGCCAGCAAGGCATTGGGTGTCATGGGCCTACAGATTTAGACAGAAATTGGCAATGAGAAGCCAAGGAAATTAAATCAGAGGGAAACATATGAGATATCAGCACTCTATCTTCTTAGATTTGGAAGACAATCCGAGACAAACCAGGTCCTATAAAGAACCAAGGGAGTCGGAAGCCCCAAAACAGAGATACTGTACTTTCTGCTCATCTGATAATGGGAGTTTGAGTGAGTTTTAACTGACTGTTGAGACAGCTAGTGGGGAGGGGGTCCCTGGAAAAACTCCAACCAGACTGCGTACTAGGGTGGAGCCACAGAAGTTCCTGCCATTTGCAGCAGGGGAGGAGGCTGGCCCCTTCCTGTGTGGAAACTGGGATTGGAACAGCTGGGCAGGAAGCACTCTAGCAAGGACTCTGACCTTGCAAGAGTCTGTGTTTTCCCCTTTTTTCTTTATTTTCACCCAATAAAACCCTGTCTTACTCACCATTCAAATCATCTTCAAGCCCAAATTTTTGTGGCTGTGGGACAAAGAACCCTGTCTTTGCGGAACTAAGGAAAGGTCCTGCAACACTACGAAGAAAAAAAGTTCCTATGTTAGAATCCTGAGTATTTGTAGGGCAATTCATTCTTAGTTACAGTGCAAAAATTTGGTCTTCTTCTCTGTCCTTTTGTTACAATTATATACTGTTGCATAACAAATATCTCAAAACTTGTCATAAACAACCATTTATTAGGCTCACGGGTTCTGTGGGTTAGGAATTTAGACAGAGAACAGCAGGGACTAATTGTCTTTGCTCTCCAGAGCCTGCAGTCTCAGCTGGAAGATTCAAAGGAGGTTGAGGATGACTCATCAGCTGGGGCTAGAATTGTCTGAAGGCTTGTTCACACTCATACGTGTGGTGCTTGATTCTGGCTGTTGGTTAGGATTTTAGCAAGGACATTTACATGTGGCTTCTCTTTGTAGCCTGAGCTTCCTCAGAACATAGTAGTAGCTAGTTTCTAAAGGTGAATGTTTCAAGAGAGAAACCCAGGCAAAAGCTATACACATCATCTTTTCTCACCTAGCCTTAGAAGTCACACCATTTGGCCGGGTGCGGTGGCTCATGCCTGTAATCCCTGCACTTTGGGAGGCCATGGCAGGAGGATAACGAGGTCAGGAGATCAAGACCATCCTGGCTAACACGGTGAAACCCCATCTGTACTAAAAATACAAAAAATTAGCCGGGTGTGGTGGCGGGCACCTGTAGTCCCAGCTACTTGGGAGGTTAAGGCAGGAGAATGGCATGAACCCAGGAGGCAGAGCTTGCAGTGAGCCGAGATCCTGCCACTGCACTCCAGCCTGGGCGACAGAGCGAGACTCTGTCTCAAAAAAAATAATAAATAAATAAATAAATAAAAAGAAGTCACAACAAAAATTTCTGAAGAAGTCACAAAGACTCAGGTTCACGGTGATGAGAAATAGGCTCCACCTCTTAATGAAAAAGTACCAAGGTTGGATAAAAAATATTATTGCAGCCATTTTTAGAAATTACAATTTGTGATATCCTTCTTCAACCCTGCCCCAAATCAGGCATCTTAACTAAAAGTGAACTTCTTTTAATGACCTATAGTTAAGTAAACCAAATGCTGAAATATATTAATAACAAAAAATGCAGTTTAGCATGTTCTGCTATTCTGTTCATCAGTTGCAGCATCTGACTTTGGAAATCAATATTTCTGGATAGAACACTTGGTGGTATAAAATAACAGATAACAGATAAATCAGTGCAACAGTTACTCTTTTGAATGCACAAATATTTAAGATAAAATATCACTAATTCAGTAACTTCTACAGTCAATAAAAATCTAGGATACAACAAAATACAAAATTACAACCATTAATATAATTATTTTTCTATTTTGTCATCTGATGTGGGAGAAGTTGATTTTCTTCCTTCACTTTCACATAAGTGGAAATGTAAAAGTCAATTCTCTTCTGTGTAAAGTAACAATATTTATATTAATTTTAAAATTCAGAGAATATGTTTTCCCTCAAGTTATAAATTCCAAGATTGCTTGAGATTTCCAGAAAGAATGACAGCATGAGTATACCCCTATCTGACCAAAAAGAACAAGAAAAGCACTTGCAGGGCAGGAAGTGCATCAGTGCCGACACCCTGAGGAAAAGTCCCAATGTAAACGTAGAATTTGAAGGACACATGTTAGACACAGCCTGATTTCAGCCAAATATGAAGACATAAGGAGTCTGCCCATAAACATGGCGAGGGAAGTAGAAACATTACTTAACTCCAACTCCTGCATAGACGAGCTGGGGTGTTTTATTTTTTAATTTTTCTGAACTTTGTCTCTTTAGCTGATGAAATCTGGGGACACTGTTATAATTAGATTCTGTCCACCCACTGTGTAGATATTAGATATTAGAGAGTCTACTGGTGGTGCGATTAACTTCCCCTTCTTCCTCATACTCCTATTCTTTCTCAAATTAGGGCATGCAAGTAGACTTTGTCTAAATTTAGTTTGTCTCTAATGACAGGATTCATTCTGCCTTTCATGGTAGCTAGAGAATGTGTAGCCTTGTTTTCTGTTACAGTAAAACCTTGATTTGCCTGAACCAAAAGAATAGAAAACAAAAGCCGGAATAAGCAAACTCTTCTAGTGAAATAATTAATAAATTCAACTGTTAGAAGGAACTTATTTTAATATTTCTTTACAAATTCTATGAGATGTGATGGCAAATCACTCCAGCCTCTCCTCACAACTTTCTTGTACTTACGGAAACTGTGTGCGTCATGAAAACAGACGTTCTCGATAAAACAGATGTTCCCAATAAAATATTTTTGGTCATCAAAGGTTGTTATCTCCAGTCAGGTCTATTTATTGTGGTAAGAAAATGCTTAGTACATTATATAGATTTAAGTAAATTAACCAGAACAAACCACTTAATGAGTTTTGTCTTTAACAACTTCCTTTTTGCTTATTAGGATATAATCATTCAGAATTGAAATGACTAAACTCTGTCTAATATATATTTGTATGTAGTCATCTATATATAGATTAGTCATTTCTCTGTATATACCTATATATAGAGAGAGAAATTGTCTCCATATAGAAAAATAGAGATATATATATTATTATGTATCCATATAATAGTATAATATCTGTGTACGTAAAATATATCTATATTATTATATAGATATGTAATCCCCCTGGCACATTCCACAAGTATTTTGGGCAGTTTACAATAAGTGACAGATTTCACATCTTAAAGTGATGAAGTTCATTTTGCTGAATAATAACAACAGCTCATTTATTTAAATATCCTATGTAGCAATTTTCACTATCCAGAAAAAACTTAAAAATGAAAAAAGTCCTGACAAGACACAATAGATGTCACGAAGTTCTGATGACCACAGAAAGTTAACACTCCTAAGCTCATACTGCGTATTCCCAGGTGATTCCCTCAAGTCCCACAACTATTTCTATTCATTCATACAGAATTAGAACCACTTTGGTTATAAGACTTTTCCACCCAGCACAAATTAGATGCTATAAGATACATGTTGAGTAGAAAATGGGTACATTTTTAAAAGGAAAGCTCTGATTGGCACAAGATGGCATGATTGATTGTCCGATAGTAGGGCAGGCAACAGGGACTTTCTAAAGAGCCAGATTCAAGGCTGCAGAAACATACAACCTGCTTGCTTTTCCAGGCTCTTGGGGCATTATGGGATTAGAGCTCTAAATAGATTTTATATAAATAAAGGCAAGCCTTAGTGCTTACAGATAAATGTTAGTTATCTGGAAAATTAACTTACTCCACAACCATGTTGGGTAAAATACTATTATTGTTCTTTA